>NC_091433.1:43271584-43941962 GCF_964237555.1 Oryctolagus cuniculus | reverse complement strand
ATGAACCAGCAGGTGGAAGATTCTCTCTCTCTCTCTCTCTCTTTCTCTCTCTCTCCCCTCCCTCCCTCTCTGTGTCTATAACTCTACCTCTCAAATAAAATAAATAAATAATCTTTTTTAAAAAATCACACTGTATTTGCATATAACATGTACACCCTCCTGTATACTTTTTTAAAGATTCATTATTTGTTTAAAAGTCAGAGTTACAAAGAGGGAGGAAAAAAGAGAGGGAGAGGGAGAGGGAGAGGGAGAGGGAGAGGGAGAGGGAGAGGGAGAGGGAGAGGGAGAGGGAGAGATCTTCCATCTGCTGGTTCACTCCCCACATGGCTACAATGGCTGGGGCTGGGCCAGGCTGAAGCCAAGAGCTCTATCTGGGTTTCCCAGGCGGGTACAGGGGCCCAAGCCCTTGGGCCATCTTCTGGTGTTTTCTTGGGAAGCAGAGCAACATGGATTCAAACCGATGCCCATATGAGATGTTGGTGTTGCAGGTGGCGGCTTAACCCACTGTGCCCCAGCGCCAGCCCCTCCTGCATGCTTTAACACACCTGCAGATTGCTTATACAACCCAACACAATGAAAATACTATGTGCATAGCTGTTATGCTGTATTATTAGGGAGTGAAAGCAAGGGGGAGAAATGGTTTGTACATGTCCCGAAAACAGGTCACCATCCTGGGCCTCACTGTAGTCTCCACCTGCGGTTGGTTGAGTCCACTGTGGGTAGAACTCTCAGATGCGAAGGCCAGCTGCGTGTCGCTGAGACTGACCCCTCTCTCTGGCAAAAGATGTTCCTTGTGTTGCAGGTCAAACCATCATTTCCACCTTGTTCCCACTTTGCTCTTCTGGGGAAGCAATGGTGCCCCGTGAGCTGTCATGCCAGCTTCTGGGCAGTAGAGGGCACTGTTTACCTAAAATCCAAGCTTGAATCAAGTGCCCCTGGATGCTCTGAGAGCAGTCACCTAACTGGTTCTCAGGTCTCCTGTCCAAACCGGCCCCACAGATGAGGGGCTGCAGGTTCACAAAGAGGCCCCTGTCTCACTCAGGAGCCCAGGCCTGGTGTGGCCGCCCTCCCTGTCTAGAAACCCCTGCACCAGCCTACACCCATTGTGTGACACTTCCTCCCGTTCTGTTCCACTCTCTTTGAACCTCAAGTTTGCATTGCGGCAGATCCAATTACTTCCCCAAGAAGCCTTCCCTCTATTATTCTCTTTTACCGGGCATTCGCTGTGGGCCTTGGGGCAGGGGGCAGGGCGGACCTGGTAGGGAAAGGGACAGCACTAGCTGGGCATAAGGTGGACACTGGCAGATGAAGCCTACCTCTGTCTGAGGGCTTGGGATGAAGATAGAGCTTACAATCAGTAAAGGAGGAGCATTGCATTATTTGTGCAATTTGTACAAGGCAAGAGGGCTGGTCTCGGAACAATGCCCCCCGACACTCAAAACTCTGAAGATAGCAGGATCTCGAGGTGTCATTCTCTATCCATGAGCTGGATTGCCAGTTTTGGGTGCTGAGCTCCCATACAGGCCGTGGACATCTTAACCAGCAACTTAGCTGCTAGGCTAAATGCCTGCCCAGATTCCAAATCCTTGACCGTGAAAAGTGTCCGCTAGTTCCTGTAGGCTTGCCATGGAGTGAATCCCTTTATTTAGAGCTGTCTATGTTATGTAGGACTAAGAGCCAGCTCTCATTACCACCATTTGCTGTTGTGCGCACAGCGAGCAGCACTGGGCCCTGCGGTCACTGTCCCTTGGAGGTGTCTTAGAGGATGCAGTGCAGAAGAGGAGCACAGGAAGCATTGAGTTGTCCGCATCACTGGATGAGACGGCTGTCGCCCACACAGACACTCCAGAATTGCACCTGCTCCACAGCCCTGGAGAGCCAGTCGGGACAGGCAGGAGGGGCTTCTGCGTGCCCTCATCCCCGGGGGCTTGTACCTACTAGTAACTGCAGGGAGTTACTCTACAGACTGCTGTGTACTTCTTGAAGTTTCTGAGTTGACTCCTACAACACAAAAGAGGTGAACCTTATGTTTCGTTTTCTCCAGTTTCCTGCTTGGCTAAAGGAAAAGAAGTGAGATTGTTCAACAGCAAAGATTCACAAAGGTGAATTTTCCTTGCATACACACAAAGGCACACTCCAGATCGTCTGGGAACAGATAAAGAATTGATGGACCCTAAAGTCGCCTCAATGAGAAATTGTCATTTCTGCATTTGCCAGCAGGGGGCGAAGCACACCCACCTGTAGGAACAAAGAGGGCCCAGCTGCCTGGGTTCTTTGTGGCCAGGGGCCTAAGTGGCAGATGGAGGATGCTGGGGTAGGGGGTGGGGGGGTCCAGACTTGGACTGTTTCCTGCCCCTAGAGAGCCACCCCACCTGCAGGAGAGAAACCAGGGAATGAGACAGATTCAGGAAGGTACCCCCACTCTCTCCCATCCCGGCTGGGCCTTCCAAACACCTGCGGGAACATTCCAGATCTCCCCAGGGAGACTCAGCCTGGTTCCCAGAGGAAACACAGAATGAGCCGTTACATTCGCATTTCGGATGAAGAACCATTCCTTAGCACATCTGGGCCAAATATTGCGTGGTGCATATTTATGTTTTCCCAGGCATTTTCTGTTCATCTGAGTATTTGTTCCACCCGGCTCTCCTTAAGGTTCCTAGGACATTCTAGCTTCGCACAGACCAGCGTGGGGGCAGGCTTCTTTTTCCCTTCCCCTAGCCCTTTCTCCCCAGAGCTCTGGGTCGGAGCTGCCTTATTAGGCCTGCTGTGAAATACAGCTCTCTTCCCAGGAAGGGGGGCGGGCGGGGCCGGCTCAGGGTCACTTCCACCCCGCAGCAGCAGGGACGCTCGCCCTCCTCTCGCAGTGCAGGCTACGAGGGGCTTGTGGTGAAACGGACAGCCCTGAGCTTCGCCGAGAAGGAACGGAGGCAGAGATTCTAACTGGGGCGGGACCCTGGACCCAAAGGGAGAGACACGGAGACATTGAGTGCCCCTCCCGATGGCACAGCTGGACAGTGGCGCGGGGGGGCGGGCACCCAGGGCTCCTGCCCCTTCCCCGAGCGTCAGAACGAGGACCCTCCCAAGAGCAGCAAGGCCCCGTGACGGGACGCATACCCCGCCGCTCCGGCGCAGGACACCTGGCGTCCCGCACGCCCTGGCAACAGCCTGGGCGGCAGCAGCGCCTTCCTGTGCAGCCGCTGCAGCGTGGAGGATGCTGATAACGGGAACAATGCGGCAGAGGAAAAGTGGCCAGAGAGGGACAATGAGTGGCGCAGGGACTCTCCCGAGCCAGGAGGTCCCGGGGCGCGGTGGCCCTCCCTCCCCGCAGACTAGAGACTGCCTGGTGGGCAGTGCTCCCCAGGGAGGAGTGTGGGGGAGGGAGGCAGTGCCCCACCCCCCGCAGCCTCCAGCCCCTGAGGGAAGGCACAGGTGCAGATGAGAAACCATGAATCCCCCCCGAAGGGCCCTCACAGTCACCCCATAGGAGAGACGAGCTCCCAGCATGGCCACCCCTCTGACCCCAGGTGCTCAGGGACCTCTGACCCCCTCTGCTGTCCTCCTGTACATGGGAGGTCCAGCAAGGGGGCTCCTCTCCCGTGGCCTGGGGTGAGTGGCTCTTCACATTTCTGGGGACCTGCCAGCCACTCGGGGAGCCAGCCCTGGGGACAGCAGGGAGACCAAAAACCTTGGGCTAGGCCAAAGATCAAGCCAGTTGTCCTGATGGCCTAGCGTCCTGCCAGGCTGATTGAGTGCTCCCAGGACAGCCAGGCCAGTGGCTGAGAGCTCTGTGGCTCAGGAGTGAATGTGTGGAGGACATCAAATCCCAGCTCCCAAGCCAGACTTAGTGGCTGCAGAAGAGTGGCGCGGGGACAAGTGATGGGCGAGGAAGGGATCTTTGCTTCTCTCCTGGGCACAGTCCGGACAGGCGGTGTTGAGACTGTCTGTTTATCCATTTCTTGGGCCCAGCTTGTACAGACTGAAAGCAACCTAGTAGGATGAAATAAATAAGTAGGAAAGCTGGGAGGATGGAGTGAGGATTTAGTCTACAAAGTGTGTGCCATGGAGCCCTGCACACGGGAAAAAAAACAAACCAACCTGAACCTTATTTCTTTTCTTTCTTTATTTAGTTTATTTGTTTGAGAAGCAGAGATATAGAGTGGGGAAGACACAGAGACAGAAAGACAGACAGACAGAGCACCCATCCACCAGTTCACTCTCCACGTGCCCACAAGAGCCAGGCTGGGGCCAGGCCAATGCTAGGACGTGGGAACTCAGTCTAGGAAGCCGGCGCGAAGGGCAGGGGCTGCGTGACGCGAGCCATCGCCTGCTGCCTCCAGGGTGTGCATCAGTAGGATGTAGGAGCAGAGCCGGGCGCCCTGGTGTGGCACGTGGGTGTCCCACCAGGCCTCCTAACTGCTGGACCAATGCTCACCCTGACCCCAGAGCCAAAGAGAAATTCTCTCCCAGTGTCCTCACGGAGAGAGCCCAGGACAAGGCCCTCTCACTGTGACCACAGTCACCCGCTCCCAGGGGTGTTTCTGGGAGCTTTGGGCAGCACTGGCCATGGAGGCCATGCTTCCAGCTGTCTGCTGTGGCAGCTTCGTGTCAGAGTGGATCTCAGTGTACAGACAGGTGGGGGTTGGGGCAGCTCACGTGACTCAGTTTCTCTGGCGGGGGGAGGGGGCTGTTGCCAAGCATCAGGTTGCATGGAGCTGTAGTTCTGCCTTTGACAACTGCGAGGAGGGGGCCCCGTGCGTGTTCCTGGCTTCCCACAGGTCTCTGCTAAGCCATGTGCCACGGGTGGGGCCGCCACCTCTTTGTTGAGGATGGTCACGGTGCCCTGAGACACCAGGCAGTCGCCTGGCCTGACCCCCAGGGCCCATTCCCCCAGGGCCCAACGCCACTTGTACTTGTGGGTGAAACTCATCCGATATTGTGAAGGGGAACAATGGCCACTTTGGTGGCAGCAGCCAGGGGAGCCTGACCCTGGAGGGCCTCCCATGCCATGCCCCCAGGATGCCACGAGCCATTGGCCAGACAGTGCCTGGCGCTGTGTGACACAGCAGGTGCAGCCTTGGGGGCAGATCGTGGATCCCAGACACCGGCCTCCATCGGTGTGGAAGGGCTCTAGTGCTTTCTCCAGCGGAACCCAGGATACCTTTGCATCTGCTGCCCTGGTCCCTGCCTCAGTTACCCTCAGGAGTGCATGGAGGCCGCGCTGGGTCAGCTCCCAGCAGCCCCCCACCCCCACTTCCACATGGTCAAGGGCAGCACACCGAGCCCCTCTCTGGACTGTTTTGTCAGCACTTGGCATGCGGCCACGGAGGTGACACCAATTACTTGTGTCACCGCTTCTGGGGAAGACGGAGATGTACGACATCCAGCCTAGGGGCCATCCATCACGGCCTGCGAGGGGCCGAGGGTCTGTCGCGGCACCGGGGAAGGGAGGGCCGCCGGTGTGGCTCGGGACAGCCGCTTGGCAAGGAGCCCTTTGTCATCAGCTCTGAGGCCTAGGGTGGGGAGGGGCCCTGGTGCCATCCCGGCCCCTCTCCCCTCTGCTCCGGTCCAGCCGGCCCCTCCCTGGCTTCTGAGGCTCTGTGCTATTGACAATGGGTTCCCTCCCTCGGGAGGCCCTACTCCAGCTCCCCGCTCCTCCTGTGAAAGCCCCTCTTTCTTCGAGGTGCTCCTCTCAGCCGAGACCATCTCCATGTTGCTGCCCCAAAGGCGACTCTGCTTCCTCTCCCAGCCCAGGGCTGGCGCCCGGCCGCACTCTCACCTCTGCGGCCGGATGGCCACCCACCCAGCACAGAAAGCATGGGTTTGTCAAGGGTTCCCTGTGACCGCCCCCCACAGTCTGTTACACCAACCAGCACGTGCTTCGTCGGTGGGTGTGAGGCCAGGGCTCCCAGGTGGGGTGCAGAGAAGTTGGTGACCTGCCCCCCATCCAAGGGTAGCCGGCTCGTAAGCCGCAGGTACAGAGGAAGGCACAGAGGGGCCTGCCAGCAAGCCTTCAAGGTCTACCCACGTAGCTCGAGGCTCCCCCTATGGGAAACAGGGCAGCTGGCTGGCCCGCCAGTCTCAGGAGCTGCTAGGTGGGCCCCGGGGAGAGAAGGGATCTCAGACCCCCTCCCCTGCCTCTGACTCCAGTGCTCTGGCATCGCTCCATGAGAAACCCTTTGTCCTGAGGATTCCCCCAACCTTCCTATGCTTCCTACTGTGTCAGTTTCCCCATCCACGCAATGGGTACAGCAGGAGTTGCCGCGCTGCTTCTCTGAGGGCCACAGGGAGTCAGGTGGGCCTTGTAGAATGGACAAGGCCATCGACCTAGAAGGTGTGGACTGATTCCTGTTACCTGTCTTTGTGGGCCTGGGAGGGGGTGGCAATGGAACCCTGAGCAGGGGAGATACGTGTCTCAGCCAAGGTCAAACAGGCCGGGGCTGGCGGGTCCCAGGCTGCAAACCAGAATTGCCCAAGAGGTTCATGCAGAGCTGCCAGTGCACGCCTCCAGCTCTGCTCAAGGGAGGGCGATGGGAGACGTAGGGAGGTGACTCAACCCAGTCCTTTGGAGCCGAAAAGGACTTCAGGAATGCTGTGGCTGAGGAAGCAGGCCTAGGGGAGCAGCAGAGCAGGAGAGCTTGTTCAAGGTTATCCGGCTTGTTGCAAAAGAGCTGATCACAAGCCCGGCGCTGTGGAGCATCAGGTTAAAGCCCCAGCTCGCAGTGCCGGCATCCCATATGGGCGCTGGTTCGAGTCCCGGCTGTTCCACTTCTGATCCAGCTCTCTGCTAAGGCCTGGGAAAGTAGTAGAAGATGGCCCAAGTCCTGGGGCCCCTGCACCCGCATGGGAGGCCTGGAAGAAGCTCCTGGCTCTTGACTTCAGATCGGCGCGGTTCTGGCTGTTGCAGCAATTTGGGGAGTGAATCAACGGATGGAAGATCTCTCTCTGTGACTCTACTTCTTTCTGTCTTTCAAATAAATAAAAATAAATCTTTGACAGAAGAAGAAGAAGAAGAAGAGCTGATGCCAGAACCCACCCTCCAATCCGCTAAGGCGTCTTCCTCAGAAGCAACCCTTGGTGAGTCCAGAAGTCTTCTGTGTTCAGGGTGCAGCCTCCATCCGAGAAACCACTTTCCCGGTGGCAGCACTAGGAGCTGCCCGATCCACATGACCTTCAAGGAATTCATCACCGGTCGGGGCGGGTGCCTGCACAGCCGGCCTCTGCCGCGAACCGCACAGGACGGTCTTCTGACTCAGCTGCTTCGCAGCTGGGGACACTGAGGCCAAACGGGTGGCACCTGCCCAAGCCTCACAATGCGTGCCAGAGTGGAGGCCTCCAATGCACAGCCCTGGTTCTGCCCCCCGTCACGGGCCTTCACCTGTGCATCCATCTGAGGGCCAGGTCCCTCGCCGCCCTCCCGATTTGTCTCATTTTTTTTCTCCTGCTCTGGAGGTGTTCAAAGCCACAGGCTGTCCTCAAATCCTACAACTCATCCCATACACCCAGCCCTGGGACCACGGCCCTAAGCCTGCTGTCTGCCTGCCATGCTTCTAGTTGGGGACAGGCCCCAGGCATTGGACCACGCAGCGTGCAATGCTCAGCACTTCTCAGAGTTGAAGCCACCCTGTTGCGCTAATTAATTAAACCTCCTTGGTTGCTGGGAGGGAGGTGGCTGTGCTGTTTCTTCTACAGCGAGAGTGAGGGGCGCCGGTTGCCCACCCGTCAGAAAGAGACTGGAAGCAGAGCAGGGTCCCAGGAGAGGAAGTGGTCACCTCCCCTTTCTCCACCCCACACCTGAATAAAACCACAAGGGAGCCCTAACTGGCCTCACGCACCCCACCCCCATCCTGGGCTCAGCAGGCTGTGGGGGAGGGGCTTTGAAACTGCAGCAGAGCCCACTGGAGAGGGAGGGAAGGCTAGCACGCACAAGGGCTCGGGGAGCGGTAATGGGAAGATTTCAGCGTGATGTATGGTGCCGCGGACGTTATTAATGGTTTGCTGATTTTTACCTTTAAAACCTTTGGGCAGATTATTTATTATGTCCTTGGCGTGCCTATGATCTATGGAGGGGCGCTAATCTCCGAGCACGGCCCCCCATGTCCCTGCTGCTCTACAGAGTCTAATTAGGGCACGAGGATGCCTGCCCCGGCCAGCTCCGCCCCCACACCGGAGGCCGTGGGCGCTGAGGCTGATGCTCCTGGGAGCTCCGCTCCAAGGCCAGGCTCTGCACTGTCGCGCTGTGTGACCTTGGGCAGGGACACAACTTCTCTGGGCCTCTGGGCTCTCATCTCTCAAGGGAAGCTGCTGGACCGCACCAGCTCCCTGACAGAACTAGAAGGAGGCCCTGGAAGGTGTGTGGCCCTTGTGGCGTGGCTGTCTCGCGGGTCCCCAGGGCTCGCAGTCAGCAGCCCAAAGCCACGTGTTTCTGAGTAAGGTGGGACGTCACCCTCCTCACGGTGGCTCCTCTGCTGTGGCAGCTGACTGGGAATCCTCAGTCCCAGAACTGAGTCCTCTAGGGACCCTGGACCTTTCTGCCAGAGGGGGCAGGGCCAGGACGAGAAGCCGTGGGTAGTGAGGAAGGCCACTCCTTCCTGGCACCCAGGAGCCCAGGCCCTGGGCGTCCTGCACTCCCCCCACCTCACTCGGCTGCTTCCCCTCCGGGGGCCAAGGCCAGCCCTGCAGCGACTGTCACCTTGGCTGGTTTCCCCATTGCCCGTCTCTGCGTCTGTGTTTTGAGGGTGGTTGGGTCTTTGGGCCTGGAGCTGTGAGACGGGCTGGCTAAAGCCTTGGACCCTTGCAGGCCGGAGCCTCATGGGCCAGAGCGCCATCTCATTTTTTTGAAAGTGTCTGAAGTAGGCTCCAGGACTCCTTTTGCTGGGAGTTGCTTGGGGTCTGCTGCGGAGGCCACTTCCACAGCCCGGCTCGCGTTCCTCAGCCACCGTCTGGGTTTTCACTGCTGCTCCTGGGCTCACAGAGCAGACCAGGCCCAGGCACCATTGCGCTAATTCCACCCATCCAGTAGGAGGCGCTGCCTCAGACTGGCAGGCCCCAGCAGGACATACGGCGCGTACCTTCAAGGAGGGAGCTTGGTGGATGGTGGTTTCATCGCTGTGGCCTGGCAGCTGAGGTCAGGACGGACCAGACACTCAGTCCTGGGCCCAGGACATGATAGATTCAGCTGTTGCTGTGCCAGTCTCCCCTCTCCACCTTACTCTTTAAGTCCAGAACTTCCTGTGGGTTTGGTTCTGGATCTGAGCACCTGGAGAGCTCAGGTGTGCTTGGAAAGCTGAAGTAGAAAGGTGGAAGGGAGCTCACGGCTGTTGCAAGCAGAAGAATAGAACCATCAAGTTTTCTCTTTACCGCTGGTTCCTCAGTGTGTAATAGGGCTGGTGGCCCATGGGGGCACCGATTAGGGGCCTCCGCTGTTTCCAGCCCTCACGCCTTGCACTTCTCCATCCCTTGTGTCCAGCAGGTGTCTGTCCCAGAGCTAGAGTGGCTGGCAGGGCTGGGAGAAGTCACCGAGTTCCTCCCTTTGCCTGAGGCATCTGGGGCGGGACTTTTCTTCCTGGTGAGAGAGGGTCTCCTGTGTTGCCAGTGGTCAGCAGCCTGGCCCTGGGGCGTGAGTCACTGTGATGAACAAAAGCATGCAACACTTTTCCAGGGCTGCCCTCCATTGGAAAGCCAGAGGTTTCCTCCCCAGGTCAGGGCTAGGCCATGGGGGAGGGAGGTTGTCAGGGTGGGCCTTGGGTGTGGGCATGAGACCAAGTCGGGGCACCATGGGTGGGACGGGAAGGTTCAGCCCCGCAGACTGGGGTGGGACATGGACTTGGCCAGTGGTGTGGCCCAGAGGGCTTGGCTACCGTGGCTGCTGCCCGTGGGCCTGCAAGGGAGCGGTGGGGAAAGAAGACTCTTGGCCTGTGGGGCTCAGAGGGAGTCAGGTTCAAGTGCAAACCCTGCCCTTGGCCTGGGCCAAGTCCTCAAGATGACTCAGCTCTGGCCCTGGCTCTTCACCCAAGATGACTGGGTAGGGCTGCGGCCCGGATAGAAGGTGGCAGTGGGCACAAAAGCCTCTTCACACACATCGGGAGCTCAGTGAGTGACCCCACATTTCAGGGGGAGGCGGAGGGAGTGGCACCTTGGAGACCAAGATGGACCCTTCATGGGAGGGAGCCCCAGGCAGAGTGGAGTTCACAAGGCCTAGACAGAGCTCAATGGAACAAGCAGCATCCGGTACCAGAATGTAGAACTCACTCTGATCCAAATGGAGCGCAGTGCTCTCAAAACGTCTGCCCAAAGTCAGGGGCATCCTGGGGCCCACAAGCAGCCTCTGTGGCAGTGCCCTGCACACTTGCGCACTCTCTGTGTTCATGCACGCTTGGCCCCGGGGACCCTCACTGTTCCCGGCCCACCCTCCAGGCCCCGGCCGGGCCTCTTGTTCCCTTGCTCTGTCGTCACCTCCACGTGGCAGGTACTTTGCCTTATCTCCCCACAGCAGAGGACCGGCAGCCTTTGGAGCTCTGTGGACCACCCCACCGGGAAGGCCCCTGCCCAGCCGGCGCACTACCCACGTGGTGGAAGCTCTCTCAGCCCCGAACCAAGTATCCCCATGGGCTCTTCTTCACTGTGTCTGGCTCTGTGAAACACAAGGGGACTCTGACATGGCTTCACCCCTTGTCGGGGAGCTGGCGCCAAGCCGCCGCTAGATGTGAGCGTGGTCTTTCAGGGGTGGGCACGGTGACGTCCCTGTTGAGCATGCGCAGAGTGAGCGCCTTCACAGCTGAGGTGTGTTAGGGATCCCGCGTCGCTCTCCAGAGCCCACCATGCTCAGAACCGCCACGTTCTGAGAGTTCTCGGGGTGCAGGCCCGGCAAGGATGGGCTGCAGCCTGATCCTAGCAAAATGACCTCTTCCCAAAGCCTCAGCAAAATGTTTTAGTGCAAATGTCTAACTTTCCCAGGGCATTAGCAAAAAGGTTCAGGCACTATGGGAGTATGTGCAGGGTGATTTGTGAGCAAGGCAGGGACGGGAGGGGCGGCGAGCCGCTTCCAGGGTGGAGGTGGTGGGAGCCTTTGGGTGCTGGCTGCGGGAGGGGCAGGTGCTCCACTCGGCACAGGCCCTGGAGCCCAGGCTGTCGGAGGGGACTGAGAGCTGTTAAAAGCCTCGGGTCTAACCTAGAGGGAAGAAGAGGAGGGGGACAGAAGGAGACGGGGGAAAGGAGGGAAGGGAATGAGGGCAGCTGGGCTAAGTCTTGAGGCTGCACTGTAAGTCCTTTATGGTGCTTGACCTTGGCTGGTTAGGGAGGAGCTTTTGGTCACAAGCAGAAGCAACACGGTGACGTTGATCCTTTAGACGGAGGAGTGGCCAGGCCACTGCATTGAGACAGAGTCGACATGGGGGGTCCAGGGTGGGGAGACCCGCTTGGCAGGCAGGTGGAGGCAGTAGTGGGAGGCACCTGTCAGGCCTTGAAGCAGTTTTTGTAGGGGGGAGAGAGAGAGAGAGAGAGAGAGAGAGAGAGAGAAGCTGGCAGGTGGGGGCCAGGGCAGCTGAGGCCAGCAGCGTTGTCTGGGGGCAGGGGGTGGGGACAGGAACAGGCAAAGGCAGGAGGTGAGTTTTGCTCGGGATGTGCCCTTCTCAGGACAAGGTGGTGGCTGGGTCCTCACCTGGGCAGGAGCCTGGGGTTGGAGCTGTCGGCCCAAAGGTAGGAGCAGAACCTAGCATGTGCATGAGATCATGGCTGAGGGCAAGAGCCCTGGGCTGAGGGTGGGAAGGCAGGTGGAGGAGCCCGAGCGGGACTAGGGAGGGCCTGGGGTGGGGCTGGTCACAGAGCAGAGGTGAGCAGGGCATCAGTGGGATGACCAGAGGATAGCCCCAGCATTTACAAATCAAGAAGGCAGGTGCATGGATGCCAGGGCCAGGGGGGGCTTGGCACTGGGAGCTGACACGGGAGTGCAGAAGTGGGCAAAAGGGGAGGTGGGAGAGCGGTGGCCCTCATGGAGCTTCAGTCTCATCAACCAACTGAGAGCCTTGGGCAGTGATGCCTCTGCCCCGGGGGCCCAAGGTGGGCTCTGGAGATGCCTCCTGGGGGGAAGCAATGGGAGGGCGGGGACTGGTCCTGGAGGAGCACCTTGGGGTGGCCACCCTCCCAGTGATGTGGGCTCGACTCAGACTCAAGGCAGAGTTGCTGTGAGGCTTGAAGGCTCTGGGCTGATTTCCAGGAGGCCAGGCCTGGCTCTAGCAGAACTGGGAAACAGGTCTGGGTCACTCTGCCTGGAGTGGCTTGGGTGGTGAGAGAGAATGAGTTGGAGCCTTTGCAGGGCATGGCTGTGTCTGTCCCTGGTGAGGGCTCTTCCATAGACACCAAGGGTCACGGGTGTGGGAGAGTGCTCTTCACCCACCCTAATTCCTCTGATGCAGGGAGGCAGTGAGCTTGACTCTGGTTGGCCACACTCCCTTGGGAAGGCTGCATAATGAGAGCGAGTGAAGGCGCTGACTATGAGTGTGTCCACGTGTACAAGAGAGTGTGCATGTGATTGTGTGCACATGGATGTGCCTGTGAATGTGTGTGTACAAGCAGCAGGGTGCATGTATGTTCCTGCACATAAGCGTGTACATGTGTGCATGTTTACATGAGTGTGTGTACAAGTAAGAGTATGCATGTGAGTGTGTGCACATGCATGAATGAATAGGTGTGCAGGCAGGCATTGCACATGCATGTGCACGTCTATGCCTGCGTCCACACGACAGTATGCCTGGGAGAGTGTGTGCATGAGTACCTACATGCCTTGTGTGAGCAGGTGAGTGTGAGCAGTGCGCTTGGTAGGGTGGGGATGACAAGAGGTGCTCAGCTCTCCTGGGAGCCCCAGCCCTAGTGGGGTGAGGTTCAGGCATCGAACGCCGGCACCTGGGGATTATACTACTGCTTGACCTTGGGGTGCTGGTGAAAGGTGCATGCTGGGACCTTCCTCAGACACCTGGGTGAGGATTTCATCCGAGCAGGAGTGTTGTATGCCACGCCGCCCAGGCAGCTAGGGGGAAGGCGGCCCGGCCACCTGTTGTGGGAGACCTCTGGTGCAGTCTCCGGTGCCGAGTGCATGGTGACAAAAGGTAGGGCAGCCCCTCTCAGCCCCTCCTGGAAGACTCTGATGCAGGGACCTGGGTGGAGAGGAAGGTGGGGGATGCAGGGGCGGTTCTGCACGGGGCTTCTGCTGGCCCCGGGATCCGGAGGGTCTGGTCTCAGCTCCGCCCATTCCACGCTGTGTGCTGCAGGTGACTCACTTGGCAAGGGTGGACCTCAGTCAGGAGGATGCAGGACTTCCTCGGGGCTCACCACCTCCGCTGCATATTCTGCACATCTGGGGGTTTGCAAGGAGCTGAGCTACAGCCCTAAGGTCAGAGTCTCTGGGCATGGGGCCTGGACATGGGCTCTCAGCCACTGAGAGGTGGTCCTTTGGGGCTGGGGGCCCTGACTGCACCAGTTGGCAAGAAGGATGGAGGGAGGGCTTGGTTTCTCCACCTCCTGCGTTCAAGGAGAAGCCCTCCTGTCTAAGGAGCGTCTGCTTCACTGCCGGGGCTGTGAGTGCTGCGGCGCAGTTTGGTTGAGGCAAGTTCAAGGGCAGGCCAAGGCTCCAGGAGGGCCGACCTTTTCCGGGGATGCTACCTTGCAGACACCTGTGCCGCGTGGCTGCTGCTGAGAAAGCTCGCGGCTGTCCATTAACAGCAAGGTTTTCAATGTATGAAGGGCAGGAATATTGGGGGCTTAAAGCAGGTGAGTGTGACTAAAAGGAGAGTCCCGCAGAGAGAGCTTCTCAGGCCACCCCTTGGCCTTATCAAGCCAGGTGAGCTCCAGCTCCTGATGGCTGCACAGAAGTGGCAGGTGGCCGTCAGGTGACAAAACATCCCGTCTGACCCACTTTCTGAAGGCTCCATTATCTTGCAGGAAATTCACCCAACAAAGTGTTGCCCACCTTTAGCTAAGTTAGTTATTTACAGGGATGGGATTTTAGTGGAAAAAAATTGATTCAGTGGAAAGAGACAAAGACTGTAAAGTGTGTGAATTTTAGCCCTGGCTTGGCCATAGCTGTGTGAGTCGGGGCCAGCTTCTGTTTCTCTTCTAAGCCTCGCTCTCTTTCTTTGTGAAATGCAGCTGGCAGCACCTCATTGCCTGGTTCACAGGTTGGGAAGATAAATGGGACCATTTATGTTGAGTCCAGTGTAGTACCTGATATACTGTACACCCTGAACACTCAGCAGATATAATTAAAATATTGATTTCCCCTATGTGTGTGTGACAACATTTCATATTTTATCTCAGCCACTTCTCCACTGTGCAGTGAGGACAACATCACTCAGCCCATTTCACAGATGTTGGAACTGAGGCACTACCACTGAGACTTGAGCCAGGTCCTCTAACTCCTGGTTTCCAGCTCTTTCTGGGCACTCTCTAAACTATGAATGATGATGACAGATCAGCGGGTGCCAGGGCTGGCCGTCTGGGCCTTGGGGAGGCAGCAGGGAGTGAACCAGAGGTATTGGGACAGCTCTTAGGGGACAGCTGGGGACCTCAGCTCACAGAAGATGTGAATGCAGGGCACTTTGTGCCTGCTGGTATGACCAGGGCTGAGCAATCTTGCAATCAACACCCTGAGACCAAGCTTACAACGAAATCATTCCGGGGTGGGGGTGAGGCTTCTCTTTTATTTGTGTTTAATGATTTATTTATTTATTTATTTGAAAGGCTTTCAGAGAAAAGAAGAGAGGAAGCAAGCAAGATCTTCCATCTGCCAGTTCATTCCCCAAATGGCTGCAACAGCCAGGGCTGGGCCAGGCTGAAGCTAAGAGCCAGGAACTCCATCTGGGTCTCCCAAACGGACAGTAGGGGTCTAAATATTTGAACCATCTTCCATGCCTTCCCAGGCACATTAGCAGGGAGCCAGGTTGGAAGTGGAGCAGCCAGGACTCAAACCAGTGCTCCAATATAGGATGCCAGTGTCGCAGGCGGCAGTGTAACCCACTGCACCATAATGCCAGCCCCCACTGGGAGCTTCTTGCTAAGATGCCAGTTTTCACTCTGATTAACAGGTAACCAGGAGTTTGTAGTCTTCGTCAGACCTGCAGCCAATACCTGGCAACGCTCTGTCCCCAAGTAAACAAGAGCTGATATATATATATACACACACACACACACATATATATATATATAATGTATATATGCTTTTATTACAAAAACCTTATCGAATCCCCTCTGCAGAAATTCTACAAGCATGTCCAATTTGATTAAGAAGCTCCCTCCCATCTGTGGAAAAGGTGAGCGCAGATGGGCAGGTGCACCATAACTCAACATCTGTCGCATGTGGAGACATTTTAGCAACCAGTGCACAACATCTGTTCTCGTAGCGCAGGTTTCCATTTAAATAAATCTGGTACCACCAGATGGCCGGGTATGAGCAGGAAAGCCAGAGCAAGGCTGCCCCATCCAAGGGCTAATACTCAGGCTGTGCAAAGAGGGAGCTTTAAAGTCTCTAAAATAGCAAAAGGACTTTTAAAAAAAAATTATAGCAAGTACTGCCCACGCAAATAAATTCATTTTAAAAAGCAAGGACCTCATGAGAAAATGGGTGAAAGGCATGCACATGTCATTCACTTGCAAAAAGTTTTTGAAAGCCTTAGACACAATGTTAACCTCATTCGTAACCAACTCTAAAATAGGACCACGTTGAATTGAAGTGCTATTATTTTTGTCCATAATATTAGAAAATGACATTTCGTTTTTAATGATAATGCCAAGGACTGACATGACCGCCCTGTGGTGAGCTGGGTAGTGTAATTAGACCTGCAGAAAAACAAATCGCATGATACTGGGAGTCTTAAAAATCTTGATCGCCTTTGACCCAGAAGTGCCACGCGTGGGAATCAATCTTAAGGAAATGCTCAGAAGTCCAGGAATGAAGTCTGATGAACGAAATAACAGATCCCATCTAAACGGTCTTATAATAGGGAAGCAGTGAAGTAAAGTATTTGATATTCTCAAAACGGAACATTATTTGGGTATTAAAAGAAGTTTATGAAGCTGTTGAGATAAAAGGAATAAATCATTGCATCGTTCAGTTTTTTAAAATAAAGCATGTAAATGTGTCCCTAAAGACCAATTTCGACTACAAAATGACCCGAGAACAATGGGAAGGAAGAACATGGAATTGCTAACCTACGTTATCTCCATTGGTGGGAGCACAGGCAATCACCGTCTTCTTCCTGCTTTTTTGCGTTTTATTCCATCATATACACAAAACATGAATTAAGGAGAAACATGTGGACTTGGAGAACCAGTCGTATTCATTGACCCTGAATTTACCTGCTTTTGCCAAATAGTTGCATCTGCAGAGTCACAAAATACATTCAAAACTAACCAAAAAGCACCTCGAAGTCAGGGGAAATGAGTACCCAAAAGCCAAAGAGGAATGGCAACAGGAGATGAGTAGAGAGGAGGAGAGGGAGGAGGAGGAGGAGCAGGAGGAGGAGGAGGAGGAGGAGGAGGAGGAGAAGGGCCATGCGGGCTAGCAAGAAGAAACACGCATGAGACTGCCCTGGGACTTTCCACAGCGCCACCTGCTCCGGCTCTGCAGGCGAGCGCAGGGTCCCCCTGGCTCCGTGACGTCCCCCGTGCAGGTGACCCTGCTTTGCTCCGCGATTCAGGCCCCGGGGGCAGCATAGAGTAGGCTGTGTTCCAGGCAAGCCCATGATTCTTCCCAGGTCTTTGTATGTCTCCAGGAGCAGAGGGTCGCTCAGGGTGGCAGACAAAATATCACTGAAAACAGAGTCCCCGATGCAGCCTCAGCTCACGGCTTGAGCTCTAGAAATCGAAGTCGTCTCCACCAAAGCCATCCGCCCTGCCTCCCACCTGGGTGCTGGTGAGGCCTCCGGCGACCTTCTCGTCTTGTACATCACAGCCGCCACCTGAGCCCTGCTCTGGGGTCCCTGGGCACGAAGGGGGCCCATCCTGCTCAGAAGTGGAGCTTCCAGGATACATCCGGGGGACTTTTCTGTCTGGGTATGGGAGTCCCTGAGGCTCGGCATCACTGCCCCTTCTGTCCCCGCCTGGGCATTCTGCAGCTGGGTCTTCCTGGGAGGAGACGGCCGCAGCAGATGAGCTGCAGGAGGCGCAGGCAGGGGGAGGTGTCGGGGGGCCCAGCCTTTGATTGGGGCTGTCTCCTCGGGGGGCAGAGGGTGATGCGGGCCTGTCCTCTTGGGCTGGGGTGCTGGTTTCAGAAGCCTCCCCGATCTGGCTCTCTCCTGGGTGCCCCAAGGGGCTGCCTTCCATCTCTGTTCCGTTTCTGCCCTCTGAGCCTGGCCACCCCTCTCCTCCAGCTTCCTGGACCTCTGCAGCTTTGGCGCCATCACCCTGTCCTCCTGGATTCAGGTCACCTCCTTCGGAGGCCGCAGCCTCACAGTCCTGCCCATCCCCAGAGTCCTCCTGCACGGGTCCTTCCTGCACTCCCTGCTCCGCCTGGCTCCGAGCAACACTGTCTCCACTCTCCAGGTCACCAGTGCCCTCTGCCTCCCCACCTGGGGGATCCTTGTCCCTGCTGAGCACCTGGTTCCCCTCACCCTCGTCCCCCTCATCCGCCCCAGGCCCAGGGCCCAATCCAAGCCCCTGCCCTCCACTGGCTGCCGGGGTATCCCCGGCCATGGCGGGGTCCTCCTGACCTGGCGTCACCCCTCCCCCCTCAGCGGCCTCCCCCTCGGGACACCCTTCCTTTTTCTTCTGTAGAATCTGCTGCAGGTCGAAGGCCTTTTTGATGGGCGCACCAGCGGCCCCTGGGGTGTCCTTTGGGAACTTACGGGTCCCTTTCTTCCTCACACAGGCCTCACAGGGACAGAACTCCTCCCCGGGCGCGGAGCTGGCATCCTCCAGGCTGCAGGAGAAGAGCCCCCGGCCGCAGGTCGGCTCAGGGAAGGCTGAGAGGTTGCGCAGGCCGTGGAGGCGGCGCCGGCGCTGCTCAGTCTGCAGGGACACCTGGCCCCTGAGGGCTTCGCGGGGCGGCCCCAGGGCCTTCCTCCCGGCCCGGCTCTGGATCTTCTGGAGCTCTTTGTCGGTGCTGGCTTGGAGCCGCTCGCTCACGTCCTGCTCCAGCTCGGCCACCATCTGGTCCAGCAGCCTGTGGTCCTGCAGGTTCCAGCGGGCCCGGAGCTGGGCTGTGGCATCAGCCAAGTGGGCCAGGAAGGACGCCTGTAGCTTCTTCAACAGTTTGGACACCCAGACGGGGTCGGGGTCCAGACATGCCCTGCAGGCAGTGCACCTGCCCGCCTCTCCCGCACCCTGCCTCCACCTGGCCTGGGCTTGCTCCCGTTCCCCGCCGGCTGCTGCGGGCGGCTCTTCCACACCAGGCTCTGACCTGGGGCCCCCTTGGCTGTCACTGGCATTGGAAGCACCCTCACTGGGAGGACAAGGGGTTTCCTGAGGGTTCTCACTCCCGTCCGGGGGGCACAGGCCTGCAGAGACAGGGCGACTTGCTGCTTCCTCTTTGTGCTCTCTCTGGTCTTCCAGGGTGCAGAGGTCCCCGTCTGCAGCACCGGCCACTGGCACCCCGGGCCCATGGCCGGAAGCCTCCCCTGGAAGCCCTCCCTCCTGGGTGCCCTCCTGTGGTTCTTCTCTTCTCGTTCCTTCTATTTCCTCTACCTGCCCCCCATCTCCTCGCACCACCTTTTCAACTTCGTGTTCAGATGCATTGTCCAACGGCTGCTCTCCACCGCCTCCCTCTGCTGCCTCTGGCTTGCTGGTGGCACAGGCCCAGGTTTGCGAGCTGGTGGAGGCTGTGGGACAACCCAGCCGCAGGTTTCCCAGACCCTCTGGGTGCTCCGATATGCTGGAGTCAGGCCCCTGGGAGGGGATTTCCAGGGGCGGCTCTGTCTTCTCTGGCACCAGGGTGCCGTCCAGGACACAGGGCACGCTGCCGTCCCCTGAGCCTCCAGAGCCACTGCTGACGTCCACGCCAGACGAGGACGTGGGTGTGAAGTCCTCCGTCACCAGCAAAGCCTTGTGTGGAGCCAGCTCCCCGAGGCTGGGGTCCAGCTGGTCCCGCCCAGGGCTGTACCCTGGCCACAGGGCCTGAGAGATGCTCAGGAGCTCCCGGTACCGAGGGGAGTCTATGAACCTCACCTTGTCGGCAGGGGAACCAGGGTCTTCATCAAAGAAGTGGAGCCTGGCGAGGCAGGCGACGAGGGCCCCTGCTGAGTGGCTCAACCTCTTGGCCACCACATCGGACAGTTCAGGGAGGCTGCTGGGCCGGCTCTGTTTGGCACCCAGCAGTGCCTTCATGATCTGTGTGGAGGCAGAGACCCTGCCAGGAAGCGCACACGGCGCCCTGCCCTGGGCGCCAGCAGCCCCTTCCCTGGTTCCAGCCCCCATGGGGGAGTCAGGCACTCCAGCTGGAGCTGCCGCGTGGCCCAGGGGCGGAGCCTGTCTTGGGCCTGGGAGGGCTCCTTCTGGCTCTGGCTCTGGGTGCTCCCCCGCGTCCCCTTCCAGGAGCAGCTGTCCGCCTTGCGCCAGCTCCCCCAGGCTTTCTGGAGGGCGCTCATCAGCAGGGGCCTCCTCGGGGCCTCCTGGGCCATCCCTGGCCGCCCCGGTGGGCTCGTCCATCTCGTATCTCATGAGCACGGGCTCTTCCGGGATGTTGCCCAGCCACTCGCGGACCACGGCGTCTGGTGAGGCGTGGGGCAGGGCGCTGGGTGTCACGCTGCCGTCGTCCTCCAGCCCCTCAAGGCCTTGCCCTGCGCTGGCCGCCTTCCCCTCTAATGCCCTCCCGGGCCCAGCACTGGGGCTCAGGCTGCTCCTGACCCTTCTCCCTGCTGCCGCTGACCCAGGGCCTGGGAGCAGCATGGGCCCCACCTCGAGTTGCTCCTCCCCCTGTTCATCCCCACCTGACTCCCAGTCATCAGCACTTTGGTCGCCACTGCTGGTGTTCCTTGGGCTCAAAGGGGGCTTCTTGGCAGAGGGCCGCCCCTCAGGGGGAGTGGGGCAGTACCCGCTGCACGCCCAGGCGCCTTCAGGGAAGGAAGCCGGTGTCCCGATTGGGGAGCAGCTGTGACCTTGCTGGGCTCCTGGCTCCCCTGCTTCAGGCTGTCCAGCCAGCAGAACCAAGGGTGGGGAGGGCCTAGGGGTGCCCCCTGTCTTTCCCCGCTGCCTGCCAGCGCCAGCCTGTGGGCAGGGGTGGGGTGTGTGTGCAAGTGCAGGAGCCGGAGGGTGCTCTCTGTACTTGATGTCGCCTGCTGGCTCCGCAGAGGGAGTGCTGGTGGGGTGCACACTAGAAGCACAGTCTGAGTTACTCACGGG
Source organism: Oryctolagus cuniculus (assembly GCF_964237555.1). NCBI lineage: Eukaryota > Metazoa > Chordata > Mammalia > Lagomorpha > Leporidae > Oryctolagus > Oryctolagus cuniculus. The sequence goes on along the minus strand of NC_091433.1, from coordinate 43,921,640 downwards.
GGTGAGGGTGACACTGCGGGCTCCTGAGGGCTCCTGGGAGTAAAGAGAGCCCGGGGAGGGAGGTCTCAGGTCCCCAGAGACCTGTTTCCTGCTCATCAACACATTCTCAGAAAAGGGTGGCACTGGGCCTCCTGGGCTGGCCCCGCCTCTGTCGGGTGGCCTCGGCGCTTGCAGGGCTGCGGGTGCATGGAGCAGGCAGGGGGCGTCCCTGTGGTGGCAGCACACTCGGCCGGGAGAGCTAGGTGAGCACACAGCGCTAGCTGGGCTCCTCTGTCTTCTCCTCCCTTGCCGGGCTGAGGCACGGGCAGGGAGTGGGGAGCAGCCTCCTTCTGTGTCCCCAGGGCCAGGATGACCTGGAGCCAGCAGCAGCCCCATTACAGACCCACCCCTGGCCTGGTCATGCCCGGTGTCCTGTCCGGGCTTCTCTGCCTGCAGATCTTCAGTCCCCAGAGATGAGGGGCTCAGAGTGGGAGCCCCGAGGCTGCCACCCTGTGCCAACAGCCGCTGGGAAGGCATGGCCCCTGTCTGCCGCTGGCAGCCCCGGAGCTGCTCACCCTGCTCGCTGGGCCCCTCGAGAGGCCCAGCACTGGCTGACGAGTCAGAATCGGCCTCATCTGTGTCTCCAGTCTCCAGTCTCAGGCAGCTGCGTGGCCCCCCGCCAGCCAGCCTTCCTCCCTCAGAACGTGGGCTGGGGCTCCCTTGGGGGCCCTCTCCAGGTCCCCTGGCTGGGGAGGCAGAGGCTGGATGCAGGCTGCCACTGCTCACGCCACCCCCCATGGTCCTGGGGCTGCTGCAGGTGTCTTGCTCAGAGCCTTCGGAGTGTCCCGCACTGGAGGCTGGGCTGGCGCTGTCCTGGCCACGTCCGTGCTTCCCAGCTGTCCCACGGCTCCAGCGGCGCCTGCCGTGGGTGCGCGGGGTCAGCCCAGATCTCTTCTCAGCAGGCGGCTGCTCGCCCTGGGAGGCGTACAGGGGGTTCCTCCAGATCTCGTAACTGGGCCCCGGCTGCTGGCCATGGCCTAAGGCGCACTTGAATCCCGCCTCACATGGCCCTGACGCCCCTGCCCCAGGCTCTGAGAAGCCCCAAGGGTGGCCCTGCCAGGTGCAGCAGGGGGGGTCTGCCTCCCCAAGGCTGAGGTCCTCCCTGCTGGCTGCCGTGAGGGCGCCGGCCCGCCCCACCCGCTGGGACCACAGCAGCGCGTCCTGGCCGAGCAGCTGGAAGCGCACCCTCATCTCCACGGACAGGCTGCCGTCCTCATTCAGATGAACCTTCTTTTCCACGCCGTCACCGGCCACCAAGGGGCCGGGTGCGGCAGGTGTGTCGCGAAGGTGTCTGTCGGGAGCAGGGGCCCCCTGGGCACGGTGGAGAGAGGCGGGGGGCCGGTGGGGGGCAGACGTCTCTGACAGCGGGGAAAGCCGCCGTGGCCGGCCGCTGCCCGACCCGGACCGCGAGTGCATCACGCTCTGCTTGGCCTTTGGCCCCCAGCTCCCTGGCACGCAGCAAAGAGTGAGAGAAAAGGAGAAAGGATCAGGAGCTGCCCCAAGTGGTCACGAGCTGTCTACCACCTAATTATCTCTGCCTCCAAAGCCACGGTGAGGGCGGGCCTTTCTAGAAGGGCTGTACACAGAGCTGCCCGTTAGTGGCCCAGCAGAGCCCAGCTGAGTGGACTTGAATCTGAGCGCAGTCTCAACTCTGCTCTTAGCGGCTGGGCAGCTTTGGGCAGAGCCTGTGTTCTGGGCTGGGACGGATGCACGGTCACAGAGATTTGTTAGGTCTGCTTTGAGGACGCGCAGCCGTGCATGTGACATTCCCTACATAGCTCTGCTAGCCTCAGTAGGTCCCCCACCGCAGAGGCGGCAGGTGGAGCAAACACGGGAGCCCACCCCCAGCCCAGGCAGCGGGATCAATAAGACGCCGCCCACGGACCTGATTGTAAACTGTAAAATGCTTTGTGGTTATTAGTGGTGATTTATCATCCCAACACTCATCAAGCCCTGGGGTGATGGATGGTTGCAAAGAAGGACCCGGACACACAGGATCAGCTGCTGACAGGCAAGCCTGCACCCCAGCCAGGACAAGAAGAGAAGAGGGTGGGAGAGGGGGCCTTAAGAAATGAAGGCCCTGAGTGCTTTTCCCCTCTCATCGCCTTGCTGACGTGAGGCCAGGGGCTGGGGCCAGTAGAGCCTGAGCTCTGTGGGTGCAGCTGGGCTGAGGAAGTCAGCCAAGGAGGCTTTCTGGGTGGCTAACTGGCTGGATGGTGGGTGATCGTAGTTTCCTTTAGCCCTTTTCAACTCCCATCTTTCCAAAGACGGCCATGACTCTTAAAGGATGCAAAATGCCACGTGGGCATGGTCCACGGCCCACCGTGATTCTTAGTAAAAGTTGTTTTAGACCCTAGCAACCTCAAGGTCAACATCTCCTTATGAACGCTCCATTTAAGCACCATGATCGGCTCCTTCATATCCTCCCCATCAAATGGTTCACCCAGTTAAGGTTGATGGTGATGAAGAGGAGGAGGAAGAAACAAAGAGAGCCCCAAACACCTGGAACACCCAAGAGCTGGGGCTGGAGGCGCGTTTCCCAGGTTATCGGAATGGGCGTCTGCCCGGGTCTACGGCACATCGGCAGGGCAAATGAGACTGGGGAATCCCCACTCCCCTCATAACTCACCAGTTTTGCTCCTGGAAGACAGCCCAGGTAACATTTCTGTCCCATTTCTTCTGGCATCTTCCATCACTGGAGGTCTGAAGGCCTCGTCACCAGCACACACTAGCGTCGAGGGGCAGCGCAGGAGACACTGCAGCGAGTCCACCTGAGGGAGGAGAGCGCTGAGCCAGGAGCCAGGAGCCAGGAGCCCCGGGCAGAAAGAGCACGGGCTCTCCTGGCCTTTCCCACTCCCTCACTTCTCACCCTCGGCCCCGGACCCAGTGGAGGAATCCAGGTGCCTCCATAGCACCTCTGTCACTAGCTGGTGGTCTCCCATGGTCATTGCCCAGGATGTCCTGCCTCTACCCCCAGCCCGCCCTCTACCAAAGGTCAACCTGCGTGCCTCTGCAGATGACAGCAGAGCCGTTAGGCTGCTTCTCTGGTCACACGTACACCCCCGGAATAGGTATTTCCTGAGAGCCAGAGAGCCCTCCAGCTTCCACTTGGGATCAGAGCCTGGCAGAGGGTCACCTTTTCCCTGGTAGAGGGTCACCTCTCTGTCTGATCCTCTTTGCCAGGACACTCCAAGCCCATTGCTTCTGACTCTGCCCTAGTGCAGTGGAGAGGGGAGAGGCGCCACCAGCCCTCAGGTGAATCCTTCCCTTCCAAACTCCTAGAATTCCAGGGTCAGTGGTCTTGGGGCTGGTGCTGTGGTGTAGCGGGCAAAGCCACCACCTGAGACCCCGGTATCCCATATGAACACCCATTCGAGTCCTGACTGCTCCACTTCTGATCCAGCTCCCTGCTAATGTGCCTGGGAAAGCAGCAGAGGATGGTCCAAGCGCTTGGGCCCCTGCACCCAAGGGGGAGACCCAGATGAAGCTCCTGGCTCCTGGCTCCAGCCTGGCTCAGCCGTGGCTATTGTAGCCATTTGGGGAGTGAACGAGCAGATGACAGATTCTCTCTCTATCTTACAAATAAATAACATAAATACAAATTTTTCTTTAAAAAAGAATAGTGGACTCCAGGCTGTTGCCCCCACCCACCCACAGGACCCACCAGCAGGATGCCCCTCTGCACAGTCTTGGGCTCAGAGTTGAGTAAGCAATATCGCTGCTAGATTAGGGAACAGGTCCCTGCTTTTCAAAAATCCCGCCTGGCTCCAGAGGCCCCTGTCTAGCTGAGGGCTTGCCCTGTTGGTAGCACAGCATTGTAATTAGCGATTTAGGGCATTTGTTTCCATCTTTAAGGGCAGAATGCGTTCCTTTTCATGATCTCAAATTAGAAGCATAGGCTCACTAGCAAGGAAATGAAAAAGAGAGAGCCCTTAGACCCTCTCCTGCAAAAACGACATGGAAATGTACTATATACCAGATCTTTCATTCTGGTTGATTAGAAGTTTTTTTCAACTACTAGGCATGGTTCTCCTTTTAGAGTTCCAGTCCCTCATAAAAACATGGACATGACCCAAGTCTATCGATTTATACAAGTAGCTATGCTTCCAGGGAGGAAGATGGAACTGAGGGCTAAACAATGTTCCTGTCCCTGGGGAGAGAGAGAATCCATGGGAGAAAGGGCAAGAGCCAGCACCCATCTGTTGAGGGACCCTCCCTGGGGAGCAGGGAGTTCATTCTGTTTACGGAATGCTCAGTAACTTTTCAGTAAGTCTATGTGAAAACATCCTACTATCTGTTTCTCCAACGTATTACTTATCTCCTACCTCTTCTCCCCCCTCACTACACGTAGTAAGCTGTGAGCATCTAGTCCTACTTTTCTGCGTTCACACCATAGCACATGATGGCACCGGTAAAGGCACAATAACTAAAAAGCATGCTTGCATCATGTCTTTGGTCATTAATGCTGGCTCTATTATTTGCCAACCACACGATCATGAATAAGTTATTAGCCTCTGTGTTTCACTTTTCTGGTTTATCGAAAGTAGGTAAGGGGGCCAGAGCTGTAAGTAGCTGGTAAAGCTACCGCCTGCACTGCCAGCATCCCAAACGGGTGCTGGTTCGAGTCCCGCTGCTCCTCTTCTGATCCAGCTCTCTGCTATGGCCTGGGAAAGCAGTGGAAGATGGCCCAAGTCATTGGGCCTCTGCACCCATGTGGGAAGACCCTGAGGAATCTCCTGGCTCCTGGCTTTGGATCAGACCAGCTCTGGCTGTTGCGGCCTACTGGGGAGTGAACCAGCGGATGAAAGACCTCTCTCTCTCTCTCCTCTCTCTCTCTCTCTCTCTGCCTTTCCTCTCTCTGTGTAACTCTTTCAAACAAATAAATAAATCTTTAAAAATAAAAAGGAAGTGGGTAAGAATGTTAGCCACCTCATGGCTGTGTGTGCTGGATGCTAAGCCCTAGACTAAGGCAGTTCTCTCCCACTTTCTTTCATGGGTACTTTCCAGTACTGTAGAGCTTAGGAGCTGGAAAGCCATTTCCTGAACTCCCTTGCAGCTAGAATTTATAGCATCAAAGATTCCAGCAGTTGCATGAGACAGAATATACAGCAGTGGAGCAGAGACCATCTTCCTTTTTCTTTTGACTGCTGCCACAAGCAACGGCAGTCAAAGGCGCAGAGGAGCGTGTGCAGCTGGGATGGCAAGAGCCACTCTCATTGTTCCAGTACCCACTCGTTAGCTTCACAACCGTTGAAAGAAGACTGATCCCATTCTGGATCACAGCAATGGTGGGGGGGGGTGCTGTTGAACCCGATCGTTGTAATAATGACCCCCAACAACCCACTTTCTTGATTGTGTTAGAGGTGTTGACCTTGACGGGGGAATTTTTCCAGGAATTCAGCCTCAGCTTTTCCAGCCTTTCCATGAATCTTGTAGCATCCAGATTCCAGTAGAATTTCTTGCAGCCTAAGACACTGAGAGAGGACTCTGCTTCCTGTGCTGAACCACGGCTGGTACAGTGCGTGACATCAGAGTTGGCCAAGGATCGTAGAGCTTCATAACGGGAGTCTGGGGTTGGCCTTCTGACCTGGCTGGATCTGAAGGTGGTTACACCTGGTGACAAGGGGACACTAAGAGCCCGTGGCATACAGTGACAAAGTCGGTTCTCCAGTGGTTACTTCTGAAAGCAGAAGCACTGGAGAACGTTGACTCCCACTGCTGCCAGGATGGACTAGTAGAACAGGAACTGCGGGGGCTATGGAGAAGGCTGGCGGCTTCTGACTTTCAAAAAATTGCCAAGCTCATGCTCTAAACTCTCCATTCAAGCATGTCCAGAGGACTTGGGGGCTGCTGTTCTCTGGTTGCCAAACCTCAGATGCAGAAACTGATTCTTCTGGTTGCAAAATACAGGGTACGTCAAGAAAACTCATGAGAAATTGAAATTAAAAGATAAGTTGTTCTTGCTGCCCAGAATTTTGAAATCTATGCCGAGCTTTTTCATAATATACATTTATACGAAACCTCATAGACATGGGTTTCAGAATGTTTGCACAAACCCAAATAATTCTTTGAATTCCATTTTCCATGAATTCTTTGGAGTGCCCTTGTACAACTGAATTGAGAGTTAGGTGATCCATCGCACCATAAAGCAGGAGTGTTGAAGCAGCACTGGGCATAAAGTTGGAGGAGACAGGCACTGCACCAGGCTCAAGAAGCTGGAACTGACACGTCGGTTCCCTGAGCAGGTGGCTTCCATTCCCAGGTCACCTGCTCCTGCTGCCCTGCCCCCTTGCCTCAGCAGATACCCAGGACTTCCCAGGAAATTCCCTGGGATCCATTCACTGAAGAAGATATCTGAATCCGTGTTTCAGAGAAGTCGCAGAGTGTACTGACATGACCACAGCTGGCTTTTAGCATAACAGACCCACTTAGGGGCCATGAGGGTACAGGGAAGGAAAGTCCAGGGGAGAGTGTGCTTTGATTGAGTATTCCTCATGGAAGGAGAAATGGCAAGAGACCCTGTAACAACTATCAGCAGTGGCCAGCAGTTCAATCTGACAACCAGGGACTTGGCAGGAACAGGACAGGAGGACAGGGACAAGGCAGTCTAGACAAGAATTGTGAGTGTGTCTCTCACAGTTGGCCTAGGGGGTGGGAACACTCATGCCCCATGTGAGTGCACACCCAAAGGTGACAATCGCATGGACAAGCAGATCTCAGTGGATGTCAGTCACCCTTCTTCTCTAACTGCTACGAGGCAGGTGCCATAAATTCATGACAAAGTGACAAAGTACCACGAATTAGCAACACAAACTCGACCTCGTTCATGTAAATCTGGCTACCACCTCTGCTTGGGGCCTCATCTGCGGGGGGGCAGAGACCACTGCTAAATCCCTAGTTTCATTCCTTGAGGGACTCAGCACCCGATGGAAAGCTATGACATGAACCCCTCCCTCTCTCAAGGAGACGGTCAGCAGTTTGTGGTCACCGGAATAGATGCTGATTTGGGGCCGATGTTGTCCCTTGCCCATCATCCTTTTGGTGGACTTACGGGATTCTTACTCAGCATTGCCATAACCCATGAAGATGTCTTGTATCCATAGAACTGATTTTACAGTGAAAAGTATAAGATAATAGGCCAGGACCAGTGGACTGCATCACCCAAAAGCAGCTATAACTTACAGAACATTGGACAATGTTCCAGAATACTATGGAAGACTCGGTTTGGACACCAGATGAAAGGCATCTCTTGGTGCTGTTGAGGCATTGTCTTACAGGATGTGATGTGTGCTCCAAATTGGCAACAGGTTCATCGTGCTATTTCTCCCAAGACTACAGATTCATGGGCTACACATACAGCAGTTCCTCTAATCATAGCATCAATGACTTAGCCACGTTTTGCTTTCCATCCCAGTCATTTTGGTCTTTGCTAGCTAAATGAATTCATTAGGCGTCTATGATCTCACTTCCTGAATCCAACTGTATAAACTTGGATGCTACAGAGAAGGGCTCTTGAACTCAGTCATCGTAGTAGCTTCCAGCACAGGTAGTAGCTTCCGGCAGGATACTGGAAGCCATCTGTGGAGAACCAGTTTCAAGGTCACTCTCCAGCTTCCCAAAATTCTGGAAGCTCCCTAATAGTAAAACTGAAGCACTCTGTGCTTAAGGGACCTTGGGTAGCTTCTGTTTCCTGCACTGAGTGCCCATGGAAAGAGTTTGTTGAAAGGACTAGAAAAGAAAATCATGACTATGCGTCCTAAATGGAAGCTACGAATGTGAATAACATTTGCTTGTGGAGAGACTGACTTGACCGAATGTCTCCGGCCCTGCACCTTTATAAAATGAGTAGTAGCACGGTCAAGGACTTCTTTTAAAGGAATAATGATACCACCACCACCACCACCACCACCACCTCCATTCCATCTAAGGATTTGGACCTGGGGTCCAAAAAGCATTGTCAAAGCAATTTCAGAGCCCGAGCACCTACCTTTTTCCCACTCACGGTGTACACCTGCTTCACGGGAAAGCGCAGGGCCGCCGAGGCCTGGCTGAGGAAGGCCGCCAGGTTTCTGGTGTTCCTAGGACTCAGAACCACTGTCTGCCGGAGCCGAGGGTCCCCGTTCTTAATGAGTGTCATCCTCCTCGGGGCTTTGGGGCCCTTCCAAGAAGAGGTTGTTCCTGGCGCCTCGCCCTGGCCTTCGGAATCCCGCGACCCCGGCCAGCCAGGGGTCTTGGGGGGCTGCTTGTCGGAGCAGAGGTAGCAGCCCCCATCCTGCAGCTGCTCCAGGGCACTGAGGCCATGCAGGCCGCGGGGCGTGGTGACAGAGCGCACCCCGAAGGCCAGCGGCACGCGCTGAGAGAGCTCGTCCATCAGGGCGCTGAAGGTCTTGAAGGTGCGCTGGTGGACCGCCAGGCGCACCCCTGCAAACTGGGGGTCCCCCCGCTTGAGGAAGGTTATCTTCTTGGCAGGTGTGACCTGGGTGGCAGAGAGGGCGCGCGCCACGGCGGGCAGGAGGCACTCCCGGTGGCTTGGGGCACCACTCATGGCGCAGAGGCCTGGGGAGCTGCAAGGTGCAAAGGAAGAGGCAAGTCAGAGAAAAAGGCCAGGCCTTGCATCTCCTGTATCCCCCTGGCTGTATGAGGTGTTTCCTGCCCTCCCCAAGTTCGCCTCACTCACCCTGGGAGTCAGGTGAATCCATTGGTGGAATAGAAGGGAGGGCAAAGGTCTGCTATCGGACAGATCTGAGTTCAAATCCTAGCCCCACCACTTCCTACCTGGGTGGCCCAGGAGGCCAATAAGGTCATCAGTCAGGGAGCTACAGTCACTGCAGAGCGGTTGGAACCACTGAATGGGTTTTCGCAAATAAAGCACTGGCCTAGAACAGGCGCAACAAGTCCTTATTCCCTTCATTCCTCTTGCTCTTTTCCTTCCCCTCGGCTATGAACCTTGAACTCCTCTGAATACTTTAGTAGCTAATCTGAAGAGGTGGGTAGAGACCACAAAATGCAGGTTTAGGAACACCGGATGTGGGGCCGGCGCTGTGGCGTAGCGGGTAGAGCCGCCACCTGCAGTGCTAGCATCCTGTATGGGCACAGGCTCGAGTCCCGCTGCTCCACTTCTGATCCAGCTCTCTGCTATGGCCTGGGAAAGCAGTGGAAGGCGGCCCAAGTCGTTGGGCCCCTGCATCCACATGGGAGATCTGGGAGAAGTTTCTGGCTCCTGGCTTTGGATCATCGGCGCAGTTCTGGCTGTTGTGGCCATTTGGGGAGTGAACCAGCAGATGGAAGACCTCTCTCTCTGCTTCTCCTTCTCTCTCTGTGTAACTCTGACTTTCAAATAAAAAAAAAAAAAAAACTTAAAAAAAAAAAAAGGAACACTGGCCGAAGAGTCCGGAACCTGGGTGGCACGGACCCCTCTGCTGAGGTCCCCTGAATGACTCACCTCTCTGGACCCCACCCACCAGCTATCAGGGAAGAGGGCAGAGTCAGAAAGCACTGGTCCCAATTCTCCCAGGGTCAAGGGTCACCGACGAAGAGGCTTGGATCTCTGTGTCTGTAACCCAGAGAGGATGCTACCACTTGATGTCTTGTGTTTTTCTTCATTGTCGGGTGATGTTTGCTTTTGTATGAGCCTAACGCTCGCCCTAACATGTCCCCAAGTCTTTACCAGGTGCACCGACGGGTCCATGTTGGCCCACTGCCACGGACTCGGAAGACTGGGGCTTGGACCAGCCAAGGTAGACTCAAAGCCATTCACCCCACTGTTGACTCCGCTACCACAGCCCCACTACCTCCCACAGGACCCTTGACTGTCACATGCTCTTCCCGTCCCAAATGACCACAGTCTGCACCCCTGCTGGCCTGTGTGCCCTGAAACCCAGCTTGTAACTGGACTTTGCCTGTTCCCTAAAAGCTCCAGTGTCTCCCCAGTGTGTGCCCTTTATCCCCCAACTCCGGGGCTTCCTCCATCTGGCCCAGCTTCCCCCTCAAGCCTCCCCACCTGCTGCGTTCCCGTTTAAAAAGCCCCCTTGCTCTGAGTCAGCCACCCGGCTCAGAGCTTCCGCCTGAACAGGGGGGCATCCTTCTGCAGCCGGCCTCACCTTCCTTCCCTGTGGAGCCTTGCCCCGCAAACTTCCCCCCACCCCCAGCCCAGAGCACCGTCCATTTCTGGGGCAGCTTCCCTGACGGTTCCCACATCCTAGGCCTGCCTCCTTTCTGGTCAACCCCACCAAGGCCTTGGAAGCGGAACCTGTACTCCCCCGCAGCGCCCAACCCCATACTTGGTACCGCAGAGGGCCAGGATAGGGTTCCTGCCTGATAAACCCATCCTAAGTTGAACACGCACTTGGTAATGCAGTCTGAACACCCTCACTCAGCAACACAGCACACAGGAGAGTAGGAATCATCTACGATCCCATCGCCGGGCACTGTAGCTCCCCGACCACACTGTCACTAGCCTGGGAAAAGATCAAAGCTCACAAATGGGCGTGAGGTTCCAACTGAATGGGGGGGTGGTGTCACTTTTGCACCATCATAAAATCAAAAAACTACAGCAGAGACCCTGTAAGTTGGGGGCTATCCGAATGGAGTACTGATTATTCGTAATGCCAACATTTCAGTTTCACCCCGGAACCAGGCTGCAATAACCTAACACATAATAACAATTACAAAATGAATAATTATGATCAGTGAGGCTTCCCCAGCTTACAGGTGACTCAGAACCATTCCAGGACCCTTGCTACTTGCACTGGACAAGTAAGCCTGGCCTTCCGGGGTGTGGCCGTCAAGGCCAACTGAAGGGTTTGGTGGTGCCCCGCCCCCTTCCATGCAGGGGTGGGGCACCATTTTTCTGCCAAGGGCCTTCTGGGGATTTGCAACATCGTCTGTGGGTCACACTAAATGATCCATTTAAAAACGAGCCTGCTATAGATGTATTGAATTTCGAGTCCCGCCTGCAGCTGCCTTGGCAAGGCCAGATTAGTAACTTCCCGGGCTTGACATGGCTGTGGGCTGAACATCTCCACCTGTAAGGAAGAGAACTCTTCTGCCAATTTTTCTATAGTTTTAAAGCTTTATTTATTTGAAAGAGTTAGAGACAGGAAAACAGAGAGAGAGAGAGAGAGAATCTTCCATCCTCTGGTTCACTCCCCAAATGGCCACAATGGCCGGGGCTGGGCCAGGCCGAAGTCAGGAGTCAGGAGCTTCTTCTGGGTCTCCCCAGTGGGTACAGGGGTCCAAGAACTTGGGCCATCCTCCACTGCTTTCCCAGGGCATAGCAGAGAGCTGGATCAGAAGTGGAGCAGCCAGGACTCGAACCAGCGCCCATATGGGATGCTGTCATCACAGGCGGCAGTGTTACCCGCTACACTATAGCACCGGCCCCTGTTCTGTCATTTTCAAAATCTCTGCACAAAAAGCCTTAGAGTCCTGCCTCATCGCTGGCATACACACTTTATAATTAGCTTCTCCAGCCTCCTCCTGTCAGCTAATCCCTTTAAGCTGCTCCCATTAGGCCTGCAGCTGTGGGGAGCCCTCGCTCCCCTCGGGCCAGCTTTCCTTTCCACCTAGTTCTCATGTCCACTGGCAGCCACGAGCATCCTTCCTGGTCCTCACTGAGGGACCCAGATGGGGAAGAAGGGCTACATTCTCCCCAGGTCAGGGGTCTCCCTGTGTCACCACCTCCCAGCATCACCACCTCCCACCATCACCTAGTCTCAGTATCACCTAGTCTCAGTACCACTGCGTCCCCAGCATCACTGCGTCCCCAGCACCACCTTCAAAATGACCTGGCCCCGCCTGGCGAGTCATTCATTCACTCGCTCCTTCATTCGTTCACTCATTCATGTGTCCAACAAGGGTTATGAGCCATGACTTCTTCCAGGCTCTGTGTTAGGTCCAGAGTTTCATCCTTGAGCCCTCCACTTGCTAGTGGGAGTGGACATATCAACACATACCACAACCTCATTGCTATGAGCACAGGCTCTCTGCATAGACACAGCTCTCACAGGGTGGGTGTGGCTGAGCACAGGGTGAGAGGCATGGCAGATCAGGGAAGACTTCTTGGAGGAGGTGACGTGGAGACTTACCAGCCGAGACTCATTTGGGGGTTAGCCACAGAAGGAAGAAGTTAGGATGGGTATGACAAATAGATATGGCCTTGGTGCCAGCTCACCCCGCCTGATGTGGGTGGCTGTGAGGATGGGAGGGGAAGCCAGGATCAGCCACCATAGTGTCAGGGTGGAAAGGGGTCGCTTGGGGCCAGACCCTTGCCAGCCCTGCCTGGGGGTGCTCAAAACACAAACTGGACGTTTTCAGTTCTAGGAGCCACTGGTCCTCTCCTTAGCCCCAGAGGATTTGAGCCTGGGTCCTGCCCTGCGCGCAGGGAAGAGCCTAACAGGTGGAGTGCTGGGGAGGGCAGCAGGGGCCTTGATGTCACAGGGGCTGGATCTGAGCCAGGGAGGCCGGTGCCAGTGGACGAGGGGGACAGCCGCCCCATCGCTGCATACCAGACGGGCCCTCTCATGCGGGAGAGGGCGCATGTATGTGTTTTCCCTTCCTTGTCTTCTGCCCTCCGAAACCACAAGGTTTCTCTCTCCAGGCAGGAGTGGGAGAAGACCTGACCTGTTTAACAAGTCAAGCCAGGCGGGGCACCAGCCTTGCCCGGAGAGAGGGGGCGCTGGGTGGCCCTGGAGCTCCCCTGTGCCAGCCCCAGCCAGGTGGGCCCGTGGGGGCAGACGCCCCCCAGAGCAGCAAGCAGACAGCGCATGCACAGCCGACGCTGCCAGAGCCATGTGGCCAGTGAGAGAAGGGTGAGAAGCAGGGCAGGGGACTGCCCTCACTGGGCAGAGACGTCGGGGAGAAAGAGACAAGAAGGTGCAGACAGGGAGCCAGGCTGGGCTCCAGTTCCCGCGGTGGAGGGGAGAAACACTTAGATGGGGTCGGGGGACTCTCCCAAGGGCAGGGGGCTTGTGCCCAGCCAAGGTCCAGACTGAGCTCTTAAAGGAACTCCCCGCGCGCACACCACCACCTGACTCCCACTGGGGCAGGGTGGCACCAGGGTGTGCTAAGGCAGAGGAGTTGGAGGAGGTACTGCCCTTCCCTTTCGAGCCCAGGGGTGTGGACAGGGCCACGTGGGAGCAAAGGGTCTGGCTGGGAAGCTGTGGTCTTGGGGAGCAAAGGGACCAAGCGACCCACCAGAGTGCCCCGTGGGGCTCCCCGACACTCAGGGCCACCAGCAGCAGTAGCCAGGACCGGAGGAGGCCGCGTGGGCGGGAGGGGTGTGGGCGCAGCCAAGCCAGCCAGCAAAGGATGGGGGCGGGCACAAGGGGATTTCGGGAGGAAGCAGGGAAGAAAGCAGAGAAGGCCTTCCAGCTGTGTGGGGGTGGGGGCCGGGGAAGCAGGGAAAAACAGATTAAGGGGCAAAGGGAGAAAAAAATAGAAGTCACAGGAAGTGCTCCAAAAAGGTGACAGCTCCTGGGGAGGAACCGGCCAGGGCAGGCCTGGGAGCCGGGGCAGGAAGCAGTTTTGGCCGCAGTCCTGGAAGTGGGCTAGGCGGGCCAGGGGCTGGTACAGAGCAGGCGGCGGGAGGGGCAGTCGGGAGGGAGTGAGGGGGTGAGAGACCTCTCAGGCAGGTGGAGAGAAAGAGAAAGAAGGAGGCTTTGGGCACAGCCTCAGAGAGAACAAGCACCATTGCCCCCCAGCAGGGAGGGAAGCCCCTTCCTAGGCGCCCCCCCCCGACCGGCGTGCAGAGCGGCACAGGCCCCTGGGGTGGAGCAGGCATTTTCTACACCCTCTTTCAGTGACTAGGATGTGCTGGGGGTGTAAGAGCACCGTGACTTTATGAACCAATGGGAAGGAGGATGGTGGGGGAAGGTGACTGATAAGAGAAAAATGTGCAGTTAATTGCAAGATGTATCCTGAGTTTAGAGCACGTGGCAGGGGAACCCTGACCTGTGTGTATTAAAGTCAGCGAAACACAAGATGACACAGAGCTGGGCGCAGTCAGGCACCCATGCGTGACAGAGCCACAGCGCTTAGTCCTGCTGGACACCCACAGATCTCGGGTTATGACAGCATCAGGGAGCCAATGTGCTCCATCCGGACGGGTCTCACCGGTCAGATGGGGACATGAGACTGGAAAAAAAGGTGGAGGGGGGGGGGGACACCAGGCTGGACCACCTCCTGCTCATTAGAATATGGCCACTTCAGACCACAGCAGAAAGCAAGAGCTGGCGTAGCCGTGGGGAAATTGGCATGTTGCTGGCGGGAATGTAAAATGGTGCGGCTGCTTTGGGAGACAGTGGGACAGACCCCTCAGGACTGAGCCACAGTCACTGTACGATCCAGCAATTCTACTCCTACGTGTGTGCCCCTGGCATAGTTGAAAGCAGGGTCTCAGGCAGCTGTGTCTACACCCATGTTCGCGGCAGCAGTGTTCCCAATAGCCGAAAGGTGGAACAGCCCAGCAGACGAGTGAACAAGCAAACGTGCTTACGCACACGCTGGAACACTCCCGCCTTAAAAAGGAGGGGCATTCTGACCCGCGCTACAATGTGGATAAGGCTGAAGAGCGTTCCGCTAAGTGGACAGATACCATGCGAGTCCACTTACTGCGGTACCCAAAGTTGCCAAATTCATAGCTAGAAAGAAGAGTTGGGGTTGCCCTGGGCTGGAGGAGGGGGATCCAGGTTGGGGAGATTAAAAAGTTCCGGAGACGGGTGGTGGTGATTCAGCAACGTGAGTGTCCTTTACACTACTGAACTCCACTGAAAACGGGCTCAGTGGTAAACTTCGTGGTGTGTGCCTTGCACTACTGTAAAAACTACAGACGGTCCCCGACGAGAGGATGGCTGGTGTAGGGCTTTTCAGCCCAGCAGGTGCAGATGTGATGTGCATTCAGCCGGAACCCTGCTTCCAGTGGCGGGTTTGCCCTTTTGCAGGCTGGGGAGCTCAGGGAGAGCGCAGGAGGAGGAAGCGACAGCCGCTCTGCAGCGTGCCAGGCGGCTAATCAGGAGCTCAGGTCCACACATTTCCCCCGACAGTATTTCCAACTTTAGCTTGGTGCATTGGGCTACAACTCCAAGGGGAGAATCTGTATAAAATAAAATAATTGACTGTAAAAGAGGCGGGGAGGTGTGGCCCTTAGGAAAGGCGATTTGGTGAAGGCAGTCTTCCCAAAGTTGGGTGCTAGGGTGGCCGGGGCTGGGGAGACACCACACTGCTGTGCCCCACAGAACGGCTACTCCTGATGCCATGGCATGGAGTGGTAGATTCAGAGAGAGGGTGATAGAAGAAGTGGGGGAAGAGGTTTAGCAAGAGCAGCACTTTGGATAAACAGGCTGGGTTCCCCAGGAATCGTCTGTTCTCCAAATGGTTGTCAAGCACAGGGGACGGAGGAGGACCAGGCCGCTTCCTGCTGCCACGGCGCTCAGGGCAGGCTGCACAGCCCGCCTGGAAATCCAGGCCGCCTCGTCAGCCAACTTCCCTTGTTGATAAGTTGTCTGGCGAATATTAGCAGGTGTGTGGTGGGAGGGGGAGGGGGCAGGAAAAGGCTCTCATACCCGCTCTTGTTTTTGTTGTTTTGGCAGTTTCCAAGGATTCTGCTTCCTGTGTCAGCATCGGGTTTCTTCCAGTCCTCAGTCCATCTTCCTGAGGTGTCCTGGATGTGTGTCTGTCCTTCCTTTGATTCTTGGGAGAAAGGGAACTCTCACAGGGGGAACCCTTCCCCGTGACTGCAGCCTGAACGAGGGAGTCCACGTTCATACACACACGATTCCGTGCCCGCAGCTCCGTCACACCTTGCAGGCGCCGTGCCAGCCCTGAGCTCCCTCCCCCTCTGCCTTCTCCCTCTCCTCGCCCCTCGGCCCCTCGGCCCCTCGGCCCCTCGGCCCCTCGGCCCCTCGGCCCCGATTTCCTCATTCCGAGGCTTGCATCAGGTGTTAACCTGGGCCTTGTGAGCCTCTAGGGAGACATCCATGGGTGGGCTTCAGAGAGCTGGATTTCCAGGCGGGCTGTGCAGCCTGCCCTGAGCGCCGTGGCAGCAGGAAGTGGCCTGGTCCTCCTCCGTCCCCTGTGCTTGACAACCATTTGGAGAATAGACGATTCTGAGTAACCCTGCGGTGGCAAGGAGGGTGCAAGTCCCATCCGTAAAGAAAGAGATGATCGAATGGGGAGGGTGGTGCCAGGTGGGAGGCTCTCTTCCCCGACCTTGGGCCAAGTGCACGCAGGAGACAGCCAAGGAGGGAACACACCCAGCAGACACCGTGGCTGGAGGTGGCTGAGGTCTGTGCAGTGCTCAGACAAGGTGTCCGCCTACAGGCTGCCCCTGGCCCTGTGCAGCTGAGAAAGCATCCAAGGGGGCCTGGGGTCCAACAAACGGAAAATCGCAGTTGGGCCAAGAGGGAAAGGAAGAGGGAGCAGCTGGAAGAGAGACCGTGACTACATTTTTTGGGGTAGTCCTGCTGGGCAGAGCTGGGGCCAGGATCCTCCGAGGATCTGAGAAGACCTTGGCTCGACATAGGAAATAGCTCCACACAGCTGGAGTGGCCCTACACTGGCCAGCAGCAGAGACCCTGCCCTCCGACCGTCTAAAGTCAGCTAGAGGTTTATCTTCTTTTCACATAAAGACAGTCTGACACAGATACTCCCAAGGTAGCAAGGAGGCTCCACAGTGTTACCGATGTCCCTGGGTCCCTCTGTCCTTCTGGCCTGCTGTCCTTACTGCGTGTTCCCTCGTCGGGTCTCCCCACAGTCACGAGATGGCTGCCGTGGACCCTGCAGCTGCACTGGGAGCCCATTCAGCATGAAACAAGTGGTCCGCCCCCAGGTCTCCTGCTCATCAGTACCGCCTACTCTCTGTTCCCGGGAGGCCCTGGCCTGAGTGGGAGTCAGATCTGGAGGGAAGGGGTCTCCCTTGGAGCTCAGTTCTGGGGCATGGTTAGGCAACAGAGCTCTGCCCTTGGAGAATCAGCTTGTCCAGGTGGGAGTGGCGTGTGGAGCTGGGAGCCCTCCCGCCTTGCCTCTGGCTCGGCACCCCTCTCCCTTTGCCACCCACGCCTACTCTGGACAGCAGGAAGGAGGAGCAGCAAAGACCCCTGCTGAGTCAGCCTTACAAAGTTGACCTGAAACCTCCACCTATCAACTTCTGCCCACATCCCGCAGCAGATCTCCCAACCCTACCCACACAGGGAGCTGCAAGGGGAGGGCTGCTGCCCCCCGTTGGCCATGTTGGCATTCGGGTGGAGAAGGGAGAAGGCAGTGCAATACTTGAGAGCTTGAAAGGGCAGATTCCGGAGAACGGAGGGTTTTGCTTTGGTCTCCTGCGTCCCAGCAGAAGGAAGCCCAGGATGGATCAGAGGGAAGCCCTGCACCACCAGGCAGGCAGTCTCCAGCGCGGCTCTGCCTCCCTGTGTGACCACTGAGGGCTTTGGGCAAGCTCCTCGGCTTCTCTGTGCTTCTGCTGCCTTAGCCACAAAACAAAGGGTTACGCTCACGGGTCCCTGAGGTCACATTAGGAGTTGAAGGCTGTGGGCACATCGCTTTCGGCCTTTGGACCTCAGTTTCCCATTAGTAGAACAACCTCTCGGTTCACTTCCACAACCCGAACTCGGGGACTCAAAACCTAGCCCAGCCTCTGCAGGGGGGAGCCCTCCTGCACCTGGCTGTGCAAGGTGTGCAGGCAGGTGACCCCTTCAGCCAGGCTGTCTCCAGGCTGCGCAGTCGGGAGAAGCAGTCAAGGGGAGAGGAGAGATGGGTGAGACGAATGGCGTCATCCATAGCTTTTTCACTCCTAAGGGGAGGACAAGTCGTGGGTGGAAGGGACAGTGATCAAACATGCCACAGAGAGAAGCCGAAGAGCCAGCTGTTGACGTGTGAGGAGAGACCAGGCAAAATGTGGCAGCGGAGGTCAAGATCGCTGGAGCAGAGACAGAAGACCACAGCAAAGGTTGATGAAGCGAAACGGGCCAAAGGGAAGTGCTGGGGAGCCGCTCTCCCGCACGGTGCCTGTGGTTAACAACGCGGCACTGTGCGCTCCGGGATTCTCAGGAGAGCCGATCACGTGCCCTGTGCTCCCGCCACACACACAACACCAACCAACCAACCAACCGATCAACCGACCGACCCCAAACGGACAGGGAGCTTTGGAAGGGCTGGTGCTGTGGTAGAGTGGGGAAAGCCATCTGCATCCCATATGGGTGCCAGTCTGTGTCCCAGCTGCTCTGCTTTTGATACAGCTCTCTGTTGGTGGCCTGGGAAAGCAGCAAAAGATGGCCCAGGTGGTTGGGCCCCTGCCACCCATCTGGGAGACCCAGAGGGAGTTCCTGGCTCCTGGCTTCGGCCTGGCCCAGCCCTAGCCATTGTGGCCATCTGGAGGGTGCACCAGTGGATGGAAGACCATTCTCTCTCTGTCTCTCCCTGTCTGTAACTCTGCCTTTCAAAGAAAAAAGAAACAGAATCTAAAACACCCGTGGGTACAATGGAAGTATAAGGAACATAAGAAGCAGGACAAGAAGCCCCTGGAAGCCAGCGCTGCGGCACAAGAAGTGGTTAATCACCCACAATAGAGCAGCCGCTACAGCTGAGAGCCGAGTCAACAGCCAGCTTTGCAAAAGTAAGTGAGCAGGAGCCCTGGCCTCTGGAAGATTCTGATCCAGCCGGGGAGGGGGGAGTCGATGTAGTCACCAGGCCAGCTATCCCCTGGCAGCTGCGTGCCACCCATGGGAGGTTCGGTCTGGGTGCAGCAGTAACAAATGCAGAGACTGAGCCTTGCAGTTGGAGGATGTGGCTGAGAAGCCCCCTGTGGCCTGGCAGTCTGGGGAGCCAGGAAGGTGTGCAGGGACGGAGCCGGGCTGAGGGCCCTCTGGAAGCGGGGCCTTGCTCGAGGGGAGCAAATCCCCACTCTCAGGAGTGGCAACGTTGCTGGGACGGCGAAGGGGGTGGTCTCGGAGGCAGCGACCACCATTGAGAGCCGTAGTCGACCTCAGAGCGGGGCCTGGTGTTGTCAAAGTGGTGATCACATCAGATCAAGCAACAGGGCGCAGTGAAGAACCTGTGGTGAGGAACCCTCGGGTGGGGTGTTGTCATGGCAACACCTAAACACACGCACGCACGTGTGCACACACACACGCACACACGAGTGCTCTTCAAAGCACATGGCGACACGCGGGAAGCTCTTTTTGGCTCACCAAGTGATTATCCACCTACATAATAATGATTGCCACTGATTCTACCGTTACCAATGCGGGGAGGAGGGGAGCGGGCTGGGAAACCCCGCGGAACAAAGGAGGAATCCAAGGCTTGGCAGAGCTCCAGGGTTTGTCCCTGTCCTCTGGGCTCCGCTCCTTAAAGCCGACTGCAAGCGCTCAGCTCTCTTCCCGAGTGTGGCCTCCGTCTGTGGGTGAGGGCTGGTGGGAGGCAGAAGACCGGCAGCCCGTTCCTGTTGAGACCAAAGCGGGGGCCCCCGGGCCCGTGAGGTCCCCAGGGCCCGGAGGATACAGCGGCCGCAAAAACAGGAAGGGGGCGCGAGCGCACAGCAGAGCTGGACTCGCTCCACGGCCACAGAATGAGTAACTCCCGAACCTGCTTTCTCTGACACGGTGGCCTCCGTGCACAGAGCAGCTCATTTCCTTGAGAATGTTTTTGTCATTTTGTCATCGTGCTTCACACGGTGGGCGGCGGGGGCGAGGGCGCCTGCCAGGGGCCACCAGAGGACAAGTCCTGTTGAGGAAGGAAAGAGCTCAAAGATGAGGAGACCCCAGCCAAGGAGGAGGCTCGGAGCAAAGGCTGGGAGTGTGCTGTTTGCACAGTCCCATGGTTGGTTCCAGCAAGTGACCCCAGTCAACCTGGAGCCACCAGCAGCTGCACAAGCTATGGGGAATCCCAGTTTTTTTCCTGCTTGCGTTTAGTTACAACTGGTAACACTGCACTGTAGACCCTTCATGGGGATGGAGGTGGTGGTAATGTTCTAGAACATTCTACGTCAGCCTTTTCTCCCCTAGGAGACAGATGGAAGCAGCCTTCAAAGATCCCATCAGCTCCCAGCCCAGGGAAACCCTGAGGGTATGCAGACCTTGAGTGCTGTGTGTTCCTTAAATGCTCTCTGTGACCCTACTGTGTGCTGGGCACTGGGGAAGCCCTGGGTAGAGCTCAGAGCAGTCCACCATAGTCCCAGAAAAGAGGCAAAATATCAGATGCCCTGTGGACATCTTCCTGAGCTTTCATCAACCCAGGGCACATAAAGGGGCTCTAGACTTCCCAGACTTGGCCCCTGGAAACTCCAAACCTGCACAAAGACCACGTGAACCCAGTGACGACTGCCTCATGGTGGGTGGCTGAGTACCAGGCATGTTTACATTATCATACACTTGTGTCATCCCCATATCATCTCACGAAGCATGTAAGAATTACACCCCCCACACACCGTCTCTGCATTTTTCCAGATGCTAAATCCAGGGGCCAGATGTGAGGGGAAGCCAGGGTTCCTTATTCTAGTGATGCAGCCCTGTTTCTGCCTGTGGTGAGTGGCTGCGGGCTTAGCCTGTGCCCAAAGTCCCCCTGCTCCCCAGCTGCAGGCGTTCGGCCACCTCTGCTCCTGGGGTCAAATGCCAGGGCTCGGAGAGTCAGGCTATGCCACATTGCAACTGTCTGAGCAGGCAGAGGCATGACGGTAGGAAATGAGTGGCAAATTCATGCCACACAGTAACCACCAGTTGGGGAGGAGTACTCTTGGCTCCTCTCTTTTAGTGCCCCCCCCCACCATCACTCACCTCCTATATGAGCTCATCCACACATCTGCCCTCTCTTCTACAAACAGTTCTGAGTGTGTACGCTCTCCTGGGATCCAAGAAGGAGCAGCCACCAGTGCTGGGGGCAGGAGCCACACAGGGTCCATGGGATACTTGTACTCTACAAGACACCCTCATCTCCACTGGCAGCTTCGAGGCTTCCACAAATATACAGACTGATCTTCCGTGATGATCAGTCCCGGATGATCAACATGAAGAATGCAAACAGCCAGAGCCTAGAGGTGTGTAGGGGCGTGGACTTGGCATTGGCTGTGGTGTGGATATGGTTTAATTGTCTCCCTACAAAGGTTCATGTGCTAAAGGCTTGCTCTGGTCCCCAGGGTGGCAGTGGGAGGCCAGTGGGAGGGCCTTAGGTCCCTGAGGGAACTCCCCTGGGAAGGGGGTAGCTCCGTGGGAGCCCTTGGGAGTTCTCAGGAGAGTGCTGAGTTGGACTCTACCCAGTCTAGTCCTGACTCAGGACTGCAGTTGGAGGATGCACTGACTCCTGCCCGGATTCCTGCCGTGGCCATCCGCCATCTGCCGTTCAGGATGAAGTCCCCGTGGGAGCAAAGCCGATGCAAGCATCATGCCCTTGAGCTTCCAGAATCGTGAGATAAATAAGTCTGTTTTCTCTACAAAGCTAGTGTGTGTCAGGGAATTCACTATAGTAGCGCTGCTGTGTGGGGAGCGTTTGGTCTTCGTGACTGTCGAGGAGCCATCGCCAGTGCTACCGCCGTTACGCGGGGACCACTTGCTGGAGCTGCAGGACGCTCAAGGTTTGGCAGGCCCTTGCTGGATTAGGAGGCCGTGTGAGGGGCTGGGGGACATCCCAATGGGAAACTCAGTCTACAGGCACAGTGGCACTTGCTCCAGTTGCTGCTATAGCCAGCATTATGGGACACCATCCCCCATGGAACCCACCAGACCAGGGAGTCCAGCCCACCTGTGGGCAGAGCAAGTTCAGGCATCGTGGTTCTTCCCCTAATCTGGGATGCTCTCTCCAGAGACACCAAGGGTCACTAATGGTCATGTCCTCGCCAGTGGCCATGAGATCCTCTTCACCAGGAACTAAAGGCCCATCTCCTGCCGAAGTGTATCCACCAAGACCGTAGGATACTGCTGAGCCTCCTTAGCGACTTTCTTCCTGCAGGGCAACTAGTCAAAGCGAGCAGGGTGTGAGCTATCTGTCTCCTCTTTGCTGCCTTAATGTGGGCTAAGAATGAGAAAGCACAGAGCAACTGAACAGGGGGCAGTGAGGGGTGGGGTGGGGGGAGTAAGCAAAGGCTGGGAGCCCAGAGGTCCAGACCTTCATCTGGTCCTAACAGCAGCCAGTGCGTGTCCTGGAGGAAGTCACTTTACCTCCCTGGTCGCTGCTTTCCCCAGGTGAAAAGTGGGTGAGGCGATGCAGACTCAAGCGCTCTCCGAGCGACCCTTCAGCACCTGCAGCCCGTGATTCTGTTACCTTCCCTGGGGACAGGAGGCCCAGAAACGCTGCCTCCAGGTGAATCTCTGATCTTCGCCACCCCCATTACTCCTTAGCTCACCCAAGAGACCAGTGCTTCCCGGATGTTCTCTCCTGGTGTCCTGGAGGAATGCAGCTGATGAGATGGTGTTACTGTAGGAGGTCGGTCCACTCCTTCTTCCCGAACACCTGTAGAACCCTGTCTTCACTCACTGTCTATGGCTCTCATTGAAGATCAAAGACTTGGAAATTCATGAAGAATTAAAACTTATTTAGCTCACAGCTCCGGAGTCCAGGAAGTCTAGGAGCTCGTCTCCAGCATCTGGTGAAGGCCGTCTTTTTTTCAAAGAAACTGTTTTTAATTTTATTTGAGAGACAGACAGAGAAAGGTGCTGCCATCCACTGCCTGCAGCCGTTGGGGCCGGGCCAGGCGGAAGCCAGGAGACTGGAATTCCATCCACATCTACCAGGTGGTTGAGCCGTCATCTGCTGCCTTCCAGGGTGTGCATGAGCAAGACTCTGGATCCAAAGTGGAGAAGTACTCCACTCAGGCGCTCCAGGCTGGGAGGCAACGACCCAAGTGGCATCTGAACTGCTGTGTGAACGCCCGGCACTGGCAAGGCCCTTCCTGGTGCACCCCAGCACGTGGTGAGACGGAACAAGCGTATTTGCTCAAGTCTCTCCTTCTCAAGCCACTAACACCATCACAGGCGCCCGGCTGCCTGACCCCATCTGATCCCAATTACCCCCCAACACCCCACCTCCAAATACTATCGCTTATGAATTTGAGGAATGGGTCTCCAACACAGGAACCTTTGGAGAACACATGCAAGCCGCAGCATACACAGGCTAAGTCCTGGGCATTGTCGAGAAAGACCCTGTGGCTTCTCCAGGCCGAGGTCCTTGTTTTACCCTTCTGTAGACCAGGAAATGGAGATAGCGAAGCCTTTTGATGGGAGCCGTGCTGTGAGCGTCCACCTGCTCTGCTCGTCTCTTCCCTTCCTGGCACAGAGCTGCAGGTGCCCGAGGAAGCAGGCCCTCAGAGCAATGGGTGCTTGGGAGGTGGTGGGGGGCGGGGGAGTTCTTCGTGCCATTCTTGCCACTTGTCAGCATGTGTGGAGTTACATCTTCTTCTTTTTCAAAATGTTTATTTATTTATTTGAAAGGCAGTTACAGAGAGGCAGAGGCAGACAGAGAGAGGTCTTCCATCCGCTGGTTCACTCCCCAGATGGCTGCAACAGCTGGAGCTGAGCTGATCCAAAGCCAGGAATCAGGAGCTTCTTCCAGGTCTCTCAACTTCTGCTTTCCCAGGTCATAGCAGAGAGCCGGATCAGAAGTGGAGCAGCCAGGACTTGAACCCGCGCCCATCTGGGATGCCGGCACTGCAGGCAGCGGCTTCTCCTGCTTCACCACAGCACTGGCCCCCGGGGTTACTTCTAAAGAAGCACGGTTACTTCGCCAGCATCCACGGAAGAACTCACGTGCAGCTGGAGGCCCCTGGGCGAGATGCGTGGAGACAGAAGACAGGACGGTCCAGCCATGGCATTGACACCTGTTCCATTGAAGAGGCTGGCACAGGCCTGTGGGCACCAAGTACTCTGCAGATGCTGGGAGCTGGGGGCCATAGCTGATGGCCGGCTTCCCGCCACTAAGGCCATTACTCCTTCAGTGTCTCTGTGATAATCTCCCTCCGGCAAGGCGCTTTAACATATTGCCTTACCTCTCTGGGTCTGTTTCTGTCATCTGTAAAATGAACTATGTGGATTCACAATGTTTACAGGTCCTTCCATTGCTTGCACTTTGTGACAAGGGCCCTGGGACGCTGGAGGTGTTGGTCATTTGAGGCAGGTGGACCTTGCTTGTCCAGCGGCACAGTGTCAGCATGAGGCAGAGGCAGGAGAGGAGCCCCCCGAGTCTCCTCCGCACCCTTCAGCAGCCGTGAGACCCCAGCTGAATGACGTCACCGCTGCTCCCGGACACCACCCCCAGTACACTGGAGCGTCGCACCTGCCCTGCGGGGCCGTGGTGGGACTCGCAGACCCTTCCTGCGCCGGGGCTGCCCTTCCGGCTTCCCCTCCCCCTGGACGCAGGGCCCAGGCCCGCGGCCTCCCTCAAGGAGCCTGCATACCAGTGACCTCTCTGGATGAAAGGCGCTGGGGCAACAGGAAGGCTGCTGTTTTAACTGCTGTCAGTTTCCTCCCTTTGTCTCTGGCACTATAAACAAGCCTATTCCCCAAAGCCACATCTGATAATCCAGCTGCAGGAGGTCAGAGGTCAAGCAATCAGAAATGCTCTTAGCTGGGATTAGGTAATTCCAGGCTGGGCCCGATGCCCCCATGTCAGAACCGACTGTACTCACTCTCACGGGGCTCCCTGGGAAGGTGCCAACCACAGCCTCACCCCCAGCCCAGCCGCAGGCCCTCCCTGACCTGGGATGTGACAGCAGGGTCCTCTGTGGGGACACTGTTGGGGGACACAAGGCACCCGTCACTCACTCTCCAGCTGATCCCTGCAGCCGCTTCCCTAGGAAGACGTCAGAGCTCTGCAGCAAAGGAGCAGCTGCCCAGAGTGGGGGTGGGGGTGGGGGTGGGGGGGCCTTCGCGGCCCTGCTCCAGCCAGGCGCCCTCCCTCCTACAGTCAGAGGCATCAGCTTCCCACACCCCAGACCTCCAGGACCCTCGAAGAATCCACTGAGCGCCCCCTTGCTCCAGGAGCTCCTTCTGCGTTTCCTGAACGCACCCAAAGCAAGCAAGAGAACTAGTGAGCACCCACTGAGCAGGATGCTTCGCAGGAGCCGAGCACCCCTCTAAGATGCTGGGGGCATGAAATGGAGGAATAAACATAGCGATCAAAACACAGTACTTAAAAGCACTTCCCATTTCACGCCCTCAACCTAGTTGATGTAAACTAGATGTGTCGGTTAAATATAGCTCCGTTGAACTTTCCTGCCAAGGAAGAGTTAATGCAACTGCTATTTGTGGCCCCTTATCTCGCACAGAGGAGTTTATTTCCCCCACCCCCATCCCAGTTGGTTGAGAGGAGGTGAGGAAGAAGAGGGGCGGAAGTAGGAAGAGAGAGAGGAAAAATGGATTCGTTTCAAGATCAAAAGATGCTCCAAGAACCAAAAGGAAGCACAGCCTCCGGGGGTGGGGGTTTCAGGACTCTGTATCCTCCTGATAAGGAGCTCTTGGGACGGCCCCAGTGCTGGGTCCCCTCCAGAGCCAGTGTAGACGATGCCGCTCACCCCAGGAGCTGGTGGCCCGGGAGACCAGAGCAGCTCAGGGGGCCAGCAGCGGATCCTGGGAAGCATGAGCCAAGTCCACGGCCAAAGAGAGTGATGAGGAAACACTGGCTTGGCTTACGCTTTGTCAGGCTCGGTAGTTTCAGGTGTAGTGGACAGCAATCACATACGGGAACACAGCAATATCGGCTAAGCTGGTCCGTGTAAATCAGACACTCGCTCAAGCCCCTTGCTTGAGCCACAGGCGCTGTGACTTCCCCCGACACCTAACCAATAGCAGCGCAGTTTACTTAGCCTTGAGGATCACATAGAAGCAGCGGCACAAAAGAACAAGTTCCCTTGGATGCTGACGCTGAAGTAGGAATCCGAGACAGCTTCTTGTAGAAAAAATAATAAGGGGAGAAAGAATCACAAAATTCATACCCTTGGTTTCCCTTTCCTTCCCACAAAATTAGATAAAAAATTGTACCCAAGTGGTTAGAGGGTTGGAATTATTGGGACCAGCGCTGAGGACGAACCAGGGGGACACAGACAGGAGGACAATATAAAACCCGTTAGCTGCCCAGCAGATTAGTTGGGGAACATGGCTGAGCTGCAGGGACCGGGGGCCTGGCCTCTGCTCTCTGACAGAGCACGCAGGCCCAGCTTCTGCTGCGGCCATGGCTCACCCACAGTTCTGGTCCCTTACACCCCATCTTCCATGGTAAAGGTTTGTGCCCGAAGGGGGATAGAGAATGTGTGTGTGTGTGTGTGTGTGTGTGAGAGAGAGAGAGAGAGAGAGGACCCCAAGCATTGCATAACACAAGGTTCCGGTAACATGGTTCAGTCCTAAGTGTGTTCATCTGCCCCACACTTTCCTTCGGCTTCTTACTGATGTGTTTAAGTATATGGGATCGACGTGGACCATCTCATTACAAGCTTTTCTGTTGGGTGGCCTAGGGGACGTGCACCTAACGGTAGTTAGACTGCCTTCCCAGGCAGGCACTCCCACACAGGCCCTCTGGAAGACGAATGGCAGTGAACCTGGCAGAGGCCTAGTGAGAAGCATTTCAAGTAGAAAGGACAGCCCAGGCAAAGCCCTGTGGCACTGCCCTCCTCCTAGGGGATGGTGTTGGCAGGGGATGCGGGTGCCAGAGTTCTGAACGACCAGGAGCTTTGTTTGCCTTTTAGGTCTACTTTATTCCACTTGGAAATAAAGCAAAAAGTAAGGCTACCTCGGAATGACACCCATGTGGGTAAGAAAGTATGAAAACTGGCAGGGGTGCTGGCGCTGTGGCCGCCTGCAGTGCCAGCATCCCATAAGGGCGCCGGTTTGAGTCCTGACTGCTCCTCTTCCGATCCAGCTCTCTGCTATGGTCTGGGAAAGCAGTAGAGGATAAACCAAGTTCTTGGGCCCTTGCACCCGCATAGGAGATCCGGAAGAAGCTCCTGGCTCCTGGCTTCGGATTGGCACAGCTCTGGCTATTGTGGCCAATTGGGGAGTGAACCAGCAGATGGAAGACCTCTCTCTTGCTCTCTCTCTCTTTCTCTCTCTCTCTCTGCCTCTCCTCTCTCTGTGTAACTCCGCCTTTCAAATAAATAAATAGATCTTTTTTAAAAAAAATGATAGTACCTACACGTAGAAAAAAAGACCTTATATGCATATTTCAATATTCCATAATATGATACATATATATAAGATTTATTTATTTATTTGAAAGGCAGAATTTCAGAAAGGCAGAGGCAGAGACAGAGAAAGAGGTCTTCCTTCGCTGGATAACTCCCCAAGTGCCTGAAATGGCTGGAGCTGGGCCAATCCAAATCCAGGAGCCAGGAGCCTCCTCTGGGTCTCCCGCGTGGGTACAGGGGCCCAAGTGCCTGGGCCATCTTCTACTGCTTTCCCAGGCCATAGCAGAGAGCTAGATCAGAAGTGGAGCAGCCAGATCTCAAACTGATGCCCATTTGGGGTGCTGGCACTACAGGCAGCGCCTTTACCTGCTACATGACAGTGCTGGCCCCAATGTGATATATTTCAAATGGAAAAAAATTCATTTATTTGGGGGCCAGCATTTTGGCTCAGCAGGTTAAGCCTCTCCTGTGATGCTGGCATCCCATATAGACATCTATTTGAGTCCCAGCTGCTGCACTTCCAATCCAGCTCTCTGCTATGGCCTGGGGAAGCAGTAGAAGATGGCCCAAGTCCTTGGGCCCCTGCACCCACGTGGGAGACCCAGAAGCTCCTGGATCCTGGCTTCAGTCTGGCCCAGCCCTGGCTACTGTGGCTACTTAGGGAGTGAACTAGTGGATGGTAGATATCTCTCTCTCTCTCTCTCTCCCCCCCCTTCTCCCTCTCCCTCCCTCCCTCCCTCCCTCTCTCTCTGTGTGTGTGTGTGTATGTGTGTGTCTCCTCTCTCTAACTCTGTCTTTCAAATAAATAAAGAATAAATCTTTTTAAAAATATTTTTATTTATTTGAAAGTCAATGTTACAGAGAGGGAGAGGCATAAAGAGAAGAGTCTTCCATGCGCTAGTTCACTCCTCAGATGGTCGCAACAGCCAGGGCTGGGCCAAGCAGAACCCAGGAGCTTCTTCCAGGTCTCCCACATGGGTATAGTGGTCCAAGGACTTGGGCCATCCTCCAGTGCTTTCCCAGGCCATAGCAGAGAGCTGGATCAGAAGTGGAGCAACCAAGGGTCGGCGCTGTGGCGTAGCAGGTAAAGCTGCTGTCTGCAGTGCTGGCATCCCATAAGGGCACTGGAGTCCTGGCTGCTCCACTTTCAATCCAATTCCTTGCTGCACCTCGGAAAGCAGTAGGTAACGATGGCCCAAGTACTTGGGCTCCTGTACCCACGTGGGAGACCTGGAAGAAGCTTCTGGCTCCTGACTTCAGATAAGCCCATCGTGGCCATCTGGGGAGTGAACAAGCAGATGGAAGACTCTCTCTCTCTCTCTCTGTGCCTCTCTCACGGCCTCTGCCTCTCTCTAACTCTGCCTTTCAAATTAAAAAAAAAAAAAAGTGGAGTAGTCAGGACTCGACTCGAACTGGGGCCCATATGGGATGCTGAAGCTGTAGGCTTGACCTGCCATGTCACAAAGCCAGCCCTGGAAAAAGGTTTTCTTTGAAAATCCCTCAAAGCACTGGTAGATAGATGGAGACCCATAGAACAGAACAGACAACCCAGAAACAGAACCGCACAAAAGTGCTGACAAAGACGGGGGAATGGGAAAGGAGAGCCCTTCAACAGGTGGTCCCGGGGGCGACTGGATGTCCTCAGTAAAACACTTCTGAAAGCTTCCGCCTCGGGGTAGGCGTGCTGCTGCAGGGGGCTAAGCAGCCACTTGGGAGGCCCGCATCCCATATCAGAGTGCTGGACCAAGTCCTGGCTTCACTGCTTCCCATTCAGCGTCCTGTGAGAGGTTGAGGAGCAAGCCAGCAGATGGAAGATACCTGTGTGTGTGTGTGTGCGTGTGTGTGTGTGTGTGACCGTCACTCTGCCTTCCAAGCATAGGAAAAGCAAACATAAATCAACATGTAGGGGGACAAGACCTTCAACCTAAACCCCATCCATCATACAAAAACCAGCTTGAAGTGGGTTATAGCTTTAAACATGAAACATGAAGTGATCCAACTCAGCAGAAAAACCTCAGGATCTGGGGCTAGCCCAAAGTGCTGGTACTTGACACCAAATGCGTGATCCATAAAAAGAACATTGATGAGATCGGCCCTCAGCGACACTCACAACCCTGCTCCACAGAGGACCCTGTGAGAGGCTGGAAAGATCAGCAAACCCACAACCAAGAAGTGAGCGCAGCACGGACACGAGACGCTTGCTCGAAGAGGATGCGGAACGCAGAGAAGCACGCGCGGTGTCGCTGGCGCTTACAACAGGGCCAATTAGAATCATGTGAGCTACTTGAGCTGCCTTCCAGAACGTCTACAGCACAAACCAGCGACGCCGTCACACGCTGGCGGGGGACAGAGTGCTCCCGTCACTCACTCACTGCAAGTGGGGATGCAAAAAAGATGCAGGCATTCTAGACATCGGTTCAGCAGTAAACACACAACCCAGTGAACGCACTTTTAGATATTTGTCCCAGAGAAATGAAAGCTTGGGTTCACCCCAAAACGTGTACACAGTTGCTAACAGCACACAACGCCCCACTGCTATTCAAAGGATGGCTGCTTAAACACGGTGTGGTACATCCATCCGTGGAACACCGCTCGGCAGCACCAAGTCACGAGCTACTGATACCTGCGACAACTGTGACCCCAGAGGCACAGATCCTGACCCCAGACACTCTCTACGCTGTCGTTCGATTCCAACAGCATTTGTGAAATGACCGCAGAACAGATGGGCGGATGCCAGGGGTAAGGGGGCGTGGATCTGGGCGGCCGGCCGGGGCGTGACTTTGCAAGGACGGCAGGGGCGGGGCCCGCAGGGATGGAATGTCCTGAGTCCTGCCTGTTTCCACGTCAGTGTGCTGGTGCTGGCGTGATACTGCAGTTTGAGGAGATGCTCTCATTGGGAGAAACTGGGGGAAGGCACAGGTGAGCTCTCTCATATAAACCTGCAATCACCTCAAAACAGAGGATGTAATTCTTCAGAGTTCTAACAAAAAGTCCCAAGAGGGACAAAAATTAAAATCGTTACCATGTGCTGCAAAGACTGTTAGCACCCATTTCCTTTTCTACTCTCTTACTCCCTGAAGCCCTGTGTGTTGGGGGCTGCGATCCATCTAGGTAATAAAACTGCATTCCATTTCCTTTTCAGATAGACCTGCTCAATGAGCTTTAAGCAGAAAACATGTGCAGGGGCTTCTAGGAAATCTCTTTAAAAACTGCTAGAACCCCTTCCTTTGCACCATTCTGGAAAGTGCAGGCAATGACTGGAGCTACAGACACCATTTTGTGACCGCAGTGGGCTCCAGTAAAAGATAGAAGGGTCTTGGACGCCAGTGACCATGGAGCCACCACAGTGGCCCTGAGCGGCCTCTGAATTTCTCACTTAATCCACAGAAGTTTGATTTTCTGTCACATAAATCAATCCTAATTTGGTACACTGTATGGTCATACTGTTTGCCCCATGCTCCTCTGCTCAATCCCAACCATTTCCGCCCCGACAGACGAAAGGTAACTTGTTGGCTTCAATCCTAGTTGTGTGTAAGGGGTCATGCGTAAGCTTGCAAGGGCAGAGATGCCTGGATTACTTGCACTGGAAAATTCTGGAGAAACTTAGAAAAAAGTAATTGGGAAATTAAAAGTGAGGCAAGAAAAGGGAGAATAATGAATAACACCAGTGAAGAGCAGGAGGGGGAAAAGTGTCTTAAAACGTTCTAAGAAATTTGAGGGTAAAACAGCCGAAGACAATGGGTCGACTGCTTTGCTATGAAAACACCCCCTCAGGCCATTTAGAGTGGATCCAAAGATTTGGGATTTTAATTTTATTTTTAATATCAGGATGGTGTGTCTGCTCCCAACAGCCCCTGAGATGTGCCACCAGACAGCACAGCTGGTTTGGGTTTCCGCAGGAGTCAATTGTGCACCCAGGCGCCCCTGAATTCGATGCTCAGAGAAGAAAGTGGGGGCCTCAGGCAGGCACGAGCACCCACTCTGGCAAAACTATGGTCAACTTCTTAAAAGTATTTTACATTTCTTTTATTGGTAACTGATTTATTTTATTTGGAAGGCAGAGAGGAAGAGATCTTCCATTGCCGGTTCTCTCCCCAAAACAGCCGAGGCTGGACCAGGCCAAAGCCTGGAGCCCAGAGCTCAATGCAGGTCTCCCCTGTGGATGGCACAGACCCAAGTACCTGAACCATTGCTGCTGCCTCCCACGGTGCTCGTTAGCAGAAAGCCAGAAGCAGAAGCGGAACTGGGACTCCAACCCAGGCACATATGGGATGCACGCACGCCAGGCGGCATCTCAACCCCCGTGTCAAATGCCGGCCCCTTGGAAAATTAGTTCAGGGGCCAATGCTGTGGCTAAGCTAAACCTTTGCCTGCCATGCTGGCATCCCATATGGGCACTGGTTCGGGTCCCAGCTGCTCCACTTCTGATCCAGTTCTCTGCTGTGGCCTGGGAAAGCAATAGAAGATGGCCCAAGTCCTTGGGCCCCTGCACCCATGTGGGAGACCTGGAAGAAGCTCCTGGCTCCTGGCTTCAGATGGGCTCAGCTCTGACTGTTGCTGCCTTTTGGGGAGTGAACCAGCAGATGGAAGACCTCTCTATCTATCCCTCTCTCTGTCTGTAACTATCTCTCAAATAAAGTCTTTCAAAAAATTTAAGCCAGCATTGCGGCTCACTAGGCTAATCCTCCGCCTTGCAGCGCCAGCACACCGGGTTCTAGTCCCGGTTGCCCTTCTTCCAGGCCAGCTCTCTGCTGTGGCCCGGGAGTGCAGTGGAGGATGGCCCAAGTCCTTGGGCCCTGCACCCCATGGGAGACCAGGAGAAGCATCTGGCTCCTGCCATTGGATCAGCGCGGTGCGCCGGCCTCAGCGTGCCGGCCGCGGCAGCCATTGGAGGGTGAACCAATGGCAAAGGAAGACCTTTCTCTCTGTCTCTCTCTCTCTCACTGTCCACTCTGCCTGTCAAAAAAAAAAAAAAATTTAAAGAGGAAGGTCAGGATGGGTCTTGTCCCTGCTTTGTTCACACGTAGCTTTAGACAAGGCCCACCAAACCTTGGAGGCACACAGTCCAGGATAACCTTGGGGCTGCGCCCTCGTGTTAGTCATATGATTTGGGGTGAATTAACAAGGACTCCAAGCCTCAGTTTCCTCATGTGCACGGGAGAATGCCAGCGCGCCAAGTCCTCCCGTGAGAGTAGGTGCCGACATGAAGGCTGCCCGCTCCTCCTCTCGCCGCCCGAATCCACCCCCTCGCACAGGGCGGCCAATCGGCCAGGGGCATCCCAGAGATCCTTCTCGGGAAGGCCATGTTCCCAGGGAACAGAGCAGGGGGAGCCACTGCCTCTTGCCTGGTACAGAGTCTGGAGAAGCTGGATTGCCGGCTTTCCTGCCTGGGGCGTGAAAGCCCAGCCCTGCGCCGGGCAAGAGAAGTGCCCGGTGCAGCCAACAGCCGCATGTGGGTGCTGGAAAAACACTCCTTCTTCACCTGGGCTGCTCTCACCTGGGCAGGCGGCGGTGTGTGGTAAAGCACCCAGTTCCAGGAACACGCTGATGGAGCCATGGAAATCCAGAGGGTGGAAGCAGCCCGAAGCTTACAAGGCGCTGACTTATAAGATCAGAGCAATAAAACTGGGTGCAGTCTGTCCCACGCTGGCAGACACGGCCCCGGGGGGGTGGAAGGAGAGCAGGGGATGGGCAGGGGGAGTAGTCGAACCTTCCAGCATCTGTCAACAAGTGGGTTGCTGCCAGGGAGTGGTTCAGGACATGGCCAAGGTCATGCTGGGAACAGAGGACGTCCAGCCTGATTCTGTCTGCTGGGAGAGCCCGTGCTTGGTAGCCCAGCCTGCCCCAGGCCCAGGCAGGCAGGTCCATGGGGCTGCTCAGGGCTGGGGCCAGGTCACCTGGATGCTGGTCCCCCCTCCCCCGGCAGTGAGGACCGTGTCTCTGGGCTTCTGCTTTTCTCCGGTGGCCCCTAGAGAACCTGCCCATCCTGGGAGCCTGTGATTTCAGAGGCAGCAACGGCCATCCTGCAGCGGCGGCTCACGGAACACAGCAGCCTGTGGCTCGGCTTCTGGGCCCACGCTCTGTCCTGCGAAGGCGCACCCCAGGCCACGCAAGTAGGGGTGACCCCTGCCCTCAGCCACACAGAGAACTGTAACGGGCCACAGCTTCGGTGAACAGAGACCTGGCAGCCAACCCTTCTGTCTCTAGCCCTTGGCTCATCTGCTCACCTCTCTGGGCATCGGCGGTTGTGTCCCTTTCTATCAGTGACACAAGAACAGTCCCCAAGGGGCCAGTGCTGTGGTGTAGTGGGTAAAGCCACCGTCTGCAGTGCTGGCATCCTATATAGGCATCGGTTCAAGTCCTGGCTGACCCACTTCCAATCCAGCTCCCTGCTATGGCCTGGGATAGCAGTGGAAGAAGGCCCAAGTGCATGGGACCCTGCACCTGTGTGGGAGACCCAGAGGGAGCCCCTGGCTCCTGGCTTCAGATCAGCCCAGCTACAGCCATTGTAGCCACTTGGGGAGTAAACCAGCAGATGGAAGATCTCTCTCTCTTCCTGCCTCTGCCTCTCTGTAAATCTGCCTTTCAAATAAATAAATAAATCTCTAAAAAAGGGGGGGGCAGGAAAAAAAGGAACAGTTCCTGAGGGTGCCGGGGAGCAGGTGACCGGGGGCGTTCCGACCGCCGCGGCTGAGTCATCAGCTGGCTGCCGTGGAGTCGGCCCTGGCCCAGCCCCTCCCAGGTCCTCCTGGCTGCTACGCTTCCAGTGAGCTCTCGGACTCTACGTGTAGCCAGCTCTGCACAGCCAGGAAAGGTGAGAGCTCAGGTTCTGCACGGCCAACGGCCACGTGGGTCGGTTCTCATGCTGACGGCCCTGGTTTTCATCTTGTTTGACACCACTTGGGTGACCTCATATTCTCTAAATTTCTAGAAGGTTTCTGAATTCTTCTGGGGATGAGGAAGTTAAAAGGGAGATACTCAAATGAATGTCTATGAGAGCTCCTGCTAAGCCAGTGGTCCCCAGACTCCAGTCCTCAGTGACACAAAGATCCCAGTCCCCTGGCGTTTGGGTCAACGTCACAGCTCTTCCAGACCCAGCTCCACAGAAGGGGATCCAGCCGTTGGAGGGGGGACTCAGCGCCAGCACTGCCCTGGGTGACGGAGGTGCACAGCCAGGCTGGAGAGGCACTGCCATAGGCATATCCTGTCCGCAAGGGACAGGGACAATGACTGTGACCGTGAGAACGGGCTTCCACTTCCCAGCACCCAGGTCCTGCAGTGAGAAGGGGACCTGTGCAGGTGACAACACTGGTGTAAGGGAGTCCAGCCCTGCACTCCAGGCAGCCAAACCTAGGGGGTGGGAGAAGGGATCTGTCCCCATCATCCCTGCGACTCTGGAACAGGTGCAGGCTCCACAGGCGTAGCAAGGCTCTGTCACACAGTGGAGGCCAGAGGCACCTGCAGCTCCTTGGCTTTCCCTGTTCTGGTCCCTCCCAGAAAGCCTGATCTCTTCGCCACCGTGTGGGCAGCCCTGCCTCGCCTCCCTGCCTTCCCTCGGCAAGTGCAGACTGAGCCTCCGGCTGGCACCAGGTCATGGAAAGAACAGGGAAGACGCCATCCCTCACCCTGGATCAGGGCGTCCAGGCCAGGAGACGGGCGAGGAGCAGTGTGGGGGAAGCATCGGCCGATGAGCTCTCTGGGAGCACTGCTATGTTGAAGAGCTCACAACAGCAGTGTGGGTTTGTGGGTGGCTCCACGCCAACGTGATCTCACACACCCCTGTAGGAGCTCTGCTCTCACCTCCGTCTTACAGGGAAGAGATGGAGGGTTGTGCTACCTCCCATCCCCGCAGCACAGGAGGGGAGCCAGGTCTGAAACCCAGACACAGGAATGCCAGTGCCTCCTCTGGACGGCTGTGGGCCTTGTATTCCTCAGGAAGCCCTTGCCCCGCGGAGCTGGCACTGTGGCATAGTGGGTTAAGCTGCCGCCTGCAGCAGCTTGTGGCACCCGCATCCCATGTGGGTGCCAGCTCAGGTTCTGAGTCCCAGCTGCTCCACTTCCAATCCAGCTCCCTGCTAATGGACCTGGGAAGGCAGTGGATGATGGCCCAAAAGCCTGCATCCCTGCCACCCATGTGGGAGACCCTGATGGAGCTCCAGGCTCCTGGCTTCTGCCTGGTCCAGCCACAGTCATTGTGGCCATTTGAGAAGTGAATGAGGAGATGGAAAATTTCTCTCTCTCTCTCTCTGTCATTCTACCTTTCAAATGAATAAAATAAGTCTTAAAAAATAAAGTACTCATAGCAAGATTTTCCATTTTGACCACTCATGAGGGCACAGTTAACTGCCCTGAGTCCATTCACTTTGCTGGGCTGCCATCACCACCACCCTTCTCCAGAGCTCTTCATCTCACCGAGACAAAGCTCTGTGCCCGTTAGACGCCAACTCCTGCTTCCTCCAGCCCTGGTAGCGCCCATCCACTTTCTGTCCCTGTGAGTTCAGCCCCTCTGAGTACCTCCCATAGGAGGTATAATAAGTGTCAGGCGCATCTCACTCTGCGTGATATCCTCCAGGTTCATCCATGCTGTGCCTTGTGCCAGCCTGCTTTAAGGCTAAATCCGACTCAATTGTTAATAGAGACCACATTACGTTTATCCACTTGTATGCCCACGGACACTCGGTGGCTTCCTCCCGTGGCTGTTTGAATCGGGCTGCCAGGCACATAGATGGACAAAGACCTTGCTTCCAGTTCTCTGGGGCAAACCCTCAGCACCAAGATGGCCGGATCGCATGGTGATTCTACGTCTAATTTTTCAAGGACCTGCCTGCAGAGCCCACGGCCACTGCACCGCTTCACCCCCCACCCTCCAACACACACACTGCACAAGACGACTCTTCTCCGCTTCCTCCTAGCAGCCATCCCAGCTGGAGTTTCTCCATGTGGGTTCCCAGCCCCAGCCAGAGGTGCTGGCAGGCCTGGCTCACAAACAGGGTTGAGAGCTACAGCCCTGAAATCCAGCAGGCACAACATCCCACTTTGGCATGGACCTGAGACGCGTCTCTAAGCTTTAAAACAAGCACCATGGGGAAGGGCTGGCCAGGTGTGGAAACTTGCCTCCCAAGGCCCTCCAATCTCCATTGCCTTTCTGCAGCCTTCCGTCTCTTGGCTGTAACACGGGCGCCTCCCCTGGAGAAGCACCAAGACCATTCGGCGGTGCCGTCGCTGACTCTCTCACGGGGCATGAGACAGCTGGGAACGCCTTTAATCGCCTCTGCTGAGCCGTGGCAGGCACCACACACCCGGGGAAGCAGGCACGGGGCTCCTCCTTCCAGCTTTCTCCTCCAGGAACCTACACATGCCATCCCTGCAGACACCCACGCAGGTCCCAGCCCCACAGCTTTCCCATGCGACGTCCTAGGAGGCGCTGGGAGGGCGCTTTGACACCAGTCACCATCCGGACAGGAGGGTCCATCCTTCCCCTCCCAGCCCCACTCCATCCAGAGCGTCCTGGCCCTACCTGAGCCCAGACAGGTGCCTGTTCCTTGGAATAAAAACCTTGGCGGGGTTTCTCTTGCTTAGAAAATCTCTGAATTGGCCACTGCTGTGGACTCCCAGAGAACCCACACAGGAGGAAGAATTGGTTCCAAACAACCCATGGAGACGACGTTCTTAGAACACCTGCTAAGTCCACTGTCAAGGCCTCCTGCATTCTCCCTGTGGGGAGCAACTCGGACTAGACTAAGTTACTGGAATTAAGACTTATTCTATGCATCTGCTCTCCCACAATATGGCGCTGAGAAGGGAGAAACAGCTTCTACACAGCTGCCTCCAGTTCAACCAATAAACAGCAGGACCTGCTCCTGATTGCAGGAGAGCAGCGTACTTGTACTCGGCGTGTGGGTAGCAGAGTTGGGATTGGTGGAAGAGGACTATAAAGGAGGAGAGAGACAACATGCACCAGGAACATCTAAGGGGAACATCTGAAGGAACACCTGTGCAGCCCCCGAGAGAGCCGGCCGGTGGTGTGCCGCTCCCCCGCGGAAGTGGGGAAAGTGGCAGGGGGAACCGCCCTTCCACGGAGGTGGAAGGGACAGTAGCCAACCCGGGAAGAACCAGCAGCAAACCCGGGGAGGGCCGAGCAGACGAAAGAACAATGCAGGGTCCTGTGTCGTTCCTCCACGAAGACGGGGAGCGACACTCCCCATCCCCGCCTGCTGCGCGAGCCCTTCGGGTGACTTGCTGAAGCATCTGGGGATTTGTCAGAGCCTCCTCTAGATTCCAGATCTGGGCGGCTTTAGAAGGGAACACAACATGCAGTAGCAATGCTGGGCCGTTCGCTGCTGAAGTATCGGGGTCGCGGGCGTGGCCTGCGGAGTGCTCGCGGCCGGCTGAGTCCAGCAGGCTGCACAGGTGCCCTGCCCCACCTCTGCACCGCTCACTGCGGCCAGGAGAGCCCGGTGTTGTCCTGAGCAGGTGCACAAATGTCTCCCTACGTAGCCTCTGGAGGTTCTTCTGGCTGAGCTCCCAGCGCCTGGAAGACCTCACAGTGTGTGAGGCTGTCTGGGTGCAGATAAGGCCCTTGGGGACATGGCTTCCACTGGAAAGAGACTCTGGGCTGTGGCAGGTACCGCCGATCACCTCCCTCCAGCTGTTCCTGTGGTACTTCTTGCTCGCTGGCAGGGGCCTAGATGGGGGGCCATGTGTTTTCACGGACCTCTCCTGGCCAGAGTGCTTGAATAAAGATGAGCCTAAGCCAATTATGCAATCCCGTTCCCCTTGTCATGGGTCATGTGATACCATCCTGGCCAATGAAAGCTTTCTGAGACAGTTTCGTCATCTATTAAAAGAGACATGGGCCGGCGCCGTGGCTCAATAGGCTAATCCTCCACCTTGCGGCGCCGGCACACCGGGTTCTAGTCCCGGTTGGGGCGCCGGATTCTGTCCCGGTTGCCCCTCTTCCAGGCCAGCTCTCTGCTATGGCCAGGGAGTGCAGTGGAGGATGGCCCAGGTGCTTGGGCCCTGCACCCCATGGGAGACCAGGAAAAGCACCTGGATCCTGGCTCCTGCCATCGGATCAGCGCGGTGCGCCGGCTGCAGCGGCGGCCATTGGAGGGTGAACCAACGGCAAAGGAAGACCTTTCTCTCTGTCTCTCTCTCTCACTGTCCACTCTGCCTGTCAAAAATAAAAAAAAAAAAAAAAAAAAGAGACACAAGTCAGGGCTGGCGCTGTGGCCCAGCAGATTAAAGTTCCGACCTGCAGCAGCTGCATCCCATAATGGCACTGATTCAAGACCTGGCTGCTCCACTTCCAATCTAGCTCCCTGCTAATGTACCTGGGAAAGCAGCAGAGGATGGCCCATGTCCTTGGGCCCCTGCACCCATGTGGGAGACCTGGAAGAAGCTCCTGGCTCCTGGCTTCAAATCAGCTCAGCTCCGGCCATTGCCCCCATTTGGTGAGTGAACCAGTGGATGGAAGACCTCTCTCTCTCTCTCTCTCTCCCTCCCTCACTTTATCTCTCTCTCTCTCTCTCTCTCTCTGTAGCTCTGTCTTTCAAATAAATAAAATAAGTTTTTTAAAAAAGAGAGAGATGCAAGCCAGAAACTCATCTCTTCTTGCTTTTGGATGTATGTGTATAATGCTTGGTGCTGCTGCAGCCACTGTGTGAGCGTGAGGAGAAAGCCAAGCAAATTCCAAAGTAACGACTCATCAAGGCAGGGAATTAATCAGCCCAGAACTACAATGTCTTCAGACTTCTAGTGAGACAGAAGAACAGATCCCACATTCTTCATTCTTTTTTCTCATTTGACAGATAGAGTGAGACAGTGAGAGAGACAAAGGTCTTCCTTCCGTTGGTTCACCCCAAAAATTGCCACCACGGCTGGAGCTATGCCAGTCCGAAGCCAGGAGCCAGGTGCTTCTCCTGGTCTCCCACGCCGGTGCAGACGCCCAAGCACTTGGGCCATCCTCCACTGCACTCCCGGGCCACAGCAGAGAGCTGGACTGGAAGGGGGACAACCGGGACAGAATCCGGCACCCATATGGGATGCCGGTGCCGCAGGCAGAGGATTAACCGAGTGAGCCACGGCGCCAGCCCCTCAAACCCCACATTCTTAAAGCTGCTTTTAGCTGGATACTCCATTCCCAGGGCCCAGAGCTTCTTAGCTGGCAATAGAGGCCCCAAATGAAGCTTTGAGAAAGGGTCCAGAGGAACTCAGGGCAGCAGCAGGCAGGGCACCGGGCACAGGTGTGCATCACGCACATCTGTAGTCATGAGCCGCGAGCGACCACGGTGGGCCCAGGGGTGGCCTGGCGCGTGTCAACACGATGCTCCGGTTCTTAGTAGTTCCCAAAGTGCTTTCGTGGAGAGCGTCTCAACTACGCTTCTGAGTATCACTATCATCACATTAAGCTACGGATGCCTGTAATGCAACTTAGCACTCACGAAGTGCCGTGAGTGACTTGTCGGTTACAACCTTGGATGTAGTAGTCTTGGATGGTAGTCTAGCCTGTGAGGTAAGAGTTTTGTTTGTTTGTTTGTTTAACAGGCAGAGTGGACATCGAGAGAGACAGAGAGAGAGAGACAGAGAGAGAGAGACAGAGAGACAGAGAGAAAGGTCTTCCTTTGCCGTTGGTTCACCCTCCAATGGCCGCCGCGGCCGGCGTGCTGCGGCCGGCGCACCGCGCCTATCCAAAGGCAGGAGCCAGGTGCCTATCCTGGTCTCCCATGGGGTGCCGGGCCCAAGGACTTGGGCCATCCTCCACTGCACTCCCGGGCCACAGCAGAGAGCTGGCCTGTCAGAGGGGCAACTGGAACAGAATCCCGACAGGGACTAGAACCGGGTGTGCTGGCGCCGCTAGGCTGAGGATTAGCCTAGTGAGCCACAGCGCCGGCCGAGGTAAGAGCTTGTAAACAGGGAAGCAGCCCCGGAAGGGTCCACTACCATGGCCAGACTCCGCTCAGTCCCAGGGCTGCTCGCCCACATCGTGTTCCTACGACTCGGCGTCATCGGGGAACGTCTCAGGCAGGCACGTTTTCAGGTTCCCGCAGGCCCCGAATCAGATACTCTGGGGGTGCAGCCAGCGATCCATTCTACTGAAATCCCCGCCTGACCTGGGGCATGCTCGAGTTCGGGGAGCCCTGCTTTGCACCTGGGCTGCCTCCTCTGTGATCTAAAATTTCCTTGCCGGGCTGGTCCCAGGTCTGGGGCAAGGGTCAAGGGCTCTTTCTAATACAGCGAATTGGATCCAACCATAAAGATAAAAGCTAAGGTCACAGTTGTTGATCTAAAACGATAAAACTATGAAGCAGAGGGCAGGCACTACTGTGGTGCAGCGGGTTAGACCACCGCCGGTGGTGTCGGCATCCCACACGGGCATTGGTTCAAGTCCTGGCTGCTCCATTTCCAATCCAGCTCCCTGCTAATTTGCCTGGGAAAAGCAGAGGATGACCCAAGTATTGGGCCCCTGCATCCATGTGGAGACCAGAAAGAAGCTCCTGGCTTTGATCAGGCCCAGCCCCAAGCCATTGTGATCATTTGAGGAATGAATCAGCAGATGGAAGATCTCTCTCTCTCTCTCCCCCTCCGCAACCATGCCTTTCAAATAAGTAAATAAATCTTTAAAAACTATATAAAGGGACTGGTGTAGTGAGTAAGGCCACCACCTACAGTGCTGGCATCCCATATGGGTGCTGGTTTGAGTCCTGGCTGCTCCACTTCTGATCCAGCTCTCTGCTATGGCCTGGGAAAGCAGTAGAAGATGGCCCAAGTCCTTGGGCCCTTGCACCCATGTGGGAGACCCAGAGGAAGCTCCTGGCTCCTGACTTCGGATCAACGTAGCTCCGGCTGTTGCAGCCAATTGGGGAGTGAACCAGCAGATGGAAGACCTCTCTCTCTGTCTCTCTCTCTGTCTCTCTCTCTCTTTCTCTGCCTCTCCTTCTCTGTGTAACTCTGTCTTTCAAATAAATAAATAAATAAATATTTTTGAAAAAACTATATAAAGTAATGATGCACTGGGTTTACTTTAAATAAGAGACTGTCCTTCAAGGTTGAAAGAAATAGTTTCAGGGTCAGTTGGCAGAGACGGTCATGTCTTTTTTTTTTTTTTAATTTTTTTATTTGACAGGTAGAGTTATAGACAGAGAGACAGAGACAGAAAGGTCTTCCCTCCATTGGTTCACTCCTCAAATGGCCGCTATGGCCTGCACTGTGCTGATCCGAAGTCAGGAGCCAGGTGCTTCCTCCTGGTCTCCCATGTGGGTGCAGGGCCCAAGCACTTGGGCCATCCTCCACTGCCTTCCTGGGCCGCAGCAGAGAGCTGGACTGGAAAAGGAGCAACCAGGACTAAAATCTGGCGCCCATATGGGAAGCCAGCGCCACAGGCGGAGGATTAACCAAGTGAGCCATGGTGCCGGCCCTGAGACGGTCATGTCTTACGTGTCCACTAGTGGACTTGGGAACGTTGAACCCCTACTGGTGTATCACTTACAGCACACGCTCCCGTCCGGAAGACAGAAGGCCTCTTCCTAAAGCGCCCCGTGATGAGCTGTCGGGAGGGCGGGACTTTGCACACCTGGACACCACCACGTGCCAGGCACTCTGCGAACGTGATGTCATCTAAGCCGCGATAATCCTTCCTGGCCGGAACAATCAGCCCCGCATTAGCTTAAGGAATCCAGGACTCAGAAGCTGAGATGCCTCTCCAAGGCTCACACAGCTAATGAGTGGTGCAATCGCTTCCAATAAAGGCCTGCTTTTCCTCCAAATCCTGCATGGCCTTGGCTGCTTTACTTTCTTACTGATCACGCTGCACTGAGGGGAAACATCTTCCCACAGCAGCTCACATCTAAGCACCAAGGTCTCTCTGCAGCCTTGAGGGTTGGTGGGCTCCCTCCCACCAGGACCCACCGCTCCCCTTTCTTCTAATCCCTATAACCCCGTTGCTTGTCTCCTCGTGCACCTGCCCCTTCCATGGGTGGTTGGGGACCGCCTCAAAGTCACTGTCAACCCTCTCACAGCGCCTGGTGGAGCTCTGGATGCAACAGGTGCCCAGTCGTGTTCCTAACAGGCGTTTGCAGACCTGGATGTTGGGAGAAGGCCTGATCTCTTGGGAACTGGCAGCAGGTCCACAGTGCCTCTGGGTCCGAGGCAGAGTGAAACCCTCTTTGTTCCTGTGTGGCTGGACCATATCAGCCCAGCACCTCCAGCAAGCCACAGAGTGCTTGCTCAAGAGACATTGCTGACAGATTGATTTACTGACCAATTTATGCGGCATACTTATCCAGTGACACAGGTCTCCTGGAGGGAGTTCACAGGAAAATAACCAAGATGATTAAAGGATTGGAAAATGTGTTTTACAGGGAAAGGCTGTAGGGACTGGGGGTATTTAGCTTGGAGCCGAGAAAGCTGTTGAACACCGCCTGCGTGGACCCTGGAGCTGGGGGCGACAGAAGGCTTTTAGTCCAATCTCCTCGATTTCCACCTGGGAAACCAAGGCCCAGCGTGCACAGTGCCACACAGAGCCGGCCAGGGCAGACCTGTGCTTTGAGACTGCCATCCAAGGGTCTCGCCACAACCTCAGGGCTCCCCTCCAAACTGTGTGCACACACACCCACACGGATGCACACCCACCTTACACAAGCACCTCGTGTGTTTGTGCACATGGGCATTCGTGCACACCCACACACGCGTGTGCACCCACTACACACCCACATTTAAGCGCCAACGTGCTGAACACGGCAGTCTCCTCCTCCCCCGTAGGTTGCAAAAGGAGAGCAGGCCCCTCGGAAGCCATTACAGTTTGTAAGAGGATTTCCAGAAGCCGTTTCTGTAACTAAGAAGGGGAATAAACAGTGGCCTGGCCACACTTCCCGTAGACTCCTGGGCGTGCATTTCTGGGCTGGGCACCCCGCAAGGGGAGGGGACCCGATGTTCCCCAAGTGCCACCTGCAGAGGGCAGAGGCTTTGCCCCTCTCCATCACTGTGCTGCAGCTGGGGGCAGGCAGCCTCGCTTCTCCTGGACCCCAGCCTTCAGCGGGAGTAGCTGGCGGTGGGAAAGCACAGAGCCACGGCATGGTGACCCTGGCGACAGCAGTGACACTGGAGCCGGTCCAAGGAGTGCAGTCCCTGCCCTGTGACCGTGCACCACCCAACTCCCCAAACCTGTGCTTCCTCCTCCTCCTCCAAAACCTGGGACAGGAGACTGGCGCTTGCCCCACCCGCTCAGGGGATGTCACGGCCCCAACAAGAGCAGGTTTGTTTGTTTTTTTTTTTTTTTTTAAACCGGCATGGCCCTTCCATAACTCAATCTACTTGCATCTCACTTTCTTCTTCTGTAGAAATGGGTGCAGAAAGCTAACCTTGAAGCTGGCAGAGAAACGTCCTCGAGGCCATGTGCAAGGATTCCCTGGCCGATCTGTGTATTCCCCCTGGCTCTTTGCAGGCTTCTCCCTGAAGACTGGGTCCTCTGAGACGAAAACTGGGAAGTCCCCGCCACCCACCCCAGCTGCCCTCACCCTGCAGGAGCCTGGGGAAGCAGCCTGGGGGGGCTGGTGCTCGGGGGGAGCGCTCCCTCCCTGGCTCCAGCCACTGTGTCGTTCGCCCTCCGGCCCAGGTGGGAGAGACAGACAGGCAGTAATGTTAACATCCCTGAGACAGCGAGCAGGAACCTGAAACTCGGCAGCCCCGTGTTTGAACATGATCCTCTCCCAAAGGGCCCAGCAGGCATGGGGAAGGAACCGACCTTGCGTCACCGGGAGC
Source organism: Oryctolagus cuniculus (assembly GCF_964237555.1). NCBI lineage: Eukaryota > Metazoa > Chordata > Mammalia > Lagomorpha > Leporidae > Oryctolagus > Oryctolagus cuniculus. The sequence goes on along the minus strand of NC_091433.1, from coordinate 43,877,749 downwards.
ATCCGGTTGGAGAAGTCCCTCCCAGGATCGGGCTTGCTGGGGCTTCCCAGAGCCAAGCTCCTCAGGCCCTCGGCAGCCTGCCGGCAAGCGGGACCCACACAGTGGCCTACTCACCATGTTCCAGGGGGCACACCAGCATGGCTCAGCTGCCCTGAGCCCCTGGGCCCCAGAGGGACAGCTGGCGGAGGAAGGTCAAGCTGAGGAATATGCCATCTCTCTCCTTGCAGCTGGCTGGAGCCCCTGGGCCACGAGGCAGGCCACCCTCCTCTGGACGTGCCTTGGGGCCCCTCTGGAAGTCCAGAGCGCCCGTCCCATGGGGCAGGAGCCCAGCCTCTTGCTGATGGCCCCTCTAGACTGGGCCCCAGTGCCCGGCAGCTCTCCCAGAAGAGGAATGGATTATGACAAACCCAAGAGGATTAGGGCAGGCGCCATCTGCAGAGAGAATAATGAGCTTAGTGGGGTTACACAGATTGCTTCTGGCCCTCTGCCCAAGGGGACCCCCGGCAAGACAGACAGGCATGACTAGGAGTGTGCAGGGAGCCCCCCGCCTGCCCAGGCAGCCTTCCCTGGCGCCAGGCAAGAACAGCAGGTGCCGAGTGATGGACGGCAGGGGAAGGGCACTGACTATGTGCCATCTCCCTGGGTGAAGAAAGCGGAGAAGCGATGTGGTGACCATGCTGCGCCAGACAGGAGGTGCGCACGCGGGGCCCAAGCATTCACAGGCTGCCCCGTGCAGCAGCTGCTTCGCTGCCGATGCTGAGTTCCGAGGGCCCACCCCACCCCCGGAGGTGCTCCTTGCCCGCTTTGTACATGGCTGGTGATTTTGGCTTTATGTTGGCAATACCCTATGAGGAACTACTGGAGTCTGGAATTATCAAACTCTCTTTCTCTAAGGGTAGAAAACTTTTTTTTTTTTGACAGGCAGAGTTAGACAGTGAGAGAGAGAGAGAGACAGAGAGAAAGGTCTTCCTTTTTCCGTTGGTTCACCCTCCAAGTGGCCGCTATGGCCGGTGCACTGTGGCTGGTGCACTGCGCCGATCCAAAGCCAGGAGCCAGGTGCTTCCTCCTGGTCTCCCATGCAGGTGCAGGGCCCAAGCACTTGGGCCATCCTCCACTGCACTCCTGGGCCACAGCAGAGAGCTGGACTGGAAGAGGGGCAATTGGGACAGAACTGGCCCCCCAACCGAGACTAGAACCCAGGGTGCCAGCGCCACAAGCAGAGGATTAGCCTAGTGAGCTGCCGCGCTGGCAAGGGCAGAAAACTTTTTAAAAAATGACCTGTGTTGAGGTGCAGCTTTGCCCAGAGGCAGGTGCACTGTGTCCTATGGCCTGGAGTTTCCTCATGGGAAATCAATCAGGTGTGAGAGCCCCCGGAGAAGGATTGCCACGAGGGCTTTGCAGAGGCAAAGACTTAGCTTGCGTTTGAGAAACCTCAAACTGATGGGCTCCGGCCTGAAGCACCAGCATCCCATCACTGAAGGCTCATTCAGATACATACAGCAGGTCAGTCCCGCCGGCTGCAGGACAGAGCTCGCTCCTGTGTGAAAACTGGGCTTGCCCAGGTCATTTTAACAAGGTAGAAAAACAGTGTCAAAGCCAGCAGTCACCGGCTGAAGTCCAGACTCTTCCTGCAATGCACGGGATCCGGGTAGCACAAAGAACTTCAGGAGGTACTTGTTTGCTCCACCCTGACCGTGCCCTGCCAGATGGACACATCCATCGGTCCCCAATAGATGCCAATCGTCTGAATACAGATTAGGTGCACCAGGGTGGCGAAACTCTCATGAAACCTTTTTTTTTTTTTTCAGGGCAAGATGAAGAAACATTTTGCAAGTAAAGAGAAAATGTAGTTTCTTCAAAGTCCATGTTTTTGAAGCAAGGCTGGTGTGCTCAGTGGTCTCTTAGTGGGGGGAGCAACACATTTTATCAGTGAAATCAAAGCACTTCGGGGAATGAGATGGGACGCACTTTGATCTGAAGATCTCCTTCCAATTTCAAGTGTTAGAAACTTAATCCCCAAACTCTTACTTTGGTGGTATTTGGAGGTGGGACTCCCGGGAGGGGATTTGGTCCTGAAGGTTCTGCCTTCACAGACGTATTAATCGGGGCGGTGCTGTGGCACTGTGGGTTAAGCCTCTGTGACGACAATGTCCCCAGGCACAGCACCCCAAGTGCCCCACTTCCTAGCCAGCATCCTGCTAATGCTCCTGGAAAACAAGCAGATGATGGCTCAAGTGCTTGGAACCCTGCCACCCATGTGGGAGACCCGGATGCAGTTCCTGGCTCCTGGCTTTGGCTTAGCCCAGTTCCAGCTGTTAGGGGAGTGAACCAGAGGATGGAGATCTCTGTGTCTCTCCCTCTCTCCCTCTCTTTCTTTCTCTCTCTCTGTCAGTCTGCCTGGTGCATATGGATTTCTGTGGCTTTGAGGCTAAGGCCAAGCAGCTGGGGCTACCTCCCTGCCCAGCTAGAGAGAACATTTTTTAAAATTTTTTTGTTTATTTGAAAGTCAGAGTTATACAGAGAGAGGAGAGGCAAAGAGAGAGGTCTTCCATCTGATGGTTTACTCCCCAATTGGCCGCAACGGCTGGAGCTGTGCCAATCCGAAGCCAGGAGCCAGAAGCTTTTTCCAGGTCTCCCATGTGGGTGCAGGGGCCCAAGGACTTGGGCCATCTTCTACTGCTTTTCCAGGCCACAGCAGAGAGTTGGATTGGAAGTGGAGCAGCCAGGTCTCGAACTAGCGCCCATATGAGATGCCAGTGCTTCAGGCCAGGGCATTAACCCGCTGTGCCACAACGCCGGCCCTAAGGGAGAACTTTTTTTTTTTTTAAGAGTTAGCCAGTGAGAGAGAGACAGAGAGAAAGGTCTTCCTTCTGCTGGTTCACCCCCCAAAAGGCTGCTATGGTGGGAAACACACCCATCCGAAGCCAGGAGTCAGGTGCTTCCTCCTGGTCTCCCACACGGGTGCATGCGCTCAAGCACCTGGGCCATCCTCCACTGCCTTCCCAGGCCACAGCAGAGAGCTGGATTGGAAGAGGAGCAACCGGGACTAGAACCGGTGCCCATATGGGATTCCAGCACAGGGGGAGGATTAACCAAGTGAGCCACAGCGCCAGCCCCAAGAGAGAACTTCTTAAGGTGACTATGTCTCACCACTGTACACCAAGCCCTTGTCCCTCACCCCCTCCCACCATCAAGGCATTTTTTGGTGGCCCCTTACGTGGGACCCCAGATTTCCCCACTCTGCTCTCAAACCTCCTCCCTGGAGCCCCCGGACACCTGACCTCGCCTATCCCCAGTGTCCAGCTACATCTCTGTTTTCCTGGCCAGGCTTTTATGGTCCTGGGCAGGAGTCCATGTCTTTGGAGCAGACACGGTTGGTTGCCCACCCAACTGCTACTTGCACTGCTACAGTTTGGACAGGGGTTGTGTGTGTCCCCCCGTGGGCTCATGTGTTGGAAGCTTGGATGGTAGGGGAAATGGCGTGACCTTTGAGAGGTGGGGCCTGGCAAGAGGTCAAGGTCACTGGGGGTGTTGCTCTCAGAGGGGGGAATCTCTGCAGTTCTCTTGGGACTCTGGTTAGTTCCACTAGAGTGAGCTTTTACAAAAGACCCAGACTGGCCCCTCCCTGCTCCCTGGCTTCCTGTCTCAGCACGTGATCACCCACTGTGGTGCCACCTGCTGTGTCTGCACAGCAGGGAGGCTCAGCAGGATGCCAATGCCAATGCTAAGCTCCAGAACCTCCAGATCTTGAGCCAAGTAGAGCTCTTTCCTTCATAAAGTACCCAGCCTTGGTATTTTTGTTAGAGCAGCACAAAAACAACGTCACAGCTGCCTCCCCCGGCCGCCAGGAGCCCACTGTGCTTAGATGCAGAGCGTCCAGCCCCTTTCTCCGGCAGGACCACCTGGCTTCCCACCGCTTCCTGTAGTCCCACACATCCATCTTTCCTCACCCAAACAGGCCCTTTAAACCACCGACAATAAACAAAGATGCCCCAAGGGGAATAGCCTTGGCTCCAAGACTAACTGCCCCGTTTCTGTTTTGTGCGTTGAAGTTAGGGCTGGGTTGTAGGGTGGCTCTTCTTAACCGCCACACGAGCCCTGTTCCCACGGCAAAGTTGGCTCATCATCCACCCCCTCCCCCCTAACTTAGGGGTGTGAGTGCTCCTCAACCTGTCCCACCTAGCTTATCTCCCAGACCCCCCCACCCCATCCCTCTGCCCAAGCCTCAGGTGCCAGGGGTCCTGCCTTGCCCCAGGTGCAGAGTCACCGTCTCCAGAAAGCACACCTGCCCCTAGAGTGCTCTGTCATCATCCCACTCATGGCTCGAGAGTAGGAGTCCTCCCCCACCTTGGCTGCATCTAGTGGTCCAGGTCTGTGCTCCTTCAGTTAATAAATACGTTCAGGGGGCCAGCGCTGTGTCACAGTGTGTTAAAGCCCCAGCCTGCAGCTCCAGCATCCCATATGGGCGCCAGTTCGAGTCCCAGCTGCTCCCTCTTCCAATCCAGCTCTCTACTGTGGTCTGGGAAAGCAGTGGAAGATGGCCCAAGTCCTTGGGCCCCTGTACCCACATGGGAGACCTGGAAGAAGCTCCTGGCTCCTGGCTTCATATCAGCTCAGCTCTGGCCATTGTGGTCATTTGGGGAATGAACCAGTGGAATGGAAGACCTCTCTCTCTCTCTCTGTCTCTACTTTTCTCTGTAACTCTGTCTTTCAAATAAATAAATAATTCTTAAAAAATAAGTAAGTAAATAAATACATTCAGAAGGGAAGGCTGCATGCCCGACATGGATCTGCCAGGGGTCCCAGCACTGCTCTCGTGGGGATTATATCCTTGTGGGGAGAGACACAGAAATGGTGGTGTGGTGGGAGTTAAACCGGGTGACAGGGAGGCGACAGGAGGGGTGTGCATTTGACAGGCATGGTTGGGGAGGTGTGTCCGGGCATGAGACACTGGGTCAGGGTCTGAGTGACGTGCGCTAGCTTTCCTGACAGAAGTGAGAGAAGGTGCGAAAGTGCTGAGGTCCACAGCAGGGCCCAAGCCAAGCAGGAGGAGCAGGGGCAGGCCGGGAAATGCGGCCACAGAGGAAGTCAGGGGCCGAATCGTGTTCGTCTCCGCATCGCACGCTCCTAAAAGCACGGCTGCTCTCAGGTGCTCAATTAACATGCTTGGGAAGAATGAATGACTGACTGACTGAATGAATGAATGCTTAGGGCTGGGCCTCTGGTGCAGCAGTTAAGGCACCACTTGGGATGCCCACATTCCCAGCAGAGTGCCTGCCTTTCAAGTCCCGGCTCTGCTCCGTCCCCAGCTTCTCTCGGATATGCGTCTCAGGGGGCAGCAGGTGATGGCCCCAGTACATGAGTCCCAGGCACCCATGTGGGAGACCCAGATGGAGTTCTGGGCTTCTGCCTGGCCCAGTCCTAGCTGTGGCAGGCATTTGGGGAGTAAACCCATGGATGGAAGATCTCTGTGTGTCTCTGTCCTCTCCCCCTCTCTCTCTAGTTTTCCAGTAAAAAATAAATAAATAAATAATCAAAAACTTTTAAAAGAAAAAAAAAAACATGCAATATCCTAACACTGGCCTTTCTCAACTGTTTCTGTCCGCTCCCAGCTCCAGGGCGCTGGACTTCATGATCAGATCCTGGGAGCAAGGTGTTTTCCCAGAGAAGCGGAGGTCTCTCACTACTCCTGAGACAGGTGCAAGAGTGGGAAGCCTCAGTTTACGCTGACAAGAGCCCACCTTGTTGTACCAGGTGCCTTGTCCTGGGTGGGGCTTCTTTCACAGGCAGGAGCAGACTTCCCAGCCTCTCCCCGCGCCCCCACCTTTCTCCCACCTCCCCCAGTCCTGGAAAGGTCTCCCAAATGACCGCCCTTCCTCGGCATGCTAGCAGGAAGTAGGAGGAGAGCTCACGTCACGGGCAGCGGGGAGGAAGATATGCTGCGGCCTCAGCGCCCTCACTTCCTGGCTCTGCAAAATCACTTCACTGCACCTCACCACCTCACGGGACCCACCTTGGGCCTCAGCAAGACAGGTTTCTGTGGCACCGAGGGGTCGAGCGCAGCAACACAGAACCGAGAACGTGAGCAACAGTGGCTTACGCTGGACATGGCGCTCCTGGGACGTTTGGAGGTCGGTAGCCAGGGGCTGGTTCAGCAGGCCTTGGTGGTCACTGGGGACCCGAGGGTGAGATGCTCATTCATGAGCTGGCAACGCGACTGCCAGTGCTCCAGCAATGGTCTCTACATTCCCGGCTGCAAGAGGGAGAGGAATCAAGGGCAAATGGGTTTTTCAAAGCTTGGAGAAACTTTCTGGAGGTTATGTCACTTGACCACTCCAATCTGGAAGGCAGTGCCAAAATGCCATTTTTCTAAATCTCTGTACATTGCCACTCCCAGCAACACTGGGGTTCTATTGATGAATCGAGAATCAATACTGGACAGACCACAGTTAGCAACCCCCACAGCCCACCCTGCTGAGCCGCCCGCTATCTGCAGACGCTGTTAGCACTCCCGTACTCGTGCGCTCGGTCATTCCACTCAGGTATGCTTCTGTCTCTCAAGTCTAGACACGGTCCTCGTGGCCCAGAGCTCCACAAACTGAACATCTGGCCCCAGCATGCCCCGTAGGCAATGGCAGAAAAGGAAGAGAACGGTAATAAAACCTCCCAACAAGACAAGAGCACGGGAGACGCCCAGCAGTCACTGGGCCGTGGCAATCACAGAATATTCTAAAAACAGTCAGGGCTCTCGGTCTCGCAGTGCATTGCATTCCTTGATGAAAACCAATGTGTCAATTTTGCTTCACTCTCTGTTAGGCTCTCCTTCAGCACGAGCTTCCACGGCTCCCTCTGCAAGGCTTTTCTTGGTCCATTATTCTCATTTCTTGCAGAAGGGTGTAGGGAGGATGGACTGCTCACCAACGGGCTGAAGTCAGTGGGGCGGGGCAGCGGGGGCGGGGCTGGTGCTGTGGTCTGGAGGCAGAAGGCTTTCTCAGGAACCCTCGGCTGCTCTCTTCAGCTGATTGTGTGAGGCCCACCTGCCACACGGAGTGTCCCCTGCTTCATGTAAAGTCATGAGAGTGCAGAAGTGGATCCTATCCACAAAAGTCCCGCATTCGTGGTTAAGGGTGCAGCTCAGCCAGACTGACGCACACGGCTGAGCACGGCGGGCAGCGTGAAGCGCCAGAAATCTCACTGATAGTGCGGATGAAGGGAGGGTTGAGTTCAAGTTCTGACTCTGATCGCTGACAAACGATGCCCTCTCTGCTTCTCTGGGAGACCCAGATGGAGTTCCAGGACCCTGGCTTTGGATGGGCCCAGCCCCGGCCTCGTGGCCATTCAGGGAGTGAACCAGCAGTTGGAAGATTTCTTTCTCACGCTATCTCATGCTCTCTCTGTTGCTCTGCCTTTCGAGTAAATAAAAATAAGTCTTTCAAAAAAGAAGAAGGAGGGGGAGGAGAAGAAGGAAAAAAGAAAGGTGACTGGGTTCTTGCTGACCACACCGGAGACTTGAATTCAGTTTCTAGTGCTCAGCTTCAGCCTAACCAGAGCTGTCAGGCATTTGGGGGTGAACCAGCGTGTGGGAACTCTCCCCCTCCCCCGTATGTGTGTGAGTCTTTCTGCCTCACCAAAAAAAAAAAAAAAAAAAAAAAAAAAAAAAAAAACTTTTCAATAAAAACTTCTGTCTGAAGATAGTCACAGTCACTCAACAAGCATAGGTGTGCCCACTATTGTGCTAGGCACGTATGGTGGCAAATAATAGCCGTAAACGAAATAAAATGCCCTCCTGGTGGTGCTATCCAAGGAACCCGGGTGTTAAATCATCAAAGCGAAAATTACAAGTGGTACAAATGCCACCAAGGATGTGTTGAGTACTCCAAGGGCGTGTGACAAGAACTCAGGAAAGGTGTCTCGGAGAAAGAGATAATTGAGCAAAGACAAGAAGCACTAGAAAGAGTTGTCTGGGCAGAGCAAAGGAGGAAAGAACATTCCAGAAAGACAACAGGAGTGTGAGCCTTTGGCACAGCACGCCAAGTTGGAATACCGGGTTCCAGGCCCAGCCCCACTCCTGATTCCAGTTTCCTTCTAATGTGCACCCTGGGAGGCACAGGTGATGGCCCAGGTACTGGGGTCCCTGCCACCAACATGAGAGACCAGAGTGCAGTTTTAGTCTCCTGGCTTCAGCCTGGCCCAGCTGTTAGGCATTTGGGGGAATGAATGAATGAATGGAAGGTCTCTCTCTCTGCCTTCCAATTAATTTTTTTTTAATTAAAAAAAAGAAAGAAATACAGTAGAGCAAAGCCCTCGAAGCAAGAATTACAGTGCCCGTGAAGCCTCAAGGCCCATGGGTGGAGTGGCCAGGATGGGCTGGAACAGAAAAAAGGATCCAGACCACGTGGGGCCTTGTTAGCCACACGCAGGCTTTGGGGCTTACTCTGTGGGCAACCATGGCTGGTTTAAAAGCCAGAAACTGACCGAGTCCAGTTTTGTGGTTGTGTGTTGGTGGAGGAAGGTATAATTTACAGAAAATAAAATTCAGAGACCTTAAGTAAGGAGTGTGCACAGCCACGCACCCAGCTCCCCACACAGGATGCAGAACCCAAGCATCGCCCAGCCAGTCTCCCTTGCCAACTGCCAACCCTTGGTCCCATTTTCCTTGAAGTTTGCTCTGGCAACAGAGAGGAGAAGGGGTGGCCAGGGTAGAGGCAGGCCAGACATGACAGTGGCAGCGAGGGGGCGGAGGGAACAGACTCAACACAAGTTTAGGTCAAGTTGGTAGAAACTGGAGGTGGCTGGGAGAGGGAGTGAGAGAGAGCGATGGGCAGGGTGGCTGAAACCAGCCAGGGAGAAGGGGGTTTGGCGAAACTCTGCAGGCCCTAGCGGGCAGGCTGAGTTGTACCGAGTCGGGGAGAGTCTGCCAGGCGAGGGGTAATAGTGCCTTTTAGGAAAGGGGGCCATAGAGGGGCAATCCGGGGCAGACTCTGAGAAAGGACACAGCCCGCAAGGAGAGCCCAGAGATGCAGGGACTCTGGACAGCACCACGTGAGCGCTGCATCCCCTTCACCTGAAGCAACACGTTCTCGTGGCTGGTGGCAGGCTGAGTTTCTGACACTTTCAACCAAAAGTGTCGTGACTAGTGATGAACCCCAGGAGCAAATTCAGAGGAACGAGACTGGGCTGTAGGTTCAGGGCATCCCAGCTGTATCGCTGGGAGAACGCGGGGCAGCAGACTTGGGAAAGAACTTGGGTTAGGGGACTCCTCTGAGGGTACAGGTGCAGGGGCCGGCCTGAGAGACCTAGCCCAGAGCTTCATTAGGGGAATGTGGGACTTACCCCCTGGGACCACTGCCTGAGGGCTGCCACCAGCCACCGCCCCCCCAAATCCTCACAGGCCCCTGAGGACCCCCAGACACTTAACAGGTAGCACCGCTCCTTGCTCTCTCATTCTTTGAGGCACCCCAAGTCAGGCACAAACTCAGGAGCTCTTGGTCACAGATGGACTTTGAAGTCACGGGGCTGGATGCAAATCACCCAGGATGCATGTGCGTGGTCCATGAACCTCGGAGGCATTGATTGCGCTGAGTGAAAGAAGCCAGACGCAGGAGGACCAGCACTGTCTGGTTCCACTCACATGCAGTCCCCAAGCACAACAGAGACAGGAAGTAGATGGGGAGGGAGGGGGCCACAGCCGGGGGCCACAGCCAGTGGCCAGCGAGGGGGATGGGTCTGAGTGCTGAGCAGGTGCAGGGTCCTCCAGAGGTTGTGCAGATGCAGGCGGTGATGGCAACACGGCAGTGGCCATGGCCTTAGTGCTTAAAACAGTTACAACAGTCCATGTGTGTCTCTTGCATTTTGCCATCAAAACCTCTACAGGAAACTGAGAATTTAAAGAAGAGCATGTGTTCTGGGAAGGGAAGAAGGTAAGGTGAGCACTCTGGAGCGGGCCAGCCTCCAGGAACAGACAGAAGAGGTGGAGAAGCCCGGGAAGCCAGGGGCTGATAGGCTCTGGGGGTCCGATGCCCCATGACCTGAACAGCTAAAGGAAGCACAGGCAGGAGCCTGAGTCGCCCCCCATCCCCCACCCCACTCTCCGCTTGTCATAGGATCTGCAAGGTTGAACACCAATGGCTCCAACAGAGGCCCCCAGTGTGGCTGGGAAGGGCAGTGGACAGGCCAGGGGATAAGCCCAGGCCCAATCACCAGGTGGAGCGGGGAGAGGGGTTGTGGGTAGGACAGGTGACGGACGCTGGAACCTCTCCCTCCCCAGTCTCTGAGGGAGGAGCTCCAATCTGGAGAGCCAAGAGGCCTGGGTCCCCAGGCTCTCCCCACAGCAGCCCTGGGTATGTGCGCTAAGGCAGGTGACCGTGGACACAGGGACTTTCGGGAGACGAGGGCAAAGCTAGCAGGGGAAGGGAGCTGGGACCCGCGGGCTTAGGTGCTGCACTGGGGGACACCCCTGCGGAGCTGGTGTGTGCACCCCGACAAAAGTCACGATGCTGGAAACTCAGCCAGGGTAGAAGGATGCTACTGGCTGGGGTGGAGGCCGAGGGGCCAAGGGGCCACGGCACCGGTGAGGACTGACGGCAGCCAGCATGGGCAAGCCGCTCCCAGAGAGCAATCCTCCAGCCTGGAAGGATGGGAAGCCATGACCGGAGGGAGCTACACGGAGCTGCTGCAGGCGGCAAAGCGTGCGTGTGTGCTGCAGGAGAACTTGGTAATAGGAGGGCAAGATGGAAGTTCAGTGGGAGAAGAAACCCAGAGTGGGGCTCCGCGGAGGCAGCAGGAGGCAGGAGGCCCAGGAAAAGCCCCAGGAGGCAGCCTCATGACCTCACAAAGCCGGCAGGCCTACCCGGGGTCCCGGACACCCTGAGTCAGTACAGCTCAGTCTGCCAGCAGCTGGATGCAGGCCATGGCGCTCCTAACAGCCCAGGGAGTGAAGGAGGTCTTCCAGCGCCAGGTGAGGCCCTGGGAAGCGAGGCTTCTACAGGACGAGCACTCGGGCGGGGGTGGGGGTGGGGGAGCCCAGGTGCCCACCGTGGGCCTGCAGCCAGGACTCGGCACACAGCAGAGGTGCAAGGGCCCCGGGTGCCAGGCCAAGGGTGTGCCGGCCCCTGCAGCTTGTGGGCTGGTTGTTCGGGCCACGGTGACAGCCCGAGGGTGGCGCAGCCTGTGCTGCCTCTGCCAGGAGCCTCAGGCCCTCGGAGCACCGGCGATGTGAGGCTTCTGGAGCATCAGGCCAAGGCAGAGGGCTCCCTGGGGCCCGAGGATGGGGCTCTGTGCCTCTCTCTATCTCCAAGCCCGCCTCCTGCTCCCCAGGGATCCCCGCAGCCACTGGCTCCTCACACCAGGGACGGCCTCGCTCTGTCTGGCTGCCAATCTCGCATGGCTCCAAGCTGCTCACACAGCAGCCAGGGGCTGATTTTGTTTTCTCCATATCACCCCCACGCTTTTTTTTTTCTTTTTTAAAAAGTTTATTATATTAATTTAATTTTTAAAAATATTTATTTGAGGGGCCAACACTGTGGCGCAGCAGGTTAAAGCCCTGGCCTGAAATGCTGGCATCCTATATGGGCGCCGGTTCTAGTCCCAGCTGCTCCTCTTCTGATCCAGCTCTCTGCTGTGGTCTGGGAGAGCAGTGGAAGATGGCCCAAGTCCTTGGACCCCTGCACTCACGTGGGAAACCACGAAGAAGCTCCTGGCTTCTGGCTTTGGATTGGCTCAGCTGTGGCCATTGCGGCCATCTGGGGAGTAAACCAGCAGATAGAAGACCTCTCTCTCTCTCTCTCTCTCTCTCTGGCTCTACCTCTCTCTGTAACTCTGCCTTTCAAATAAATAAAATAAATCTAAAAAAAGTATTTATTTGATGGCTGGTGCTATGAAGCAGTAGGTTAAATTGCCGCCTGCAGTGCCAGCATCTCATATAGGCACCAGTTCAAGTCCCGGCTGCTCTACTTTGGATCTAGCTCCCTGCTAATGGCCTGGGAAAGCATCAGAAGATGGCCCAAGTCTTTGGGCTCCAGTACCTGTGTGGAATACCTGGGAAATCTCCTGACTCCTGACTTTGGAGGATCTCTCTCTCTCTCTCTCTCTAACTCCGCCTTTCAAATAATTTTTTTTTTATTTATTAAGGTTTATTTTTATTTGTTTGAAAGACAGAGTTACAGAGAGAGGTAGAAACAGAGAGAGAGGTCTTCATTCCCCAAATGGCGGCAACAGCCGAAGCTGCCCTGATCCTAAGCCAGGAGCTTCTTCCAGGTCTCCCGTGTGGGTACAGGGGCTCAAGGACTTGGGCCATCTTCTACTGCTATCCCAGGCCATAGCAGAGAGCTGGATTGGAAGAGGAGCAGCCAGGACTAGAACCGGAGTCCACATGGGATGTCGGCGCTTCAGGCCAGGGCGTTAACCCGCTGAGCCACAGCGCTGGCCCCTCAAATAAATATTTTTTTAAGAAAAAGTTTTGAAAGGTAGAGTTACAGAAAGAGATCTTCCATCCTTCTGGTTCACTCCTCAAATGGCCACGAGGCCTGGGCCAGTCCAAAGCCAGAAGCTTGGAACTTCATCCAGGTCTCCCACATGGGTGGCCCCACATCGGACCCAAGCACGTGGGCCATCTTCCTCTGCTTTCCCAGGCCATTAGCAGGGAGCTGGATCAGAAGTGGAGCAACCAGGACTTGAACCAGTGCCCTTATTGGGTGTCAGCCTAGCAGGTGGCAGCTTAACCCACGGTGCCACACATCAGCCCAGCCCACACTTCTTACCCACCCCTGCTTTAGGTGGCATTGCCCTCCTACACCTGCTGGTGATCTGTAGGAACCTCTCTGCAGGGCTCTACCCTCTAGATAGGGAAAGGTGCCCCTTTGTCTTTTCCTCGTGGGCTGCCAGAGTGCCTGAATCTCCACCAAAGAAGACGCCCTCCTTTGGCTAAAGCATTGCCTTAGCGAGTCTTCTCCCTGCCAGCCATTTACACGTTAGTGAGAATTTCCTGATTAGATCGACATCTCTGGAGCAGCTAGGTAAGAGCAGGCTCGGAGGGAGGTCAGATTTTGTTTCAGGGGAGAGACAGGAGGATTCGCAATCCTGAACTCGAGGCCCGTGCAGGTCTGCAAACCTGTGCTGCAGGAAGCATTGGTAATGGCAAGCGCACGAAGCTGCACAGAGCACAGGGAAAGCTGCCCGGAAACCGAGGAGAACCGGTGTCCCCGGCTGCTCTTCCGGGCTCTGAGTGGCTGGCAGGGCCCCGGAGAGCAATGCTCCCGCTAAGGATGGCCTCTTGGCTCCCCACCCCGTGTCACGCCCCGCAGAAGCCGGCAGGTCGGGAGCACCTGCGGAGACTGCTGGACTGGGAGGAGATAGACGAATGGAGAGACGCCCGCAGAAGCATCGTGCTGGACACCCTCCACGAGAGCCTCCTCTTTGCGGTGGGCAGAGGCTTCCCGTGGGTGCAGGTGGTCCAGGTGCTCACGTTCACGGAGGAGCTGCTCAAGGAAACTGCAGGTACGGGGCGCCCAGAGTGGGAGCCCGCAAGGCTGCTGGCCCACAGGAGCCCCTGGGGTCCCTGTGCCCAGAGCCCTCTGCAGAGCCAGGGCCCGCCCCTCCCTCCCTCCTTCCTCCCCTCACTCCCTCCACTCATTTGAATCTTCCAGCACAGGCATTGAGCTGAAAGGAAAAGCAAACTTCCCTGGGTTGCAAATCACTTCTAGGACTCACACTTGGATGCCCTGATCTCACCTATGGTTTGGGGATTCCGTTGCAATCCACATTCGCCTAAAAACTCCACCAAATCTTCAAATAAGCATTTATGACATGCTTCACCTTCTTCAGTCACTAATTCATAAGGGAGAAAATAAGTTCTAGAACCTTCAGATCCGACAAGAGCATGGACTGTATACATCTGATTAAAAATAGAAGTGGGAAGAGTTTTAAAAGTGCCCTCATGTGGCACAGCAGGTTGAGGCTCTACCTGCCACAGCAGCATTCCATGTGGGAACCGGTTCGAGTCCTGGCTGTTCCACTTCCGGTCCAACTCCCTGCTAATGCACCTGGAAAATCAGCAGAGGATGGTCCACATCCTCAGGCCCCTACTACCCACAAGGCAGACCTGGATGGAGTTCCAGACTCCTGGCTTCAGAAGATAAAAGACCTCTCTATTTTCTCTCTCTCTCTCTCTCTCTCTCTCTCTCTCTCTCTCTCCCTCTCTCTCTCTTTCTCTAACTCTGTCTTTCAAATACATAAGCAAACCTTAAAAAAAAAAAAAAGTGCTATCCGTTAGCCGAGTGAGGCATGAGCTAGTCTTCCCGGGTCAGATTTAGGGGTAAACAGAAGTCTGCTTCCTTTCACAGCCAGCACTGACCAAGAACGTTCCTAACTCACGCACGCGCAGCGCTGGAGGACTCTGTGTGTCAGCGAGTGTCACTGGGTCAGAGGATGCCACACTTGATGGTTTCCTTTCATTCTCTCACAAAGGGCATCCTGGGAAGGCCGGGGTAGAGGTGCCACATGTTCGAGTAACTTAGCAACTGCTGCTTACTACTGAAAATACACCGCAGTTGGCCCCTGAACAGCATGGGTTTGGGCCGTGTGCCATCACTTTTGTGTGGATTTGGGGGGCAGGGCAGAAATTTTCAACAATTCGAAAAAAGACTCGCAAACCACATAGCCCAGAAATATAAAAAAAATTAAGAAAAATTTAGCCATGTCATAAATGCATAAAATATATAGAGACAATAGTCATGATTTGCTACCAGAACACATACCCAGAGCTGTCATAACAGATGAGGTTTACTCAGACCTAGGCACAGATTATTCATGCAGCCATCCCAGGTCCAGAGAGACAAATGCAAAGATGCCATAGTCAATCATTGCTGTGGGCCGGCATTGTGGCACAGTGGGCTAAGCCTCTACCTATAACTCCAGCATCCCATGTGAGCACCAGTTCAAGTCCCTGCTGCTCCGCTTCCAAACCAACTCCCTGCTGATTTGCCTGGGAAAGTAGCAGATGATGGCCCAAGTACTTCAGCCTCTCCCATGCATGTGGGAGACCCGAATAAAATTCCTGCCTCCTGGCTTTGGCCTGACCCAGCCCTGGCCATTACAGCCATCTGGGGAGTGAACCAGTAGATGGAAGATTCTCTCTCTCCGCCCTGTCCCTGTCACTCTGCCTGTCAGATTAGTAAAGTAAGTAGAAGAGTGAGGATGATCACATACCGTCACTGTGCACAATGAGGGCACCACTGTGCTACTGTGCTAATTCTACTGCCACATCCTGTTGTGGTTTTGTGCTGAGCTCAACGGATCTTAAAATCTAGCACTGCTGTCCTCCCCCAGGGAGCAGTTCATCTCTCAGAGAAAAGCTGTCTCCCGCAGCTCCCGCCCATTTTTCACTGTGTATAATGTATACAATGACAAAATATGTGGCGATCAACAAGGCTTCTGGGTAACAGCTGGTTCTTAGCAGAGTTTTGAGGGAGTCAAAAGTTATATACAGATTTTCAACCGCACAGGGAATCCTGATCCTAACTCCCACCTCAAGGATTAACTTTAATCCCTTCTCCAGAATTTGGTTTTCTGCCACTCCTATCTCGCCTTTTTTCTCCAATGGGAATTGCACTTCCGGGGATTTGAGCTTTCAGGATTGGGATTTTGGGAATTTTCATATTTTTAAGAATGTTAGAGTAGGGCTAGCACCATGGCATAGTGGGCAAAGCCAACTCCTGCAGCACAGCATCCCATGCGGGCACCAGTGAGTAATGAATAAATAAGTCTTTAAAATATACATATCAAAAGAGTTTTAGATTTCAGAAATTCCCTTCCTTTTCCCTGAGGCAGACAGACGAAGAGCTCCCGTCCACTGGTGCATTCCCCAAATATCTACAATGTCTGGGGCTGAGCCAGATGGAACCCAGGAGCCAGGAACTCCGTCCAGGTCTTCCATGGGTGGCAGGGACCCAACCTCTTGAACTATCACCTGCCACCTCCCAGGGTTGTCACCAGCAGGAAGATGGAATCAGAAGCCAGAACCAAGAATCAAACAGAAGCACTCTAATATGGGATGTGGGAGAGAGAGAGAGAGAATAAACATGTTTTTAATATATAATTTTAAAATATATATATAAGTTGTTAATTTATCTGAAAGGCAGAATTAGAGCGAGAGAGAGAGAGAGAAAGAGATCTTCTATCTGCTGGTTCATTCCCCAAATGGCTGCAAAAGCAAGGGCAAAAACTTGGAGCCCAGGGCTTCTTCCAGGTCTCTCACATGGGTGCAGGGCCTCAAGCACTTGGGCCATCCTCTACTGCTTTCCCAGGCACATTAGCAGGGAGATGGATTGGAAGTGGAGCAGCCGGGACTCAAACCGGTGCCTACAACTGGTTTGCAGGCAGAGGAAAGGCTTAACCTGTTTCACCACAACGCTGGCCCTGGATGTGGGTGTGTTAACTGGCATCTTAACTATTAGGCCAAACACTCTCCTTTAAGGCTTTTGATCTTTCAAGACTTCAACATTTGGGATTATGGCATTCAGGATTGCGTCTTTCAGATTCATGGTTGGCACCTGTTGGACCCTAGTCTCTGGTCATTGGCCTGATCTTCTCTCTGTCCATTCTGGTGCCTGCCAGCTCTCACGCTCCCTCCTGCGCACAGCACCTCCCGTCTCCAGACTTCGACACCCAGAGGCCATCTTGGCCCCGCCTGCAGCCCAGCCTCCTGGGTTGGGCTGCTCCCTGCAGGCCCCTGACACCTGGCCCCTGCATTTCACCTGCAGACTCCCGGTCCCTGCATCCCTCAGCCTTCCCAGACCATCGCCATCCTCCCTCCCTCTCTGTTTATTTCAAACACCTCCCCATTGTCCCACAAGTCGGCAGCTAGGGAGACACCTCAACTCCGAGAAGGGGTTGGCGTCCTGCTCATGTTTTCTCTGTTCTCCCAGCGCCAAAGAGTGCATGCAGCAAGCTGAATGGAAACAGGGAGGAACGCATAAGTGGATCTTGCTGCCCAAGGAGACGGAGACTCCCAGGAGCACAGAGGAGGTTGGGGCTGTCCCTTGGCAGTTGTGTGCGCAGCTGGTGTCAGAGGCCTGGGGCGGAGCAATGGCGAATCCAGCTGTGCAGTCGGAGGCTCTGGGTTCAGATCCCACCTCCTCACTCATTACTGCATAACCTCACCTGTAAAATGGGGGTGATAGCAGTCCCCATCCGCAGGGCAGTTGGAAGGATTACATGACATAGGGTGAGGGACCAGCGTTGTGGCACAGGGGCTTACGCCTCTGCTTGTGCTGGGAAGGAGCTGGACACTGCCCTCAGGGCATCACTGGCCATGACATTCACCTTTCCTTTATCTTGCTGATGGGTCCAGACCAACACCAGCAAGATAGTCCCAGGCAACCTCTGGCCTGGCTTCTAATTAGCTGCCCCCACGCCCATAACCGTCTCTGGGCGCACATCGCGGCTGGCTAGGGAGACAGGAACTCTTCACTGCCCTGGTTAGGTGTGCCAGTGGGAAGAGCTGGTGGAGATGGCAGGTGAGGTCCCAGATGCGACCCCACCCTTCCCATCTCCTGTGGGGGCACTGTCCCACCAGTCCCAGGTGTGGACGCAGAACGCAGCTCCGCGGGGTGGAGTGGGGCGGGCACCCTTCTTGGAAGGAGCTTCCCCAGGGATCTTTGTTGTTGTTGCTAATCTGGGACTGAAGATGATAGAGTTCTGTTTGCCTTCGAGATAAGGAGGCTGGCAGGCAGCATTCAAGGAGGGTCACATTTGCACAATGACAGAGGCTCTGCCAGGACAGCCGCCAGCTGGGCTTATCTCAGGCCTGATCAGGCCTCAGGACAGGGAGGGCCAAGGTGGCCCTTTATTCAAAAGCATAAGCTGATTCCACCCAGGACGTTCTGGGCTCAAGTGCGGGCCAGAAGAAAGAGCTCTTTCTTGGCAACTCCAAAGCCAGTCCCCAGGAAGCCCAGGGCAGGTCACACCCAGCTGACTCCTGGGGACAGAGGGTAAGGTCAGCAGCCACGGCACAGAGGGGCTGACACCTCCCAGCACCGCCTGGTGGGAGGGACCTCAGGAAGGGGCAGATCTCCAGCACCTTACCAGGCTCAGGAGATGAGAGGAGGTTCAGGAACCCCTGGTAGAGACAGACAGGGAGGAAGGGGGTGTGGCCTGCCCGCCTCCCGCCTCCAGCCTCCACGGGCTGGGGCGGGGAGCCGAGCCTGCAGGTGTGGGGACTCTGCCCTGTCTCCCAGCCGCCTCACCAAAAGCACCACCTGGACCACGCTGCTGCTTCTGCCCCTCTTCATCGGCAGCATCCGGCGGGCACCGGCCTCTCTTGGTGATGCCGTCTCTGGCCTGGGGTGGGGAGAATAGTCAGGGGGGCTGGAAGGACATGGAGGGTACAGATGTGGAGCGTGTCATGGCCTGCTGTGAAGTGCATCCAGGGACTGTCACCCGGGCCACCGCAGGAGAGGGAGGCAGCCACTGGCTCCCGCCCCACAGCCGGGGCTGGCAGCGAGCAGCAGTTCCTCTCCGAGCTCCCCTCACCCTTGCTCACCCTGGAGGAGTTTTGTGTGCAACTCCTTTGCTGCTGGCTGGTGGCGGAGTGTCCGGAAGCCTCTGATTGGGATCTCAGGAGAGCACTCCTAGGGCCCAGTGGGCACCCGCCCTTTTAGAGCTTCCTCCAAGGCCTGAGTCAGCCAAGGACACCGTCACAGAGAACCACCAGCTGCTCGGCTTAGAAACAGACATTTACGTCCCCCGGCTGGGGACTGGTGGGGGCAGGGCTGGCTCCCCGCGCCCTCTCTCCTTGGCCTTCTGGGGCCATCTTCTCCCAGCATCCTCTCTCCGTGGTCTGTGTCTTCATGTCCTCTACTTATGGGACACCAGCCCTACTGGGTAGGCCTCATTGAACCTAATCACCTTCGTAAAGACCTCCCTCCAAACGCACCACCTTCTGAGGTCCTGGGACAGGACCCTAACATATGAATTTGGGGGTGGGGCCTGTAACGCTGCTGAGTGGGGACATAGTGCCCTGGTGACACTAAAATGGGCCACAAACCAGGAGGGTGCCAGGGACTCCTTCCCCTTCCTGGTGCCAGTGGCTGCTCGACCGCAGAGGGAGGCCTGGTGTGAGTACAGCCCCTCCCACAGCTCGGCCCAGCCTGGTAGGCATCCATGTAAGGCCAAAGACATGGAGGCCCAGAGACCTTGTCCCAGCCCCCCCACCCCAGGGGGTGGCCTTGGGCTTTGAGTCCAGGTCTGTCTCAAGGCAGCGCACACAGCCCTTCCACCTTGAGCAGGGGACATGTAGACCAGGTGCCTGCCGCCCTGAGGGGTGGGAAGCCTGGACCTGGCCCCAGTGGTGCCTGGGCTCAGGCTGTGCAGGAGGGGTGAGCACCTGGGGAGACTGGGTGAAGCCCTCATGGGATCCTAGTCCCCAGCAGGAAGCTCCAGGGTGGTGGGTGTCCCCGTCCCAGCTGAGAGGCTGGGCCAGGCCTGCCACCTGCGTGTGGGCAGAGGGAACAGGTCCTCTGAACGCCACACCTCTGGCCCTTGGAAGGATGCCTTGCCTCACCTCCTACTTCTCCTGTCCTTCCTCCACCCGTGGAGATGTGAGACAGTCTCACGGCTCCCCCCAGCATCAGAGGGGACAAGGAGTGAGAAGGAAGTAGCGGAGTCGTAGGCTAGCACAGGGCCGTGCTGTCCACTTCCTAGTGGCTCTCACCTCGGGGGAGTCGGGGCTCCCACAGGGAGCCTGAGTCAGGCACAGAGTTTGGCCACGGGGCACAAGCCGTATAAGGGGGATGCTCAGCTCCATGGAGGGCCCACCGCTTCCTGCAGGGAAAGAGACCCAAGCGGCCGCCCGACCCGAGCTCTCCGCCTGGCGCCCACGCTGGGGACTCCTCTCCCCGGGGCCCTCGGCACACAGCTGTCAGGCCTCTGGCGAACGCCTCTCACTCCTCAAGAGGAGCTCTGCACAGAGTGACTCCCTTCTGGAGCCTTCCTCCTGCGGTTCCACTGGAACCTTCTCTCTGAGCTTTCTGCCCGCTCCCCCCTGTCCTGCCCCGACTGTAACAGCGACAACAACTCTAGCGCTGCAGAGTGGAGCACAGCGAGCCCAAGTCACTGCCCCTGGAGCTCCAGGCGGCTGGGACGACCGGGCAAGGCGAAGACGAGGACAACCTCAGCGACAGCGGACGTCCGCGCCGTGTCATGGTCAGCAAAGCTCTCCGCCTCCGTCATCCAACGAACGCTCCCAGCAATGGCAGGTGCACACACTCTGCGGTTCCCTTCCACGGGTACAGCTGGGACTCAGAGAGCTCAGCCAGCTCGCTCGCCAATCGTCACACAATGAAGGCAACAGAGCCTGTGCCTTCCGCTACAGCTCCTTAGCGTGAAGCTGCCGCCCTCTTGAGAAAAGGGAGTGAGGGAGGGGCAGCGAGGGGGGGATTGCTAAACTGACCCAGCAGACAGACCACCGAGCAAAAGCCGTGGTGGTCTTTGAAATAGGCAGCCCCTGCGTTTGAGCCACAGGCAAGCGAGCAAGGAAGGTAATCTTTAAAAGGACAACAAAATCTTCCTAATCCTAGATTTTGGGTAGATTTTCCCTGCAATGTAGCTATTGCTTTATCTTTAACAAAAAACAAAAAACAACAACAAAAAAAAAAAACACACACCTCAGGGGACAAGAAAAGAGTATGCTGGTTCCACAAAAAATTATCCGTGAAGTTATCATATGACCCAGCAGTCTTCTGATTGCATAGCCGAAAACAATTTTTTTAAGATTGATTTATTTATTTGAAAGTCAGAGTTACACAGAGAGAGAAGGAGAGGCAGAGAAAGAGAGAGAGAGAGAGAGAGAGAGAGAGAGAGAGAGAGAGGTCTTTCATCTGTTGGTTCACTCCCCAGTTGGCTGCAAGGGCAGGAGCTGAACCAATCTGAAGCCAGGAGCCAGGAGCTTCTTCCAGGTCCCCACTGCAGGTGCAGGGGTCCAAGGACTTGGGCTATCTTCTACTGCTTTCCCAGGCCATAGAGAGAGCTGGATCAGAGGTGAAGTATCCGGGACTCGAACTGGCACCCAGGCGGCGGCTTTACCCGCTCTGCCACAGCGCTGGTCCCCAAAAATAATTTTAAGGAGTAAACTGGAACAGCTGCTTGTACACCATGCTCACAGAGCAGTATTCAAAACAGTCCGAGTGGCACCAACCCAGGGGTCCGCCCACAGAGGAAGGGGTCAGCAGAACACAGTCTCTCCATACGACAGAGTGTCACCCCTGCAAGTCATGGGAAGCGGAGTCTGGATGGGAGCCCGTAGCTCGTGGACTGCCAGGCACATGCCCTGGCCCTGGGAGAGGAGCCGAGCTCTGAGGAAGGGTCCTGGTGCTGATGCCGTCGTGGAGCCCCGGGAGCCCCGGCTGCGGCTGCGCGGTGGCCTCCACATGGCTGAATGGTGGCTGAGACCAGAGTGGGCGGCTATCAAGTGTTCTGTGTTGCAGCTCCAGGGCAGTGACGGTGTGGTCCTCCAGGGCGGAGTCACAGGCGGCGCTGCTGCTGCTGCTGCTGCTGCAGCTCCCTCTCCCCCAGCTGCGACTCAGAAAGGGGTGTTTCTCCGGGAACTGGTATTCTGCCATCAAGGGGAGGGGAGGCCAAGAGCCCAGAGCCCCGGCGACAGACAGGAGCCACACACGAGGTCTCCAGCAATGGTGGAGCTCTCTCAGGGCTCTTCCCCAAATCCCTGCCTGTCCCCAGGCCAGTAGTCATAGTTACCATGCTGACTGCATAGGGAGCACCAGACCAGACTCCATAGGGAGCACCTGCCCAGGCTCATCCCCTCCCACCCTGGCAGAGTGTACCACCCCCCTCCCCTTTTCTGAGAGGTATCTGTGCAGGGCCCAGGGGTAATGATAAGAAATAGAAACTGGGTGGAGGCGGGCCCTCTCCTCCCCGACCCTGGGAGGACAGCTCTATTGCCAGGTCCTGACCCCTGACCCCTGGGCTGGAGCGTAAGCCCTGACTGCTCCTATGAGCCTGAGGCAAGTCCTACGCTTTCTCTGGACTTCAGTTGGCCCATCTTCAGGACAAGAGGCCTGCACTAGCTCAGGATGTCCCCAAATGTACTCTTTGATCCGGAGCGACTCTCTGCCCCCAGTAGATTTGAGCAACATCATCGCTCAACATGTTTTGGTGATGTGCGTGCTCATTAGCGTGTTCTGCTGGGGCTATTGGCAAATCACAGCTGCGTTCAATTTCCTTGGCTCCAACACAGAGGATTTGTTTTGAAGTCGTACCTATTGAGAGTGGGGGTCCTGCAGCATCCACCTCCAAGGGCCTACGAAGAGACCCCAAAGCCGATCGACCAGATGGCTGGCTGGAGAGTTGTAGTCCAGCTCTGCCACTGACCAGTGTGTGTCCCTGAGCAAATACCTCGGCCTCTTTAAGCCTCGGTTTCTCTTCTGGGTAGACGGCATGGTGCCTGCCCCAGCCTCGCTGGGCTGGAAGAGGCCGGGGGAGTCCCCAGTGTGCGTGGCCTGGTATAGGGGGAGAGCAGCCGCCCCACTCACAGTCACAGTCAGGGCTGCTGGGAGGAGGGCATTGCGGGGGACCGGGACCCACTCCAGCTAGGGGAGGGGGTGGGAGGGGGGCGCAGGCGGGCCTGGCTTCCGTCCACTTTCCCCACCCTGGGCCAGCCCTGCTTGGCAAAGTGCTCAGGCCAGGCCGCCACTTGACTCGGTTTCCCCCGCTCTGCGCCAAGTCGGGGGCAGCCAAACTGGTTTGTCAGGGGGCAGCGGTGCCACCTGGGTCCTCCCTTCACGGCTTCCAACTCCCCCGGGATGGGGCCCTCTCCCTTGCTCCCCCTCTGCCCCTCCCCTGAGTGTGAGGGGGTGGGTGGCACCCGGCGCTCCGGGGCCAGCACTGTGCCTCCTGGCCCCATCCATCTGCCAGCCTCCCCCACTCCTCCCCTCCCCATTCCTCTCCTCCTCCCCTGCTGTGCCAGGGCCCCTCACAGGTGCTGGCCTCCAGGGGCTTGGGGACCAAGTTCAGGAAGTTCCCAGCCGCCAATGCAAATGAAGGCCACTCCCTGTTATTGAAGGGCAACTTGCAGGCACAGATCCGTCTGTCCGCCCAGCAGCCAGAGGCTTCTCCCTGCCACTTAATCCCTGGGCTGAGTCATCCGGAGCTTCTCAACCCGGGGCCCGGGGAGTGTGGGCTCAGGAGCCAGCTCTGGAGAGCTCTGCCGAAACTCAGACCTGGCAAAAAGAGGCTTGGGCTGGAAGCTGGAATTCAGCCCCCGGGCGCCTTCCTCCCGGACCTGGAGCAGGGTCTTCCAGGCTCAGGCCACCAACCACGCTCACAGCAGGACGAGCTGCATGTGGGGCACTGAGCAGGACTGCACCTCCCAAATCTGCGCTCCGTGCATGGCTGCCAGGGGCTGCCCAGAGACCAGCTCCTGGGGGGTGGGGTGGGCGACCCCGCCCGCGGGCACTGCCAGGTCCTGCCAGTTCAGCTCCTGGGAGCCCAGGGGAGGTCCGATGAGTCACACAGGCCTCCGTACTGGCCTGGGCTCAGGCTTTGATGCCCACAAACGGTGCCCGTGTGCCCACCCTCTCCACCCCACTGCCCCCAGCCCCCTGAAGCCCTAGCTGACCTCCACTTCTCACCTCAGCACCTCTGTGGGCTCCCCAGCTCTCTGCTTGCTGTTCTTCCCTTGGAGGGATCTGAGGCCGCTCTCTGCACCCTCAGCCTCGGAAACAGATGTGCAAGCAAAATTCCAGATGCACTTTTGGGGACCCCCTGCCCATCCTGTTGTCCATCCTAGGGTTCCATGAGGAAGGCCCGCTCTTCCACGCAATGCGCAGGCTCTGTCCAAACTGCAGGCCTCAAGCTCTCTTCCTCTGTCTGGTCCCTCCCAGGCTCCAGCTCTGCCTCCCGGGGGTTCTGGGCTGGCAGTGGCCCGGCGCACACAGCCCCGCTGCGCTTGGCCCACAGCCAGCACGGATCCCTGCGATCTCTCTGGCTGGGGCGTCTTTCCCCTCACCTTCAGCCTCGCTCCTCCTCATCCATCTGCCCTGGGCTCCAGCGTCCCCAGCTGGAGGAAGCCTTCCCTCCCGGCTCAGACATGCAGGGCCAAGGCCAAGTGTCCTCATGGGCACCTACAGTGGCGCCCCACACCTGGGTGTTCTCACGTGCTGCTTTACCGGCAGCCTCAGCTCTGTGAGGTGATGGCGCCACCGTGGGCACGAATGCCCTGCAAGAAGCCGACATGGCGAGGTCTGCGATCCATCTCTGGCCACCCACCCAGTTCAGGCGGCATGAAGGGAGCCAGCAGCTGAGTCCCAGGTCGGGGGCCAGCTGTGGCTCCATCACCTGGCAGAACCACGTCCAGTCACTGGGTTCTTGTGGCTCAGTCTGGCTCCCAACTCTGAGCCACGTCACCAGGCTACGAATGCCAACCCAGCCCTGTCCTAGGAACCAGCCCTCCCTTTTGCGAGAAGACTGGATGAGTATGTGTGGGAGGCAGGGTCTGTGTTTCTAGAAATCTCCAGGTGGTTCTGGAACACAGGGCTGAAGGCTACAGTCTGGGGCTCCAGCTGGGCCACCATTGACCGCAGGTGAAACAGGCAAGAGCACCCCAAAAGAGGCGGTGGTACTGGGCCACAAACCATCGGGCTAAGATTCTTTGCTAAAAAGATTCTTAGCCCCATTGAGACTGCGAGTGTCTGGGTGCACGAGTGGACCAACTACAGGACAGTGAGAGAGGCCCACAGAATCTGGGCCACGTGCTGAGTCACTCAGACAGGCAGCGGCAAGGAAGCAAGGGCCCCGTCTCTGGACCCAGGACAGCCCCGCTCCCCTCCTCCATGTCAAGGCCATGAGGCTCTGGTCACTTGCTGCCCTCACTCTTCTGCCCACTGGGAAGCTCTGGTCAATGGCTGGCCTTTTTTTTTTTTTTTTTTGAAGATTTATTTATTTACTTGAAAGAGTTATACAAGAGACAAGGAGAGGCAGAGAGAGAGAGAGAGAGGGAGAGAGAGAGAGAGAGAGGTCTTCCATCCGTTGGTTCATTCCCCGATTGGCTGCAATGGCCAGAGCTGCGCCAGTCTGAAGCCAGGAGTCAGGAGCTTCTTCCAGGTCTCCCATGCAGGTGCAGAGGCCCAAGCACTTGGGCCATCTTCTACTGCTTTCCCAGGCCATAGCAGAGAGCTGGATTGGAAGTGGAGCAGCCAGGATATGAACTGGTGCCCATATGGGATGTCAGCACTGCAGATGGCGGCTTTACCCGCCATGCCACAGCGCCGGCCCCTGGCTATTCTGTAGTAGAAAAGTCTTGCACGGTCAGGCACTCAGCTCTGAGTGGACGCCGACGGGTACCTGGAGCAGGCGGCCTTCCCTGTCCCGTGTGTGCGTGGTCAGGACAGGCCCCTGCCACCGGCTCTCCCATGGGCTTGGCCCCTCCTTCCCACACAGCCTGCTCCTCTTGCTGCTGCCTCCCTGGAGCCTGGCATCACTCACTTCCCTGCCCAAGATGTCGCGGTGGGCCCAGCCAGCCGCCTCCACAGCCGGCTCCTTGTCCACAGGCTGCATCTGCTGTCGCCATCTGGGGCTCTGGTCTTTGTGTGCTCACCCAATAGGGCTTCTGGAGGGAAGACCCCTGATGCCTCCCACCTGCTACCCGGTCACTCTTATCTGTTCAATAGCTCGCCCCCTCCAGAGAGGGCTGCCTTCGTGCCCTCAGCAGTGAGTGAGAGACAAAGCTGTGCGCTCCCCCAGCGCTTGTGCTCCAACAGAGAACAAAGCACGTAACATCCTTAGGATGCGAGATTACACCAGTGCTCTGTAGAGAAATACCTTAGGGAGCATTGGCAAGGGTCTCAGTGAGAGGGTGGCACTACCGGCAGTGAGACCTCTGCAGGGCAGGGCATCCCAGGAGCGTCACCTGCTCATCTCTGGCTTGCTCACCACCCACCCTTCCCAGGTCTTTCAGTTTCTCAA
Source organism: Oryctolagus cuniculus (assembly GCF_964237555.1). Lineage (NCBI taxonomy): Eukaryota > Metazoa > Chordata > Mammalia > Lagomorpha > Leporidae > Oryctolagus > Oryctolagus cuniculus. Next base: position 43,851,775 of record NC_091433.1, on the reverse strand, counting down.
ATAGGACATGCTTTCTTCAACCACCGGGCCTTTGCACAAGCTGTACCCACTTGCTTGCCTCTCTGTTCTCCACCTCTCTTTACCTAGGAAACTCCTCTGATTCTGCCCATCTTGGCTCCTTCATCACCACCTCCAGGGAGCCCTTATGCTCCTGAGAACACCACTGCTTCCTATCATGTGCCCTCCAGCCCCTTGTCGCAGTGTGCAGAGTTAGACTGACTATGTGCTTTCCCCCGAGCCCTCTGTCGCCTCCCTGGGACCTGCAACAGCTCTCAGTACATGGAAGGCCCCTGAGGAGTGCATGTTGACTAAATACCCAGAGAGCTCAGCCACTGCACTCAGACTGTGGTTCACCAGACACTTAGTGGGCCACTATTGTGCACAGCCCCCGGTGTGGCATGCCGAGGTGGCCAGCACTTGTTCAGCTGTCTCTTCTTGCAGACTGGAAGCTCTCTGAGGGCAGGGGTCATGGCAGGGGTCAGTGTCCGCCCCCCGCCCCCCCCTCAGCCACCACTGTGCAGTGTTCTCTCCGGTACCAGGCAACCTCCAGCAAGAAGCCGGGAGTTGCGCGGGTTTCTTTCTCACTCACTGCACAAGCTGACGACCGCCCAGCCCTGCCCCTCCAATCTGCTCCTTCCCCAGTGTGCAGAAGATCTGGGCACGGCCTGCAGGGCCCTCCCGAATGTCTCCCACCCACCCGTGTGCTCCATGCTTGCCATTGTCAGCCTCCACCTCTCAGGGCCCCACTCCCTTGTCCACACAGGCGGGGGGCTTCTCAGCCTCTGCTGTCACTCACTGCACCCTGCGCCCCTGCGCCCAGCCCAGCCCCTCTCAGTCTCTGGGCCACAGCGCATGCGGCGAGGAGCCCACCCTCAACTGCTCCCTCCTCGTCCCTTACTGTGCTGCCTTCCCCACACACTGCAATTGCCTGCTTGTGTGTCTCTGCTGTGCGTGCTCCAAGGGCAGCGAAGGTGTCTTACCCAACACGCTATTGCCAGAACCTAGCACAGTGCCCAGTAATTAGTAGGCAGTAACAGTTCGACAAATTGACTTTGGATGGGTGGATGGATGGATGGATGGATGGGAGGCTGGGTGAATGGCTGAAGGAAGGGTGGGAGGGGATTACTGTATGGATAACTACGGAAATCTGTATGTACGTGCGGATGGATGGACGGATGATGGACAGAGGGATGAATGACTGGGTGGATGGACAGAAGGAAGAGTGGAGAGGTGCTGGCTGGCTGGCCGGGTGACCAGTTGGGTGGGTGGGTGGAGGGATGGGGGACAAGACAAACTTGGCTCATGGGGACAGAGAGCGCTTCCTTCCACATTCCTCCTGCCTTGTCGCTGGCTATGCGCAAAGCACGTGGGCTTGGTGTCCTCAGCGGCCAGCCCAACAAGCCCAGGAAGTAGTTAGCTGTGTGATTATCTTCATCTTTACCAAGAGTCACTGCTAGAAGGGGCAGGTGTACCAGGCCCGCAAGCCCATTCCCTCCCTGAGACGGGAGCACAGCTCCAGCCCACCGAGCCTTTCCCCTGCACCACCAGGAGGCCCCCGCTCGGGGACCCATGGGACACTGCCCTGCTCATCCGAACCTTGCTCCAAGCGGGAGCGGGCCCCTTCCATGAATACTTACCTGGAGACAGCGCTCCCTCCAGGCACCCTGAGGAGGCTGGAGGCTGGGGAGGAGCCAAGAGTGGGCACAGAGATAAAGTGCGGGCGAGGCACAGGGCGGAGTGGGGAGTGCCCCGGCCAGGGTGGAGAGACCCCTCCAGGCTCCCCGGGACTCAGGCACAGGAGAGGGGGCTAGCTGGGCACACGAGCCAGGCTGCCCGCATCCACCACCTTGTCATCAGTAGACGCAGTGGCCGCACTCCCGGAGCCCACGGCCCAGCCTGCAAATTCAGCAGAGGTGAACAAATGAATCTCAGAGCAGGAGAGGCCCGGCCAGGTTCGCCGCGGGCTTCCAGGACAGTGCTGTGGGAGAAGCCGCGTCTGCTCACGTTGGTGCTGAGGGCGCACGCTGACGCCACTGGCCCGTGTGTCTGCATGGGTTCTGCTCACTGGGACTCGCACAGAACTGTCAGCACTCATCATGGACCACGTCCCCACTGAGTCCAAGTCACAGGCTGGTGACAGCCTTGCCTCTTAGAACAAGGCTTGTGAGTGGTAGGGGTGACAGGGAGAGGAGAGAGAGAACGGGAGACGCCTGACAGCCAGGGGTTTTGCCCATGAAAGCCGATCCTTTGCATGAGGTGAACAATGTGTCCAATTCTGTGACACAAGTCTCCAATGTCACAATGGCCTGGACGTCTCTGTGATCACCTCTTACCACACTCTTATCAGAATTCCCTTCTGCTCTTGGGTGAAGTGAGTCTTTAAAACAGGAGCTAAAAGGTCAAAACCAGGTAGGAAGTGGGATACTCATAAAAGAAAGAATGGGAGAAATGTGAGTGCATAAAATGAACTCTGAGCTTCCCGGAAGCCAAGGCAAAAAGGGAAATGTGATATTCTCCCCCACCTTCACAAGCAAGTGAATGGTAATCTGGGCTGCCCGTTCGGACAGGGGCTCTGGGTGAAGGCTCGATTGATTCTCAATGCTTCTCTGCCCCCTCCGCTCTGTCCCAGGCTGCTCCATCTCTGACGCGGTGCTGACCCTCGGGAGGAAGCTCAGAGACTACCAGAGGCAGTTCAGCCCCGCCCACCTGCTGGCCCTCTGTGACTACTTCCACAACACCTTCCTCCGCCACTACAGGCTCTACCAGTATGTCCTGGTCCGGGACCGGGAGGTGAACCTGACCGTCACCACGCTGCAGGTGTGCGTGCCGCCCCCGCCTCTCCCGCTGGCGGCGGGCGTGGACAGGGAGGTCTGGAAGCACGAGCAGCAGGTGGCCGAGCTGAGGGAGGCCGAGGTGCAGAAGCGCACCCACATGCTGCTCCTGAGGGAGGCCCTGAGGCTGGAGCGGGGACGCCGGCTGCAAGAGGCGTTCGAGGGGGCGCCCGCCCCTCCCAGCAAGGGCCTGAGCAGAGAGGTGAGCGTCCATCCCCCGAGACGACGTCCCTCCCCCCCCCCCCCCCGCCGCCGCAGGCTCTCTCTTACACACACACACACACACACACACACACGGCCCAGAGGGGCTAACACGGGAGCTGAGTGTCTGTCACGGGCTTCGCACGCGTGCCGCCCCGTGACACCCCTGCAGGGTTGAAAACGCGCGCTCCCATTTTAGTGAGCGCACAGCCGAGGCTCAGAGCACTTAACCAGTCATGCCAGGTCCCCAGCCGGCACGTGGTAGAGTCCAGGTTCTGCTGGCCGTGTCATTCACCAGCGACAGAGGCAGGGATAGCACGCCAGGCTCTGAGCTGCCGCAGGCCTCCCGCTACGCTCTGTGCGCCCACAGGGCCAGCGTCCGTAGACCACACATGTACGTGTATGGGTGCACATGTCCTGGGCATTGGGGTGGGGGTGGGGAGTCATGGGGCACGTGTGTTCCAAAGGGGACTGTTGTTGTGTAGTATGTATTTATTTATTTTCATTTCCTTCGGAAGGCAGAGAGACAGAGAGGCAGTCAGAGAGACATCGTGTGTGTAGTGCTTCAATCCCTAAATGTCTGCGACGGTCAGGACTGGGCCAGGCTAAGGCCAGGAGCCCGGAGCAGTCCAGGTCTCCCACGTGGGCAGCAGGGACCCAAGTCCTTGAGCCACCCTCTGCTGCCTCCCAGGGTGCGCATTAGCAGGGAGCTGGATCAGTAACGCCAATGCCAGGCACGCTGATACAGGATGCTGATTGACCAATGCGTGCCTGCACTGTTGCTTTTTATCCCCACAATTGTCAGCTGAAGAGGGAATGACCTTAGGAAGTGTTCCTTTAATATCCAATATCCAGTCTGCCCTCAGCGTCCTTGGGCTCTGTATTCATGATTTCAAGGAACTTTGAATTGAAAATATTTGGAAAGAAACATGGCATCCTTCTTCCCCAAACAGTTCAGTAAACAACTGTTTACATGGAGCTGATGTATTAGATGTCGTAAGTAAGCCAGAGATGATTTAAGGATGCGGGAGGCTGTGCATGGGACGCACACAGACTCTGCCATTTTATGCGAGAGGCTTGAGCATCGGCAGATGTGGGTATCTGCGGGGTCCTGGAACCATTCCCTTAGCATCCGAGTGATGACTGTGTCATCATACACTTCAGCCCCGGAAAATCTCTAATGAGCAACTAACACAGTGGAATGGATGATAGTCATCTGAGGTTAACTCTTCAAATAAATAGCACACCAGGATGTCAAGTAACCTCTTTCTTTTAAGATTTAAATGTTTATTTATTTGAGAGGCAGAGGCAGAAAGAGAGAGAGAGAGAGAGAGAGAGAGGGAGAGGTGTTTTCCATCTGCTGGTTCATTCCCAAAATGGTCACAATGGCCGGAGCTGGGGCTACCGGAAGCCAGGAGCCAGGATCTTCTTCCAAGTCTCCTATGCTGGTGCAGGGGCCCAAGCACTTGTGCCATCTTCTGCTTTCTCAGGCCATAGCAGTGAGCTGGATCGGAAATGGATTTGCTGGGACTCGAGCCAGCACCCACAGGAGATGCCGGCACTGCAGGTGGTGGCTTTACCTGCTACGTCACAGTGATGCCCCTCATGTAATCTTTTTTTTTTTTTTTTGACAGGCAGAGTGGACAGTGAGAGAGAGAGACAGAGAGAAAGATCTTCCTTTGCTGTTGGTTCACCCTCCAATGGCCGCCGCGGCCGGCGCACCTCGCTGATCCGAAGGCAGGAGCCAGGTGCTTCTCCTGGTCTCCCATGGGGTGCAGGGCCCAAGGACTTGGGCCATCCTCCACTGTACTCCCTGGCCACAGCAGAGAGCTGGCCTGGAAGAGGGGCAACTGGGACAGAATCCGGCGCCCCGCCCGGGACTAGAACCCGGTGTGCCGGTGCCACAAGGTGGAGGATTAGCCTAGTGAGCCGCGGCACCGGCCCCTCATGTAATCTTTTTATAAGGTGTATTTATTTATTTGAAAGAGATTCACAGAGAGAAGGAGAGGCGGGGGTGGGGTGGGGTGAGGGGAGGTCCTCCATCCGCTGGTTCACTCCCCAGTTGACCACAATGGCCGGAGCTGTGCCAATCTGAAGCCAGGAGCCAGGAGCTTCTTCTGGGTCTCCCACATGGGTGCATGGGCCCAAGGACTTGAGCCATCTTCTACTGCTTTTCCAGGCCATAGCAGAGAGCTGGATCAGAAGTGGAGCAGCTGCGTCTTGAACCGGTGCCCATGTGGGATGCCAGCACTGCAGGCAGAGGCTTTACCCACTAGGCCACAGCGCCAGCCTCCCGCCCCATGTAATCTTAAGACCTGAGACATCCATCAGGGACCCAAAAACTTCCTGCAACAGCCGGTCTCCAGCCCCCTGCAGGAACCGTGCTATAGAATATGTGGGTTGGGTTGTGGACGGCAGAGGACTGCCCACTTGCTGTTCCTGCACCCCTGCACATCCTACTGCCCCCTACACGCTCCTCCTCCCACTTCCCTTCTAACCTCCTGTCACACGGCTCTGGTCCCCGCCTGGCAGAGCTGGTGGGCCTGAGCACCCTCCGCTGTGTGGTCCCGGTGGTGTGCCTGCGGCAGGAGCACTCACTGCCGCGGGATGAGCAGGGCGCATCCTCTGGGAGCACAGTCGTCCCCAAAGATTTAGCTGAAGGACACTATCTTTATATAAAAATGGCCAAGGGAGATATTCCAAGGCAAATGTCAGATTTTGCCTGGGATTTTAGGGTAAAGATACAAGACCAAAGAAATGCTGTATTAGCTTTTCATTCTTCAATTAAATTCCCAAGGAGACCTTCTTTGGGAAGAAAAGGTCTAGTTCAGCTTACGGTTTGGAGGTTCAGTTCAGGACTGGGCAGCCCCACAGGCTGGCATCTGATGGAGGAGGCTGGCCATGGCAGCTGCAGAGTGATCACACGGTGGGCCAGGAAGCCAGAGGGGCTGCAACGAGGCCGAACTTGAATGCAAACAATCAAACCTCTTGCCAGAACCCTCCAAGGCCACGCCTCTAAAGACCTCCCACCAGCCCCACCCACTGGCTGGCACCATTACATCAAGTCTCCACCCTCACTCCATCAACCATTAACATTAAGGCATCAGAGTTGGGGGCTGGCGCTGTGGCGCAGTGGGTAAGGTTGCTGCCTGCAGTGCCCGCATCACATATGGGCACCAGTTCAAGTCCTGGCTGCTCTGCTTCCAATCCCACTCTCTGCCATGGCCTGGGAAGGCAGTAGAAGAAGGCCCAAGTCCTTGGGCCCCTGTTCCTGGCTCCCAGCTTCAGATTAGCACAGCTCCCACCGTTGCGGCCAATTGGGTGAACCAGCAGATGGAAGACCTCTCTCTCTGCCTCTCCTTCTCTCTTTGTGTCACTCTAACTTTCAAATAAATAAATAAATCTTACAAAAAAAAAAAGACATCAGGGTTTGCACAACTACATGAGTTTTGGAGAGACAATTCCTACTCGACTCATAAGAAATGCATAATAGGCAAGCGCACTCCCCAGGAACATCAGACAAACTCTGCTACTTCACCCAGTGTGCTGGGAACTTGTGGGGAAACGTGGTTTCACGGTCCGTGACTCCAGCAGGCTTCGGTGCCATGATTCTGAGGGCACTGGCAGAGAGGATCTCCTGTTCAGCATGGCAGCTGGTCCTGAGGCTCCAGCCGCCATAACTGGCTAGCTGGGGATCACGCCCTTAGCGTGAAGCAGTTTCCTCTGTCCCTTCCTGTGAGGCCTGCAGCTAGAACTTGGAGATCTGAGAAAGGGGCCTGGCTGGGGTAGGAGGGGCAGGTGGCACTGACCAGAAGGCGGCGCCCATTGGAGACATAAGACTGGCCTGGGGGGGGGGGGTGGCAAATGACCACCCAAGGCCTGAAGAGGAAGGAGGAAGAAGTGATTACTGGGACCTTAGAGAGAGAGAAAGAGAGAGAGAGAGAGAGAGAGAGAGAGTCTTAGCTATAGAGGAGAAGGCCATAAGGCCATGAAGGAAGAAGGGGCACCTCATTCTCTGCCCACTCTCAGACCTCCTGGAGGCCAAAGGTCAGAGCAGCCAGTGGACGCGGTCCTTATAAATCGGGGTGCCAGGGCACAGAGTGGGGCGCAGGGTGGGTCCCAGAGCAGGGACGGTGCTGGGACCTGGGCCCGGTTGAGGAGCTCTGTCTGTGGGCGTGCCCAGAGTCCCGTTCACCAGCAGAGCCCTTCCCTCCCAGATGTTAGAGACACTCGTCAGCGAGGCCCTCCGCGTCCAGATGGCGAGCCTGAGGGAGCTGCTGCAGGCTGAGATCCAGACCACCTTCGAGATCCTGGACCTGAAGCTTCAGCAGAAAACCTTGCACCTCAATGCTCCCACCCCTTTCCCTCCCCCAGTCACTGGCCAACCAGGCCAAGATGAGTCCCTGAAGTCCAACAGAGCCAACAAAGGAAAGAAGGCCAAAGCAAAGAAGTAGGAGGCCCCAGGTGACCGTCCTCTGAGACGCGATGGAGGAAGGGCCACCGACAGTTCTGGGAGGGGTTGCAGGGTGTGCTCAGCACCCAAGAATCGAAGACTTCTAGTGATTAAAAGAAACAAAGGGAAACTCAACGCACGTGTCTCCATCTTGGAAATCATCTTCTCCCACCCCCAAATCCAGTCCAGGTGGATTTCTGGGCTGGAGGTTCTCCACCTGCGCTAGGTGAGGGGTCAGATGCCGCCGGCTGCCTCCTCGGAAGACAGAAGTTGGCAGTCGGAGCAGGGCGACCCCGGACGCCAGCACCTCCTCCAGCTAACACGGTTCTGCCGCCACAATGACTGGATCCCGGGATTCCGTTCCTTCTGAGATTCTTACAACAGGACTGAAGGTGTGCAGCATGGCAGTCTCCCTCTAGACGACCCTGACCCACTGCCCTCCAGAAAATGCCCTTCCAGAAGAGGCTACCGTGTTTAGACTGAGTCGGGGTTACAGGTGGTGCCATCCGGGAGGTCGGGGACCTGGCACGAGGCCAGCTCTGCCACAGATCTTCTGTGTGACGTCTGTATCCTGTCTCCAGGTCACCGCTCTCTCTCTCTGCCCCATGGGGAGGATGGTGGGCTGGTATTGAAGGCCCCCTTCTCACTATAGGCGTGCTATTCCCATGTGTCAAAGGCTTAAAGGTTCAAGGCTGAGCATCTTTGCAAAGTCACAAAGGAGCCAGAGATCTGGGGCTGGGACCCAGTCCTCCCTCTGCATTCCTATTTCTGTGCTCGGTCCCAATAACAGTGGTCTTGCAGGCAAGCACCCAGCTTGATGGGTAACTATCACCCCTGAAATCAGGGCAGTGAGGAGGTTACCCCATGCCCTGCCTTCCCAAGCTGGCCACCTGCTCCGCCAACCTCTGCACCTGCCTGCTCTGCTCCTTGCCCGTGATAGGACAGGTCACTGCATGGTGCTCCGTGCCATTGTCTCTGCACATCCAGCTCTCCCTGTGCCACAGCTGTGTCCCAGGTCAGGTCACCTGAGGCATGCCTGGCTCCGATTCCTGGCAAAGTTGGCCTGCTTTAGGAAGCTAGGCTGGAGGTAGGGACAGGGAGCACCCGGCAGGGCTGTCACCAGCTGTCTGCAGCCTTTGTGGAGAAGTCCAGGAGACAGGAGACAGCAGACCTGACCACCGAGGGACCTCATGAGAACCCTGCCCTGAGCCCTGCATCTGTCCTCCCTTGATGCTGCACTCAGGTGTGTCTACACCCAAGAATGCGATCTTGTTTTATTGGAGGGAGAGAGAAGGCTTCCATCTACTGGTTCACTCCTCAAATGCCCGCAATGGCCCCAGCTGGAGCCAAAGCCAGGGACTCAATCCAAGTCTCCCACATGCACGGCAGGAAACTCGTCACGTGAGCCATCACCACTGCTTCCTGGGGTCGCGAGCCAGAGCCGGGGCCAAGCCCAGATACTCTGATGCGGGACACGGTGGCCCAGCTGACGGCCTCACTGCTGGGCCAAGCACTTGGGCCTCCAAAAGCTCTTGACACAGAGGAAGGAGGTTTTTCATTTGTCCACTCATCTTCCACTCCATCAACGTTTTTGCCACGTCCACATCCACTGTGTGGCTGAAGCTACTGTGGTCCAGAGGGAGGTGTGGGGGCTCCCTTCCTGCTCAGGATCCCAAAGAGTGTATATGCATGGGCGTGTGCATGTACTTGTCTGTACATGTGTGTATGTGTGTACATGTGCATAGATGTGTGTGCACACGTGTGTGTACATCACTCCCCAAATGGCTGAAACAGCTGGAGCTGAGCCAATCCAAAGCCAGGAGCCAGGAGCTTCTTCTGGGTCTCCCATGTGGGTGAAAGGGTCCAAGCACTTGAGCCTATGTCATCATACACACGTGCATGCATGTACATGTGCATGGTTGTGTGTATGTGTGGTCATGTACATGTGCATGGATGTGCAAGTGTGTGTGTACTGTGTGTGTTTCATGGGTGTTGGATGGAACAAGTGGGCACAGCTCCTACCCAGGTGGTATACTAGAGACCCCCCCATTCCAGAACAAGGGAGAATCAGACATCCCGGCAGCCCGGGGACTCCCAGCGCTGAGAGCACTGCTGTCTTGTCCAGAATTTCCTGGCTGGACACTGAGCAGGGGAGTAGAGGGGACAGATGGCTTCCTCCTGCTGGCCTTTCTCCCGTGCTGGCAGAGACTCACCTACCCCATCCCGCCCCATGTTCCAGGAGCCCATCCTCGATCCCAGAGGTCTGAACCCTGCCAGACTCAGGCCACCCCAGCCCTGAGCTGTGCACAGTGGGCAACTGGCCCTGTGCTCTCCTCCAGACCACGGGAGCCCCAGTAACCCACGTGCATGAGGGATACCCGAGCAGGCCAGCTTCACCCTCTCAGGACCAGCCAAGCGGCCAGGGAGGGGGCGGGGACTATGGGGACTGGGAAGAGGAAAAGGTGGCTCCGGCAGCCTTTGGTCCACACGGCAGCGGTGACGTTCCCCCCACCCGCAGGGGCTTCCCTTCCCCGCGGTCTGGAAGGATGTGATCTGAGCGGGCGTTTCAGCCGCACAGTAGGTAGCACGCTTGTGGAGGCAGGCGGTCAAGACCGCTCATTAGAGGGCCTCTGTTCAAGCTTAGCTCCGCATCGATTCCAGCTTCCTGCTCACGTGCTGCTGGGAGGCAGCAGGCGCTGGTCAAGTGCTTGGGCCGCTGCCACCCACTCGGGGACCCAGAATGAGTGCCTGGCTCCTGGCTTCATTTAGACCTGCTCCCAGTAGCTACAGGCATCTGGGGGAGGCAGTCAGTGGATGTGTGTCTCTCTGCCTTTCAAATACATGTTTAAATTCTAGAAATTAGCCAATTAAGTGGAAATAGTGTAATCTTATGTTTTGGGGATCTTGCTTCATTAAAATGAAAAATGTTTGGCAGGAAGTAAAAATGAATGAATGATAAAAGTAAGAACCACCTGAGTCTCCTCTCTGGCCCGAGAGGCTTGGGGCAGCGCGTCAGACTGCAGGTGCACTCACACCTGCACGAGGGGGTCAGAGTGCTCTTGGTTCCCCTCGGGTGGGCTCAGCCCTGTGCCAGAAGGTTCTGCCCTCTCCCTGTTCAACACCGGTGATTAATACACCCATACCCGGCCAACTTCCACAAGCAACTGACCGTTTGGTGTTGAAAGGGCCAGAAGCAAGGAGGAAACCCACAGCAGTGAGTGGGTTCCTGGCCTCCCCAGAGCCAGGAGTTGAGGCCTCAGGCAGCAGACACCACGGGAGCTGGAACTGGGCTTTCCTCCTCCAGCTAAGGAGGAATGAGAGGTCCCGTGGGAAAATCTCTCCCTCCCACCTGCCTGCCAAGAGGGACCCGAGCAGCCTTGGTGTCCTCCTCGTGCCCAGGCCCACAGGAGGCCTCAACTCTTACATCAGGCCACTCGGAGACCAAACCGAGAAAGCACCCCAAACTGCTCTGAGACTGGACCCCCTGTCAGAACCAAAGGACAAAGTGAACACACCTTCTGGTTGCTCTGCACAATCCTAGCGTCCCAGTACTGAGCCTGCATCAGTGTTTGTACCAGATTTGCCATTTCTTTAAGATTTATTTACTTGAAAGACATAGTTACAGAGATAGAGGAGAGAGAGAAAGAATCTTCCATCTGCAGGTTCACTCCCCAAATGGCTGAAACAGCTGGAGCTGAGCCAATCCGAAGCCAGGAGCCAGGAGCTTCTTCTGGGTCTCCCATGTGGGTGAAGGGCCCAAGCACTTGGGCCATCCTCCGCTGCTTTCCCAGGCACGTTAGCAGGGAGCTGGATTGAAGAGTAGCCGGGACTCAAACCAGCACCCATATAGGATGCTGGCATTCACAAACGATGGCTTTACCCACTGCTCCATAGCTCTAGTTCCTAGATTTGCCATTTTAAAAACAATTTTATTTATTTATTTATTTGGAAGGCAGATGACAGAGACAGGGAGACAGAAACAGAGACAGTGAGAGAGATTCAGTCAGATCTTCCATGAACTGGTTCACTCCCCAAATGTTGGCAATAGTCAGGTTTGGGCCAGGTTGACACTGGGAGCCAGGAACTCCATCCTTGTCTCCCACATGGGTGGCAGGGGCCAGAGGACTTGGGCCATCATCTGCTCCCTTCCCAGGCCCATTAGCAGGAAGCTGGATCGGAAGCAGAGCAGCCGGGACCCGACCCAGTGCTCTGATATGGGATGCCAGTGTCACAAGTGGTCGTGGCACAACGGCAGCCCCCCAGGTTTGCTTCTGTCTAATGGAGTCCCATGAAGACTTGCCTTATGTTGGTCGCTCTCCTCTTATCCTCGCAGCTTCTGCCACGGTTGCGTCTTATGATGTGAGTCTCTTGGTGCACAAGCCAGTGTGGTGTGTAGTGAGTGCATGTTCACCTACACTCCAGGCTAGATCTGGGAGACCCCGAGGGCTGACTTGCTTCTCCCTCCATGCACCTCTTGGGGGCAGCACCTGGGGTTTTTCATGAACACTGAGACACAGGCAGACCCAAAGCAAAGTGAGGAGAGCCAAGGCCTCCCCTTGAGGGGGTGCAGAGAGAAGGGCCCAGTGCTGCTGCTCCTGCCAGTGGCTCAGCAGTGGAGCCACTTGAGTTACTCTGAGAGGCATGAAGCCACTGGGCTCTGCAGGCAATGAGGAAGATGGGAGAGGCAAGCCAGGGAGTCCTGCAGAAGGTGCAGGACTAGAAGGCAGGAGTCCTGGCGTGGACCTGCAGCTGTTCATCTGCCCTATTATTTGCTATTCCATTTCCATTTTTCCATCAACCCTTTTGGGCACAAAGAGTTTGGCAGAACAGGAAAGAACGTGAGCAAGGAACACATAAGTATCCTGACTTCCTCCTTTAGAAGAAAGTTAATGATGAAACTGTAACCTGCACCGAATGGCTAGTGGTATACACCATCGACCCTGGGAGCCACGGTGATGTCACTCAACACCGGAGCAGCCAGGCACCAGTCTGCTCCAGACACAGCGGGATTCCAGCATCTCAGGAGATGTCAGCATCAGAAGACGCTAGGTTTGCTGGAATCATGGAGATGCTGGAATCCATGATCAGCACACATGGGAGCACCTGATCAAGCGGCAATCTGAAATCTACCTTGTTCTGTGTCAATTCTAAGTTTTCATGGACACAGCTGAAAACAAAACACTAGTGGTTCACAGGCTAGCCCCGTGGTAGAAGAACTGCACACGTGGCTCAACAGGGCCAAGTTTCCCAGTAGTGAAATCAGAAGCTTTGATCAAAGAAGCAGCCGATTCCAATAACGGCTCACTTTTTTCATCTAATTCAGGAAAAATAAAGCTCTTGGAAATTAACTCTGTTGCAAATGAAACATCTGTTACTATTGTGAATACTGTGGGAAATTACCTTTAAAGTTCAACATTAAAGATAAAAGTCCTTGCTTCTGAGGTGACAACACAAACATAAATATAGTATATCTTAGCACTTGGATAAGAGCAATTCACTAGATTCGATTTAAAAAAATAAAGAACCTTGAAATGCACTTGGAATTGGTTGTTGGGTACACATGTCATAACTGCACCTGGAGGAACAGGAAGTAAAAACGCGGAGGGAAGAGGGGGCGAGGAGGTGATGAGCAACCGGGAAGATGAGTGTGGGACTTCCTCCATTGAGATCCTGGGCCACAGAGACAGCTGACATGCATGCATCCATCCATTCCACAGATGGTAACTGTCCACGTACTTGAACTACACACAGTTGAGCAGTGGGGATGCAACAGAAGACAGACAAGGCCCTCGATTTTTGAGGCTTTCACATTCTAAGTCGGGACACTCACAAGCAACTAAACAGATAGTCATTGACCCGCATCTGCGGAAGGCCACAAGCAGGTGTATAACTCAAGTGACCTTGGAGATTTTAGAAACTTCATTGCCAAGGTTATTCATGTATTAAGTGTCCATTGGATGCCAGACACTGGAATAGGTCTCATACATAAAGATACAAAAAAGACATAATTAGTGCATGGAGGAGCTCACTGTCTCGTGGCTCTCAAGGGAGCTCCCAGCCACAGCCTCCCATCATGGCCCAGTGGTGAGCACACTCCCCAGATTGACCAATCATAGCTCTCGATTGCTATGGGGCTATCATGATTGGACCAGGCATGGACACATGATGCAAACTGGACCAATCAAAGTACCCCATCCTCACTTCACCCACCACACCCTCAGCCATGAGGATTGCTTCTGGGATTTTTCTACCTGAAGCTCATGGGGTTCTCTTCCTCTCGATCGTGAGGCCAGGGCAGCCTGCAGCTGCGACTCCAGGTGCAGAGAAGGAAGACAACAGGAAAAGAAAGGCAGGGTGTAGAGAGAGGAGAAATGGATTGAGAGATTGCTTCCTTAATCCAATCTCCCTGGAGGAAACCCCACCCCATCATGCAGTGGTTTGGTAATAGGAGCCAAGGTACACACCCCGGTTGCTCGACTGAGGTCAGTGAGACAGGCAGAGGAGGCAATGCCTCAGTCGTGACAGATAAGGACACAGGTGGAACCATTGCTCAAGGTCACTGGACTAATACAGGTGAACCCCGGATAGAAGTGACCAAACCCTCTCCCCTCCGAGGTGAGAGCACTTCTCTCGTCCACTGCCTCCGACAACATGACCCCTGTAGCCAAGACCACCACCCTGCCCACTTGTGTAAGGACCCCTGGGTGTCAGCACCCTTTTGTCCTGGACATTGAGAGACCACAGCGTCTACTCTCTTGCAAACCCACTCGGGGCCGGGAGCAGAACCTCCCCTCTGGGAAGCTGCGCACACAGTAGAGCGGGAGCCAGAGCAAAGCTAGCAGCATGTCCCCGTCTTCCTCACCCCTGCTTCTGGAAACAGCAGTGTCCATCAGGAAACGCATTGAGTCCAGACTTCCACCCACCCCGACATTTTATCATTTTAGATTCCTCGTGGTGTTTCTTAAAACATCTGCTAAAGGGGCTGGCACTGTAGTGCAGTAGGTTAATCTTCCGCCTGCAGCACCGGCATCCCATATGGACGCCAGTTCTAGTCCCGGCTGCTCCTCTTCCGATCCAGCTCTCTGCTGTGGCCTGGGAAAGCAGTAGAAGATAGTCCAAGTCCTTGGGTCCCTGCACCTGCATGGGAGACTGGGAAGAAGCTCCTGGCTCCTGGCTTCGGATCGGCACAGCTCCGGCCATTGCTGTCATTTGGGGAGTAAACCAGCGGATGGAAGACCTTTCTCTTGGTCTCTCCCTCTCACTGTCTGTAACTCCACTTCTCAAATAAAGAAAATAAATCTTAAAAAAATCTGCTAAGGAACCCAAAAGGCTTTCTGACATGTTCTGTGACGTTCTTCTGGTTTTTTTTTTTTTTAACACTCACTTGAAAGTCTGAGAGAATAGAGGCCATTTGCCGTGGCCATGTCCTTGAAATGAAGAGGAAACAAGGTCCCCCTGTGTCCATCCTAAGGCTCCTTCCTGACACAGTCCAAGAACCCAGCTCCCAGTCCAGGTTCCAAGGCACCTGAGCCAGAGTGAGCACCCAGACCTGACCCAGGCCTCTGAGCTGTCGCTCCCCCTCTTCGTGGAGGAACGACACAGGACCCTGCGCTGTTCTTTCGTCTGCTCGGCCCTCCCCGGGTTTGCCGCTGGTTCTTCCCGGGTTGGCTACTATCCCTTCCACCTCCGTGGAAGGGCAGTTCCCCCTGGCCACATTCCCCACTTCCGCAGGGGAGCGGCACACCGCCGGCCGGCTTTCTCTGGGGCTGCACAGGTGTTCCTTCAGCTAGATGTTCCCCTTAGATGTTTCCGGTGCATGCCGTCTCTCTCCTCCTTTATAGTCCTCCTCCGCCAGTCCCAACTCGGCTGCCCACACGCCGAGTACGCTGTTCTCCAATCAGGAGCAAGTCCTACAGTTTATTGGTTGAACTGGAGGCAGCTGTGCGGAAGCTGTTTACTTCTCTCCCAGCGCCATATTGTGGGAGAGCAGATGCATAGAATAAGTCTTAATTCCAATAACTCAGTCCAGTCCGGGCTGCTCCCCACATGAGCCCCTGAGCCTGCGTTCCCCAGACTGCACCATTCCAGAACGGTTTCTCAAGAGCCTGCGTCCTGCATCTCCAGCAGAATCGGAAAATGCCACCCCTGTTGACCCCCAAAGCAGGACAAGCGGCGTGGCTCAAAGTTGCCAAGAGCCTCTGACGTGAGCTGGCCCTAGTGCTTTCTTCCTGGGGTCCCCAAATGCCTCCAGGGATTCTGTGAATGGGTTTAGAGTAGACAGGTAGACAAAGGCTTTGGAATTTTTCTATAACAAAAGGATGGAGCTGCCAGGGAAAGTTGGGTGGCACTGTCCAAGAAGACTGGACGGACAGCACTGCCTCAAAGCAGCGGTGACTGTCTCGGGGACAATACCAGTTGGCCATCTCAGGTGTCCCAAGGAGACTCCAAACTCTGAGCAGGAAAAGCACCGGAGGGGTCACGGCTGAGGCTGTGCACCTGCCCAGGACTCATCTCCTAGTGGTGGTGGTGATACGGGACAGACAGCAGCTGGGTAGAACTGCTGGGTGAAGGACGTGTCAGCCGCCCTCTGCCCTCCCCCTGCGATTCTATCCTTCTACTCGTCAATCAAAACACCCCCTCTCCGGGGATGCACCTGTTTCACCCGGACCTTGGAGGGAACGCCACAAAAATAAGGATTTTGAGCTCTCGTGGAACTTGTGGAGGCGCCAAATAATTCCCAGATGCCTTCACGCCTGGAAAGGCACCACCCCTACTTCAGAAAGGGGCCAACAATTGGGAGTGGCGCTCTCCCTCTCTCTCTCTTCCATAGCAAATGACAGGCACTGCTCTGTGTGGGACTAGCCCTGCTCCCTTTCTCACACTTTAAATACATTGCAAGACTGTGTGCACCTTCTATGCCTCAGCACTTAGCATGTGTGCCTTTGTGCATGACCAGAGCCTGGAGAGAAATTGATTACCTCTACCACCATCCCCACTCCCTCCAGTGGGGCTCACGGCATGGGTGCAGCATGGTGCTTGGTGCTTGGTGCTCCACAAATTCAGGTTTCGCTTTGGGAAGTTTCTGGAAACATTTTTGAATGTTTTTGGTTGCAGTTGGTGGAATCACTGGATCTGGAACCTGTGGATACCCAGGAACCAACTGTACTGCCGAGAAAAGAAATGGGAGTGGTGGGGATTTGCCCCGAGTCCCTGTCCTGGTCATTGGCAGGGCGGGCAACCCCAGGCCCTTCCCGGCCACCACAGTGCCAGGGGCAGGAGCCGGTGAGTGGCTGCCCTCTCCATGGGGACTCTGCTTCCCCAGCCCCTTTCAAATCTTTGCCGCCAGGAATGCCACGCTCTCAATGGTGGTCCGTGGGCACAGGAGGGGGCTTGTGAAACAGCTGAGTGGCAGCATGAGCGGGAGCTCAGACAGCGCACTGATGGGGTCTTTTTGGGCAGCGTGACCCACTCCACGTCTATGCCAAAGGCTGGCCTGCATTGGTGCCAGCGCCACCAGCTACCGTCACCTGTGCCATGCACTGCTTCCCTGTGCCCTGAGCACCTGTGGACTCACAGAATGTGCAAGGCATGGAGCGAGTGCAAAAAGAACACCAGGAAAGCCATCTCTAATGTAATCCTCAGCGCCTGCTACAGAGGCTGCTTGGAGGAGTTGGGTAACTCACCTATTGTTCCCTAGCTAATCAGTAACCGGCTGGGATTCAAACCCAGGTGCATTTGACCTAATGGTCCGCTCTCTTCCCTGAAGAGAAAGCAGCCAGGGCACCTGGCCATCCCCTCCCCCTGGGGGAGATGACCTGTGGCTGAGGAGAAGTCCCTGACACCCAGGGCTGGCCTCAAGGCGGGAGGGGAGGGCACCCGAGGTGGGCAGAGCCCAGCAAAGGCTACTGTGGTCAGAGATTTGAGGCTGGCTGCCGACTGGGAGGTTTGGGGGCGGGGGTGGGACCCTGCACTCCAGGTTCAGAGCGGGGAGCTAGGGACCCGCCCTAAAGCCATGCGCCCGCGGGCACGGGCATAGCAACCTGGTGAGGTTTTAGATTGCGGTTTCCCGGGAGCCCTGAGCCCTCCAACAGGCCTGTCCTGCTGCCCACGGGGTCGGCAGGGGAGCCTGGGAAAGAGCCGCCATCCCGGGGCGTGGGGGTAGGGGGGAAGTCGCCACTGCTGGGCTGGGCAGGGACGGGATGACGCCGCAGGAAAAGCGCCCGTTTACTGCGCATCTGCGCTGAGTCACTGGGTGACGGCGCGAGGTTCCAGCTGAGAAGACTGAGGCTCCGGGAAAGCGAGGGGCGCGCCCGGCGGAGCAGAGCCGCGCCGCCACTGCCCCCGGCGCAGCACTTCCTCTCCCCTTCAGCAGCGAGCGGGAAGCTTCCACCTGGGGAGGCGCTGGAGACAGGAAGACCACGTCCTGCTCAGTCACCGTCCAGCCCAACAGAGGAGGCACACACACGAAAATGCCACTCCCCAAATTCCCCAGCTCTCTAGCAAAAGGAGGCATCTCTGGGCCAAGGGCACCCAGCACCGCTGTCTCTCCTTCCCAGAGCAAGACCGCGCACGTCAGAGGCCGAGGCCCAGTGCCAGTGCCGTCCGGGGCAGGGGAGCCAAGCTGCTGAGTCACCCAGCCACTGTCCTGGGCACCCAGCAGGGACAGAGTGTCCTGGCCGCCAGGTTCCGGGCCATCAGGGTGAGCCAGCAGGTGACTGGGTGGGGAGCCGTCACTGGATTCCTGGGGCAGCGGGAACCTGTCTGAAAACCGACATCCAATGAAACAACAGAACTTACATTGAGAAAGTGACAACAGGGCCCAGTGTTGTAGTGCAGCGGGTTAAGGGGCCACCTGTGACGCCGGCATCCCAAATGAGCGCTGGTTCGAGTCCTGGCTGCTTGGCTTCCGATCCAGCCTCTTGCTAATGTGCCTCCGAAGGCAGCAAAAGATGGCCCAAGGATTAGGATCCTTATCAGCCACATGGGAGACCCAGATGGATGGAGTTCCAGGCTCCTGGCTCTGGCCTGGCCCAGCCCCAGCTGTTGTAACCACTTGGGAAGTAAGCTAGCAGATGGAAGATCTCTCTCCGTTTCTCTCTCTCTCTATCTCTGTGTGTGTGTGTGTGTGTGTGTGTGTGTGAAACTCTGCCTTTCAAACAAACAAAAAATAAATCTAAAAAAAAAAAAACTAAGAAAGTGGACACAATGCCTGCTTATCTTCACAACCCACGCCATCCACACAAAAACTCCTCAGTGCTCTCGGGTGAGGGAAGCTGTATAGGAAGAGTCCGAGGTTGTAGCTCTGGAAGGGCCCAGCTCCAGGCAGGGCGACGCCCAGAGGCTCAGGACCACATGCTTGGCTCCTCAGGGGCGAGCAGCAGGTCGGCCACTCGGTGGCAGAGGACGTGGGTGCTCGTGTCGTGTAGGGCAGCCCAGGGCACCGGGGAACTGGGAAGTGACCTGCACACGGGGCGCAGCAGCCGGCACACGGACATCCAGGCTGCAAGGTCACCTTTTTTTTTAAAAAAAGCCAATTTCCAAAACAATGCAATTCCAGTTCTCTAAAAGAAATTGAAAATATTTTTGTGAGCACACACATGGACCTCAAAACAAGTCCAGAAGGAATACAGCAAAATATTAACAGGAGGTATCATTGTGTAGGGGATTCTAAGATCTCTCTCTCTCCCTGTACTTCCTAGTTCCCTGCACCTTCTGTGTAACACGCTGCAAGAAGCAAACAATAAAAGATGCTATAATGGAGGCTGCACAAAGTACCTCTCCGAAGAAGGGCTTCTTTTACTTCGGAGAGAGCTTAGCACCCTTCGTGGGGTACAGTTAGCAGCCAGCTCCCTCTGTGATAAACCTCACTCTGGTCGTCAGCATCAGCCGCCCAGGGTCTGCCCCAGGGAGGACCACAGAAGAGCAGGATGCTGTGACACGTGTGTGTGCACTCACACACAGTGTACATTTTCTTCCTAATTATGCTCTGTCGAGGACAAATAGTTTTCACTCCTGACCCAGGGCCAAGGGTGGGGTACGGACACAGCCTAGGAAGTGGCAGGGATCCAGTGCAGGATTAAACTTTTCCAGGGACCATCAAGAGGCAATGGTATTAGGAATTTATTCTCACCGCCGACCGTGTCCCGAGCTCTCCTCGTTGCTTCTGTTTATGACCAGACTTTGAGGCTCCGGACACAAGCAGTGCCGGTTTACCCTAGAGAAGCCCAGCCACAGAGAAGGAAGGCCCTGGTCTAAGCTCGAACACTGGGCAGACGGCAAAGCACTGAGCCTGGGAGCTGAGTAGCTATTCCATCACCCGGTCAATAGCGATCAGACATCTGTGTGCATGGCCAAGGCAGGGCCCACGGAATTAGTGATAAGTAAGATGCCTTTCCCAAACATATCGGTTCCCAGACGAGTGGGAGGAGAAAGTCTCAGAAGGGGCCGACGCCGCAGCATAACAGGTTAAAGCCCTGGCCTGCAGCATCGGCATCCCATAATGGGTGTCGGTTTGAGTCCTGGCTGCGCCACTTTCGATCCAGCTCTCTGCTATGGCCTGGGAAAGCAGTGGAGGATGGCCCAAGTTCTTGGGTCCTTGCACCCGCATGGGAGACCCAGAAGAAGCTCCTGGCTCCTGGCTTCGGATCGGTGCAGCTTCGCCGTTGTGACCAGTTGGGGAGTGAACCAACAGATGGAAGACCTCTCTCTCTCTCTCTCTCTCTCTCTCTCTCTCCCTCTCTGTAACTCTGACTTTCAAATAAATAAATAAATCTTAAAAAAAAAAAAAAAGGCTCAGAAACAACGGTGCCGCATCACTCCACTGTCAGTGCTAGGTTTACTATGAGAACGAACAGAAGTTGGGGCCACCGACTGCTCAGGGCGGGGACGGGGACAGGGTCGGCTCAGGTGGGCAGAGGCATGCTGAAAAGGCTTTCTGAGAGCCCGTCAGCAGGCAGCCTCTAGGCTGTTCATGCCGCTTCCCTTCCAGAGGAAAGCAACTGGGGCGGGTGTTGGCAGCGTTGAGACACTGCATAGGATGCCCACCTCCTTGGGTTCAAGACCTGGCTGCCCTCCCGATTCTAACATCCTGCTGATGTGCACCTGGGGGGCAGTGGTGATGGCTCAGGTGGTGGGGTCCCTGCCAGCCACGGGGACACATGGCTTGTGTCCCTGGTCCCTGGCTGCTCTGGGCACTTCGGGAATACATCAACAGATGGGGCTTGTTTCTTTGTCTCTCTCTGCCTCTCAAATAAATAAATAAATACAATAAAACAAATTTAAAAATAAATTAATAAATAATAAAATAAATGCCTTAATTTTAAAGATACGATGTGAGGAAAGGCATTCCAGCCGGGGGAACAGCAAGTGCAAAAACTGGAGTACGAGGGTCTGGACACTATTTGGGAATCTGCTGTGCCCAGAGGATATCATGTGCTGTGCTCCCTGAATCTGGTGAGGGGAGACCAGCCAGGTAAGCTGGGCCTGGGCCGTCCAGGGCCCTGAGGGTTCCTCTGCGAAGTTTGAGCGTCATCTTATTGGCAGTTCCAGGTAATCAGAAGGTTGCCTTCTGGATCTTCTAGAACCATCTCTCTCTGGCTGGATGAGGGCAGAGCGGCAGGGGACAGCAGAGAGGCACTGGCTGAGGGCCTGGAGGGACAGTCGTGGGGAGGGGGGCTGTGGGGGCAGGATGGACTCCAGGAGTCCATGGGGCTCACAGGAGAACGGCTGGCAGGGAGGGCGCTCCTGGATGCCAGGGTTACGTGCGGCTCTGCAAGGCTGGGCTCAGCCAGCACAGGCCTCTTCCCCCATCCTGTCCAGCCCAACACCCAGGTGGAGAGGGGGAGGATCAGGTGATGTGGGCAAGGAGAGGCAGAGTTCCCAGGAGGTGGGGCCGGACTGGTGATGCATGGGAACAGGGCCAGGCCAGGTGTCTGAGGGCCTCCTGCAGTCTGGTGACGGAAGGTTGGGCCAGAGCCCAGGGCAGCAGAGACAGGAGGCCATGATGCCAAGGGAGGAGTTTGAGGCCTGGATGCAGCGGCTGTAGCTCCCATCCTGTTGTGTGCAGCTCCTGAGCCTCACCCTGGCCATAGCTCTGTGCAGGGGGCTGCTGTCCAGGGGACACTGCACTCCCCCACTGCCACCTCTCTGGGTTCCACTGCCATGCAGAGGTCTCTGTTCCTTTCTCCCTGCCCTTGGGCTCAGAGAAGCAGAGCTACATCCCTTAGAAGCTGGCAGGTCTGGCCTCCTGGTTTGCTGAGGCCCAGAGGGAAAGGGGCCGGCCCAAGGTGACCCAGCAGGCAGGTGGTTAGGTGGGCCTGGATGACAAGGCCTAGACCCCAAGTTCCCTCGTTCACCATGCCCAGAAGGCCCTGCGGGGCGGTGGCTGTGGACTAGGGCTGCACGCCACCTGGGGAATGTCTTGCCTTGTTCTTGCCACCTGACACCTTTATCAGGACCAGGCACAGAGACAGCCACTCCTCCATGGCAGGAACGCCGGACAGCAGCCAGGGAAGGCAGGGAGCGAGGGGAACAGGTGGGCTTTGCAATCTGCTCAGTGGTGGAGTTGTCCACTCAGCACCGTGGCCTCCTTCAGTCCCCTGCCTGGCCTCCGCATCAGCCTCACCAGCTGTGCAGGGCAGCTGGACCCTGAGGTCACATGACAGCCCGCACAGGGCAGTGCCCTCACACTGCTCATCCCGTTTATGTGCACCCTCAGGCCTGTGCCCGTGTGGACACGGCAGGCGGGCATTGCGTGCTCTGGGCAGCAGACACCTCTTTGTGAATCTTTCCTGTCAAGAGCCTGCGGGGGGGGGGGGGGCAGGTGGCTTTGCCAGCAGCTGGGGAAGCAGGTCTGCAGGACGGAGAAGGAGGTGGGACCTACCCACAGTGTGAGGGGAATGCCCGGGCCTGTGGCGGGTGTGTGCCCTATGGCAGGTGTGTGCTCTGTGGCAGGTGTGTGCCCTGCGGCAAGTGTGCACTTTGTGGCAGGTGTGTACCCTGTGGCAGGTGTGTGCCCTGTGGCAGGTGTGTGCCCTGTGGCAGGCAGGTGCTCTGTGGCAGGTGTGTGCTCTGTGGCAGGTGTGTGCCCTGTGGCAGGTGTGTGCCCTGTGGCAAGCAGGTGCTCTGTGGCAGGTGTGTGCCCTGTGGCAGGCAGGTGCTCTGTGGCAGGTGTGTGCCCTGTGGCAGGTGTGTGCCCTGTGGTAGGTGTGCGCCCTGTGGCAGGCAGGTACTCTGTGGCAGGTGTATGCCCTGTGGCAGGTGTGTGCCCTGTGGCAAGTGTGTGCCCTGTGGCAGGCAGGTGCTCTGTGGCAGGTGTGTGCCCTGTGGCAGGTGGGTGTCCTATGGCAGGTGTGTGCCCTGTGGCAGGTGTGTACCCTGTGGCAGGTGTGTGCTCTGTGGCAGGTGTGTGCCCTGTGGCAGGTGTGTGCCCTGTGGCAAGCAGGTGCTCTGTGGCAGGTGTGTGCCCTGTGGCAGGCAGGTGCTCTGTGGCAGGTGTGTGCCCTGTGGCAGGTGTGTGCCCTGTGGTAGGTGTGCGCCCTGTGGCAGGCAGGTACTCTGTGGCAGGTGTATGCCCTGTGGCAGGTGTGTGCCCTGTGGCAGCTGAGTGCCCTGTGGCAGGTGTGTGCCCTGTGGCAGGAGGCTTACCTGAGCCACCCCCCCGCCCACCACCTCGGCAGAGCTCTGCCTGCAACTGGCTCTGAACAGCGTCCCTGCTCGCTCTGCGCCTCCATCTTTACTTCACAATGAGGCCCACGAGGGCTGCTCTGTGAGAAGCCACTCTGCTGGCTGCAGACCCCAACTGCCCAGCCCTTCAATCCATGCACACCCCCTCAACCTGGAGTCCCCCACTCCTAGGGGCATGGGCATGGCACCAGGGCACAGGGAAGTGGGTAGGAAAACCAGAGATTTTCTCTATGGGAAGAGAGAGGAAGATGGAGATGGGGTCAGCCCAGATAACACTGAAAAGCAGAACTCCCCCTCCAGCCGCCCAACCATCTTCCTCAGCCGACATCAGGGTGCTGGGCGGCACTTGGGGTGCAAAGCACTTCTCCCTGTGGCCTCTGGAGCTGCCCACAGTCTAGCTCCCAGTCCTTAGGGAGACATGGAGGTAGGGAGGGGGAGGGGGGGAGAAAGAGAGAGAGAAAGAGAGATTTTCCACTGTGTCACTCCCCAAAGGGCCTCAATGGCCAGGGCTGGGTCAGGCTGAAGTCAGGAGCCAGCAGCTTCATCCGGGTCTCCCACGGGCCATCTTCCACTGTTTTCCCAGGCGCACTAGCAGCGAGCTGGATCAGAAGTGGAACAGCCGGGACTTGAACCGTTGCTCACATGGGATGCCGGCATTGCAAGCACAACTAAATCTGCTGTGCCACAAAGTCGGCCCCAAGGGGCCCTTTAGGTGCCATGTGGCTCACCCCTTAGAGGAACAGGCAGAGCATGATGCTGAGGGGTGCGGCGGGGTGGGGGGGGGGGACTCACCCCAGCCACACAGCTCATCAGGGCAGAGCAGGAGTGGACCTAGGTTCCCAGGGTCCCAGCCTGCCTCCAAGCCCCACAGCCCTCAGCTCCAGGAAGGTCCCTCAAAGTGGCTACAGAAGGACCCACTGCCTGGGGGGAGAAGGCTGGCCCACGGAACTGCCTGCCAATACAGCGACTGAGAGTTTCTAAGCCCAACTCCCTGGGTCCTGACTGACACACACAGGGGCTGCAGCCACCGCCGGCCTTGGGAACGGCTGCCTTTGGAACAGAAACGCTTCCGCTCCTGAGGGACTTGGGTGGCGGGGCCCCGAGACAGGCCGGAGCCCCCGGAGCCTGGAGCCAGAGCGCCCTAAGGCGGGGGCGCGCAGGGCCCCGGCCCTGTTTCCTGCCGCTGCTGCGGGTTGGAGGCGGGGAGGAAGGCTCAGCCTGGGCGAGTTTTTCTGGAGAAGTGATTTTCCTCCTCCTCAGCCAGCCCTTCCCTGGGCAGGGCTCGCGGCGGGCGCGAAGGTAGGCCCCGGCCAGGGCTCCGCAGGGAGGGGCTGGCTTATCAGGCAGGAAACACTGGGCTCCGGCCACATCCTCCCGCTCCTGGCCATAGCAGCTCCCAAGAGCAGGAAAACACTCAGCAGCCGCGGCTCCTCGGCCCCGCCCGGGCCCCTCCTGCGGCTCCAGCCCACTGGGCGGGAGGACCTGAGTGCCGTGCGCAGAGCTCTGCCCCTCTCGGGGCTCTGCCCACCCGCTGGGCGCCCTGGCCGCCCCAGCCTTTCCCTGCCCGTGCAGCCAGGTCGCCCGGCAGGGTGGGGCAGGCAGGATGGCAGCCACAGGACAAAGGAGGACTGCCTGCCAGAACATTGAGGGGCGGGGCTCCTTGGGCCCCTCAGTGCCACCCCCTGGCCCTTGACAGCGCCCACCCATACCCTAAAGGGCCTGCCTCCTGCGGTGGGTGCAGGAGGCAGTGCCTAGCCTCACTCTAGAGGGCTAGCCCTGGTCTTGAAGCACTAGAGGGCGTTTTGTGGGCAGTCTCTGAAGACCCCTGAGCCACTGGGGCTGCCTCCCCCCCTCCTGCAACCCCCAGGCCCCTTCACGCCATCACCCTCCGCCCTGCACCTGAGCCACAGGTCCCTGCCTGTGCCTGAAGCAGCTGAGCCTGGCAAAGAAGGTGGCAGTGGGAACCTCTCCCTGCAGCTCTGTCTGCACAGCCACAGCCCTGCCCCACCCCCACCCCACCCTCCACCCATGACCCTTCACCAGCCTCTCAGCCTCTGGTGAAACCCGGGACCTCTTTGGTCCTCCATCTCCTCGTGGAATCTGTGGGTGCACAATGGTTCCTTCCAGTTGGGTCGGTGGTTTTTTGTTTTGTTTTGTTTTGTTTTGTTTTGTTTTTGAAGGTGACAGGGCCCCATGGTCTTTCTAGTAGAAAGGCAACCACAGTCAGCCCTTCATACCCACATGTTACCACCTGCAGGTTCAACCAGCTGCAGACTGGAAATGCAAAAAATACATTAATTAATTAAATAACTCCCCAGAGCTGGCCTGTAGCCTCGCCCTGAGGGTGTCTGCTTTCCACGCTGCAACACCTGAGCTTGGTTTCTGGCTTCAGCTCCCAATTCCAGCTTCCCATCAGTGTAGACCCTAGGAGGCAGCTGTGATGGCTCGAGTCACTGGGTCCATGCCGTCCAGGTGGGAGACTGGAATTGAGTTCCAGGCTCCTGCGTCTGGCCCTGGCCTAGCTCAAGCAGTTACAGGTATTTGGGGAGTGAACCAGCAAATGGGTGCTCACTTTGTCTCTCCCTGCTTCTCAAATTAAAAACGCTCCATTGTTGCTGATGTGCACGGTGTAGTTAGGCCTACAATGATTGTCTTGAACACGTACAGACTTCGTTTTCTTGCCATGCTTCCCTAAACAATATAACTATTTATATTATATTAGGTATTGTAAGTAATCAACAGATGATTTTAAATTCTTTTTAATTTAGCTGTTTGTATTTACTTGAAAGGCAGAGAGACAGACAGACAGAGAGATCTTCCACCCTCTGGTTCACTCCTCAAATACCCACAACAGCCAGGGCTGGGTAAGGCTAAAGCCAGGGCCAAAACTCAATTCCAGTCTTCCATGTGGGTGGCAGGGACCCAAGTACTTTTTACTTCATTTTATTTATTTGACAGGTAGAGTTACAGACAGTGAGAGGGAGAGACAGAGAGAAAGGTCTTCCTTCCATTGGTTCACCCTCCAAATGGCCTGTACGGCCAGAGCTACGCTGATCCGACGCCAGGATCCAGAGGTGCTTCTTCCTGGTCTCCCATGCGGGTGCAGGCACCCAAGCACCTGGGCCATCCTCCACTGCACTCCCGGGCCACAGCAGAGAGCTGGACTGGAAGAGGAGCAACCAGGACTAGAACCAGGCGCCCATATGGGATTCTGGCACCGCAGGTGGAGGATTAGCCAAGTGAGCCACGGCGCCGGTCCAAGAGTACTTCAGCCAAGCCCTGCTGCCTCCCAGGGTGTGCATTAGTAGGAAGCTGGAATATGAAGCAGAGCCAGGACTTGAACCCAGGCACTCCGATATGGGATACAGGCATCCCAAGTGGTATCGTCACCCCTGTGCCCAGCACCTGGCTCTGCTGAGGTCTTGGAGCGTAGGACAGAATGTGCATGAGGTGTCTGAGGGGGCCTTCAGAAAGGTCACAAAAATGCACAGTATGAAAAACCTAGGCATGGATTTCAACTTTTTGTATGCACCAAAGGGAACTTAATTCTGTGAACTTTTTGAAGTGTCTGCACAGGCAACTACAGCAGCAGCTGATGTCAGGGTGAATTTTGGTATCGGAGGGTTCCTGGCGCCACTCCCTGAGGATGCTAAGGACAGCGGTGCTCTGTTTACTACGCCTCCTGTGAGGAAGCTTGCGAGGACAGAGCGCCTTGTCCTGTACTGTCCCTGCACGCTGGAAGATGTCACACCTTTCCCTGACCTTCACAGTGCACCCAGTTGGGGGACTGGAGCTCCTGTTTTTTGGAGCAAGCAAGAAGTTGTATGACTCCTTTGGATTGGGAGGGAGGATCGAGGGGGCTCTCTCTGGTTCTATGGTACGCTAAGAACAGGTCCCGAGAAGGAGCAAGTGACCACCTTTGGCCACCAGCCCTGGGCATGACCTTTCACCCCTGGAGGTTACACCTTCCCTGGCAGGGTTTGCTGAACCAGAACCTCCAAGAGACAGTAACAGAACTCCCTGGGGCCTGCAGAGACCTTTCCTTCATCGGAAGCCAGAGACCCTTCTAGATGGCATATTGTTCATGTTCTACCGTCTCCCTGCTTGTCCCAGACCTACACCACCCAACAGCCACTTGGACAGGTGGAAGATGATTGAGTCTGAAAAGGCAGTGGGCAGAGCTGGGGAGCCCACCGTGGGAGTCAGTAGTATGAATACTCAACACCATTCTGGAACATTCCTGAAGTACACTCTCCTACCCTCAGGTTCAACTCAGCCCATCCCTTCCCACCTTTTGTGTGAGAGCTTCCTCCTCCCCACTCCTTGTATCTACACAGCCTTCAGTTTCTCACTCAGGGGAACTCCAAGACAGGATCTGGGGAAAGCCATGACCCCTCCCTGACCCTCCTCCAAAAGACAAGGAGGGTCCCAGCCTTCAAGGGTGAATTTCCTGGCACCCAATGGACGTGGACTAGGGCTAAGCAGGAGGTACAGTGGGAGAACTGCTTGATGCTGGAACATGTTAGACCTGAATATTGTTTTCCCTGAAAGATTCTCAAATCCAGTAGAAATCTACCTGCCAGTCCCCCTAAGCCACACTGGAGGGAACTTTCTCCTCTCTTCTCCCAATCTGACCATCACCGAAACCTTGGCTCCAGAACTTTCATGCTAATACCAGACCAGCCTCCAAGCATAAAAAAAATTGAAATGATCTAAAGGAATCCAAAATAGATAAGAGATCCCCTGCACATGTGTATAAAGCTTTGCATTTCTTCAGCTATCTCCTTAGATAAGAATGAATCTGGGATTTATCCAAGTCCCTATCAAAATCCAGCGATGGGTAAGGCCAGACCCGCGCGGCCCAGGTCCTGACTCCTGGACACCCTCCCACGACACAGAGCAATCCTTTGCCCATATAGAAAGTTGATGCTAAGTTCAAGGTCAAAGCCACTTTCACACATCTCAGGCTGCGAGCAGCCATAGTAGGTCAAAAGCCAAGGAATGACATCAAAGTGTCATTCGCTGCGGTATTTGTGGAAAGGAATACCCAGATTTGCTAAGGAAACCAGTATCAAGCACAGGAGTCTTCCGGCAGACAACGGTGCCGTGAGAAGTTAAATCACCTGCACCTGGTCAGCTTGAAGTCAGGTAAAAATATGTCCAGTGGTTGCAGTTCTTCCTGTTAAAGCAACCGAGGCTCGTTGGGAAGCCAGCAAGCAATTGATTAGCAAAAGCTGTACCTACTAACATGCTTAGCCCTAGTGGTACCCTGCTGAGAATCCAGATAAGGACATTAATAAGCGTTCACTGCAGTGTTACTTGTAATAGCCAAAAAAGGCAAGAGCTTAGCTATCGAATAGCAAGAGGATGGACAAGTAGCATAAGCAACGTTAATGAATCTAGAGACCATGCAGTCATCAAAACTGGCGGGTGTGAAGACAGACGTCCGTGTGGCCGTACTCCTACACTCAGGTGCTGAGCAGATAAAGCCAGTTGCCCATGGCATTTTTGCTACACTATGATCACTCTGGGTACAAGTGTGCGTGCACAAATCCAGGACCAGGGAGTTCCGTTTACAAAAACGAGTACGCTGCAAACAATCACATTAAGCTCATACAGTAATTTTTCCTTTTTTTCCAAAATTTTCCATATTGATTTTTCAATTAGAAAGAAAACAACTTTTGCAGGAAAACAAAGTTTAATGACATAGGAAAATGATTATTTAACATTAATAAAAATGTCTATTATAAAAAGCATACATATATCTAGATCAACAAAAAAGCCCTGAATGGTATAGACCTCCAAATTACCAATAATGTCTCTAAATTGTGGAAAACAGGTGACTGGTTTTTCCCTTTATGATCTGTTGACTTTTCAAAGCTTTCTACAAAGCCATGTATCTTTTTTTAAATATCTCTTTTGAGAATTAAAATTTCAATAGATGATAGGTAGATAGATGATAGATAAATAGATGAAAGGGAAGATGGGTGGATGGATGGATGTGTGTATGTGTGTGTACTGAGGGAAGGAAGGAAGGAAGGAAGGAAAGGAGGGAAGGAGAGAAGGAAGGAAGGAAGGAAGGGAGGGAAGGAGAGAAGGGAGTGAGTGGAGGAGTGGGGGAGGGAGGGAGGGAAAGAATGAAAATAGGTAAATGGATTGTGAATGGGGTTGGAGGTGTGGATGGATAGAAGAATGTTTGGGGGCCAGCGCTGTGGCATGGTGGGTAAAGTCACCACCTGCAGTGCCAGCATCCCATATGGGCACCAGTTTGAGTCCTAGTTGCTCCACTTCCGAACCAGCTCCCTGCTATGGCCTGGGAAAGCAGTAGAAGATGGCCCAAAGTCCTTGGACCCCTGCACCCATGTGGGAGACCAGGAAGAAGCTCCTGGCTCCTGGCTTTGGATCAGCCTAGCTCCGACTGTTGGAGCCATCTAGGGAGTGAACCAGTGGATGGAAGACGTCTCTCTCTCTCTCTCTAACTCTGCCTCTCTGTAACTCTGCCTTTCAAGTAAATAAATAAATCTTTAAAAAAGAAGAAGAAGAATGTGTGGACAATCGCTCTTTCTTCCTCCCTCCCACCCTCCCTTGAGCTTCCTTTTGGAAGAGTTTTCTCAAAAGGCAAGGTTGGAAAGACCAATGTTAGAAATGGTCTAGCCTCAGCTCTATTCTGCTGCACCCAAGACAGGAAGACAGGGGTGGTCTCTTCCTCTGTCCTCAGGCCCCTGTCCTGACCTGTCTACTCCAGGCTTCCCTCTAGCTGTGACAGGTGAGTAGCCATGGTCAGTTTGGATCCAGCCTCACAACCCTGAGAAGGTCGCATCTTGCTTTCCAGAGACAGGTGGAAAAATTAGCAACCTGGAAGGATCCAGGTCTTGACAGCCAAGATGAACCGGAATACCTACAAGACATGCCAGGAGTGTTCCTTGTTCATTCACGTATTTGTCCAGTAGGCACTCCAGGCCTGCCCTGCTGGGGAGGACGCACAAAGTGAGAGATTCGCGCTGGATGATCAGTCCCAGGACCCATCTGCCCACGTCCCTGAGAGCTGGGCAGGGTTGGGGCCGCCTGGCCTGCACCCGGACAGTGACCAGGATTTCTCAGGATGGGGAACAGCATCAGAGCAAATGTAGAAACAAGGGAAAGGAGAGTTTCCTCAGAGGTCACCGGGCCTCTTTGTAGTGGGGTGCACTGGGGGAGAAGATTCTGGAAGGAGGGCATTCCCACGGACAGCATCCGTTTGGAAAAGCTCATCAAAAACAACTGGCCATGTGTGCACCCCAAGACCGTGCGTGGGTGAGGGCCCTGGAGTGAGGGACAGGGTGGTCGTTAGCCCCATGGTGTAGCCACCTCTGCAATTGTGCACTGTGGTAATCAGCAGGTGCTGAGGAGTAGCGAGGAAAGGGGTGGCAGGTGGATACCTGCATTTAAGAAAAGGAACGTCACAGTGCACGGCCATTGGTTCTCTTGGCACCGAGCCAGCGGGGCACCCAGGAGGGGCAGCTTAAGCTCTCAGAGTCCCTGGCTTCTGAGCACTCACACCTGCTTCTCTGGGCAGCAGGGACCACATCCCACCCCCACTGAGCGTTCCAGAATGAAAGGTGCCCACATGGCTGTGTCCAGTGGGGCCATCCTGGGCAGACCCCACCTGCCAATGTTCCAGGTGGCCAAGGACACTGCCTCCCATCCCAGCCTGCTGGCCACAGTGACCAGCCTGGACAGCAAGGTCGTCAGGTTCACCAAACTCCAGCCCTGCCATTTCCTCTTGGTTCTTCCCCTTCCTGGGCAGATCTGGGTATGAATCGGACCACATGAAATTCCATGCCATAGCAAAGTACTTAAAAAAAAAGAAAAGAAAAAGCAACAGGCATCCAGCCATAAGACTGCTTGGCCAACGCTGCCAATGAACGCATCGGACCCGCGCTGAGACCCAGCTTGGGGCCAGCAGGGTGAGCACAGGGCGGCTCCCACCCTGGGTTTCAGTGTCCCCGGCTGTGCAAGGGGCCCCACCTGGGGCTGCAGATGAGAAACGGCCCATAAAACGTCCTGTAAAACACCTATAAAGTGCCATTAGAGAGATGGCTGCAGGCCAGGGGCCGAACTGAAGGGTGAACACGCGCCCATCGGGTCCTCCCAGGCCCCGCTCCTCGGCTCCGGTCGCTGGGAAAACACAAGGCTGCCCATGCTGTGAACAAGTCGCAACGCTGCACCTCTGAGGGGCCAGCTGGAGGCGACCCACACGGGGACTGAGTAATCGCCAGCTTTCCCGGCTGCTCTCTGGCTGGGACTTTAACCCTAGACCTCAGGAGATGTTCCCGCGGATGCGGCTCCCACCCCCGCACACCCGTCCTCCATGAGGCCCCGCCCCCACGAGGCCCCGCCCAGTTCTGAGAGCCCTTGACGTACAGGCAGGACACACCCACAAATACGCGGAGAAGGAGGAGAAATCAGAGCTTGTCAAGATGACTTCGGAAAGATCGAGGAAGGCGTGACAGAACAAACCATGCTTCATCTACTTCAGAGCTGCAAGGGTCCCCAGGAGAGAAGCCTTCGCGCAGACTGTGAGTTGGGATTTTCCTCTGAAGTCAATGCTAGCAACGCTTTTCAGTGTATAAAGTTGGGATTTACCTCTGTACCATAACTGAAAATAAGATAAACCAGCTTTTCAAAGTACACAGGTCGCTGCAGGAAACATGTTGGCTAATGCTACAAACAGCTCTGGCCACACTATCACTTCTTGCAAAGCTCTATTTCAATTGATAAAATGGTCATGGTACAAAAATGTTTATTTAAATTAAATATTTTTGACAAATCAATATCTACAACCGTTCCAAAGCATGTGTAGCTCTTATCAAAAAAAAAAAAAAGGAACAGTTTAGCTTAATGTCTGTCTGTGACACTGTTTGACAAGATTATTAATACACATTCTGGACTGTGCACCAATGATATCATCAACAAGTTACTATTTATTACCAAACGGCATATACAGTAATAGCATCAAGATTAATCATGTCTTATACGTGACTGTATATGAAGACTTCTTGGAAGGAAATAAAAGGATCTGTCAACAATACAAAATATAAGGTGAAAATAATACAAGAATATATAAAACACATATTTCATACAGGCAATAGTATGCTGACATCGAAAGACCAACAACTGGCTTCCAGCTTGCTGTTAGCTGCGCTCCTTCACAGGAGGTTTGGGGAGGATGGAAATGTTTGGGGTGGGGCCAGGGCTCAGACATCTTTTCGGCATCACACTGAGTTCCAGCAAACCATGGGCGCAGGGGGCTCGGCTGTCGACTCTGCCCCCACCTGACAGAGGGCCGAACCGGCCGAAGGGGAGCAGAGGTGTCTGGGCGTCTCGCCAGCGTCTGATTGGACCCCAGGCCCCTGGCTCCCAGCCCAGAGCTCTTCTCACCTGGAGCAGCACGGGTCAGGTGCACTCGTGCCAGAAGCAGGAGAGATTCGAACGCCGCGGGGCTTCTCGCCAGTGGTTTCAAGGACCGGGACAGGGAACGGAAGGCAGGGAAAATTCTTCTGGGAGACCGGAGGCACCCAGTCGGGGTGCAGCCCGCCAACACTCGTTGGAGGGAACATACTCAAACCACAGGTTGCAAGGAGTGGAAGGGATGAGGTGTGAAGGGTGAAGGGGCACTGGGACCAGCAGAGCAGTTCCCAGAGCAGGGCGAGTCCAGCCTGCCCGCTGCAGCGGGCCTGGAGGAAAGCTGGTGGCACTGTAGTCTCTGCTCCGCTCCCTTGGCTGCGGCGGCTCTGCAGCCTTCATTCTAGGATACACTGTAGCTGTTGTAGTAGGTGGCGGTGGCATCAGCCAGGACGGAGATGAGGCTGGTCTCTGTAGGGCCTGTTGGAGTCACCTGGGAGAGCGAGGTGTGGCCACTGAGGGCCGTGGCCCCTGTGGCCGAGTCTGGGTGGCCAGGGGTGTTCAAATACTGGTCGAACTCATTGCGATCCATGTCCCCCAGCAGTTCTACCTGGCTCAGCTGATCCAGGGCATCGAAGCCAGGGTGCTCCGGAGGCGGAGAGAGTTGGCCCAGGTGGGCGTGGAGGTTGGAGGGCAGAGAGTGGTAGGTGGCAGGCGAGTAATAGGCAGGAGATGGGGGACAGCCAGGTACGGGGGACATCATAGAGACTCCCGGGGCCTGGCTAAGGGCCAGGGAGCCCAGGGGGTGGCTGCAGTGGAGGGGGCTGGGGGCATACTCCGGTGGTGAGTAAGGGGGCCCTGGTAGGTGGGGGAGCCGGCGGGGGTGGGCGTGCTCCTCCTGGCAGGGGGAGGAGAAGAAGGTCTGCTCGGGCTCCAGCACGTCCAGGGGCGACATCTCCGGGGGCGTGGGCAGCCCGTAGGGGTAGGCGTCCGCGCTGCCGGGGGCGCCGGCGCCGCCAGCAGGGCCCTCGTGGTAGCAGCCCTGGAGGCTGGGCAGGGCTGCGTCCGGGGAGTACTCACCCCTGTCCTCCTTCTCCCCCAGCACGCCCCGGCCGCCGCCGCCACTGCTACTGCTCCTCTTCTCAGGCAGGGCGTTCTGGTCTCGCGAGAGCGAGCTCAGGAGGAAGCCGGGGTCCACGCGTTTGCAGAGGCGCTTTGCCTGCTTCTTCCTGCGGGGCCGGTACTTGTAGTTGGGGTAGTCCTGCATGTGCTGCAGGCGCAGGCGCTCCGCCTCGTCCACGTAGGGCCTCTTCTGCGACAGGGTCAGCGCCTTCCACGACTTTCCTGCGCACACAAGTCAGAGAAGGCCGCGCTCAGCATCTGCGCTGCGGGGGCGGCCGGGGCACCTGTCCCAGACCCGTGCCTCCGAGCATCACGCACGCAGGCACGCAGGCACGCGCGCACACACACGCACACACGCACATACAAACCCTGTG
Source organism: Oryctolagus cuniculus (assembly GCF_964237555.1). Classification (NCBI taxonomy): domain Eukaryota; kingdom Metazoa; phylum Chordata; class Mammalia; order Lagomorpha; family Leporidae; genus Oryctolagus; species Oryctolagus cuniculus. The sequence goes on along the minus strand of NC_091433.1, from coordinate 43,817,726 downwards.
CCTCTGTGCCCCTCTCCGCCTCCAGTCCCCTGTCATGGCCACAGAGGATCCGGGCACACCTCTTCCGAGCCCAGATCCTGCACACACGCCCGCTCACCAGCACAGACGGGCCAACATTTCCTGCTTGCATCCCGCCCCGCCTTTTCATGCAAAGTGCACACCAAGATACATCTCCTCGCACGTAAAACCCACCAGATGACACCCACGCTACAAACACTTCTGGAATCTCAGCGAAAGGCCCACCTGCCCCAACTCAGCAGCAGGAAAAAAAAAAAAAAAAAGCCAAACACCCAACAACCACAACATGCATGAGGGCTCTTTTTACCCTTTGAGGGTGGGTCAGTTCTACTCATCTGTGCACTTTGGTGAGAAGCCCCACTCTGTGGGTGACCGCCGCTCTTAGGAAGGGATACTCTAGTACTTCCTAATGCTATCTGTCTCACAGCCCTTCCCAGGAGGGAACCACTCAGTCCATCATTTCACTCTCCGGGACTAACAAATGACTCATCCTTAACCTCTGAAGGTCAAATAGGAGCCCTCCGTACAGGGACCTGGCCGCACCGCCGGTGTGCATACACATGCACTCGAACACACACACACACTGAAGTACCCACGAGCCGTCCCCTTCAGCCTACTTAGGACCCTCTGACCGAGGCGGGGCACTGGCTCAGCCACTGCCTTTGCATACAGAAGCAAATCCCTTAACCGTCATGGGTGTCTCACTGTAAAATAAAGATACCATGACCCTAAGCAACTTGGAACTCCCTCGGTTAGCGGCAGCCCACCCTGGTAACCCCCTGGAGCTCAAAGGCTGCTGGCACTTGATTTGCTAGTCCTCGTTCCTCATCTGCCTGCCACTCTGCAAGGCACGCAGGCATCTCTCCATCTCCCAGCGTCTGCCGCACATCCCTCTGCGTGGAGCGTTTCCTCGGGGCACTTCTGGTCCCCTGGTATTGTCACCTCCCAGGATGGGCTCAGGATACTACGGCGCTAATGCGATCCCCAATGGCTCTAACGTAGGTTCAAGGCCCACTAACCCAGAGCCCACCCCTGTAAGGAAAGGGGCCATATCTCCAGGGCCACTACAGAGCTATGCACATGTGCTTTTCAGTGCCCAGGCCTCCAGGAGGTCTTCTCTCACCTGGGTGAAATTTACAACTATTCAGGGAATACAATTAGCTGTCACTTTGGAAAGGGTGAGTTGAAGGGTTAGGGTCTCTGGATTCATGGAACTCAGGAGCAGGCCAGGGTCTCCAGCTGTTGCAAGAGACCCAAGATCCTGTGATGCAAATATAAAATGCGACTCTGGTTTCTAAATGTACCTGGATGTCAGAGTACTAAGAAAATCCAGGTTCACTGTTCAGAACATACTGGAACTACTAGTGCTACCTGGTGAAATGCTGCTGTTGAAGACGGTGCTGTTTATGGTGGGACGTACATCCTTACATCACAGGTCAGAGATGAAAGGGCTGAGAAAGAGAAGGCCGGTGGGGTGGAAGTAGCTCCTCCCCGGTTAGCAGGTGCTCCAGGTCCATGTCTTCACAATCAACACGATACTGCAGCCTCCCTGCAGAATGTCCCCCTCCTCTTGACCCCAGGTACAAGTTTCTTGTCCCCAGAAGTCCCTAGGCTCGCCCTCTTCCTGGAAGCAGACGACCTCAAGGCAACAGGGCAAAGCTCCTCAGCCTTTTCCCTTCTCCCCTCTCTGGCCTGGGCCTGTAACAGACACCTGTTCTATGGAGATCACAGCCCCGGCCTTCCTCTTTCCAGCTGTCCTCATCAGTAGGTGTAGTGCCCAAGGCTCACAGAAGGGACTTACAGCTACAAGCACAAAACAGTTTTCATTTGCGTTACAAACTGACAGGAAATAAATACGAGTTTTAGATCAAAGAAAATGTTTTATTGCGGTATCTATATTTCTATGCCAATACAGTACATAAAGGTACTTCAAAAAGTCCATGGAAAGTGGAATTTAAAACTCCAGGCAGTTTTTTTTTTCATGTTATGCATTTTTAATTAACTTTTGGAAAAACCCCTCAAATGCATGATTTCACTTTTTTTATTTTGCATGAAAATAAACTTATCTATCAATTCCATTCTCCAAGAACTTTTTGAGGCACCTTTGTAAACTATATGCTTATTTTGTTCCCAGGAAGGCACCGGTCCACTAATGCATCCTGGGCAGGGCTCGCCGGGCTGCGCGAAGCACCGGCGGGCAGGAGGCCCTGGGAACCCGCGCGCCACAGCGGGCCTTGCCCACATCAGGGGCTGTCTAAAGCGCAGGAGGCAGGGCCCCCTCTTCGGGCCGCAGCTTTAGCCGGCAGAGACCGGGGCGTCAGCTCGCACTCTACACAGTTCCGGCCCGGGAAGAAGCCCAGAGCGCCGGCGGAAAAAGGAAGGGCTCGGTTCCGGGCCGGGTGGGGTCGGGAAGGGCCAGCCTGGGGTGACCACGCACGTCCCGCGCCGCGCACACACAGTGCTTCGAGAGGTTCTCCCCGCTGAAAACGAATAAAGCCCTTCTCCAAAGGCAACGAGGCCGGGGGGTAGCACTGGGCCCCGGACGTCGGACAGCAAAGCGACCCCGACCTGAACTCCGGGTTTTCGGGCATGTTCCGACATCCTAACGCCGGGTTCCCGCGGCCCGGCCGGGCCCTGTCCCCAGGCGCTGCCGGATCCGTGCCGCAGCCTGCGGCCAGCGCCAGGACCCTCACTGGCTGCCCCAAGCAACCGAATCACGTCTACACTCTTGCGACTGAGACACCAATCTAACGAATCAAGTTAATTTGGGTGGACTTTGTTGTTAGCTTAAGTTCTCTCTCCACGAATATTCGTTGAGCACAGTTTTTGTGTTAGATCCCCTCTGTGAGGGTCCCGAATGTAAAGTGCAGGGCGTGGTGGGTTTTCCCGCTTGGGTCATCCCGGCCTCGATGTCCCCATGTCCGCGTGTCGGGGCGCGCCGGCCGCAGGCGCCCAGCAGCCCCGTCCTGGCAGCCGCCGGGTCCCCCCTGCGCCATGGGGCCGCGAATTCGGCCCCGTCCCCGCGGCCGCGCGGCTGCACTTCGGCCCCGGCCCAGGCGTGCCTGCTCGGAACGCCCGGCACCTAGCGCTCACCCGCGCTCGCTCCGGTGCCCAACCCCGCGGCACGGCGGCCTCGCGCGCCTACCCGCCAGCCCGTGCCCAGCCTCCCGGGCCGCTCACTCACCCAACATCTTGCTGAGCTCGGCGTTGTGCAGGTCCGGGTTCTGCACCGCCAGCCGTTTCCTCTCGTCCTTGGCCCACACCATGAAGGCGTTCATGGGCCGCCGGATGCGACTCTCCGAGCCCTTGTCCCCCGAGGGGCGCGGGGCGGCCGGTGGCGACAGCCCGTCCGACAGCTCGGCTTCCATAGCTGGGCACTCGAGTCCCTCGGGCCACGGGTAGGCTCCCAGCAGCGAGGCCATGGCCGCACAGGGGTCGCCTGACTTTGCCTCGCGGGGCCGGTGCCGACCTGGCCCTCGCGCGGGTGGGGGCGTCCGAGTTGGCCGGTGGCCGCGGCCCGGTCCCTTATTTATCAGCTTCGGGCAGCCGCGTCCTCCAATGACTCTCCAAGGCGGCCCGGCCCCTCCCTGGATCGCGGCGGAGGCCCCCTCCCTGCGTCCCGGCCGCAGCGTCCCCGCTCCGACCTGCGGGGAGGAGGAAAGAGCGGGGGGAGGCCTCTCGCCTGTGCCCGCCCCGGGCCCGCCCCTCCGTCTCCGCGGCCCGCCCGCGGGGCCCCGCCCGCTCCCCGCCGCAGGTGCCGCACTTTGCGGGCCCGCAATGGCCTCCGCACGCCAGCCCCCTGCCCCGACCCGCCGCGGCCTCCCGGGGCCAGCCTCCGTCTACTCCTCGGAAGCAGAAATCCTACGGAAAGGCGACCCCAAACCGCGCTGGCGGACTCCTGGGCACCGCGGCGCTGATTCTGAGCGCCCGGGAGCGGCCATCGAGCCGCCTGGGATTGAGCGCGCACACCGACAGCTTGGCGACAATGTCCAAGGCTTGGGGTTGCATTCCGCTCTGGGTTCCGAGCCCCCGGGCCCCCGCCGCCCCTGGCTCTGTCGTTTTGGGGCCTCCGCCGTCAGAGCTCCCTCTTGTCACCCGCACGCCCCGCACCGCCATCTCGGGCCCGGGTCCGTGCTCCCTCGCCGCGGAGCGCTTCTCTTTCGGGATTCCCTTCGCGTTCTGTTCTCTTTACCCGCTCCTCACGGCGGAGCCGCGCCCACCCTCCTGCGTCCCCTGTGGCTTTGGCGCGACCTGGGAGATCGCAGCGGAGACGCGGCTGCGGGTACCCGGCGCGCGTGCAACTCGAGGGGCTGCGGGCTGGGGGCCCACCGCCGTCGCACGCCACTCCCGCGCTCGCGCTGCGTAGGCACCGGCACACAGTAGGCTCTCAGGCACTACTGAATAAGCGAGAGAACAAATGACCGGGCCGACGTACGAGGCACACCCTACAGTGTAAAACTCGGAGGCTTACGTCCCGGAATCCGATCCGCAAATATTTACCGAGCGCCACCCCCTGCGCGGGGCTCCTCCGAGTGACCCTGGGAGGCGGCAGCCGTGTCGCAGGAGGGCCTGGGGCTTGCAGGCAGGACCCGCCCTAGTGTTTGGGTTTCCTAATGCGTGACTCTGGGCAAGTCGGAGACCTCGCCAGGCCTCCGATCCTAATCCTGGACTGGGGACTGTGATAAGACCGACTGACGACGCGGTGAGATAAACGCCGCGAAGGCCCGGACTCTCCGTTAAGGCCGCTGTGCGTGCAGCCCCCGAATCCCGAGTCCCGGCCACGGTGACCGCGATCGCAGGCGCCGCGCATGCAGCTCGCAGGGTCTAAGGAGAGAGCGTGGAGAAACGCAGCTGCTCCGCTTTTGTGTCCTGATTCTAGCCTCTAGGACTTTTCTTTTTGAAAAAGGATTCATTTATTCATTTAAAAGTCAGAGAGAGAGAGAGAGAGAGAGAATCTTTGATCCGCTGGTTCACTCCCCAAATGGCCACAGCAGCCGGACCTGGGCCAGGCTGAAGCCAGGAGCGTCATCCGGGTCTCCCGCGTGGGTGCAGGGGCCCAAGCACTTGGGCCATCTTCCACTGCTTCCTCAGGCCATTAGCAGGGAGCTGGATCGGAAATGGAGCAGCCAGGATTCTACCCGGAGCGCTTATGGGATGTCGGCCTCCAAGTTGGCAGCTTTACCTGCTTCAGCACAGCACCAGCCCCACCTCTGGAAAATTATTTCTGATAATTTTCATTCAAGAATGCACTTTCCTCAAAAGATAAAATGCTGGAGGGGTCCCTCGTCTCCTCCAGCCAGGATCCTGCAGCAGTGCCCTAGGCCCGTGCACTCCAGCAGCGGCTTTCATAGGCTGGCTGCCTGCAGAGAAGGCCGCTGGGCAGGCGCAGCGCTGGCCGGGAGGGGGGTGCCCTTCGCCGGGAGCGCTTCTGGGACCCGAGACCACGCAGAGGGATTGCCCGGCGCCGGACTGCTCCGGAAGGCTGTTGGCAGAGGGTGGGTGTATCCGCCGTGTAGGAGACTGGCCCACCCGGGGACGCCTAGGCCATTTCCAGCGTGGTGCACCTCTGCCAGAAATTCTTCCCGAAAAAGCCCTAGCGCAGAGTGCTGCTGACTGGGGGCCAGGGCTGTGCCCACCGCGGAGAGAAGAGCCCTCTGCGGACGAGCAAGCCAGGGTCCCCAGGGGGGGACTTGAGCAGTGGCTGAGACAAGGAAGACCTCGAGGGGACACAGAGGAGGGCCCCGTTCTGCCCCTGTGCCTGTTGTGGCCCCTGAGCAGCGCGCAGTCCCCGCTAGGGAGCGCAGAGTGGTCAAGGTGAACTCCAGGGGGTCAAGGTGAACTCCAGGGGCCCACAGTGACAAGGGAGAAAACAAAGGGGTGGGAGCAGGGAGAATGAGCGTTGTGATCGTTTCTTTCCCATTGTTTGATTTCTTGCGTTCTGGAGAGAGCTCGCTGAGCCTCTGCTGTCCGGAGCTGAAAGCAGCAATCGTTCTCTCCCGGGCACCGTTGCGGCCCGGAGCGCGAACGCTGTCGCACGCTGGCACGGGCGCTGGCTGGCCGCCTCGCTCCTCCATTCCTTTATCAATTTGCACCAATGAGTTTATTCACCTGGACAGACGTATGCGAGGCAGCCCTACTGCAGGAGATGCCAGGGGACGCGTGCCTCCACCACTTCTCCGGTCACAGCCGCTGCGAGCTCCAGTCCTTCCAGAGTTCTGCGCAGACCCCAAGTGACCCAAAGCCAGGGGCTGGGAGGGCTCAGCCGGAGACGTCCGGGTCCGCAACTCAAGGGCTCAGTGCGGCGGATTCCCAAGGGCGGATCCCGGGCAACCACCCAACCATCGGGACGCAGGTGCGGCGGCGCTGGATCCTGCGGGTGATCTGCTCCGCTGCAGGCTGAGACCGAGGCGCCTGCAGACGCTGGAGAATACAGCAGTCCCTGCAGGACCACGGGGGACACACTGGGCACCACGCCGCGGACCTGTCCCCACAGGCTTCAGTCCCCCTCCCCGGACGCCTGCTGTGCTCAAAAACTCATCTCCTGAATGACTTCTTTTTTTCTTTCTTGTTCCTTCCTTTCTCTCTCCAGCCCCCCACACCTCCTCCCTTTTTCTTCTTAGCTCCCCGGTCCTCAGAACAGCAAGTTTCCAGGAACGCAGCACCTGATGTTGGGAATGGCCAAGTCACTGTCGCTGCCACTCACGTGCCAGCGTCACTTATCTGACCCCAGCCGGCTTCTTCTTCCCCTGGAAAACTGAGACCATGCAGGGTTCTGGACACCGTGTTCGTGAAAACACCTCGTGTTCATTAACAGGACATGGAATCTGAGCATCAAGAGTGGGTGTACATTTTGAAAGTTAGCAAACTCTCCTCTAGGGTGTGGTCCTTCTACTCCAAACAGGAATTTCAGTCCCTCTTGGAGGTTGGGGAAGAGGGAGCCTAAGAGTGAGACATGTTCCTTGGCACAGACTGGGAACCGCTGCAGACCCAGGCTCTGAGCCGGGGCCCAGGACTGGCCAGGTAGGGGGACTGCCCACAGGGCTGGCCATGGGCTGTGTTCCTGGAGCCCTGTGCTGCGTCCACAGTGTTTGGTGCAGGTGTTTGTGTTGTTGCTAAAAGGCACAACCAGGCTGGAGGTGGGAATCCTTACCAATCACCCAAGTCTTTCGCACCAGCATGGAAATTGAAGTCCTGATGATCACTGTCTCTGTTCTCAGCAATTTGTCTGTGCTTGGCGGACTGTCTTTGCAAAGCAGGGTCCCATTCACCGCTCACCCCTGATGCCACGCAACCTGAAGTCCACCCTGAGTTTTGGTATTAAGCCATTTCCCAGAGAGGCAGGCTGCAAGTGGCAGAACAGGCAACTGAACACTCATCTCTCGCCCTCAGACCTTTGCTGCTGTCCCTGTGCACCCAAGAAGCTTTCCAGAACCCCCTCACCCGAATGCCCCAGCCCCAGGCAAGGGCTTCTCACCAGCCCTGGGGACTCCTGTTTTGTAGGTGTGGCTTATTAGCAAGAAAATACCAGCGTACCTGTGCATCTGCACAGGTGGTTTTCGGTTCCCTGGTTCTTGCAGAATGCCTCCTGTGCACACATGTATGCAAGCTCCCCTAGAACCTGTCTGACTAATCATGTCTCCCAGAAGATGCCAGTGGAGTTCAAGGTGGAAAGAACGCCGACTTGGACCAGAATCCCTAAGTCCAGTCGGACCTGCCTGAACTGGTTGTACAGATTTTAGCAAGTCACTTAACCGGTTAAGTCACACGGTCAAGAGCATCCTGAGGCCCTGAGATGCAGGCTGCGCAGCTCTGAGACTGAGTGCAGATGTGTGCTCACTTCTCCCTTGCACTAAGTGTCTAGACCAAGAACAAACTTCTACCTGCACTTTCTTCCTCCCTGAACAACTAATACACTTGTTTTAATTGAGCATGTGTGTCAGATTATTGTGCAGAAATGATTTTATTTAATGAGCCAGGGCTAAGCTTTCAAATTTTGGTGGAAAAATCTCAACAAATTACAAGAAAAACAAATGGCTGTTCAGGGGGGCTTATGTCTTTCTCTTTGTCTTGTTACCTCTGCTTTCCAAATGCCTGGGAAGTGAAACTGACTAGAAGCCACCTATAATAACACATCAAGGGAAATAAGTCTCTTTCTAGGCCATCTGCACACACGTCCAATCGCTGGGTAAACAGTGTCATGGCAATGACTGGCGTTATGAGACAGCCCTGATAGGGATCTGATCACGGAGAATTCTGTCATCAGTGAACAAGACATGCATACTTACTTGTTTAGCTTTTAAGATTGTCTAATGGGTAGCTTTTTAAAAATATGTTTATTTTGTTTACTTTAAAAGCACAGTAACAGAGAGAGAGGAAGACAGGAGAGATTGGGAGAGAGAGAGAGGAAGAGAGAGAGAGAGAGAGAGACTCTTCCATCTGCTGGTTTACTCCCTAAATGGCTGCAACAGCCAGGGCTGGGCCAGGCTGAAGGCAGGAGCTCAGAACTCCACCTGGGTCACTCATGTGGGTGGTAGGGCCCCAAGCACTTGCGCCATCTTTGGCTTTTTTCCCAGGTGCGTTAGCAGGGAGCTGGATCAGAAGTGGAACAGCTAGGACTCAAATCAGCCCTCTAATAAATATGATGCTGGCATCACAGGCAGCTCAACTTGCTGTGTCATGATGCTGGCCCCAGTCAGTAGATTTTAAACTATTTGTATGTGTGTGTGTGTGTGTGTTTTAAATAAAATGTTAATGGAAGTACAATGTATCTGCACAGATGGTGCGCGCTGGCTGAGTTTTCACAAAGTGAACACACTGGCAAAAGTAGGGCTCCTGTCATGACATAGAATGTGCCCAGCCCTGCTCCTGTTAAGGCTGTCAGCACCACTAAAGCTTAAGTTCCTTTAGAGCAGGGACTGAGTGTAGCTCTGCTTACAGTCTTCAGATTAGAAGACTACTGTCATGGAAAAGAGAGCTTGTTACACTTGTCAAGGGGAGGGGGCATCTGTACCCTGGGAAGCCAGTCAGGAGGCAGAGGGAGAGGGGATAACTGTGGCGAGGTCTCTGTTGTGGTTCTTGTTGCAAGAAACAGAGAAGGCAGGCGGGGTGAGCAGGCTGGGGTGAGTTGGGGTGAATGGCTGCAGAAGACTCCGGGCACAGGGCTGCCCCTCATTGTCTGGAACCACAGTGACCCGGAGCCTGACAAAGGGGGTGGCTGGGGTGTGGGCTCTGGATTGGTTGGTCTGTCTCGGAAAAGCACACTCACAGGTGAGCTGTTTATGTCTCCAGGGATTGGCTAATTCTGGGAGGGGCGGTCCTTCCAGGGTCATCAAGGCTCAGATGTCAAAGCATGAGGACACAGAAATTAGAAGGCATGATTCATACACATTCATTTTGACACTCCAGAACCTAAAGCAATGCTTTATATTTTGATACAAGGGGGAAGGTGGAGGAAAGGAGGAGGGGAGGAGGGGAAGAGGGCACAGCATGCAATGGGCTGGCTGGGTCGGGGAAGGGAAGGCTGCCCTTGGAGCCTCTCCTCCCACAAGCACTGACGTGAGTTGCCCAGAGCCACTACAAGTGTCAGAGAGACACAGCGTCTTTTTCCTGCCCTACATGCCCATGTGGAGAGAGCCTGTTTGCTCGCTCCTGGTTTCACATTCAGACAGCTGCCATGTCTCAGCAGTCTTAGGTGCCTTTCGGCAGACTTCCTGGACAACACGCCCCTGAGTGCACCGAGGTCCCCTAGACGACCTGTTGAAACTGGACCTTGAATTGTTCCAGAAATTCTGCCAGCACCTGAGAGTGCCTTGGGAGGAATGAGCTCTAGTTATCAGAGGCTGTACCACAAACTACCCCAAACTCTGCAGCTCATACAACTATCCTTCTCACTGAGTCTGTGGCTCAGGAATTTAGATGGTACAGGGCAAGGATGGCCTGTGGCTCCTTCATGACGTCAAAAGTCTTAACTGGAAAGATATGAGTGACCAGAAGTCACTTGAAGGGCCAGGAGCCAGAATCATCCGGAGGCTTCTGCACCCACATGTCCTGCACCAGGGCTGAGATGACTCAAAGGGAGGACTAAGCTGGGACTGCTGACTGGAGTGTTTTTCTATAGCTTCGCTAGATGGCCTTGGCTTCCTGTAGCCTGGTGGCCTCAGAGCAAATGGACCTCTTACACGTCAACTCCAGGCTGAAAGAATCAGTGTTTGCACAAACAAGGCAGAAGCAGCACGGACTTCTATGATGTGGGCTCAGAGGGCACTCGAGAACCCCTCTGAACAATGCTCTTGGGTAGAAGCAGTGACAAGTCTGGCTAGGTTATAGGGGAGGGAAACAGACCCTGAGTTCTAGAGCTAGGGAGTGTCAGAGCTCTGGCCATGTTTTAGAGCCACCAGGAGGTGTGTGTGAAATGGTGGAGAGAAGAAGAACTAAGGGGCTTGGAACAGTGTTTCCCACCCCGAAGCCAATGTTCAGATAAAGAACCCGTCACCTTCTTCATGCCTTCCTTCCACACACACATTCATAAGAAAAATTATCCCAAAGAAACTGATGGAAATAAAATAACAGGAATTTCATTTTTAAGATGAACAACCCAGAGGCACATGATATGTTTGCAGCTATAAAGCAATTTAAAGCGTTGGGCTCCGTCTGAATATTGAATTTGCATTTTTCTTTTCTTTTCTTTCATTTTATTTTTTTTTATTTTTGACAGGCAGAGTGGACAGTGAGAGAGAGAGACAGAGAGAGAAAGGTCTTCCCTTGCCGTTGGTTCACCCTCCAATGGCCGCCGCTGCAGCCGGCGCACCACGCTGATCCGATGGCAGGAGCCAGGATCCAGGTGCTTCTCCTGGTCTCCCATGGGGTGCAGGGCCCAAGCACCTGGGCCATCCTCCACTGCACTCCCTGGCCATAGCAGAGAGCTGGCCTGGAAGAGGGGCAACCGGGACAGAATCCGGCGCCCCGACCGGGACTAGAACCTGGTGTGCCGGCGCCGCAAGGTGGAGGATTAGCCTATTGAATTTGCATTTTTCAAACAGAACTTAATGAGTTACGGATTCACACATGGAACTGGAATTTACAGGGTTCTGTTTATGGGAACTGGAGGAGGTCGTCGGGAGTATTTGAAAAAGAATTGAAGCGCAGGTAGAGAAAACGGTTTCTAAGCCTTGCTGCAGCTGGTTTGCGGACAGGAGTCATCCTTTGCGCTTCGGAGCCAGTGAACATGGTGCTCCAAGCAGTACTAATCGCAGTCTTGTTTACGTGCATCAATATAATTTGCATGTCCTAGGTCTTTTTATTTTCAAACACCTTTTAAGGAAAGCAGGGAAGGTATACTATTATTACCCCAATTTTGCAGATGAAGAACTGAGGCTCATAGGAATTAAATGACAGGAGTGAGTTGCAGAACAGGTAAAATGACTCCGTCTAAGGCCTTCTCTAGGATGCCATTCATTGCTTAATTCTTCACAGGGTTTAGGGATTAAATAAAATGAGGTTGGATGCAAACAAACAATATCAAGTGTAAGAAAAGTAGCCCTTAAATTACAGATTTCTACTTCTGCCAATGATGGAGTAGCAGGAATCAGATTTACCTTCCCAACCTAAGTGACCACAAAACTGAATGAAGTACATGGAACAAGAGTTTTCATACACTGGACAATAGATGGTATAGGACAGCGATCCAGGGAAAGAGAAACAAATAAGGGAAACCCAGGAAGTCCTCTGCTCAGTGTCTGGAAAAGGTTCCAGACCATGGCACAGGGAAGGGAAACCAAAACAGAGACCAGGGGTCCTAGGGTTTCAAGAGACACAACTCTGGGTTCAGGGAGGAGGAGACTGTGTAGGAGAGCTTCAGCGGTCTGGAGGGGGTCTCCCTGAACGTTTAGCTGAGCACTGATTTTCACATGTGTGTGAGAAAACACTAAGGCTGTGTATGGCAAAACCACTGGGGAAAAGCAGGTGCAACGATTTGTTGAGCTTTCACAGGACAGGAGGTGTTTCTGCTCCTATGAGGCAGGGTAGAAAGACATCAGGCAGTATCCTCAGACGATGATGGAAAGAAACAGCAAAATACAACCAAGGAGTGGGGAAGTCAACCACAGAAACACAGCTGGGAGCACATGGATGAGGGAACTAGCAGGTATTGATGTTTTAAGTGTACTCCATGTGTCCAAGGGGGTAGAGGAAAAAAGGATGGGAAAAAGAGGGAAATAAGAGATTTAAAATTATTCAAATCAAAATTTGAACGATGGAATTTACAATGTTTAAAATACAGGGGCTGGTGCTGTGGCATAATGGGTAAAGCCACCACCTGTAGTGTCAGCATCTCATATGGGTGCTGGTTTGAACCCCAGCTGCTCCACTTGCCATCCAGCTCTCTGCTATGGCCTGGGAAAGCAGTAGAAGATGGCCCAAGTCTTTGGGCCCCTGCACCTATGTGGGAGACCTGGAAGAATCTCCTGGCTTCAGATTGGCACAGCTCCGGCTATTGTGGCCAATTGGGGAGTCAACCAGTGGAAGAAAGACCTCTCTCTCTTTCTCTCTCTGCCTCTCCTTCTCTTTCTATGTAACTCTGACTTTCAAATAAATAAATAAATTTTTTTTTTAAACATAAGGTACATTATATAGGATTGACTGAAACATTGCAGAAAACAGTATACACGAGACATGGCTACATAAACCCTCCAAAACGCAAAGCAGAGAGAAGACTAAAAATAATCACAGAGGCAGTGACCTGTGAGACAATATTAAGTGGCCTAAAAATATAAGCAAAGTATCAGAAGGAAATGGAGGGTGAGAAAAAATATACTTGAAAAAAGAAATTTAATGAAATTATAAACCCATAGATTTATTATTTTTATACTTTTTTTAAAACTTAGAAACCTTTATTTAAGGTACACAAACTTCATGCATTTCATAAATACAAATTTAGGAACATAGTGATTCTTTTCACCCTACCCTCCTGCCCACAAGCACTCCCACCCTTCTTCCTCCTCCCTCTCCTATCCCATTCTTATTTTTTACTAAGATCTATTTTCAATTAACTTTATACACATAAGATTAACTCTACACTACACTAATATTTCATCAAATAGTATGAAAAAAAAACTGTTCCTCAATAGTTAATACAAGGGCTGTTCAAAGTCGTTGCTTCTCAAAGTGTCAATTTCACTTCTATAGATTATCTTGTAGGTGCTCTATTATTACCACAGGTCAGGGGAAAAGTACTGTATTTGTCTTTTTGGGACTGGTTTATTTCACTGAGTATAATGTTTTCCAGTTGCATCCATTTTGTTGCAAACGACAGGATTTTTTTTCCTGCTGTGTAGTATTACATGGTGTATGTATCCCATAGTTTCTTTACCCAGTCTTCAGCTGTAAGCCTATGGATTTAAAAAGGTCAACAATACCCACAGAGAAAACAGAAGGAAATGAAACTAAGGCCCATCATGATTACATTCTTGAAAAGCTTAAAAGCCACAATAGGAAAAAGGCCACATTATATAGAGAGGAATAGATATTAAGAATTGCAATAGGGGCTGGTGCTGTGGCGTAGCAGGTTAAAGCCCCAGCCTACAGTGCCAGCATCCCATACGGGCTCCGGTTTGAGTCCCGGCTGCTCCTCTTCTGATCCAGCTCTCTGCTATGGCCTTGGAAAGCAGTAGAAGATGACACAAGTCCTCAGGCCCCTGCACCGGTGTGGGAGACCCCAAAGAAGCTCCTGGCTCCTGGCTTCGGATCAGCTCAGCTCTGGCTATTGCAGTCATCTCGGGAGTGAATCAGCGGAATGGAAGACCTCTCTCTCTCTCTCTCTCTGGCTCTACCTCTCTCTGTAATTCTGACTTTCAAATAAATGATCAAGAATTTCCTAAGGCATGTGATCAGGAAAGTCAAAGAACACCATGCATAAAAACAAAAACAAAAATTTAAACTAAATCTAGGCATAATATATCCAAACTATAGAAACCCAAAAGTAAAGAGGAAGTCTTAAGTCATCTTACCTGTAGGAGGGAAAGGACAATAATGATATTAGACTTTACTGCAGAAGCCATGAGAGCAAGAAGAGAATGAAATGAAATACTTAAATGTTGGGGGAAAAAAAACCCCACTAACTTACCATTCTGTATCCAGCAAAATTACCCTTCATAAGAGAAGGAGAAATAAAGGCTCTATCAGATAAACAAAAATTAAGTGAATTTGTCACCAGTAGACTCTCCCTTGCAAGAATTTTTTAAAAAGATTTATTTATTTGGGCCGTGGCTCAATAGGCTAATCCTCTGCCTGTGGCGCCGGCACCCCAGAGTTCTAGTCCCAGTCGGGGCGCCGAATTCTGTCCCCATTGCTCCTCTTCCAGTCCAGCTCTCTGCTGTGGCCCGGGAGTGCAGTGGAGGATGGCCCAAGTGCTTGGGCCCTGCACCCACGTGGGAGACCAGGAGGAAGCACCTGGCTCCTGGCTTCGGATCAGCGCGATGCGCCGGCCACAGCGCGGCCGCGCAGGGCATTGGAGGGTGAACCGACTGAAAAGGAAGATTTTTCTCTCTGTCTCTCTCTCTCACTGTCCACTCTGCCTGTCTGAAAAAAAAAAAGATTTATTTATTTGAAAATCAGAGCTACACACAGAGAGAAGAGACAGAGAGAGAGAGAGAGAATCTTCCACCTGCTGGTTCATTCCCCAGTTGGCCGCAATGGCTGGAGCTGCGCTGAAACGAAGCCAGGAGCCAGGAGCTTCTTCTGGCTCTCCCACGCGGGTGCAGGGCTCAAGGACTTGGGCCATCTTCTACTGCTTTCCCAGGCCACAGCAGAGATCTGGATTGGAAGAGGAGAAGCTGGGACTTGAACCAGTGCCCATATGGGATGCCAGTACTGCAGGTGGTGGCCTCATCCACTATGCCACAGCGCTAGCTCCGAAGAAATTTTTTATAGAATTTTTTCTTAGACTTATTGTATTTATTTGGAAGACAGAGTTACAGAGAAAGGGAGAGAGAAAGGTCATCTGCTGGTTCACTCCCCAAATGGTTGTAATGGCTGGAGCCGGGCCAAATCGAAGCCAGGAGCCTGGAGCTTATTTCGGGTCTCCCAAGTTCTTGCAGGGGGCCAAGGACTTGGACCATCCTCCGCTGCTTTCCCAGGCCATAACAGAGAGCTGGATTGGAAGAGGAGAAGCTGAGACTAGAACCAGCATCCATATGGGATGTCAGCACTGCAGGATGGGGCTTTAACCCACTGTGCCACAGTGCTTGCCCCACAAAAAATGTTTAAGAAATTCTTTGGAGAAAAGGAAAAAAGTTATTTGGGTCTGAAAATCAGATCTATATAAAGAAAGACCATGAGGTGCTGGCACTGTGGTATAGCGGGTAGAGCCTCACCTGCAGTGCCGACATCCCATATGGGCACTAGTTTGAGTCTCAGCTGCTCCACTTCCAATCCAGCTCTCTGCCATGGCATGGGAAAGCAGTAGATGGCCCAAGTCCTTGGACCCCTGAACCGGTGTGGGAGACCTGGAAGAAGCTCCTGGCTCCTGGCTTCAGATCAGCACAGTTGAGGAGTGAACTAGTGGATGGAAGATTCTCTCTCTCTCTACTTCTGCCTCTCTGTAACTCTGCCTTTCAGATAAATAAATAAACTTAGAAAGAAGGAAGGAAGGAAGGAAGGAAGGAAGGAAGGAAGGAAGGAAGGAAGGAAGGAAGGAAGGAAAGAAAGAAAAAGGAAGGAAGGAAGAAGAAAGAAAGAAAGAAAGAAAGAAAGAAAGAAAGAAAGAAAGAAAGAAAGAAAGAAAGAAAGAAAGAAAGAAAGAAAGAAAACCGTAAGTGAAGGCAAAAATAAAAAATTGGGGGGCCAGTGTTGTGGTGTAGTGGGTAAAGCTGCCACCTGCAGTACCAGCATCCCACATGAGCACCAGTTAGAGTCCCGGCTTTTCCACTTCTGATCCAGCTCTCTGCTATGGCCTGGGAAAGCAGTGGAGGATGGCCCAAGTGCTTGGGCCCCTGTGCCCACGTGGGAGACACAGAAGAAGCTCTTGGCTCCTGGTTTCCGGTCGGTGCAACTCCAGCTGTTGTGGTCATCTGAGGAGTGAACCAGCAGTTGGAAGACCTCTCTCTCTCTCTCTCTCTCTCTCTGTCTTTCAAATAAATAAATAAACCTTTTAAAAAATTTCTTATTCTTATCTAAGTGGTAACAGTTTGTTCAGAGTAAGAACAACAATGCATTCAGTACTTACATCTTAGGTAAGCAAAATGAATGGTAGTAATGATATAGGAGATGGAAGGGAGAAGTTAGGAATATTGTGTTATAAAGTACTTGCATTATCTCTGCAGTGGTATAGTGTTGTTTGAAAATGAATTTGAATTAGTTGTGAAGTGCATATCACCAACCAAAGGCACTAAAAATAAGAATATAATTGATACATTGAAAAGGAGGAAAAATGGAATAAAAAATGCTTAGTTAAAATCACAGAAGGAAGAAAAAGAGTGGAAGACAAAACGAGAAACGAAGAAAAAGAGCAACAAATAGAAAACAGTAACAAATATTATAGATATTGACTCAACTATATCAATAATCATTGTGAATGTCAATATTCTAAATAACCCATTAGAAGACCATACTGTCAGAGTAGATGGAAAAACAACACACAACTATGTCTTATCTACAAGAAATCCACTTTAAATATAGGACACTGATGGATTACAAATAAAGGGATGGGGCCGGTGCTGTGGTGTAGCAGGTAAAGGTGCTGCCTGCAGTGCAAGCATCCCATATGGACACTGGTTCGAGACCCAACCGTTCCACTTCCCCTCCAGCTCTCTGCTATGGCCTGGGAAGGCAGTTGAAGATGGCCCAAGTTGTGGGCCCCTGCACCTACGTGGGAGACCTGGAAAAAGCTCCTGGCTTCTGGCTTAAGATCAGCTCAGCTCCAACCATTTTGGCCATCTGGGGAGTGAACCAGAGATGGAAGACTTTCTGTCTCTCTCTCTCTCTCTCTCTCTCTCTCTCTGTGTGTCTCTCTCTCCACCTCTGCCTTTCTGTAACTCTGCCTTTCAAATTAATAAATAAATCTTTACCAAAAAAAGTAAAAGGATGGAGAAAGATATGTTGTGTTAACACTAATCGAAAGAAATCCAGAGTTGCTTTATTAATTTCAGACAAAGTAGACTTCAGAGTGATCAATGAAGATAAAAAGATGTATTATATCACTATAAAGGGGCCAATTCACAAAGAAAAAAAAGCACATAATAATCCTTAATGTGTATGCACCTAACAACAGCATGTCTAAATCGGAGAGGTGGAGCCAGTGTCTGGTACAGTGGGTTAAGCTGCTGCTTGAGATGCCAGCATCCCTTATCAGTGTGCTTGGCTGCTCCACTTCCAATCAGCTTCCTGCGAATGCACTGGGAAGGCAGTGGAAGATGGCCCAAGTACTTGGAGAGCAGGATGGAGTCCCTGGCTCCTGGCTTCTGCCTGGCCCAGCACTGGCTGTTGCTGGCATTTGGGGAGGGAACCAGCAGATGGAAGATTTCTGTCTGTCTGTCTGTCTCTCTGTTGCTCTGCCTTTCAGATAATAAATAAATAAATCTTAACAAAAAAGCAGTACCAGAAGTAAGCTGATAGGATTGCATGGAGACTGAATTCAATAGCACCATCAATCAACTAGATATGATTGACATTCTTTGATCACTTCACCCAAAACAACAGAATACATTTTTTTCCCTCAAGCGTCCATGGAATATTCATCAAGGTAGACTGCATTCTCAGCAATTTAACAAATTAAAAGAAATATAAATCACACAATGTATGTTCTTAGATTAGAAGCCAATAACAGACAGCTAGGACATCACCCAATACTTGGAGATTAAACACCATACTTCTAAATAACACACAGGTCAAACAGTAAGTCTAAATAAAAATGTAAAAATACTTTGTACTTAATGAAAATGAAAATGCAACTCGTCAAGGCTTGTGAGACAAAGAGAAAACAGTGCATAGAGGGAAATCCATAGCATTGAAAGTGCATAATATTAGAACGAAAAAAAGATCTAAAATCAATCATCTAAGCTTACACCCTTGGAAACTAGAAAAAGAAGAGCAAATTATACCCAAAGTAAGCAGAAAAAGACAGTAGAAATCTGTGAAACTGAAAGCAAAATATCAATAGAGAAAAATGAAACCAAAATCTTGTTCTTCAAAAAGATCAATAAAATTGATAAACCTCTAGCTAGGTTAACCAAGAAAATGAGAGAAGACACAAATTACTAGTATCAGAAATGAAAGATGGGACCTCACTACTGATTCCATGGCCATTATGCCCTGTGGAATGAAGGAATATATGAGAAATTCTATGCCTACACATATGACAAACTAGATGAAATGGACCAAGTATTTGAAAGATACAACCTTTCAGAACTTATACAATAATCAGACAATCTAAAAAATCTCTATTAAAAACCAATGTGTATACAAGAAGAAATCAACAATCTAAATAGGCCTATATCTATTAAAGAATTAAACCAATAATTAATAACCTTTCAAAATAGAAAGTACCAGGCCAAGATGGCAAATACTACCAAATATTTAAGGAAGAAATCATCCAATTGTAATTTTAGAGATTATAATTGTGGTATAAATTACAGAAATTGCAATTTTAGAAACTACAATTGTAGCTGAAATGACCAGTTCTCTACAATTTCTTCCAGAAGATAGAGGCAAAGGGAACACCCCCTAACTCATTCTGTGAGGCCAGCACTACACCAATGTTCAAATCAACATCTCTCACAGACATAGTACAAAAATTATCACAAAATATTAGCAAATTGAATCCAACAATGTATACAAAGAATTATACATCACAACCCAGTGGGATTTAGTCCAGCTATGCAAGGCCGACTGAACATTTGAAAATCAAGTAATGTAATCCATCATATCAACAGGTTAAAGAGGAAAACTCACATGGATACATTGATTGATGATAAAGAAAACATTTGAAAACATCCAAAACCCATTCAGGATTCTAGAAAGTATCAGCAACTAGGAATAGAGGAGGAACTGCGACCCCTTGAAAACGTCACACTTACTGATGAGGACCTATGTGCTTCCCCATTAAGAACAGGACCCAGGCAAGCAGAATCCTTCTCTCCTTTCCAGCCACATACTGGAAGAACCAGCTAAGCAGCAAGTCAAGGAAAGGAAATAAATGTAGACAAATGGGGGAGTAAGAAATAAAACCATCTTTGTTCAAAGATGACATGATTGTCTATGTAGAAAATCCCAGAAAATCGACAAAAGATCGCCTGGAACTAATAAATAATTTCAACAAGTTTCCAGGATACCAGGTTAGTATACAACAGTCCATTGCTTTCCTATATATCATCAATGAGAATTGATAGCTGAAATTGAAAACACGAGACCTTTTACATGATCACTAAATAAAAATAAACAAGATATTTAGATATAAATCTAACAAAATACAAGCAGGAGGAAAATCACAACATTTGAATTTTAAACACCAAAGAACTAAGTAAATGAAGAACTAGTACCACTTCATGGGTAGGAGAACATATATTGTTAAGGTACCAATTCTTCTCGATTTTTTTTTTTAAGATTTATTTTATTTATTTGAAAGAGTTACAGAGAGAGGTAGAGACAGAGAGAGAGGTCTTCCAGCCACTGGTTCACTCCCTGCATGGCCGCAACAGCCAGACCTGAACCAATACAAAGTCAGGAGCCAGGAGCTTCTTCCAGGTCTCCCACGTGGGTGCAGGAGCCAAGGACTTGGGCCATCTTCCACTGCTTTCCCAGGCCACAGCAGAGAGCTGATCAGAAGAGGAGCAGCCAGGTCTAGAACCGGCGCCCATATGGGATGCCGGCGCTGATTCAGGCAAGGGCTTTAACCCGCTGCACCACAGCGCCAGCCCTCAATTTGTTCTTTAGATTAATTGCAATCACAATCGAAATTCTGGCAAGTTATTTTGTAGATGTGAACAAATTGATTCTACAGCTTATTCAGAAAGGCAAAAAACCCAGAATAGCCAACATAGTGTTGACAAAGAAAAAAGTTGGAGGGCTGATTCACTAACTTTGTAGCTGCTGCTGTAATGATATGGTGATACTGGTGAGAGAACAGACACCAACGAGTCTCCAAAAAAATCCAGAGAAAATGAGTATTATGAAAAACCACGCACGGCTTTCAAAAAACTTTGCGTTAAAATAAAGGTATTTGGTTCAGGAACATTAGCCATCAGAGAAATGCAAATCAAAACCACAATGAGGTTTTACCTCACCCCGGTCAGAATGGCTCACATACAGAAATCAACTAACAACAGATGCTGGCGAGGATGTGGGGAAAAAGGGACACTAACACACTGTTGGTGGGAATGCAAACTGGTAAAGCCACTATGGAAGTCAGTCTGGAGATTCCTCAGAAACCTGAATATAACCCTACCATACAACCCAGCCATCCACTTCTTGAATTTACCCAAAGGAAATTAAATTGGCAAATAAAAGAGCTGTCTGCACCTCAATGTTTATTGCAGCTCAATTCACAATAGCCAAAACATGGAAACAACCTAAATGCCCATCAACAGTAGACTGGATAAAGAAATTAGGGGATATGTACTCTATGGAATACTATACAGCAGTAAAAAATGAAATCAGGTCATTTGCAACAAAATAGAGGAATCTGGAAAACATTATGCTGAGTGGGTAGGAGGACATTTGTCCCCAAAGGGACAAATATCATATGTTCTCCCTGATCTGTGACAACTAACTGAGCACCTAAAAGGAAACCTGTAGAAGTGAAACAGACACTCTGAGAAACAATGACTTGATCAGCCCTTGCCCTGACTGTCAAGGAGGAGCTTACTATTTTATTCCCTTTAGTATTTTTTTTTGTTCTACTTAATACCATTGGTTGAACTCTTTAATTAACACACAATTATTCTTAGGTGTTTAAATTTAACTGAAAAGTGATCCCTGTTAAATATAAGAGTGGGAATAAGAGAGGGAGGAGATGTACAGTTTGGCACATGCTCATTCGGACTTACCCCTAATGGTAGAGCTAGAAACATGCCAGGGGATTCCAAATCAATCCCATCAAGGTGGCATGTACCAATGCCATCTCACTAGTCAAAGTGATCAGTTTCAGTTCATAATTGATCATAATGATAGGATTAAGTGTGAAATGAATCATATAAACAAGACTAGTGTCTGCTAATACTAACTGATAGAATTAAAAAGGAGAGAGCGATCCAACATAGGAAGTGGGATACATAGCAGACTCATAGAATGGCAGATGTCCTAGACAGCACTCTGGCCTCAGAATCAGCCCTTTAAGGTATTCGGATCCAGCTAAATAGCCCGTGAGAATTTCTCAGGCATGGAAAATCAAGACACTGTGGCGCAAAAACAAACAAACAAACAAAAACAAAAAAAAACACAACCCTAAATGAAGGATCTCTGTGAGTGAGATCCCAGCGGAAAGAATGGGCCACCAAAGAAGGAGGTACCGCCAGCACTGCGGCTCAATAGGCTAATCCTCTGCCTTGCGGTGCCGGCACACTGAGTTCTAGTCCTGGTCGGAGCACTGGATTCTGTCCCGGTTGCCCCTCTTCCAGGCCAGCTCTCTGCTGTGGCCAGGGAGTGCAGAGGAGGATGGCCCAAGTGCTTGGGCCCTGCACCCGCATGGGAGACCAGGAGAAGCACCTGGCTCCTGCCTTTGGATCAGCGTGGTGCGCCAGCAGCAGCGGCCATTGGAGGGTGAACCAACAGCAAAGGAAGACCTTTCTCTCTGAATCTCTCTCACTGTCCACTCTGCCTGTCAAAAAAAAAAAAAAAAAAAAAAAAAAAAAAAAAAAAAGGAGGTACCTTTCTCTGAAGGGAGGAGAGAACTTTCACTTTCCACTTTGATTATGGCCTTGTCTAAATAAGGTCAGAGTATGTGAACTCAAGAGGCTTCCGTAGCCTTGGCATTTTATGACAAGAGCCACAGGTGATTAGGATCCAAGAGGCTTCCATAGCCTTGGCAGCTCATGACAAGAGAATCGGGTGATTACTGATGCCATAAACAAGAGTGTCAATTGTTAAATCAACAACAGGAGTCACTGTAAACTTGCTCCCCATGTAGGATCTCTGACCTTAATGTGTTGTACTATGCAAATTAACGGTAAAACTAGTACTCAAACAGTACTTTATACTTTGTGTTATCTGTGTGGGTGCAAAATGTTGAAATCTTTACAAAGTATTTACTAAGTTGATCTTCTGTATATAAAGATATTTGAAAATGAATCTTGATGAAGAATGGGATGGGAGAGGGAGTGGGAGATGGGATGGTTGCAGGTAGGAGGGAGATTATGGGGAGAAAAGCCGCTATAATCCAAAAGTTGTACTTTTGAAATTTATATGTATTAAATAAAAGTTTTAAAAAAAAGTAAATGTATTTTAATGACATTTTCCTATGAACGTTTTGAAGTACTCTCACATGACAGTGGAATGCAACAGAGGGGCCAGTCAGCCGCTCTTCCACAGAGGGTGAAGGCAATTCCATGGAGAAGGGAACTCTTCTCAGTAGAGCTGGACTGCACAAAAAATCTGCCAGACACAGATATTTACGTCCTTGGCAAAAACTAGTTCATTATGTTCCACAGGCGTAAATGTTAAAATTATAAAACATCTTGAAGATAACCTAGGAGAAAATCTTGATGACTTTGGGTTGGACAATGACATTTTAGATACAATACTGAAGGCATAATCCATGGAAGAATGAATTGATAATCTAGATTTCATTAAAAGTAAAAACTCCCTTATATGAGAAAAATAATGTCAAGGCAACGAGGAGACAATCCGTAAACTGGGAGAACATATTTGCAAAACTAATATCTGGTAAAGGACTGTTATCCAAAATATATACAGGACAGTTGAAACTCAACAGTTAGAAAATGAGCAACTCAGTCTAAGAATGGCCAAAGGAGCTGAATGGATGTATCACCAGAGAAATTATACAGATTGCAAGTAACCCTCGGAAGGTGATTTTTAGTTTTTAACATACAAATTCTGGTCATGTTTTGTTAGGCTTATATCTAAACATTTAAGTTTTTATTGTGCTAAAATACACAGAACATAAAATTTATCATCTTAACCACTTTCAAATGCACAGATTGGTGGCATTAAGTAGCTCACAGTGTTGTGCAACCATCAACACCATCCATCTGCAGAAATGTTTAATCCTTCCAAACTGAAACTCTGAACCCACTGAACTATAATTCCCCATTTCCCTCTCCTCCAGCTCCTGACAACTGGCATTCCACTTTCTGGCTCTGTGAATTTGACTACTCTAGGTCCCTCACATAAGTGAAATAATAGGGTATTTATTCTTTTGTGACTGGCTTGCGGCACTTAGCATAATGTCTGCAACGTTCACTCATGTTGTGGCATGTATTAGAATTTCCTCCCTTCTTAAGGTTGAATCACATACCCCGTCTTGTTAATCCACTCATCTGTCAATGAGTACTTGGGTCGCTATACTTCTAGCTATTCTGAACGATGCTGCTATGAACATGGGCATACAAATAGGTGTTCAAGTCCCTGCATTCACTTCTTCTGTGTATATCCCTACAAGTAGGATTGCTGGGTCTTATGGTCATTCTGTTTAGTTTTTTCGAGGAATTTGCATGGTATTTTTCTCAGTGGCTATACCATGTTACATTCCCACCAGCAGTACACAAGGGGTTCAGTATCTCCACACTGTCAGCAATACTTACCACAATAATAGCTATCCTAGAGGGTATGAGAGCATCTCATGGTTTTGATGTACATTTTCCTAATGACTGGTGATGCTGAGCATCTTGCCATGTGTTTGTTGGCCATTTGCATATGTTTTAGAGAAACGTCAATTCAGGTCCTCTGCCCATTTTTTAGCCAAGTCGTTGTTGTTGTTGCTATTATTTTTTGGTGGTTGAGTTGTAGGAGCTCTTTATATATTCTAGACATCAATCTCTTATCAGACATATTATTTACAAATACTTCTCATTACATGGGTTGTATATTCACTCTGTTGGTAATGGCCCTTGAAACACAAAAGCTCTTAATTTTGATGTGTCCAAGTTACATATTTTCTCTATTCTTGACCATGCTTCTCGTGTGCAATCCAAGAGATCATTTCCAAATCCAATGCCATGCTTTCTTTGAAGGTCTTTTATTTTCAGTTCTTACATTTAAGGCCTTTCATCCATTTTGAGTTAATTTTGATATACATGTAAGGGAAGGATCCAACTTTTTGTTGTGTGTGAGTGAATACACAGTTTTCCCACACCACGTGTTGAAAAGATTATCCTTAGCCGGCGCCGTGGCTCAATAGGCTAATCCTCCACCTTGCGGCGCCGGCACACCGGGTTCTAGTCCCGGTTGGGGCGCCGGATTCTGTCCCGGTTGCCCCTCTTCCAGGCCAGCTCTCTGCTATGGCCAGGGAGTGCAGTGGAGGATGGCCCAGGTGCTTGGGCCCTGCACCCCATGGGAGACCAGGAAAAAGCACCTGGCTCCTGGCTCCTGCCAGGATCAGCGCGGTGCGCCGGCTGCAGCGGCGGCCATTGGAGGGTGAATCAACGGCAAAGGAAGACCTTTCTCTCTCTGTCTCTCTCTCTCACTGTCCACTCTGCCTGTCAAAAAAAAAAAAAAAAAAAAAAAAAAAAAAAAGAAAAGATTATCCTTTCTCTACGGAATAGTCTTAGCACAGTTGTTGAAAGGCATGTGACCATACGCATGAAGGTTTATTTAAGGGCATTCCACTCGTCTGTATGTCTCTCTTCAGGTCATTACTGTATTTTTTGATTACCATAGCCTTGTAGTAAGTTTTGAAAAGAAAAAGTGTGAGACCCCTAACTTTGTTCTTTTTTAAGATTATTTTGGATATTCAAAGACTCTCAAGATTCTGTACAAATTTCAGGATGGATTTTTCTATTTCTGCCACAAAGCTTATCATTGGGATTTTGATGGGGATTGCACTGAGTCTGTAGATATTTTTTGGTAGTGCTGACAACTTGACAATATTGTTTTCCAATTCATGAACATGTATTTTTTTCATTTATTTTTGTTGATTTTTTTCAGCTGCATTTTAAAATTTTCATTGTGCAATTCTTTCATCTTGGTTAAATTTCTTCCTAAATACCTTTGATGCTATTATATCAAATCCTTTTGATACTTTTATAAATGCAAGTATTTATTAATTTCTTTTTTGGATTTCTCAATGTTAATGACAAAATGTAACTGACTTTTGTGTATTGATTTTTAAAAATATTTTATTTATTTATTTGACAGAGTTACAGACAGTGAGAGGGAGAGACAGAGAAAAAAGTCTTCCATCTGCTGGTTCACTCCCCAAATAGCAGCAATGGCTGGAGCTGGGCCGATCTGAAGCCAGGAGCCAGGAGTCTCCTCTGGGTCTTCCGTGTGGGTGCAGGGCCTAAGTACCTGGGCCATCTTCTGCTTTCCCAGGCCATAGCAAAGAGATGGATTGGAAGAGGAGCAGCTGGGACTTGAACCGGTGCCCATATGGGATGCCAGCACCACACTGAGTATAATATTGGCTGGCTATGGAATGTGTATATTTGGCCTTAGAATGTTGAGGTAGTTTTCTTCTATTCTAGTTGAGGTTTTGGGTTTTTTTTTAATCATGAAAGGATGTTGGATTTTTTTTTTAAGATTTTATTTATTTGACAGGTAGAATTACAGACAGTGAGAGAGGGAGAGACAGAGAGAAAGGTCTTCCTTCCGTTGATTCACCCCACAAAAGGCCGCTACGGTGGGAAATACATCCATCCAAAGCCAGGAGCCAGGTGCTTCCTCCCAGTCTCCCATGCTGGTGCAGGGGCCCAAGCACCTGGGCCCTCCTCCACTGCCTTCCCGGGCCACAGCAGAGAACTGGACTGGAAGAGGAGCAACTGAGACAGAATCCAGTGCCCATATGGGATGCTGGCACTGCAGGCGGAGGATTAATCAAATGAGCCACGGCGCCGGCCCCAGGATATTGGATTTTATCACTAATTTTAAAAATTATTTATTTGAAAGGAAGGGTGAGAAAAAGGAGAGAGAGAGAGACAGAGACAGACACAGAGAGAGAGAGAGAGAGAGAGAGAATGGGAATGAGAGACTGATTCCATTCACTGATTCACTCCCTCAAATGGCTGCAACAACTGGGGCTGGGCCAGGCTGAAGCCAGGAGCCAGAAACTCCATCTGGCAAGAACTCAAGTACTTGAGCCATCTTCTGCTGATTCCCAGGAGCATTAATAGGGAGCTGAATTGGGAGTGGAGTAGCTAGTACTTGAACTGGCACTCCTAAATGGGATGCAGTCATCCCAAGCTGTGGCTTAATCCACTGAGCCCTAACACCTGCCCTTAGCAAATCATATTTCTGCATCAATTCAGATGAACCAGCTTTCTCTTCTTCATTCTGTTAATGTATGTATTGTATTGAATTTTACAAGTTGAACGTTTCTTGCATTTCTGTAATAAATCCTATTTGGTCATGGGGTATAATCCCTTTAGTATCCCACTGAATTTGATTTGCTAGCATTTTAATATTCTGATAAATTGTTTGCCAGCTGAGGATTTTTGCATCTATATTCACAAGGAACATTATCAGTAGTTTTCTTTTTCTGATTTGGTATCAGGTTAATGCCGTCCTCAAAGAAGGAGTTCGGAGGCCGGTGCCACGGCTCAATAGGCTAATCTTCCGCCTTGCAGCACTGGCACACCGGGTTCTAATCCCGGTCGGGGAGCTGGATTCTGTCCCAGTTGCCCCTCTTCCAGGCCAGCTCTCTGCTGTGGCCAGGGAGTGCAGTGGAGTATGGCCCAAGTGCTTGGGCCCTGCACCCCATGGGAGACCAGGGGAAGCACCTGGCTCCTGCCTTCGGATCAGCGCGGTGCGCCGGCCGCAGCGTGCCAGCCGTGGTGGCTATTGGAGGGTGAACCAACAGCAAAGGAAGACCTTTCTTTCTGTCTCACTGTCCACTCTGCCTGTCAAAAAAAAAAAAAAAAAAAAAAAAAAAAGGAGTTTGGGAGTGTTTCCCCTTAAATTTTTAGGAGAATTTGAGAAGTTATTGATTTTCCTTTAACTGTTTGGTATAATTGGGATATTTTGGTAACTGATTCAGTCTCCTAAGTAGTTATTCAAATTTGTATCAATGTATGATTCAGTCTTGTTAATATGCGTGTTTCTAGAAATTTGTTTCATCTACGTTTTCTAACTTATTGATGTACAATTGTTCACCATATTCTTTTAATTCTTTTTATTTCTGTAAAATTGATTGTTCTTTCTTTCTGGTATTTGTGCCTTCTATTTTTTTCATAGTCAATTTAGCTAAAGATGTGCCAATTTTGTTATCTTTTCTAAGAATCAGCACTTGGTTTTGTTGTTCTCTATTGTTGAAACTGAGACTTGAGCCAGGTCCTCTAACTCCTGGTTTCCAGCTCTTTCTTGGCACTCTCTAAACTACGAATGATGATGACAGATCAGCGGGTGCCAGGGCTGGCTGTCTGGGCCTTGGGGAGGCAGCAGGGAGTGAACCAGAGGTATTGGGACAGCTCTTAGGGGACAGCTGAGGACCTCAGCTCACAGAAGATGTGCACGCAGGGCACTTTGTGCCTGCTGGTATGACCAGGGCTGAGCAATCTTGCAATCACCACCCTGAGACCAAGCTCACAACGAAATTGTTCCACTGGTAGCTTCTTTGTTTTAAAAAAAATTATTTATTTTTTGAAAGGCACTGAGAGTGAGGGTGAGACAGTGAGAGAGGCGGGGGTGGGGTGGGGTGAGGAATCTTGCATCTGCTGATTCAGTGCTCAAACGGCTGCAACAGCCAGGGCTGGGCCAGGCCAAAGCCAGGAGCCAGGACTCCATCCAGGTCTCCCATATGGGTGGAAGGGGCTCAAGCACTCGGGCCATCTTCTACTGCCATCCAAGGTGCGTTAGCAGGAAGCTGAATTGGAAGCTGAGGAGCTGGGACTCAAATCAACACTCTGATACAGGATGCCAGTGTAGCAAGCAGCAGCTTAACCTATTGCCTCCCAGGGTGCACATTAGCAGGAAACTGGAATCAGGAGTGGGGCCAGGACACGAAGCAAGACACTCTAATACAGGGTGTGGCTGTCCCACATGGTGTCTGAACTGCTGTCCCAAATGCACATGGCTTCCCTCTGGAAGGATAGTTTTGCCAAATACAGAATTCTTGGTTCATAGTCTTTTCATTCATCACTTTAAATCATTCCAGTGCCTTCTGGCCTGTAAGGGTTCTGTTAATAAATCCACTTGTAGTTTTATTGGGGATTCTTTGCACATGATGTCATTGTTTTCCTCCTGTTTTTAAGATTGTCTCTGTCTTTGACTGGTAAGTCTGATTATAATGTGTCTTGGTGTGAGTCTCTTTGGATTTATTCTACTTGGAGAGTTTTTAGCATCTTTAACTTGTATTCCTATGTATAAGGAATCTTCAGAAAGTTCAAGGAAAATGTGCATTATGATAAAATGGCATGGATTTCAAAACATTTTGCACAAAAATAAATTTCTTTTAACTTCACTTTTAAATTACTCTCATTTTTCTTCAAACTTGTGAAGTTTTCAGCCATGATTTCTTCAAATAATCTCTCTGTTCTTTTGTCTCTTCTCTTGGAACTCCCATAATGTGTATATTGGGGCCACTTGTTCGTCTCATAAGTCCTTTAGGCTCCTGTTCATTTTTCTTCATTCTTTTCTCCTTTTTGCTCCCACAATTGAAGATTTCAAATGATGGTGTTTATGCTCACTGATTCTTTTTTTTTTTTTTTTCCTAGTTGAGTCTGCAGCTAAACCCCTCTAGTGAATTTTTCAAATCACTGATTTTATTTTCAGCTCCGGAGTTTCTGTTTGGCTCTTAGTTTTAGGAATCTCTATCTCCTGTCTACATTCTTATTTTGTTCATAGTTTTTCCCTATTTCCTTTTGTTCTTTGACCATATTTTCCTTTAGCCTTTTGAGCATATTAACACAATCATTTTAAAATCTTTGCCTAGTAAGTGTGTTATGTGTTTCTTCAGTCACAGTTTCTGGGGGTTTATTTTGTTCTTTTGAATGAGCCATACTTCTCTGTTTCTTTGTATGCCTTGAGATCTTTTGTTGAAAAAAAATTTTTAAATTTATTTTTCTTAAAAAGCCACCTCCTACAGTCTTTACAGACTGGCACGGAAAGCTTTACAAATTATCGAGCTCCTGAATCCAGAGGTCAGTCCAGGGGAAAGGCTTAAGGGCTTCACAGATCTCTCCTGCAAACCATCTTCTCTGGCCTGTGTTTAGGTGCGCTTCCTCCAGTGTACTCCAGCTACTCCAAGTGTCCTCATTTTCCAGACTCTCATCCTACCTTCTTCGCAGGTGCTTACATGTTCTGTTGTATTCCTCTGCCTATAATCTCTTGCCCCTGGTCGTCCACAGAGCCACAGTTTTCAGGCACCACAGCACCCACCACTTCCTTCTGTGGCTTCCCACTGCCATTTCCTGTCTGAGTTTTGGGTCAGGTCAGACAGATACCAGTTCCTTGCGAAGACCACAAGTGAGACAGAATGGTGTGAACAATTTACATATTTTGTCTTTCTTGCACAATGGAGGGAACCAGGAATTGAGCCTGCTCCTCCTGGTTTCCCTGAATCGACAGGGCATGGACAAATGAAAATATCATGAACTTTACTACCATTTTGAGTGTGGCTCTTTCCTGATTAAGTCTTCATTTGGCTGTTTTCAGAACTCCTTGAAAGTCATTTTGCTCAATCTGTAATTGTTTAGTTAATGTTTCATTGGAGAACAAGGATCTAGAGCTTTCCAGTTTGCCATCTTGATGTAATGTTTTGAGTGATTGTACATGGTGTTATGCTTTTAGTTTGTATTTCAAGTAGTTCATTAAAGAAGTATTAAAAATAATTCTGGATTTTGTGATCTTGCTAAACTTAGTTATTAGTTCAATGGAAGGTTTTTTTTTTTTTTTGTAGATTTCTAGAGGTTTTCTATGTAGACAATCATAACTCAAGAGGAAAATGCAATGAAAGGGTGAGCAAGATTTGGAAACTTCACAAAAGAAGATTTAAGAATGGCCATAACATAGGAAAAGACGTTCAACACTACTAGTTAGCAGAGGAAAATGCAAATTAAAGCCAAAATGAGATATTACTATAGAACTGCCAAAACTAAAGAGATTAAAAATATCACGTGAGGGATTGTGGCACACACAGAACTTTCTTGCTCTTCTTATGGGATGGAAAGTGGTGTCCTTTGGAAAACGGACAGTCTCTAACTTTAGCAAACACGTCCTGTATGACTCAACTTCCCACTCCTTGGTATCTCCCAGGAGAAATGAAAATCCACACCCAAAGAAGACTCGCGTTTGCGTGTTCATAGCAGCTTTATGCACAAGAGTACAAAACTTCAGAAAGCCCAAAAGTTTTCACCAACTGATGAACAGATACACTGTGCTCCATCCATGCGGTGGAATCTACTTGGCAATAAAGATGAACTGACTACTGACAAATACAATAGCAGTGCTGAATTTCAAAAGCATTGTGTTAAGTTGTATGATACCATTTACACGAGATTCTAGCCATGATAAAGCCCCAGTGATAGAAAGCAGGCCAGTGATTGACAAGGGAGCAGAACAGGAGAGATTTAACTGCAAGGAGACACGAGGAGAATTGCTGACTGATAGAAATGTTCTGTCACAGCGGTTGTGATGACTACACGACTGTACACGCTTCTCAAAGCTCAGCAAGCTGCACACTTCACATTGGTGAATTTTATTATTCATAAATTACACTTTAAAAATATGATTTGAGTAGCAGATACAGATTACTTTGGGCTACAGGTGCTTGCTTCTTACCTTGAAAGATCCTAAAAGTACAGAGAAATGTGGGAATCAGAGGATCATTTCAGGGTAGGTGTTGTGGCATAACAGGTTAAGCTGCTGCCTGTGATGCCGGCATCCCATATGGGCACTGGTTCAAGTCCCGGCTGCTCCACTTCTAATCCAGCTCCCTGCTAGTGCACCTGGGAAAGCAGTGGAAGATGGCCCAAGTGCTCGGGCCCCTGCACCCATTGGGAGACCCAGATGAAGCTCCTGGCTTTGGCCTGGTCCAGTCCCTGTTGTTGAGGCCATTTGAGGAGTGAACCAGTGGATGGAAGATCTCTCTCTCTCTCCCTAATTCTTTCGAACAAATGCAATAAAATCTTAAAAAAAAAATAAAAATAAAAACCAGGAAATCATCTCACTTACTCAGTTATTCATTGCATCATTTTTTCAAACAGTATTTTTTAAACAGGTATCAGGGGATATGTGCACTGCTAGGTGTTGGAGACACAGTAGGAAAAAGCTTCTCCTGTGACAGGTCTTGAAAGAGGTATGCGGCTAGTGCTAGACTGGCACAGAAGAGACACCTGACCCTGACTGAGGGCAGTGCGGGGTCTGGGGGGCTGCTGAGCTGAGTCTTGCATGATGAGTATATTGGGCTTTCTCCCCAGACACATCCCCAGCAATCCCAGGGCACAGCTGGGAAGCTCTGTCGTGCACAGAGAACGGTGGGAGCTTTGGAGTTAAGCAGTCGTGGGTTCCCGTCCTGGCCTGGCTGCTTGCCAGCTGTGTAACCTTGAGAAAATGTTAATCAAGCAGAATCTCATTCCTGCCCTCCCCCCCCCAGAATAAGAGTATTCTCAATTACTCATAGGGATCTCTGAGAATAAATTGGAAAAATACTTATAAAGCACCCAGTCAATAAAGGCCAGTCTCTAGGAACTGATAAAAAGGCACACAGAGCAGCCACCCTCCCCGGCTGTTCCCATAACCTCCTTCCACTGCCCTGGTTGAGCACTAGGGATGGGGAGTGCAGGGGCTGAGGCCTCACATTGCGCCCTGACCTGCAAGGTTGTGATGGAGGGGTCTTAGCAGCAGGGCGCCCCTCAGGGGCCGGGCAGGAGAAGGCCCAGCCCCGACAGAGCCCACAGGACATCCTGCAGCCCCTTCCCTTCCGTCTGGTGTGGTTCTGCACCGAATCACCGCCTTCATCTGCACCCATCTGGTGACATTTCTAGAATCCAGGGTCCATGAAGCGAGACTCAAAACCTAGTAAGCCCGGCTCCAGCAAAAGGGTTCAAGGTCATCCCTGAAGATGCCTCTGAACTTCCACACCAAGGCGTCCACGCACAGGGGTTCTGCTGCCCAGCAACTCCGCAGGAGCATTCATGGGCTCACAAAATCTTTTGACAGTGTCCTTCTGAATTTGGTCACATAAACTTGTGGCTACCCAAAGGAAGCGAACGGCTTTGCTCTTCCAGTCTCCATGGCGCAGGTAACTGATGGTGACCTCTGAGGGCTGGGGCCCCGCTGTGTCATCTCTGCATTTCCAGCATCCAGCACAGAGCCTCAGGGATTAAACGCATCTGATGGTGCCTTCGTACGCTTCTTCCACTTGGGAAGTAACTATAGTTTGCATGAACTAACTCACCCGTCCAGCAGAATAAATTCAATTATTACAACAAAACTCAAACATCGCATCTATAAACTTCCTAGCATCAGAAAGGGCTGGGGAGACTTCCTGGTGGGTGGACATTCCCCCTGCCACCTTTTGAACTGGTCAAGGCACTCAGCAACTCTTGATGTAAAAATACGGCTACAGGGTTGAGGTGAGCGGCACATCTTGTCTCAGGGACGTACATCTAGAAGGATCCTCTACCTGGAAGGCCCACTGGCTTATACGCGTACATCTAGCATATTCTTGTCCTCTCTCTTCCAGATCAGTTCACATCATTTGTTCATCTCCCAGTGTCAGTGCCTTGCCCCATCACAGCAGGATTTTGTAATCCCTCCAGGCTAAATTGCAACAACTTGCTCCACTCGGGGCTGCCAGGAGTCCCAGGCAAGGGCAGGATCCTGACGCCTGTCACCTGAGAAGTCTGAGTCAACGGGACCACACCTCAGCCTGCCCCAGGGCCTGCTCACAGGTTACCGCCCCCGGTGGCCAGCCCTAGGTCCTCCCGGGACTCTGCTGTCTCCAGGGTGACCTGACCACACCTTCCAGATTCTCAGCCTGGAGCCTGCCAGTCCTGAGCGAAGAGTCGCTGGAGCCCCGGCGATGGTGCCACAGAGCACCGGGGCCGCAGTGCCGGGCTCCCCGCACCTGAGAGTGGGTGTCGGCCTGCCTGAGTATGCCTGCGCTCCCCACTCCACAGGAGAGCATTTGCTTTTTCTTTACCCTCTTTACCTCCTTACAGGAGTTCTAGGGTTGTAGCAAAATTAAGAGGCAGGCCCCGGCCAGCGCCGCGGCTCACTAGGCTAATCCTCCACCTTGCGGCGCCGGCACACCGGGTTCTAGTCCCGGTCGGGGCGCCAGTTGTCCCTCTTCCAGGCCGGCCCTCTGCTATGGCCCAGGAGTGCAGTGGAGGATGGCCCAAGTACTCGGGCCCTGCACCCCATGGGAGACCAGGAGAAGTACCTGGCTCCTGCCTTCCGATCAGCGCAGCGCGCCGGCCATTGGAGGGTGAACCAACGGCAAAGGAAGACCTTTCTCTCTGTCTCTCTCTCTCACTGTCCACTCAGACCTGCATTGCCTCATGGTCTCCCAGGGACTGTAGTTTAGAGTAGGAGTCACCCTCGGTGTTGTGCGCTTCGTGGGTTTGGAAGACTGTGTAAGACACGGTGGCATCACTCGGAGCGGCCTAACGACCCCCCGCAGTGCCGACCTCGCGTTTCTTCCCCCGAGAGCGAGGAGGGAAGAGGATGTGCCGAGTGCCCAGTCGCGTGCTGTGCTGGGTCTGCACTTCGCTTAATCTTATGGCCGTCCTTCGAGGAAGGAAGACTCGCAAACAAGGCCCTAGGAAGGGTCTCTTGAGACCCAGTGGTCTGGGCAGTTTCCAGGAAGACCCTAGCGCGGAGGTTGGGAGACGGACTTCAAAGGTGGGCTGTGGCCTCGTGCGACCCTGGCCATACCCCATCGCCCTGGGATATACCCTCGACCTCTGAGGTCTGTTCATTTCTTATGCATATGAGCCCTACTAAGCGCAAGGCATCATCCTGGGTGCCCTCAGGATATAGATGAGCATTGCCTTCAGGAGCCCTACGTCTGAATGGGGAGCGGTATATCAACACAGCATTAATGCGGGCGGACTTGGCTGAGCGTGGAGAGCACGCTGACATTTCAGAAAGGAAGAGCTGCTCAGGGAAGGCTGGAGGGACTGAGGGCATGAGGCAGGGGGTGGAGGACGGACACCCAGTAGCTGGGAGTGGAGAGCCACAGTAACATACCTGAGGGACAGACGGAAGGCGGGCACCTGCAAGCCAGGGGAGAAGTACTACGGTGAACTGGACTGAGGCACAGAGGATGGAATGGAGGCCAGCTCCGTGAGACAAGGGCGGCGATGACCAGGCACGGGGTCGTGTGTGTGTGTGTGTGTGTGTGTGTGTGTGTGTAGGGGGGGCGTCACAGGCAAGCACCTGCCTGGAGGATGCTGAGGGCACTCCACCAGGATGAACAGCTGAAAACGGCTCTCGACGAGGGCCAGAGCAAATGGAGCGTGGGGTCCCCGAGGCAGTGATGGGGCCCAAGAGGTGGCCTGGAAAGGACGCACTGAATGGGTCCTTGGGGTGTCAGCTGCAGATAAAGTGGAAGCCTGGGAGCACTAACGGCACCTGTGGGAGTGCTCAGAGCCGAAGGGGAGGGCAGAGCCGGGCTCAGGACCTCCAAGGCCTTCCTGCCACCGCCTCACACTGCACTGATGGCAGAAGGGGGAAGACCGAGCAGCAATCAGGAGAGGAGACCCGGGAGGGGAGTCTCACGGAGCCCAGACGGCGGGGGAGGAAGACTTCGTAGGTCTGGAGTGGTCACCGCGGGGCCTCGCGGGGGTGAGGAAGATGAGGGTGCTCCCGTCAGCCACAGTGCTGCGGATCCCCCGGATTGCCCACAACCTACTTCCTCCAGGTTTGGAAACTGCACTTGGGGGTTGCCTTCCGTAGTTCTCCATTTCTTTAACAAATGATCACATCTCTGTAGCTGTCCCCTCCAGGCTCAGGGTGTCGCTGGCTGGTGGGTGGAGTGGGGCTACCTCGAGGTTCCCTCTCCTCTTCCTGCCACAGCAGGTGGGGAACTGGGAACACCTCCCTGCTTAGACAGAAGCCATTTCCAACACACTGTGTGTGGGAGAGTGAACATCAGGTTGCCCAGGCCAGAAACGCTAGCGGGGAGATTTCAGCAGAAAGAAAGTCATCCCTGAGATTCAGGTCCCAGATTCCCACCCAACATGAGCAACATTGACACGAACGCTAACGAGGAGCGAACGCCATCGGCCGGGACAGAGGCTAGTCCTGAGCAAATCATGCTGGGATTATTCCAGGAAATGGTGGCCCATTCTAAATGACACAAGTTGACAGAACTTGAATGGGAGACACGGTTGCATTCCTCTGTCTTGAACTGGCCTGTAGCCTCGAATCGATGCTTAATAAATGTTTTCAGCATTTCATCTTTCTCTAAGCACATCCGATATAGAAAATACAAATAGAACATTTCAGATATAACTGATTACAAAGCTCTCTCCTCTGCTGAAGGATTCACTGTCGCTTTCCTTGAAGTTCGCTTCAGGTTCACCCAAAAATTCAGCTCCAGTGCAGTGGGAGGGAACGGCTCGTGGAGCAGCTGCACCAGCCACAGCTCCTCACCCCACTGCCACTCACCCTTCTCGGCCTGACGTCTTCTGTGGCCTCTCCCTGACTGCTTTCATGGGTGCTTTGTACACGTCATTTGAATATACTTACAGATTGCATAGGAGTTTAGACATCGTTAGGACGTGGGGCTAATTTGCTCATTAATAATCGAGCACTCGGAACCACGCACTGGAGCACCCAACCTGACCTCCCCAGCCCCACACGCCAGCACAACAGGCTCCAAATTGCAGCGGCTGCAGAACCTGGGAGATAAACAGGGTGGCAGGCGGTGAGGAAGTTCTTACTCAAATCGAAATAGTCGTGCCTGCTGAGCCAAGCGCTGAGATCACTCGGAGATTGTGCCCGGACATTGCTCTGATGCTGTTTCTTTCGAGAAAGCAGGTCTCGGCTTGCTGCAGCAGCCAGTCAGTGAACAGGTGAAGGAGAGAGGCGGAGGTGTGCACTGCGCTGGAAAACCAGTGTTCACTCAGCCTTCCGCTTTCAAAGGCACCGGCATTTCCCACAAATGAGAAGAAACTGTGTGCTTTTCCCAGGCGTGCAAACAGGA
Source organism: Oryctolagus cuniculus (assembly GCF_964237555.1). Lineage (NCBI taxonomy): Eukaryota > Metazoa > Chordata > Mammalia > Lagomorpha > Leporidae > Oryctolagus > Oryctolagus cuniculus. The sequence goes on along the minus strand of NC_091433.1, from coordinate 43,781,458 downwards.
TTTAGAGGACTGCCTTACCCGATTTCTCACCAACATCTTGGGCAGGTTGGAAAGGAAGTGCCACCGAGAGTTTTCGGTGTGCAGTGTCTGCACGCCGATGTGTTTTCTCCATGGCTCATGCAGACAGATTCAGAGTAACTATAAAGCGCTTTGCAGTTTGCCAGCCTTCAAATACATCCTCACTTAAACGTTCACAGGGAGCGTCGCTGAGGACAGGGGAAATAGGATGCAAGGCGAGGGCTCGACAGAGGACAGACGAAGAGGAGCAAGGCGGGCAGCTGAGGCCCAGAAGGGATGGGAGCGCGGCTGGGCGTCGGGGGCAGCGGAACTCTACAGAGGAAGCAAGCAGTGAACAGATGCTAACAGCTGCCTCCCTCCCTGCGGGGCTGAGCACAGCGAGAGCCGGGCTTAAAGTGCCTGGGCGAGGGCCAGGCCCACTGGACTTCACTCATGATTCCCGTTTAATAGAAAAGGTAAAAAAGGTTGCTTCAGGACACACACACTCGGTAGGACCTCTTCCCAGGACAAGTCGTTTTCTGGAAACCTACATTTCCCCTAAAACTGAAGGATGCTAAGGCAAGTGTTGAAGACTATAAAATCATTGTATTTTTATCTAGTGGAATAATTCAACCAAGAAAGAGGGTTCATATGCCAACAATTTAAACAGCCTCAGGCCTAGGAAATGTCATTTCAGAGTATTTATTCCACTTAGACGCAGGAAACTAAGTGGTCTGAAAGAAAAACAGGTGGGGAAATCGAAGCTGGGGATTTCTGAAGACCGTTGCGCCTCTGTCTCCTTCAATGCGAATGGCCGCCCTGTCTGCTCTCCCTGAGCACAGGCCTTCCTGGGCCGCACATCACCCCAGTCCTGCCTCCAGCCCGGCCACGTCGCACGTTCACCTGCCGTGGAAGCCCTCCTCCCAGGAACTACAACTGCCCTCCGGCACCACCCTCTCCTCCTGCCCCCCCCCCCCCCCCAGCCTGCACCTCACTCCGCCCTACGTGCACCACACCTGCCTCCCAAACTCACACCATTTGGCGTCTTCTCCGGGTTCTCATTTTTGTCGCTAAAGTCAATACAAGAAAAGGCCAGAAAAAACCAAACAGTGTGCATATATTTTCAAAAAGATAGCTCCCTTTAGGTTTTCCATATCCCCACTCGCCCTGGATTCCTAGTTGCCCATACAAGACGAGACAAGCAGAGGTAACGTGGGCAGGTACCTCTGTGAAGAAAAGTGACTTTATGATTAGCCTGGGATTCTAAACCCTTGGAGGGGCGTGACAACTTCAGCTTGAATTCCTAAGAATCTTCTCTGCAGACTGTGTGTGTGTATTTAGACAATTAGGGTTGTTAGAGACTAAAACCACTCATTCCTGACACTTCTTCTCAATTTCAAGACTTGGGACCATGCTTACTATCTAATGTCTGACCTCGAGAGCTAAAATCAAGGGCAAAAGGTCACCAAAGTGTGGGTGAGTTTTAGTTCCTGTTACCAGCAGCCAGCTATAAATCAAGTGGAGAGCAGCACCTGGCCCAGGTTTCCCTGCCACGCCCACAGCTCCCTGACAGGCCTGTCAGGAGGAGGCCAGCGGGCGACAAGACCGCCCCAGCAAGCTGGGGGAGCAGGGTACAGGAAAGCTGGAGCGAAAACAGCAGCAGTGCCAGAGAGGGGGCGAGGAAGAGAAGATCAAGGGAGCTAAGAAGGCAGAGGGGACACGAGGCAGGGGAAGGCCTGGGGCCCTCTACAGCCTGCACCTGTTCTGTGTCCTAGGGAGGCCATGGATTGCCCGCAGTTAGCTGGGTGACGAGCACAAGGGACAGGCCAGTGTGCGGCAGGGGAAGGCTGCACAAACACAAGGAGGCGACAGCCTGCACTTGGAGCAGGGCGGACAGGTGTCTGACTGTTTGTATGGCTTCTACTCCTTAAAGAACGCTCTTCAGGCAGCCTCAATCTAGAGATGGATTTCAAGACAGCTTCGTTTTGAACTTCCTGAAGACCTCCGAATCGTGCAAACCAAGGCGAAGCCTACCACGGGCCAATGCTTCCCAGGACCCCACAGTGCAACTGTATCTGACTGCTGACAGTGCAGGAAGCAAGAAAAGGCTGATGTGAGAACGGAAGATGGAGATGTCCCCAGCGTCAGTCCACCTCTCGGCTCTGAGGTCGTGGGGAGAAGAGCTGAGCGCACATGGCTGCCACTGCTTAGTGGAAGAGAAGCCATTTGAATAGTTTCCCCATCAAAACACAAACAACACAACACAAGACAACAAAAAGCCCTCTGATTCGGGAATGTAGTCCTGTAATTCCTACTTGGCAAAAATATATGGTTGGCTATGGAACAAAAGGAACTATCTCAATCCAAACTATTGCCTCTTAATCCTTTAATTAGCCTAAGTCCTTCACAAGGAAGCACAATTCGTTGTTACTGAAGGAAACCACCACAAACACAGATTGAGATGTCAATGTGTGTGCACACACACAACTGGATGTATTTGTATGAACATGAAAACACCCTCATGAAGGGCTCAGAGTTTAAAAAAAAAATTTATTTGTTTATGAAAGCCATGATTTGGAACCTTTTTAAAAAGTGCCCCTGGGAAGAGGGTCTGGGACAACCGCGGAGAGCAGGTGGGACGCGGCGGTCGGCGGGCATGTTGAAAGATGTCCCCACATGGCCTGGGGTTCGCTCTGCCCTGACTGCAGGCCAAAGGCGTTGGCCCTGGCAGCGCCCTGACAGCTGAGCGGTCGGAAGGCCCTGGCTTGGGAGAGTTCACCTGGAACCTTTCTTCTTCTTCTTCTTCTTCCTGTTCACTGGGGCTTCATCCAGGGCAGGGTCCACCGGCTCCTGTACCTCTGCCGGCTGCTGCAGCTGTTTCTTTCCTCTCCTTTTCTGGGGCTCTGGGGTACAGTCCTGGTCTCCAGCTGGCTGCACCCAACCCTCTGCAGCCAGGGCAGCAGCATCGGGACCCTCATCCCCAGAGGGGCCTCCTGCTCTTTTCTTCTTCTTGGCCGCTGGCTCGCGGTCCCCATCTCCCTCAGGCTTTCCCTTCTCTGGCCGCTTGGCCTTGGGTTGGGGGTGCTCCTCTCCATTTTTGTCTGCTGTCTCTCTGCTGCTTTTCTTTCGCTTCTTCCGTTTCATGGGGGTCTCTGAGAGATCAGTCCCTGGAGCCGTGACCTGTGCTTTGTTCTTCAGCTCGGCCATCCGCTTGGCAAAATACTCCTGGATGGTGAAGGCGCTGGTTGTCGTGGAGGCTTCGTTCCCGTCCGGAGAGCTAGGGCTGGGATCGTCCTAAGGCAGGGAAGAGTGACAAAGCTGTTAGGTGTCAATGGTTCACTCTGACAGCCCCCAGGAGCACTCCATGAGGGACCACGCACTCAGCAGCTGAGGGCTGGGTTCCCCCTTCCCTTCCTCCCCTCTGCTGGCCCTGGGGCTGGCCCTGGGGCCTGAGCCGCGAAGCAGAGGCCACGTGGCCATGTGGTTGAGTACTCTGTGGGGCAGCAGCTGAACAGACAGAGGCTAACAGGACTAACTGGCAGGTCCCCTCGCCGGGCCGCTCAGTGAACACAGCCCAGAAGCCACGCCATCAATGGTGACTGTCTCCCATAAAAGACAGGGACACAGACGTTCTGGTGCTTTGTGAGGTTCTCAGGAGCTGACTGCAGCCCCATTAAGGTGACACAGGTCTCTGGGCACTGACCTAGAAACACAGATGCTACCTGTGTAGGTGAACGCTCCCACGAGGACAAGAGCCAGATTCCAACCCGGAAGCCAGCTTGTGAGGAACACAGGCAGAGCCCGGCCACGAAGTCCTCCCCGATCAAAGAATAGGGAGCTTGGGGGAGGGCTTTGGCGAGTGGTGGGGAGAAGGGAGATGCCCCTCCTCCTACTCGGACGCGGACCAGATACTCATGGCCGTGTTAGTCTTCTCTTTAAATGTGAGCAATTACTCATTCATAACAGCTGGGATTAAGTGAGGTTTATGTTCTGGTTTTAACGCTTGAGAAGCAGGAGAACATTCCTTACACAAGAGGCTGGGAGAGGCAGCGAAAGGCTGGTGCCCCTGTAGGACTGTGGCTGGCAGGTGACGAAAGCGTCCGTGTGAAGAAGGAAGCACCTTCGTGGAATCTAAGGAATATGCTTCAGTAAAGCCCACGCCCACAGTGACTCTGCCCACAGGGACTTAAGATAACCCAGTCATTAAACCACGATGCTGAGTGTGGGTTTCATCACTACCTGGCCTCTTCCTTCTTGTTCACTGAGTCTCACAGCAGCAGGCAACTGCTCTCCCCTTTCATGTGGGGAGGGCAGGAAAGTTTCTGAATGAAGCAATTTTCACATAGGAGTCTACAAATGATTTCAAATTTAGCAGCTGACTCAATTACGAACCAACACATTTAAATGGACCCTGTATTTTCTTGATACGGTGGCCTCAAAAACCAGCTCAGTGGAATTGAAAGGAGTGTCTCATATGAAGTTCCAGCAGAACCAACATCGTATCAATGGATGGCTGGTTCCCGAGTGGACCCTGTCCCGGAAAGGCACCCCGGCAACACCACCGCTCACCAAATCAACACTAACCTGATTTTCTTCCATCTGGAGGCTACACAGAAATAATCATCACATGGCCACCTTTGTCATTTCAAAACACCAAATGCAGAGCAGATGGAATAAATCAACTGCATTTTGGAGATGTTTGTATTTTATCTACAAAATTCAATTTTTGCCAGAAGAAAAATGATAAGGAGCTGTCCTGGGAGACAACAACCAGGTCACTTTGTCTTTTCGTCCTCAAAAGCTGAATGAAAGCTGACATCCCGCACAGCAGAGTGCAAACCTTCTCAAGGCTCAGGGCCCGCCCCTCTGGCTCCACGTCCAGCCCACGCACGCCCACAGCCACACGGGCCACAGGCTCTGGGAAAGCTGCCTGATTCCACAGCAGAGGTCTCACTTGAGAGTAACACGGCACCCAAGGGGCCTGCCATTGCAACTCACTCACATGCCAGCCATACACCACAGCTCCCGACTTGCTCACCTGTTTACCATCTTCTCCGCTTTTGCTTTAACACTTTAATCACTGGATCTGATAGCTGGTATTAATCACTAATTATTAGGAAATACAAGATCATTTTGGAGTTGCCGGTGAATGCAGCACATCTTTCCAACCCCAGAAAGGAAGTATATGGTGATCAGGGGTTTAATAACCAAGGGTTACTACACACCAAATCTAGCGCAGCATGGAGACAAACAAGAGATGCTGGCACCTAAATCCTATGTATCCCAAGGAAAGCTCAGGCAAAACAATGACTTGCTGGGGACAGCTGTGTAGTGTCAGCCCACACTACAAGGACACACTGCTTCAGAACCCAGGGACACTCAAAATCTGCTTCCCCCAGGAATGGCGCCCAGAACTCACACTTTCTGCACTTGAAATCAGAAACCGCTTCTACTACAGAGATTGTAACCCTGGTTCTATGCTCTTGGCCATGGCAACACATAAAAAAGTAGACACATTTTCAAAAAAACTAATACTTTTCACATCTGGTCTCTATTTAGATTGAACAAGTATTAAAAAAGCACCAATTACTTTTCAGTATTTAGAAACAGAGACAACTTGCATCTTTCCACATCCCCTATTAAACACACAATATAATCTCAAAAAAATTCTATAACATTTAAATGTGATTTTTCACGACTTCATGAATATTGACAATGTCCCAGTATGCTAATGGTATTCCAAAAAGTAGTAAAACAAACTAAAAAGTAACTTGAAAACTTCTGGTTCCATAAAAAATACTACCAAGGGAGGTGTGGTCCACTAATTGTTTTGCCAATATTTGATTTAACCCCAAGGATTCAGGAAACATCCCTGTCTTCTGCAACTCCAATTCCAGCCATTAACCAATGGAGGTCCTCCAATAAATCCCCGATCGCCTCTGGGCCTCAGCTAGCTCATCAGTGAAGTAAGCATTAAATGAGATGACTTCTAAAGTTCCTTGCAGGGCTGCACTGTACTTGAGCTGACCATCACTCCACGAGACAGCAGAGCAGGTAAGGTCCAGCGGTTCTTGTTAGAGCAGCAGAGATGAGCTCGGCTCAGAGAAGACGATCGCCTACCTGCCATGTCAATATGGAGAAGTGACAAGAACAGAGCTACAGTGGACCCATGAGGAAATGCGTTCACCACCCGTAAGAAGGCAAAGACCACATCCACTAATGCTGCCTGTGTGGGCTGGAAGAGCCATATGCGATTTTGTAATGAATAATATTTAAGAATTCATTTGAAAGAACTGCCACTATGCAGAAGCTAAAATCTAAAATCTGCAGTGAATGTTAGCTGGATATAATTGATTTTAAATCTAACTCCTGGAAAATCAGACCAACACTTACTTTCCTAAGGCAGGCAGTAAGAAGCTGGAATCATTTTTTCTTTTTTTAAAGACTTATTTTATTTATTTGAAAGACAGAGTTACAGAGAAAGGTAGAGACAGAGAGAAAGGTCTTCCATCTGCTGGTTCACTCCCCAGATGACCACAACAGCTAGAGCTGTGCCAATCCGAAGCCAGAAGCCAGGAGCTTCTTCCTGGTCTCCCACGCGGGTGCAGGGGCCCAATGGCTTGGGCCATCCTGTATTGCTTTCCTAGGCCAAAGCAGAGAACTGGATCGGAAGGGGAGCAGCTGGGACTAGAACCAGCTGGGACTAGAACCGGCTTGAAGCCAGGGCTTCAACCCACTGTGCTATAGTGCTGGCCCCGAAGCTGGAACCTTTAAAAATGATAATACATTCCCATGTTGTACTTATGGTTTGAGTTTCTTTGCATATAATATGGCTTGAAAACCTCTACTGATCCTTCGCATACTGTAAGTGTTCTCAAAAGGTAGACAGGGGTGGGGTGGGGCACACGGGGCAGCAATGCCAACAGGCTGGCAGTGAAAAGGTGGTGGGTTTCTGGAATAAACTCGGCTTCAGTCTGGTTCTTGAAGCTCCCCTCAAATGCCATCAGTTTTAATAGCTAGCTGGTGATGACATACAAGAGAAAGGTTAAAAGATGGATAAAGGTGAGAGAGTCCAAGTGTGTGGGAGCGGGGGCTTTGCCCTTGGGACCCCCAGCTCTCTGCTGAATCCTACAGGTTCCCAGGTCCTCTCTCAACTCAGCCAAACTCCGGGCAGCACAGCAGCAGGTCATATGTAAGTGTGCATGCCCAGGACCAAGTGGTTTACCTAAGGTGAAGTTTGAACGAGTTCAGCGAGTGAGGAGGAGAAATGGTAAGAGATTTAACCAAACAGTTCAGAAACTGCTGTCTCTAAAGATGTGATGTTGACTCTGCTCTAACTTCCCTTTCACTAATCAGACACAAAGGCACATGATGAGTCCTGAAATACTTCCTGTGTATTTCAGAAGCCACTCTTTCTTGTGCTGTTCTAAAGAACTGTCTGAGGGTTAACCTCATCTGCTCACCGAGAGTCTGACAGTCTCCTCAAGTCCTTCAGAGTTGCTGAGTGTACACAGTTCGTTAAAAACACCAATGACTGGGGCTGGCGCTGTGGCATAGTGGGTAAAGCTGCCACCTGTAGTGCCGGCATCCCATATGGGCTCTGGTTCGAGTCCCGGCTGCTCCTCTTCTGATCCTGCTCTCTGCTATGGCCTGGGAAAGCAGTAGAAGATGGCCCAAGTCCTTGGGCCCCTGCACCCACATGGGAGACCTGGAAGAAGCTCCTGGGTCCTGGCTTCAGATCGGCCCAGCTCTGGCTGTTACGGCCATTTGGGGAGTGACCCAGTGGACGGAAGATCTCTTTCTCTCTCTTTCTGTAACTCTGCTTTCAAATAAATAAATAAATAAACCTTAAAAAACAAGGCAAAACAAAGCAAAAAAACAAACACTGATGACCGACACTCCCCATTGCACCTGGGGCCTTGACTGCAACCCCTCAGTGACCACCCAGTGAGGCAGAACGCAGGCAGCTCCGGAGGCTCTGCTCCCCACTTCAGTCTCAACAGCTCCAAGCAAGAAGAGTCTCGCAGGACTGCCTGCTCGACCATGAGACGACACGTCTCCCTAAGTGACCACCCCCGGGGGACTTCTGCACGCCGGCACTGATCGGCACACAGCACCTCCTGTACTTCCAGCAGCCAGAGGAGCGTGGAGGGGAGACCTGAGACTCGCAGTGCTTCCTGGGAAGGGGCAGGGGCAGGAGCAGGGTTTGGTTCCCGGGCTGCCAGGCACAAAGCCGTGCTCCATCCTCCGCTGTGCCATGACCCGCGGCCTGCATTACACAGACTCATGTGTCACCTTTCTCTCTCCACAGAAGCCATCCCAACACTAAAGCCCATTCTCCACTGGTTGTATAATCCAGAGACTGAGATGCAAGCTCAATTCTGAGGAAGGCAGGTTAACAGATGCAAGCTGCCGGTAGGAAAAATGTCAGAAGAAATAGCTACTACCTTTAAAAGACAATAAACCTCTATTATCTGGTTTGCAATTCACGCAAATTAAAAATAGCTGGAAGCCAGGCTTAGGAGTTTTATAATTTGCCAAATTAGCATATACATTCACTTGACAAACTGTGACTGTTATAAAGCAGGAAGTGAAACGTAAGTCTAAACTTCCACTCAAGGCAAGAATCCCTCCTGGGTGGATGTTGGCCAACTTCTACTCGGACATTTCCAACACGGAAAGTTGGTGTCAGTAGTCCCCCACCCACAGTCCAAAAACATCAAATGAAAAACTCCAGAAATAGACTGTCCCTAAGTTGGAAGCTGCACACCATTCTGAATAATGTGGTGAGATCCCGTGCAGTCCTGCTCTGTCCTGCCGGGGCTGTGCACCCTCTCTCTGTCCACCATATCCACACTGTGCATGCTACCTGCCTGCCGGCCTTTAGGAGCCACCACTGTTATCACAGCCACCGTCACAACACCACACTGGATGCATTCAAGCAACCCTTATTCCTTTCTGTAATGGCCCTGGAGCATAAACTTTTATTATACCACTTTGCTATAACTGTTTATTATAAGTGATTGCTGCTAATTTCTTGCTGTGCCTAATGTAGAAACTGAACTTTATTGTACAGACAGGAATAAACATGGTTTATGTGAGATGTGGTACTATCCAAAGTTTCAGGCACCCACTGCGGGTCTTGGGTTAGGGTGGGGGCTACTGTACTTAGTGTGGCAGTCCGTCCCGCCCTTAGCTCTCTTTGACTGCTTTTGCACTGTGCATCAGCAATACAGAGGGTCAATGCCATGTGCCATGATTTGACCTGGAGAAACTTCATGCCACGTCCGCCTCTGGTAATTCTGAATTACCACTGAAGTGAGGGGGCACAGCAGATACTAAGGAAAGATGACCTTGGAGAGAAAGACAGACAGATACACCCGTGCTGTATTTTTTTTTTTTTAAAGATTTCTTTATTTATTTGAAAGAGTTACACAGAGAGAGAAGGAGAGGGAGAGGCAGAGGCAGAGAGAGAGAGAGGGGTATTTCATCTGCTGGTTCACTCCCCAGTTGGCTGCAACGGTCAGAACTGTGCTGATCTGAAGGCAGAAGCCAGAAACTTCCTCCGGGTCTCCCACATGGGTGCAGGGGCCACAGGGACTTGGGCCATCTTCTACTGTTTTCCCAGGCCACAGCAGAGAGCTGAATTGGAAGTGGAGCAGCTGGGACTCGAACCAGCACCCATACGGGATGCTGGCACTGCAGGCAGCAGCTTTACCAGCTACGCCACAGCGCTGACCCTCACCCTTACTATATCAGGTCCCTGAAGGACATCTGAAACTACGTAAGCCAAGTCTTCTCTAGGATCTACAGAATTATGAGCCCGTTCTTTGTTTCCTTTACATATTCTATCAAGAGGCTTAGCTCGATGAGCCGTCCACACAAACTCATCTAGGTTCACAGATGAATTTGCTCTTGTGTCACTCAGACATACACACTGAGATGGATTACCAGGGAAATGGCCCAGACAGGCTTCTCTTCATTCGTCCAGTACAAACACTGTTCGCATCTTTCGGGTCAGCTCAGTACCTACTGAGCTCCCTGCGGCACACGCCCCAAGTCCTGCTACTCCCGATCAAGGCCGCAGCCCAGGGAAGGCGTTTCGGCTCTCGGCTTGCCTCATACACTCCTGCGGGCGTGAAGTGGCAGGAGGAGGGCAGCTTTCTGACTTCCAAGTTAAGACACAGAGGTCATGCCACAACAGTAATCCTTCAATGAACTTTTCTCATTGAAAGAACAAGTAGACACCCAGAGCTCAAGGCTAATGTGTTTAGCAACTGGAGTATTAGCTCTGATGGCCACTGCCTGTGATGAGCAAACACTCACTGCCACCAGGGCCCGTCTGTCATCAGTGTGTGCCGGATTAGTCCACGGAAAGTTAAGAAAGCTTGGCAAGTGAGCCGCTTGCAGAACATTCTGTACCTTTCCAAGCTCTCCAGCCGGGCGACCCTGACAAGCTCGAGCTGCGTCTTTACCCTGGGAGGCAGAAGTTGCACCGATCCGTTTTGGACAGACAGCAGTGGAGGTCTGAGTGACTCTGTGACCCGTCAGGATGCTGAGACCTACGGTCTGCTGGATGTGTACTAGAAACCCTCTCCTACGGCGGGGGCAGCATGAACGGATTCGCTCACCTACCACACGGGCCTACAGCGCTCAGCGCTCTTCGCTCTTCGCCACATCACAGGCGAGCGCATTCCTTCAACAAATCTCATTCATTCCTTGTGGAACACCCTCTCTTGCTTATCATCTGTGACCAGCAATTAATTGTTGCTAGTCTCTGTTTTTGGATAATTTGCTCTGTAAGCATCTTCCCAATGGAATAAAAATCTTCTAAGTGCAGGGATCATTTTACTCCATCTGCACTCAGCCCAACCTCTCTAATGAGGACAAAGGTAGGCCAGTGCCATGGCTCGATAGGCTAATCCTCCGCCTGCGGTGCCGGCACGCTGGGCTCTAGTCCCAGTCGGGGCCCCAGATTCTGTCCCGGTTGCTCCTCTTCCAGGCCAGCTCTCTGCTATGGCCCAGGAGTGCAGTGGAGGATGGCCCAAGTCCTTGGGCCCTGCACCCACATGGGAGACCAGGAGAAGCACCTGGCTCCTGGCTTCGGATCAGTGCGGTGCACCGGCCGCGGCGGCCATTGGAGGGTGAACCAGTGGCAAAGGAAGACCTTTCTCTCTGTCTCTCTCTCACTGTCCACTCAGCCTGTCAAAAAAAAAAAAAAAAAAAAAGAAAAGAAAAAAAAGAGGACAAAGGTAAGGTGACTACTCAAAAAAAAAGCACAAAACGCCCAAGCCAGGCACACCAAGGCTGTGCAGAGCCCCCGTCCCCACTGAAGACACCCTTCACATTTGTCAGCAGAGATTTATCCACCCACCAGCCAAGTCTAATGTCAAGAAGCAAATCCAGGCAGCATTTTGCAGTATATATTCTTCCCATGTAGAAGAAACTAGTCCCTTCTTATCGGAACCTTGCCTCATGATGACACTACTTCTCCAACTACTACAAGGTATATACGAATCCTCTCTGGGGTGAGCAGAATCACACCCTGTGGCCCTTAGCAATCACTATACATAGGAACCCAGCCAAAGAAGCCATACCTTTCTTCTCCTAGTTGGTTATTCCATGTGTTACCACAGTCAACCAAGACAAGTCAATCGGAAAAGCCAGGGTGCCGTGTGTGTGGGAACTGTGCGCCGTTTCTGCGGGATGCGACAGACAATGTGCGGCGTGGCTGAACCACAGAGGCAAAGGGAAGCACTCATCTGGAGCCGACGGACAGTGGGACGGAAGTGTCGCCAGGTGCCCCAGCAGCACGCTGCTACAGCACAGCCTCCACCGTCCCCTGAGCGAAAACAGCCTGAGAAAGCTCCCAGGAGTCATCTACGGCTCAGCCGGCAGTGAGTGTGCCTGGTGCCACTGTGTCGCATTGCTAGTTAGCGTCCGGTGCTACCTTTGTGGTTTCATGCATTGCCTTCGCGGTTTCCATATAATTGAAAACATTCAGTGTTTTACCGACAAAGAGCTATTTTTACAATCAAAAAAGTTTATCCAAGTGTGAAATCACGTACTTTGTTTCGAGACATCTATCACTTTAAATCTGGAGGCAGGCCAAGCCTACAAAGTCTCAGTAGTAACCAGTCTCAGGAAATTTACTTGGAAGATTCTATCACTGTAAGCATTAGCAAGTGTCACAAGTCAAAAACGAATTTAAAACCCATGGTGGCTGAAGAGACATTGCAACAACAGAACAAGAAGTATGCAGCAACTCAGCTCGAAAACACATTTAGAAATTGTACGGGCCGGCGCCACAGCTCAGTAGGCTAATCCTCCGCCTTGCGGCACCGGCACACCAGGTTCTAGTCCCGGTCAGGGCACTGGATTCTGTCCCGGTTGTTCCTCTTCCAGGCCAGCTCTCTGCTGTGGCCAGGGAGTGCAGTGGAGGATGGCCCAAGTGCTTGGGCCCTGCACCCCATGGGAGACCAGGATAAGCACCTGGCTCCTGCCTTTGGATAGGCGCGGCGCGCTGCGCACCCACCGCGGTGGCCATTGGAGGGTGAACCAACGGCAAAAGGAAGACCTTTCTCTCTGTCTCTCTCTCTCACTGTCCACTCTGCCTGTCAAAAAAAAGAAAAAAAAAAAAGAAAAAAAGAAATTGTACGTGTGTGTGCACACTCACAAACAGGTATAGGACCCCGTGGCATGTGTCAGAAGTCCACTATGTGGGCATTCTATAAGGATTCTTTCTAGAACAAGGCTTGACAAACTGTGGCCATGGATCTATCTCTTTGTAGATCAACCTCAAGCTGGTTGAGGTGTCAAAAGAATATTTCATGACACTTAAAAACCAGGGCCCATAAATAAAATTTTGAATTTCAATACTAAAAGATCAGTGGAAATTTATTTTCTTACTTAAAAAAGTATACATGATACAGCTAAGTATTTACTGAGTGGTGTATTATAAAGTATAATATGCTTTTATGAATATTGTACCGCTGAATTTCAGAAATGCCAGGTGCTTTTCAAGCACACACATACACACACACACACAGAGCAGTCTCCCCTGATCTGTAGTTTTGCTTTATGTAATACTAGGCTGGAAAGAGTTCATGTGTTGGAAACAATCCCAGATTTCTACGTTGATGGCATGTGGAGGTGGACCTCTGGGAGGAGATAAGGGTAAGGTGAGGTCGTAAGTATAGAGCCCTCATGATGCACTAGTGCCCCTCTCAGAAGAGGAAGACAGATTCGCGATGGAACACTGCTCTCCTGGTAAAGCCTCCTGCCATGTCTTGCACGAGGAAGCCTGACCGGACACTGGCACCTTGGCATTGGGACTCCCAGCCTCCAGAACCGTGAGAAACACCCCTCTGGTCTTTATATGCCACCCGGCCTCAGGTATTCTATTACAGCAGCAGCAAACGGACTAAGATACCTGGTGTCAGTTAGTTACTGTCAACTTGGTCCAAAAATACTAACTGGAAAACTCCAATAATAAACAATTCTGAAGTTTTAAATTCTGTGCTGTTCAGAGCCGGCGCCACAGCTCAGTAGGCTAATCCTCCGCCTTGCGGCACCGGCACACCAGGTTCTAGTCCCGGTCAGGGCACTGGATTCTGTCCCGGTTGCCCCTCTTCCAGGCCAGCTCTCTGCTGTGGCCAGAGAGTGCAGTGGAGGATGGCCCAAGTGCTTGGGCCCTGCACCCCATGGGAGACCAGGATAAGTACCTGGCTCCTGCCTTCGGATAGGCGCGGTGCACCAGCTGTGGCAGCCATTGGAGGGTGAACCAACGGCAAAAGAAAGACCTTTCTCTCTGTCTCTCTCTCTCTCACTGTCCACTCTGCCTGTCAAAAAAAAAAAAAAAAAAAATTCTGTGCTGTTCAGAGCCCAGGGCTAGAATCTGGCACGAGCCTGTGAAAGACATAATTCGTAACTTTTCTAGCGTATCTGGGCTGTGTAGGCTACTGACCTACCAGTCACTGTGTAGCTGTATGAGTTATCAGTGGGCTGAGGCATTATTACAGTACTTTTTTTTCTTTTAATTTGAGAGGCACAGTTATAGACAGACAGAGGTCTTCTATCTGCAGGTTCACTCCCTAAATGGCTGTAACAATTGGAGCTGGGCTGATCTGAAGCCAGGAGTCAGGAGCTTTTTCTAGGTCTCCCATGTGGGTGCAGGGGCTCAAGCACTTGGGCCATCTTCTACTGCTTTCCCAGGCCATCAACAGGGAGTTGAATTGGAAGTGGAGCAGCCGGGACTCAAACTGGTGCTCCTACAAGAGGCTTAACCTACTATGCCACAGTGTCGGCCCTACAGTGTATGTTGAAGTAACCCTTAGCTTTCTCAATAACGGCTCCAAAGCATAACAGACACACTGGCAAAGCAAATGCTGTAAACTGCTTCCTTTAAGAGCAAAGATGAAAGTTCTGGACTTTTAAGTTAAAAAAATCATATGCTAAGGTTGCTAAGATCTGCAGTAAAAACGAACTGCCTATTTGTGAAACCATGAAGAAGGAAAAAGAAATGTTTTAGTTTTGCTGTTGCACCCCAACCTGCAAAAATTGTAGCCACAGTCTATGTTTAGTTAAGAAGGAAAAGGCATTAAATTACAGGATTCAGAGCTACCCTTGGTTTCAGGCTTCCCCTGGAGGTCGTGGCGGGACTACTATCCGTCCAGGTTAGGGGGACTACAATCCGTCCAGAGGCGGAGGATTTGGGGCTTTGATGAGGTCCCAGTCTGAGTCTCTCGCCTGTGACAGAATGCCCACCTTACTGAATCATGCCAGAGAACTGAGGGGCTGCTAACTGTGGCCTGTGTCTGAGCAGCAAAGGAGGAAAGAGGAAGTAATGTGACATCAGAGAGCTCTCAGCAGGCCTGCACACACGCAGAGCTACCTGCTAGGAATCAGGCCTCACAGCTCAGCTTGGAATTTACAAACTCACACACAAGAACCAGACATCTCAGAGAAGGCATCGGGAGCTGCAGGGACAGAACCACTGGCTCTTCGCTAGCATTCAGTTGAGAAATACAAATAATGAACGCCAAGTTCCTCATCTGAAGGCCAGTGCTAACCAAGCTGTTCATTTTCTGTTCTTTATTTCATTTTCCTAGTCAGCTGCCCAAATCACCATTCACCAAAAAACGGCAACATAAGCACGGTTCACCAGGTGACATCTATGGTGCTCTATGGCGACATCTCCGCAAGTGACTGACATGGGGATCACTGACAAGAGTCACACAGCCTCTGCGGGAAAAGAGAAAGAGAGGAGCAGGCTCCTGGTCTGCCTGACAGGCCCTTGGCCTCGGACAGTGCTGCACAGACTCATGTGACAACCTTTCACCACACACGGGCCACCATGAGATAAATGAGCCCCTCCAAAGCTAGACATGATCAATGTGACACAGGACCGACTTCTCTGAACGGAGCCTAAAAATACTCCAAAGCCACTGTATTTGAGAATTCTAGGTCAACTGGTTCTCTCCCCTGCTCTCAAGAGGCACAAGGAGCAGTTTTTATGCACAGATGGTGGCTGCTATGCGAATCTCAAAGAAAAAAAGCACAGGCTTCCAGAGGGTTCTGTCTCTCCCATCCCTTACACCATAAAAAGATCTGAAGAGTGTTTCAGAATTGAGACAACTCCGGTGTAGACTCCTTATTTTACAAAGCATAGCAGTTTTTGAAGAGTAAGATTTAAGGTTTACAGAAAATAAGATTTATTAGAGAATATTTTGAAACTAGGAATAGAGCATGAATAAATTATCTGGAATAATTAGTCGAGATTATTTTTTTAAAAATTTATTTGAAAATTAGTGTTACACACACACACACACACAGAGAGAGAGAGAGAGAGAGAGAGAGAGAAATCTTCTACCTGGGGGTTCACACCCCAGATGGCCACAAGGGCTGGTGCTGGACCAGGCCAAAGCCAGGAGCCTAGAACTCCACCAAGCCTCCCACGTGGGTGCAGGGACCCAAGCACTTGGGCCATCTTCTGCTGCCTTCCCAGGCACATTAGCGGGAAGCTGGATCAGAAATTGGGACTCAAACCAGTGCTCATATGGGATGCCAGCACAGCAGGCTGCAGCATAACCTACTGTGCCACAATGCCAACCTCTAGTCAAGATTATTTTTAAAAGAATAAATTAATTTAGGCAAATCCGATTGACTAGCCCACAAAGGTTCCCTCTCTCAATTCCTAGACATTATGAAAAGCTAATCTTTGTATAGACCCTTTATAATTCACCAGAAATCAAGGCAGCAAATAAAAATACTTTCAGGAGTAAACTGGTAGAGCAAAAAAACAGTCTACGTTTAATAGATATTGAAGTTACCAGGAGTCAAATTAAATAAAAGTCTGAACCCAATGAGTCATGTTTTAAAAGTAAATTGTACATTGCATAGGTCTCATGGTAGATGTGCTCAAAACAACAACAAAAAAAGATAACACACTAGGGCAATTTATTTTGAGGATAGAATAGAAATCAAATAACAACAAAATCAACTGTACACAATCTTATTCCAGAAAAACTCTAAGCAATTAAGCTGAAATTATAACTCCAAAGGGCCCATAAAAATAAACATTACTACTGCCATTAAACATATAATCCTATAATGACCCCTTTTCTGGGTTTTACACAAGCTGTAACCTTTTTATTTTATAAGCCAGAAAGATATTAAAAGTTTATGTGAAGAAGAACAAGAAATCCTGTCTTCCTACCTGCTCAGAGTACAGAGGGTTCTGTGAGCAGGCCCTGCCTCTCCTGCGTAAGGACGCACACGTGTGGTCCTCAGGGCCCCAGCCTCAAGGTCAGGGGGGACTCAGTGCCCTACAGCCCAGTGCTTCTCCAACTGTCAGGGCTGGAGAACTAGCTTATTTATTTGTTTATGTGTCTCTTTACATCTCCAGCTCATGCAGGCCAGGATTTTTGTTAAGAAATGAATTATTAGTGAGCCAGTGTTGTAGCATAACAGGTTAAGCAGTCGTCTGTCACACTGGCATCCTATATGGGTGTTGGTTCAAGTCCGGGCTGCTCCACTTCCAATCCAGCTATCTGCTAATGTGCCTGGGAAAGCAGCAGAAGACAGCCCAAGACCTTGGGCCCCTGCACCCAAGTGGGAAACCCGAATGAAATAGTCTGGTCCAGTTCAGGCCACTGTGGCCAGCTGGAGAGTGAAGCAATGGACGGAAGGTCTCTACCTCTCCCCCTCCCTCTCTCTGTAACTCTGCCTTTCAAATAAACAAAATAAATCTTTAGAAAAAAAATGTATCAGGAAAACAAAAATTCATAAAGATATATAAAACTTAAGTTCCAATTTATAAGCCTCACTATCAAATTATATAAAAATTTCCTTTTTAAAAACATTTAGGAGGAAGTACCTGGCTCCCGGCTTTGGACTGGCGCAGGGCGCCGGCCGTGGTGGCCATTTGTGGGGTGAACCAATGGAAGGAAGACCTTTCTCTCTGTCTCTCTCTCTCACTGACTAACTCCGCCTGTCAAAAAAAATTTTTTTTTAATCTGAAAGGCAGAGTGACAGGGCAAGAGATAGTAAGAGAGAAACCTTCTGCCCACTGGTTCACTCCCCAAATGCCCACAATAGCCAGGGCTGGGCCAGGCCAAAACCAAAATTCAATCTGGCTTTCCCATGTGGGTGACAGGGCCCAGGCACGTGCGCCATCATCTGCTGCTTCCTAGGTTTCACATGAGCAGGAAGCTGGGCGGGAAGTAGAGGTGAGACTTGACCCCAGGCACTCTGGCATAGGATGAGGGCTTCCCAAGCAGTGTCTTAACACAGCGAGCCACAACACATGGCCCTATGTGTTTCTAAATGCTTAATTTCTGTTCTTAGCTTTGCAGGCAGGTCTATGGACTATAACTTTGAGTGGCTTTCCTTTAAAATACTAGCTTCCAAGGAAAGAAAACAGGTGCTGCGTTCTATGTAGGCACTGACCCACATAGTTCAAAGATCTGATTCACAACTGACAGAATGTGTGATCTTGTACAAGTCAATGGCCTTTCTGGGCCTCCATTAGAGCATTTGCAAGACAAGGAAGTAAGGCTACTCAGTATCCTTCTTCAAACAGTTTTAGTATCACAGGCCTTTCTTTAAAGGAAATCTTCAGGCTGCTGTGGCACAGCAGGTAAAGCCACCACCTGCAGTGCTGGCATCCCATATGGAAGCCGGTTGGAGTCCCTGCTGCTCCACTTCTGATCCAGCTCTCTGCTATGGCCTGGGAAAGCAGTAGAGGATGGCCCAAGTCCTTGGGCCCCTGCACCCATGTGAGAGACCCAGAAGAAGCTCCTGGCTCCTGGCTTCGGATCAGCGCAACTCCGGCTGTTGCCGCCAATTGGGGAGTAAACCATCGGATGGAAGACCTCTCTCTCTGCATCTCCTTCTCTCTCTGTGTAACTCTTTCAAATAAATAAATAAATCTTTAACAACAACAACAACAACAACAAAAAAAAAAAACACAAAGGAAATCTCCAATACAAGGACAATGGGTTCCACACTTAAGGGGAGCTTTGGTTGGGGCAGGGTTGGGGTAACTCAAAGCTCAGTGCCTCATCCTCCCCTCCCCTCTGCTCCCCCATCTCCTGGTAAAGGGCCCAAGGTTCCTAGGACTCCAGGGCTTCCAGTGGGAAAACAACTCTATTTTCGAAGGTCTGTTACAGTTCTAATATTCATTATAGCCTTGACAATTTCACAGCACCTGGAGGAGAGATGAACACGCTTTCAGGAATAAAATGGAACCTTAGTTTAAAAAGTTAACTAAAAAGCTAACAACTAAAGTTTTTTATCTACTTCTAGAATTTTAACAACCAGCTATTAGAATTGTCCAGCTGACCAGTGTCTTCCCAATACTGTAAAGTCTGTAGGTGGGTCCTCAGTAGGGTTCAAGATGACCTGTGAGGAGCTCAGGGCTGTACCACAGAGAGATGGGGACGCCCAGACTCACCTCACCCGAGCACCCCACTCCAGCCTGTCCTCCCCACAGACCACAGCACAGGAAGCAGAGCCCCGCCTTTTCTACTCAGCTGTGCAGACCTCACAGGGTGAAAATCTGGGAGAGAAAGCTGCTCTCCTGGCAGGAGGGAAGGGCAGAAGGAAAGAGAGCCCACATTTCACTCTTCTGCTCCCACACAAGGCCATGGGGGGACGATTTCTTATTAACACAAAAGCTCTTAAAACCAGTTGTTTGATCTGTCAAACAAAAAAAGCCAAATCTAATCCTCTCAGGCCAAACCTATGTCCTAGCAAAACTAACCACACAAGGCGGCCAGACGTCCAGCCCTTGGGCGCTCTGGAGCCCTTCCCTCACCCTCACCCTCACTGTGCCTCCTCTTCTTTTAAATGACCGCCTTTTATGGAGCTACATTTGCTGATCTAGAAGACAACTTGTATTTTCACTGGGACTAAAACAACTTGGACAAAAGCAGTGGCCCACTTTCTCCTTTGTGGCTCCTCCAGAAAGTAGAGGCAGCCCCCAGCCCTGTTTGCAGTCCTGGCTGCCAGGAGATGGCCAGTTTATGTCTCTTGTCCTAGGACAGGAAAAGGATGCACTCTCGGCACCATGTGCTAGCAAGAGATAAGACCCGAGATTTCTGTCCTCAGCACCTTATCAGCTTTTCCTGCGACTTTCCAGAGCAGACAGCACCATGACTGGCAATAAACTACACCCGCTTAGGGGGGGCCGGGGCTGCGAACAACCTGAGGTCTGGGGGGAGTGAGGTAGGGAGGGCTGCAGAACAAGGAAAACAGAAAAATCCTTTCAAGATCTTAAAATGGTTTGGCCCAAATAAAATTGCCTTTTCTCTTTTTAAACACATAGCTTTTTCCATCTGTGTTTGTTAAAACTGTAGCAACAGGGTTACAGGTTTTTATGACAACTTCCTTTCTGGTTGGAACGAAGCACCACTTTCCTTGCTTTGAGCCCTGCCCCTAACCGCCTTGTGCTACCAGCGCCTGGGCACGTAGCACGAGACAGCTTGAGTGACGGATGCTCTGATGGGTGCCTATAAAGCACAGGCTGCAGGGTGAACGCCTCCTCCAGGCACGCAAGCCTCCACTTAGACAACCAGTGTTTCCTGGGGTCAGGCCACGTGCACTCGCACAGGACAATTCCGTTCCCGTACGGCGGAGGGACAAGTGAAGCTGTGGGACTCTCCTCCACATGCAGAGGGCTGTCACTGACCCGCTCTGCGCTGCAACACATCACACCTGGAATCAAGGCTTATGTTACTTAGAACCCTGACATTCTTGAGGGGGGAAGGGA
This sequence comes from Oryctolagus cuniculus, assembly GCF_964237555.1. NCBI lineage: Eukaryota > Metazoa > Chordata > Mammalia > Lagomorpha > Leporidae > Oryctolagus > Oryctolagus cuniculus. The sequence continues at coordinate 43,761,189 of NC_091433.1, read as the reverse complement.
GTGGTGAATATAGATCCTAGAGAAAAATCTAGATGAAACAAGAACATTTATATGTAGGTATGGACTGTTATTTTGAATCAATCTATGTCAAAGTCATATAAATTTGTACTCCTCTGCCAAAACTTGTTTATTATGAAGAATATCAAACATATAGAAAGGTAGAGAAAATAAGTATAATGTACCTATTACCCAGCTTGAATAATTATTTTTCCACTCTTAAATACTCATTATTCTATTCTTTCTCCATTAATTCATTTTTTTTTTTTTTTTTTATTTATTTTTTTAATTATTTATTTTTTTGACAGGCAGAGTGGACAGTGAGAGAGAGAGACAGAGAGAAAGGTCTTCCTTTGCCGTTGGTTCACCCTCCAATGGCCGCCGCGGCCGGCGCGCTGCGGCCAGTGCACCGCGCTGATCCGATGGCAGGAGCCAGGAGCCAGGTGCTTTTCCCGGTCTCCCATGGGGTGCAGGGCCCAAGCACCTGGGCCATCCTCCACTGCACTCCCTGGCCACAGTAGAGAGCTGGCCTGGAAGAGGGGCAACCGGGACAGAATCCGGCGCCCCGACCGGGACTAGAACCCGGTGTGCCGGAGCCGCAAGGCGGAGGATCAGCCTAGTGAGCCGCGGCGCCGGCCTCTCCATTAATTCAAAGTAAATCACAGAAACCATATACTTTCACCTATAGATATTTTCCTATGTATATCTAAAAGATAATCTAAGAAAAATCTTTATTTATACTACTTACCACAATAAAGATTAATAACATTTGCTTAACATTACAAAGTAGCTAGTCTATGTTCACATTGCCTTCATCGTCTTATTATTGATTTATTACAATTTATCTGCATCAGTTTCCACATAAGGTCCATATACTGTGATCAGTTGATATGTCCTTTTTTTTTTTTTTTCCTTTTTAAAAGATTCATTTATTTCATTTGAAAGGCAGAGTTACAGAGAGAGAGAGGTCTTCCATCTGCTGGTTCACTCCCTAGATGGTTGCAACAGCAGAGCTGTGCCAATCCAAAGCCAGGAGCCAGGAGCTTCTTCCAGGTCTCCCATGCGGATACAGGGGCCCAAGGACTTGGGCCATCTTCTACTGCTTTCCCAGGCCATGGCAGAGAGCTGGATAGGAAGTGGAGCAGCCAAGACTCGAATTGGTGCCCATATGGGATGCCGGCACTGCAGGCAGTGGCTTTACCTGCTACGCCACAGTGCCAGCCCCTCCTGTCTCTTTTAAGACGTAATTTCCCACTCCATCTCTCCCTTTTGTTGTTGATGAAAGGAAGCAATTTGTCCCACATGGTTCTCTCATGATGTGAATTGTATGGTGGGGGGTTAACATGTTCCCTGTCCCATGCAATCTTATTCAGCACTTGTGCTATTTATGAAACACTGAGATGGATTCATGGTTAAGTAAATTTGAGAGACAAACCTGTGCTATTCTTCTCCTTTAGTCAAAATGTGCATTATCACTAGAGAAATGTGGCTGTTGTTAAATTTCAGAATTTCCCAAAAATATCTGACCTCAGAGCCCTTTTCAGCTTAACACCCACTGGCATGCCAGGGATTCGGTGTTCTGCTGAACCTCCACTGAAAGAGCTGTTCAAATAGATAACTGCCAGAATCTGGATAAAATGGGCAACTGCTTTGATGAGATCTACAGCTAAGGGTCTGTCTAAGCGGATGGGCTTTTACCAATGGGCAACCCATTTTACGCAAAAATGGCAGAAAACTAGTATGGGAGTGAAAACATTCCATTATGAACCACTAGCTGCTGGGTGACACTGCAAGAAGAGTTAATGCTTCTGTAGTTACTCCTTTATTAAAAGGGAGATACTGTTTCCTGGCTTAGTAAGAAAGAACACTCCCACTATTGAGGGAGAGGTGGCAGAGAAATAACATGTCCTTGATCATGCCAAGCCTTACAATTGCTTACAGCCCAGCCTTGCCTTCTTTGTAGGATCACCTACAGCAGTAGAAGCTGCACAGTTTTAACTGTGGACAGCCACAAGTGAACAAGATCTTAAAGCTGAGTTCCACTTAAAGTCTGTGCAAAGGTCAAACCACAGAAATAGTGAATAAATGCATAATACAACAACAAAAGAAAACAAAAGGGAAAAAGCTCCTTGACACTGACCTTGGCAACAGTTTCTTGGATATCACACCAAAAGCTCAGGCTACAAAAGCAAAAATCAATGGAACTATACCAAACTAAAAACTTCTGTTCAGGAAACAATTAACAAAATGAAAAGGCAACTTATGAATTGGAGAAAAACATTTGCAAACTATGTATCTGATAAAAGTTAACACCCAAAATGTATATAGAGAACTCATACAACAAAACAGTAAGAAAATATATAATCTGATTTAAAAATGGACAAAGAACCTGAACATATATTTCTCAAGACATTTAAATGGCCAATAGATACATGAAAAGATGCTCAACATCACTAATCATCAAGGAAATGCAAACCACAGCCCTTCACACCCATTAGCATAGCTATTATAAAAAATAAGAGATAAGTGCTGGCAAGAGTATAAGGAAAAAGAGAACCCTTGTATACTGATGGTGAAAATAGAGATTGGTATCACCATTATGGAAAACAATACAAAGTTCCTTAAAAAATTAAAAATACACTATTTGCTTCTCAAATAAATAAATCTTTAAAAAAAAGAAATTAAAAATACAAATTTCACAACATAGCAATCCAATTCTGGGTATACAGCCAAAGGAAATGAAATTACCACCTTGTAAAGATATCTGCACTCCCATATTCAGTGCAGCAGTATTCACAACAGCAAAGACAGGCAAGCAACCTACGTGTCTGGTAATGAATGAATGAATGGATAAGAAAGAAAGAAAATGTGATACACACATATAGGAATATTATTAAACCTTTAAAAAGCAGGAGTTCTTGCCATTTGTCACAACATGTATGGATCTGGAGGCCATTATGGTAAGTGACGTAAGTCAGACACAGAAAAAAAATATGGCATGATTTCATTTATACTTGGAATCTTAAAAAAAAAAAAAAAGTCATGGCAAGAGTTTGGTACAATGATTAAACCACTGCTTGGGACCCCTGCACCCACAGCAGGGTACCTGAGTTTGAGTCCCAGCTCTGCCTCCAATTCTAGCTTCCTGATGCTGTGTGCCCTGGGAGGAAGCAGGTATTGGCTCAAGTTGTTGGGTCCCTGTCACTCAAGTGGGAAACCTGGATAGAGTTCTGAGTTCCTGGCTTTGGCCTGGCCCAGTCTCAGCTGTTGTGGGCATTTGGGAAGTAAACCAGCAGATGGAAGCTCTCTGTTTCTATCTCTGTTTTGCAAATAAAAATAAGCAAATATATTTTTAAAAAGTCAAACAAAGATAGAGATAAGAGTGTTTATATTAGTATGGGGCAAGAATATGGGGAGACTAGGTTGAAGGATACAAAGCAAATATGCAGCATGACAAGTCTAAAGATTTAATGCACACTATGAGTAATATAGTTAATAATAGCATATTCTAATAAGGATTTTTTTGCTAAATCAGTAGATCTTGCCATAGGGGCAAAAATGGGTAACTATGTGAGACAATGGATATGTCAATCCAATAAATATTTCACCATAGTAATAAGCATTTTACTATTAGTACCTTGGAGACAACTTTAAGAACTCCCACTGGCCAAAGATGAAAAAATCTGATTGTCAATAAACAAAACTACTGCAATGCATTGAAGCATACCAAATACATTTCAATCCACAAGTGATATAAAAAAGTGAACATTTATTGGTCCCCTTTGGGGAATGGTAGGGAGATCCCCTATCATTTTCAAATACTGCTGAATGAAAGATATATCAACATTGTTGTATGTGATCTTTATTCGAATCCTTATTCTAACAAAGAAATGGTAAAGAAGCCAAAATTCATAACATTAATACAAATTGAAACTTGGAAAACTTACTGATGCTAGTAAGTAATGGTATTAGAGTTCTGCATTGAGAAAAGGAGTCCTTAAATTAACTTTTAGCAATAAGTACTCAAAGTATTGAAATACTTAAAATATGGATGAAATGTTGATTTCTGGGATGCATGTGTTTTAGAGTTAACACTGGAGGGGAAGAGTCTTAGCGATTAGACAAGTCAGAACGTCTAGTACTCCCCTTCCCTCTTTGCTTCTCCAAGGATCTGTGTCTTACAGATATGCTCTTTTCTCCCCAGAAGTCCTCTCCACCAGATTACACATTCTGCCAGCTGACTACCTGATGCCTGTCCCCAGGCCTCAGGCACAGTAGAGTATGTCTCAGACTTCCTGAACTGTGGTTCATTCCCCAAATAGTCTCAATGGCTGGGGTGGGCCAGGCTGAAGCCAGGAGCCTGGAACCTATCTGTGCCTCCTATATGGGCGGCAAGGGTCCAAGTACTTGAGCCATCATCTGTTGCCTTCCCAGGTGCATTAGCAGGGAGCTAGAACAGAAGTGGAGCAGCTAGAACTGGAACCAAGGCTCATATAGGATAAAGGTGTAGCAGGCAGCTCAACCTACTGCCAGTGCTGGCCACTGACAATGCCAGCCCCAAGACATACAATAAGTTTAAGCATTTGTTAAAAGCTTTTGAGTTTAAGCTCACAAAAAGCTTCAAAACCAGGCAAGTAAAGTTTAGGACCTCTATGTGGAATTACAAAAGAAATCCTGGACAAAGATCAGGGGACAGAGGACTAGAGGCCAGATGTCAGGCCCCTCCCACTGTTGCTTTAGAACAACTCTTTTTGATGCAAAAAAGATAAACTTGTCAAAAAGCAACAGAGGAGAAACCAAACCACCTCAGCCTTGTGCTCTTTGGCAGACACTGGCTGCTGTCCCAAGAAATACAAACTCTGAGTGAACTTCCTAGAGGCTCAGTCTGCTTCAGATAAGAATTAGCACAACCTCCACAAACAACAAAGCCTACAGCACTCCGACTCCGACTCCTATCAACAGAGGACTTACAGTGTAAATCTAACAGTCAAAGACAATTATTTGGAAACGTCTCATCAGGTTTCAGGCTAAAGGCTAAACTTTTAAACATAAGTCTTTGGTTGTTATAAATTACTTCTAATGGATTTACATAAGATTACAATTTAATGATGGATAAGAATGAAGAAATATATTAAACTACACTTAGAGCTATTGGTACAATTCTATTAAATTAGGGCTATATTTAAGCTGCTTCTGTCACTGTATCTTGGAGAGATTGGTCTAGAAAATAACCAAGGGGGCTGGTGCTGTGGCACAGTGGGTAAAACCGCTGCCTGCTATGCCAGCATCCCATATGGGCGCCAGTTCAAGTCCTGGCTGTTCCACTTCCAATCCAGTTCTCTGGTATATGGCCGGGGAGAGCAGTGAAGATGGTCTAAGTACTTGGGCCTCTGCACCCACATGGGAGACTCGGAAGAAGCTCCTGGTTCCTGGCTTCGGATCAGCTAAGCATCGGCCATTGCAGCCATTTGGGGAGTGAATCAGTGATGGAAAACTTTTCTCTCTCTCCTCTCTCTCTCTCTGCCTCTAACTTTGCCTTTCAAATAAATAAATAAATCTTTTTAAAAAAAGAAAATTATCAAGCCAACATCCTCCTTAGTTTAACATTTTAAATTTAGAAGCAAAGCCTGGGGCCAGTGCTGAGGCACAGTGGGTTAAAGCCCTGGCCTGAAGCGCCAGCATCCCAAATGGGTACCAGTTCTAGTCCTGGCTGCTCCTCTCTGATCCATCTCTCTGCTATGGCCTGAGAAAGCAGTGGAAGAGAAGATGGCCCAAGTCCTTGAGCCCCTGCACCCATGTGGGAAACCTGGAGGAAGTTCCTGGCTCCTGCTTAGGATTGGCGCAGCTCCGGCCATTGCGACCATCTGGGGAGTGAACCATCCGAAGGAAGACCTCTCTCTCTGGCTCTACCTCTCTCTATAACTCTGTTTTTCAAATAAAAAAACCAAATCTTTGAAAAAAAAAAAAAAAAAAAGGAAGCAAAGTCTATATAGGACAATATTCTTAGACTCTGTCCAACAGTGTTTTGGTAATAAATTATCCAAATGACTTAATAGGAACCCCTAAGGCAGAGAAAATGTTTATTTAAATTACTTGAATGCTTTCAGATAGCTTCAAGCAATTTAGTATCACAAATGCAAACATTTGCTGTGCTAATTATAATTAGTTCTTGTAATAGTATTCCCATGGGGGCAGTTAAGTGATCCCATGGGGGCTTGAAGCTACTTTTTCCCCTCTAGGAAAAAGGTTCATAAACCTCAAACTCAAAGAAGGAAAATCTTGAACTAACAACTAGTGTGGAAAGAACAATGTTTAAACACTCAGGGTGTACGGTATGTGACTTGTGTATGTTTATCTACATCCACGTGCTCACTGTCCCCTCCGCATGTCAGGAAGGAGGTAAGGGAGCACAGGTAAGGTACTGGAAGAGCTCCTTCCTCTTCAGCTAGACTAGTGTTTAGCGTTGTCGCTGACAATCAAATTAAAGTTGGTAGGACTGGCTGGCTACCTGCAAAGATACTGGGCTGGGTATGCACACTGCCAGATCAAGGGATTTCTCATCGCCAAAATGGTGCAGGTAGGAAACAGCGAGCGACACGATGAGTAAGTTTCTGAAGGTGTTCAGGTTTATATGGCACAACTGATGCCTTGGTTCATAATTCTAGTCATCTTCTCACATTTTCATTGATCCAAAATGCCTTGTTCAGAATTATCCTGCAGAATTATCCTTAATCATTTGTTTGCTTCCTTGTTAATATATTTAAAGAGTTGTTAAAAGTAACTTAAGGGCCTGAGCCGCGGCTCAATAGGCTAATCCTCCGCCTGCGGTGCCGGCACACTGGGTTCTAGTCCTGGTCAGGGCGCCGGATTCTGTCCCGGTTGCCCCTCTTCCAGGCCAGCTCTCTGCTGTGGCCGGGGAAGGCAGTGGAGGATGGCCCAAGTGCTTGGGCCCTGCACCCCATGGGAGACCAGGATAAGCACCTGGCTCCTGGCTTCGGATCAGTGCGGTGCACCGGCCGCAGCGCGCCGGCCACGGCAGCCATTGGAGGGTGAACTAATGGCAAAAGGAAAACCTTTCTCTCTCTCTCTCTCTCTCTCTCACTGTCCACTCTGCCTGTCAAAAAAAAAAAAAAGTAACTTAGGGAGCTGAGTTGTTTTGACAGCCAGAGAAATCCATTATTGGATTAGTTTCTCTCTTTTTTTAAAGATTTATTTTATTATTTGAAAATCAGAGAGTCAGAGTTACAGAGACAGAGGAAGAGACAAAGAGAAGCCAGGAGCTTCTTCCAGGTCATCCATGTGGGTGCAAGAGTCTAAGCACTTTGGCCATCCTCCAAGACTTTCCCAGGGGACTGGCAGGAAGCTGGATTGGAATGGGACGCTCGGTAGCATTGCAAGTGGAAGCTTAACCTGCTATGCCACAGCGCTGTCCCCTCTCATTTTTTGTAGTATTAACTCTTTCAGTCTGTGACAGTCTGATAAGATGAATGAATTAGGTACAATTTACCATGTGTCACCATGTGGGACAGTTTTAGTAGAATTTCTTTGGTCAATTAAACCTGATAACTAAATGTCAAGGCTACGTATGAACGGCATCAATGCTTTCTGAAGCCCATAAAAAGGTGAAAAAGACCTTCACGTGGAGCTGGCGCTGTGGTGTAGCAGGGAAAGCTGCTGTCTGCAGCACTGGCATCCCATATGGCCGCAGGTTTGAGACTTTCTGCTCCACTTCCGATCCAGCTCTCTGCTGTGGCCTGGGAAAGCAGTAGAAGATGGCCCAAGTCCTTGGGCCCCTGCACACACATGGGAGACCTGGAAGAAGCTCCTGGCTCCAGATTGGCGCAGCTCCAGCCGTTGAGGCCATTTGGGGAGTGAACCAGCCGATGGAAGACTTCTTTCTCTCTGCCTCTGCCTCTCTAACTATGCCTTGTAAATGAATAAATATTTAAAAAAAAAAAGACCTTCATGGCTGGCACCATGGCATACCAGGTTAATCCTCCGCCTGCGGCGCCAGCATCCCATATGGGCGGCAGGTTCTGGTCCTGGTTGCTTCTCTTCCAGTCCAGCTCTCTGCTGTGGCCTGGGAGTGCAATGGAGGACGGCATAGCTCCGGCCGTGGCGGCCATTTGGGGAGTGAACCAACAGAGGGAAGACCTTTCTTTCTGTCTCTCTCTCTCACTGTCTGTAACTCTACCTGTCACATAAATTAAAAAAAAACAAACAACAACAACAAAAAAAAACCTTTACGTTATTGCTTACTCTTCTCTTGTATGGCTGATTCTTTGGCAACATTTATTTCTCTAACACCAAACAGCTTGGCTATCTTGGACAACAGGAAAATGGTAGCCAAAAAAGGTGGGAGGACTATATGTTTACCATGATTTTGCCTACGCAGGGAAGGCTAGGGAGACAGCGTGAACAGAAGTATAACCCTCAGAAATTAACTGAGTCCTCTATGGAGACTACCACCTGGCCTGGGGTCAGCTCCTGGTTCTGGGGTCAGGGGAGGGGCAGATCCAGTGACTGGTCACTGCAGGGGTACAAAGATCAGGCCTCCTCACTAGGGGCAGCGCTGTGGTGCAGCGGGTTAAGTAGCCATCTCTAGTGCTAGCATCGCATATGGGCAGCAGTTCAAGTCCTGACTGCTCCACTTCTGGTCCAGCTCCCTGCTAACATACCTGGGAAAGCAGGGGAGGATGGCCCAAGTGCTCACTCTTGCAGCCACGTGGAAGACCTGGATGAAGCTCGTGGCTCCTGGCTTCGACCTGGTCCAGCACTGGCCATTTAGGGAATGAACCAGCGAATGGAAGATCTGTCTATCTCGCCCTCTCTCCCTGTAACTCTGACTTTCAAATACATAAACAAATAAATATTTAAAACAATAAAAAAGACCTAGAGCTGTGAAGAGCTCCCTGAGGAGCTGGCTGAGGACAAGGACTCTACCACAGGCCAACTGCTCTCCCTGCTCAGTCCTACAAGCACTTCTTATAAACTCCTTGCTTGTGAAACCCAGGAAACCCAGAGCAGCAGCACTTGCACCCAGGGCCTCTCCCCAGCCTCTTCACCATGGAGGTGCTGGTTGCTTATCTAAACTGTAAAAGCACATTGCACATTAATGGCTCTCTTTTGTCACGTTTTAAACATTTTCTCCATAATTTTTAAATTTCTTCACAATCTCCCCATTACTTTATATGTGGTTGAGTTTTCTGCCTTTTCTCTTTGTGATCTTAGGCTCTGATGTTATGCTGTAAGAAACAAAATCAGGGGCCGGTACTGTGGCGAAAGGGGTTAAAGCCCTGGCCTGAAGTGCTGGCATCCCATATGGGCGCCAGTTCGAGTCCCAGCTGTTTCTCTTCCAATCCAGCTCTCTGCTGTGGCCCGGGAAGGCAGTGGAGGATGGCCCAAGTCCTTGGGCCCCTGCACCCACATGGGAGATCCAGAAGAGGATCCTGGATCCTGGCTTCAGATTGGCACAGCTCCAGCCATTGCGGCCATCTGGGGAGTGAACCAGCAGATGGAAAACCTCTCTCTCTCTCTGTAACTCTGTCTTTCAAATAATAAAATAAATCTTAAAAAAAAAAAAAAAAGAAAATCAAACCACTACCCTGACTGCATTATTAAATATGAGCTTGTATTTTAGTATAGGACATTTATAATAATAATTCAATACTTTAACATTTAAATATTTAAGCCATATAAAATTTATCATGACACATGGTATGGGGCTAGAATCTAACTTTGATTGAAATAGAAAATTTTGACATTGTTTATGAATAACTAATCCATTTTACACTTACTTGAATTTTTGTTTTTACTTTTTATCCTATGGCTGATAATTATGTCCAAATGATCTGAATTTAGTTGACTCTCTCAACCCCATTAGAACCTTGGCTGCATTATACATGATAGCTATGGCAGGACACAAATACTAAAATTTTATATATGAGTATCTGCTTCTGGGCTGACCAATCTTTTTTTTTCTTTTTTTTTTTTTTTTTTTGGACAGGCAGAGTGGACAGTGAGAGAGAGAGAGACAGAGAGAAAGGTCTTCTTTTTCCATTGGCTCACCCCCCAATGGCCGCTGCGGCCAGTGTGCTGCGGCCAGCGCACTGCGCTGATCCGAAGCCAGGAGCCAGGTGCCAGGTGTTTCTTCTGGTCTCCCTTGCGGGTGCAGGGCCCAAGCACTTGGGACATCCTTCACTGCACTCCTGGGCCAAAGCAGAGAGCTGGAGTGGAAGAGGAACAACTGGGAGAGAATACAGTGTCCCAACCGGAACTAGAACCCAGGGTGCCGGCGCCGCAGGCGGAGGATTAGCCTATTCTGACCAATCTCTTTCACTCATCACTCAGTCTATTTGGATATTTCCATATTTATACCTTCATAGTCCCCTGTCTGGAGCAGTCTACCACACCATAATTCCACCTGTTAATTCATTTATTTTTTAAATTAATTTATTTGACAGATAGAGTTAGACAGTGAGAGAAAGACAGAAAGGTCTTCCTTCCATTGGTTCACCCCCGAAATGGTCGCCACAGCCATAGATACGCTGATCCAAAGCCAGGAGCCTGGTGCTGCTTCCTGGTTTCCCATGCGGGTGCAGGGGCCCAAGCACTTGGGTCATCCTCCACTGCCTTCCTGGGCCACAGCAGAGAGCTGGACTGAAAGATAGCAACCGGGACTAGAACGCGGTGCCCATATAGGATACTGACGCCACAGGCGGAGGATTAACCAAGTGAGCCATGGTGCTGGCCCCCTGTTAATTCATTTATGAGCAGTATTTAGTGCTATACACACTGCAAGGCAGTGAAACAGAAAAATCCATGTTTTCACAAAATGTAGCATAATGCCCAGTGAGAGACAATACTAAATATTTATACCAGTAATTCATCAGAGTAGTCAAAGTACAGTATACCCTTTCCAGCTTAGAAATGTTATTTCTGGATCTGTTCATTCCTTTATACATTTAGGGAGGCACTGTCAGGGAGAACTCATCCCAATTTCCAGGAAGATCATAAAGGACCCTGAGAATTCAGTGTTTACTGGACGCTCCGGGCTAATGCACGGAATAGGAAGAACAGGATTCAGAGATCCTGACAACATCAGGAGGCCACGTCCCATGAGCTCCGCACGCTCGGCCAGTCCTGAAACTCCCTGGTCTCCTTCCTGAGCAAAAGCCAGGCGCGCAGTAGCCGGGATCCCAGGCGAGTTTAACCAGTTCAAGAACGGGTGGGAAGTCTGCTCTACTCAAGGTCATTTTGACCTTTTAAAGGGAAAAACAGATGCTACCCTCGAGCTCTTCCCATGATGTCCCTAATATCTACATTTGAGAGGTCTCAAACTGTGGACGACTGCACGCAGCTTTAATAGCTGAGACAGAAAGCTCTGCTTCACGGAAAACAAAAACTAAGAAGGAATTTTCCCAACCAGTAAATTCTATAGGCATTGTGGGGCTTCACAGTCGCAGGCAGAAATCAGTTTTCCAGCTCATATTTGAAAGTTTTTTTTTTTTAAATAAAAATACATGTGCGTTGAAGATAGTTAAATATAAGTAATTCTTTTCTTTTTAAAAAGTTTTTTTCTTAAATAAATTTAGCTTTATAATAATCTAAAAAAACCACTAGATTATTTTATCCAAGAGGATATTTTAAAACAAAAACAAACTGGTGATTTGTATTTTCGCTTTAAAATAAATTTGATAGTTCTGAACTCCATGCTGAACAACGAGGATGCCAGCGAATTCACTCATCACACCACGCTTGAAGTTAAGCTTTCTAAACACTAAATCTCTTTAGCACAAGATCAAAGATCAGTCTACTCCTGGAAGACACCCAAATGCTATACACTGCAACTCTTTAAAAGCTAGCTCTGGTTTCTCTGGGAAACAAAATACATCCAATATCAAATAGGTTAAATTAAATAAGCAGAGGCCCACGAGCCTGAGGCTGTTTGGGTCTTTTGAGTTCCTATGCAACACACTGCAACTTACTTTAGCATGGAAACAATAAGCAAACCCAAACCCAATCTAGCAGGATGTTAGTCAATCACAGCAGCGCCTTCAGTCAGTCACTCACAGGCAGCCAACCCATCAGACCACGTCCCCTGCAAAGCAAGTGTCTAGCTGGAACCAATCGAAGGATTTCTGTATTTCTCCCACATTCAGCCTACAGAAACTGACCGTCCACTCTGCAGAGAGCTCTCTTCATGAAGTGTTCTCTGCTCAAACTTTCAAGTTATAGTTTTCCTTGTAACACCAACAGCACCCCAGGTACCTGAAACACAACAGCTGGCAAACCACAGTCGCTTTTACAGAATTAGCAGGCATATATATATCACCTGGTTCTTTTCTGAGCACTCATTTCACTATGTACTTTTACTTGTTGCTGGACTGTCCAAAATTCAATGGACACTGACACTGCCAGGTAGTCGCAGGTGGAGACAAACAGCTTGGGATGGCCAGGGGCTGACTGTGAACTTGCATGCTTCCCCTCATGCTGTTATTGTTAATGTGGAACTTTGTAAAACAACATTTTTCATGAATACATACAGCAGGAAACATGTTTGTTTGACATATTTATACCTTCTAATTGACATTGGCACTTTGGAAGAGCATCCAACACTAACTATAATCTTTCAGATTACATTGTAAATTAGCTGGCAGCAGAAACCCTTTACTTGGTAAAGAGCCATGTGAGGAAAATCAATAAAAGTAGATTGAGTAGGGATGGTAATTTAAGTTATAAGGGAGTCAGTGTAGAGTTTCTTGAAAAAATGAATACACTGAAGGAACTATGAAGATGCAATCAATAAACCCAGAATATATAACTTTCTCTGTAACCATAGTATCTTCAACAATAAATTACAGAGAAAAAAATATGGGAACCTATAGGTTAAAATAATCTAAAAGACATTATCAATTAATTGCAATAGACAGACCTTGTTGGGATCCTGATTCAAATATATATACAAACTAAAAAATCATGAGACAACTGGCAAAATTTGAACAAAGATTGGATTTAATGATATTGAGGGATCGTGCTTCATTTTCTAAGGTGACAATGCAACTGTGACTGCATATGACTTAACAAATACAATTAATATGGTATCATGTCTAGGAATCGCCTCACGAATGGGGGAGGGGATAGGCGCACAGTAAAATGAGACTGATCATGAATTAATAACTGCTAAGTCAGGGAAGGGATATCAATAAGAGCTTCTTAGTCTCTTTATTTCCATACACATTTAAGCATTTAAAGATTTCCATGAGAGAAAGTTCTAGAAGGCGAGGGTATGTCTGCAGGCCTAATAGAAGGAGAGTTTTTCCTAGAGTGCCGTGAGTAGCCCAAGGCATGTGCGTCTCAGTGAAAGTCGTCACTAACTAGACGACCTAACTGAAGCCTGGCAGTTTCCTTATTCTGAGAGAGAGACTCGTGGACTCCCTCAGAGGAACCAGGGCCGAGGGGAAGTCACCCGTGCCGAAAGGTAAAGTCATCGGTGCGCTGACTCAGACAGGAACAGAGAAGCCAGTGGAGCAGGGTGCTTCCCTTATGAGGTCATGCATTGGCCACGGCTACCCCTGCTAATGTTAGAACAGGGTTTTTCCCCAAAACACTCACAATTCCTCTCCCTGGCAAAACAGGAACTGATCCTAACAGGAATATTATGTAATAGCAAGGAACTAGGAGACTGGGAAAAGCAGGATGAGGGGCAGAGAAGGGCTGGCAGGACGAAGGTGGGGGGGTGGGGGCGGAAGAGCGAAGCTGCTCAGGGGAGCACTAAATAAAGGCCCAAGCCTGGCACCCACGTCCTTCTCCTTCGCAGCCGGCTCGTGCTTCTCTCCCTGATAACCAGACACTTTCAAAGCAGTGAGGGCACAGAGAAGGGGCAGTGTGATCTTCTGCGAAACTGAGGGAATCCTAGGCAAAGAGAAGGAAACCCAGCAGGAGAGGGCCAGGCATGCTGGGCGCCTGCCCTTCTTTCTTTTTCTCCAGCTTCACTGAGGAAAAACTGATAGATAAAAATGGCATATATCTAAGGTATACAATGAGGTATTTGGATATCTATACAATGTGAAATCACTACCACATCGCATTAACCAACACTTCCATCTCTTTGTGTGAATAAATGTGTGTGTGTGTGTGTGGTTAGGGCACGTCCAATCTACCCCCTTGGCAAATTCAGCTATACAATACGGCCTTGTCATCCACAATGACCACGCTGTCGGTTAGGAATACAGAACTTCTTCATCTCAGAGCTGCTAATCTGTACCTTTTGACCAGAGGGGGGCTCCATCTCACTGTAGGGGGCACAGCAGTCCACCAAGTAACATCTTAAGAATGTTGTCAAATAGCTCTGGGACCACCAACAACACATGTCACAGGCTCAGTGGCAGGACCAACAATGCCAGCTCCTAAAGACAAGTAGTGTTCACTTGTTTTTAGTATTCTATACTGTCTGGATATGATGACCCCGCTTTTGAGAAAGACAGGAAGGTTCACATAACGGATATCACACTCACACATCCACACACCAATACTTCTCATTACTATAACCTCTGGTTATTTGTGTCACTGGATTTTCTTGTTCCAAATGTACACCTATAGGTCATAACTTTTCTAGAGCAAACAATTACTACTTTTATAATAAAGTATCATTCGTAGAAAAAAATCTCCATAAGCTTAGGGCAGAGTACTCTCTCCGTGAGGACAAACACATTTACAAAGCCAGACTCGCTACCTTACCCAAGTGGTAGGCATTATCCTTATCTCCAAAGTCAGTGTGTGTGTGTGTGTGTGTGAGAGAGAGAGAGAGAGAGAGAGAGAGAGAGAGAGAGAGAGAAAGAAAGCTATCTGTTGGTTCACTCTCCAAATGGCTGTGCAATGGCCAGGGCTTGGCCAGGCTGAAACAGGAGCCTGGAACTGCATCCAGCTCTCCCACATGACTGGCAGGGGCCCAAGTACTTGAGTTATCATCCGCTGATTTCCTATGAGCACTAGCAGAGAGCTGGATGGGAAGTGGAGTAGCCGGGACTTGAACCAGCACTCTGATATAGAATGCCAGAGCTCCAAGTAGTAGCTTAACCTGCTGCACCACAACGCCAGCCCCAGCAGGTACTTTTTCAGAGAGTGTTGTTATAAAAGCCTAAGTTTAGGCACAACCACTTTCTCCACTCCCTAGCTTGCAAGTGACTCTTCCTCTGCCATTGTCTTACCAGATGCCAGCCAGTGCAGCAGCCCAATCTTGGATTTGAAGTCACCAAACTGGAGAGTTAATAAGTAGGTTTTCTCAAATTATTTCACTGTATTAACAAAAGCTGATCAACATACTGCCGTCTGTGCTTTCACCTCCAGGAGGTTAAACCCTACCAGCTTACGTGTGTACAAAGTCCGACAAGGCAGAGAGACAAAGCCTTCCAGCACGGTCAGTGAGGAGAGAAAACAGCCAACTCAGAGTGATGATGGAAGCTATGGGGAAGACACAACTCAGTGGGAGAGAGGCTTTGGCAGACGGGGACAAGCACTTGAAAAAAGTTAAAGGCCTCACAGCATCAGCTGAAGAGCGGGGAAAAACAAAAGTTAACAACCAGGGCAGGAGATGGCACAGTGGATGGGCAAAAGAAGGACCAGGACAACAGTCTGCTAGTTTCAGCCCTGAGCTGCTCACAGCCACACAGAGAGAGCCCCATCAGGGCCTTCTTCCTCCAGCGTAGCCTCCTGCCATCTATCCACACAGGGTCAGCGCCTTGGCTGCCACATTCAGTACCCACCCCCACCCCTGCCCCAGTACCTCCCCATCTGTTCTTTTCTCTCCAGCTCTCAGACACAACCTTGGCTCAGGCTTCCAATGCCTCTCTGGAATCAAGCCTCTTAACTGGAATCCCCACCTTTGGTCTGGTCCCTTTCCACCCTCATTCTTACTTTCTTATCTTCTGCAGCCAGCGTGATCTTTCTAAAATACAAAAACAGTCATGCTCCTCCTCTGTTCACATCCTTCAATAGCTCTACAGTGCACACAAAGAATATAGTCTAAGTGTTCCTAGCACATGTCTTAATAGCACTTTCAGGGGAAATCCTGCCCCCACGTTTTGGGAGCCCAGGCTCATTTTACAGTACCTACCCAAATAGTCAAAATCAGCTTGTAACGAGACTTCTTTCCATACCAACCTGCCTCTTGTGGGGGCACACATTGCAAATATGTAGACAGCACTCATGGATAACTGGATGCAGGATCTACTGCAGGTGGTGGCTGGAAATGACCAGCTTAGGGACATCAGCTGCTCTAGGTGTCCCTTGCCTGGTCAGCCCAGGGGCTGATGGGATTGACATCTTAGCACACCTGTAACCCACTCATGGCATACTGGCTGACAAAGGGCCTAAGGAACAAAGCTGACTGATGTAACTTGCTTGTCGAGATACAAACAGAATTTAGGCTTCAGTGCAATCTTGGAAACACAGTTGATTGCTTTTAAAAGGCCTGGTAGGTAGGTTATTTCTGTCCATAGAGCCCTAGCCCCTCTCTTTGCAGCTACCCTGATGTTCTAGATCTGCTGGCCCCACACAGCTTTCTAGAAAAGAATATGACTTCGCATTGTGAGCCCTGGAAGAAAGGCAAGGATGGTGTCATCTTTTCTCTTGTCCTCCTGAGGCAATGACTGGCCTGGGATCCCTGGTAGAAGTCCTGTTCTAGGTTCACCAGAAAAATCCAGGTTCTGGAGGTCCGGGAGTCTCTGATCACACACGCTTACCTCAGTCTCCACCAGAGGTGCCCTTTACACCCTGGCACAGTGAGCAACTCTGAATCACCTGACAGCCGGGACTGGTCCTTTCTTCTCTGGCAGTCAGGACCAACAAGGGGCAGCGCTGACACTTGTTTATATTAAGACCACACTCCGGGAACCTGAGTCTCTGGATAAAGGTCCAGTTATTTACTGAGCTAGAAAATCAGTCTCCAACAGATGCCTGCAGGCCCTGTGTGACACAGTGGGCCCCTCGTCTGCTGATGCCCTCTCCTGGTGCCCTGAACCTCTGTTGGATGAGCTGGGCCACCTGTGGGTGCCCCCCACCCCCCTGCCAATCTTCCACTTCACATTGGCACAGGCTGTGACTTCCACTTGAAAACCTTCCCTGTGACCCCTCTTCCCAGCACCTTTGTCCTTTACGCATTAGTTAGGAGAACAGCTCCTCCGGGAGGGTGGGAGCCTGCATGAGAGGAGGTGCTTACAGGGCCATGGGCACACCTCCAGCACACGTGACCAGAAGGCCACAGCAAAGCTCCCTGGAGGATGGTCCCTGCCGTGTGTTCACAGCCAGTGCTAAGCATGTCCAGTACACAATGAATGTTCAAATGCTGCTTATGGGATAAGTGGATGAATGAAAGCAGATCCACCATAAAGAGAAATGTTTTTAGTGGTTGAATTCATAAAAGATTTGCAAATGGTATGCCACACACAAACCACAGAGCCCATGCAAGGTTTATCTGTGATATTTTTAAGGTCTTGAGTCTAAGAGATATATCTATAGGCAAATCTAATAGGAAAAAAAATTACTTAAGAGACATGATTGCTTTGTTATTGTGATATGGTATGGCCTATGTGTACTCTACTAGTAACAAATGGCATTCTTTTTTTTTTTTTTTTTTTTTTTGACAGGCAGAGTGGACAGTGAGAGAGAGAGACAGAGAGAAAGGTCTTCCTTTTGCCGTTGGTTCACCCTCCAATGGCTGCCGCGGTCGGCGTGCTGTGGCCGGCGCACCGCGCTGCCGATGGCAGGAGCCAGGTGCTTCTCCTGGTCTCCCATGGGGTGCAGGGCCCAAGTACTTGGGCCATCCTCCACTGCACTCTCTGGCCACAGCAGAGAGCTGGACAAATGGCATTCTATGTTATATTGCTGATGACATGGCTATAGCATGTGTGAGTTGTTTATATTATAAGGTATACTGCATATCATTACAATATATGATGTATGAAATTTTACAAAACTCATCATTTTGTTATCTGAGATGCCCATTTTAAGGATCTACCTCTTCCCCAGTTGGGCAATTTCATTGCCAGGTGGAAGCTGACCCATGCCATGCCCCAGCTCTGCTCTATACTGTCTCACTCCCACTTCCGTGGATTTGCCCAATCATGCTCCCTCTTAGGGTGCCTCCCAGTGTATCACTCTAACCCTCATTATCATCTGCTGGCTGTCTACTGTGTGCCAGCCATTTGCTAAGAGTGAGCTCAAAATGATGATAATGAAAGCCTAGTCCTTGCCCCTAAGAAGCTCCTAGAAATATAGATTTGAATAGTTCCTGCCCTAAAATCTATATTTCCTAGTGTTTGCATTTCCTAAACTATTTTAAAGACCACATATCTATTTAACCCTCCATTAGCTGGTTCCACAAAAGAATTCTAAATCCAAACCAGATTATTATTTATGGCAAGTGTTTCTGAGTCCATTTCTGAGCTCAATTTAGTCAACTGTTCTAACCCGGAACATTCTATCTAAAGCTTCAGAGGAGCGAATGCTAAAGAGAAGACACACGTGTCCACCGGAACACAGTCACTTCAATTCTGATTATCAGAGGCCACTCGTTTCAAGAATCAAACAAAAACATAAATGGATAGTTGAGTTTACAAATCGCCTTGCCTCAGGGATCTCTGTGAAAGCAGCCACATGAATACAGCTAATGTTACACCGAATCACGATAACATGAGTCACTTATGAGCATTTTGCATATTCTCTTTTACCTGTACAGATTTAACTTAAGATAAACTTAAAACAAATATTACTGCAATGAGTATCTATTATCAGAGTCACACAAGAAGCAAAATAATTGAACTAGGGTGTATGGAAGCTATGCTGAGGTGTGTGAAAGCTATAGCTACATTCAAAGATTTAAGAATGGTTTTAAATGTGAAGAAATGTACACTTTAATTGTCTAGTAGTTGTCATTGGAAATAACACCCATCCACTGATTTCTCTCTTTAAAAATGAGAAATTATTGTGTGGCAATGAAGGGATACTTTCAGGAATGGTCTCACAAGAATCTAGTACTAATGTTCCAATCTTGGTCATTTATCACAATCGAAATTTTAAATCAAAAATATATTTTAAAATGCATAGAGTCCAGGAGCTAGCACTGTGACATAGCAGGCTAAGCCTCTGCCTGAGGTGATGGCAGCCCATATGTGAGCCAGTTCGTGTCCCAGCTGTTTAACTTCTGATCCAGCTCTCTTCCATGGCCTGGAAAGCAGTGGAAGATGATACAAGTGCTTGGGCCCCTGCACCCGCGTAGGAGACCCAGAAGAACCTCCTCGCTTTGCATCAACCCAGCTCTGGCCATTGCAGCCACTTGGGGAGTGAGCCAGCAGATGGAAGACCTTTTTCTCTGTCTCTCCCTCTCTGTTTGTAGCTTTGCCTCTCAAATAAATAAATGAAAATCTTTAAAATATATATAGTCCACAAATATTCATATAAAAACTCCTTAGAGTAATTTTTGTTCACAAAACTGTGCTTGCCTTATACTAATTTAAGGCTAAGTAGTATTACAAGGTAAAAAGTGGCAAACCCTTTGCTGTCATTGTTTTTAAATGAGTGGGAAGACGCCTTTGATTTTGATTTTTCAGACTTAAAACTAAAATCTCATTGCATAACATTTTTACACCTGATCTTACCCAAAAGGCTGAGAAGCGATACATAAACATTTTTATGATAGCACTCTGTTTTTAGTGACATCAAATATAAAAAGTGCGTTGAATTTTTTCCAGGAACAGAAAGACCATTTATCTACTCTACTTATTCAGGGCAAGCTTCTGTCCATGTCAGATTGGGGAATCTAACATGACTGATGATGAGAGATCATGATAAAGAAAGTAGAAGCTAGAAATGAATATGTCACATGTTTCCAAACACTTAAAAGAGAATAAATATTATGCCTAACTAGAAAGTAGGTATTCATTCAGTTTTTTTTTTTTAAGTATAAGTGCTGCCCAAGCAAGCACTTCATTCAATCAGAAAATTCCAAGTGCAAAATTCTAAGATTAACCCCCATATACACACACACACACAAAACACCTGGTCTGACTGAAAATCAGACATCAAAGTAAGAAATATGTATGGCTAAGAGTTATCAAACTCTAATTCAGCACATAAGTTCATAGACATTTCTCTGACTTGGCTACACACAGAGACCTGGCTTACTCCCATTTCTTTTGCTACTATAGTCAATGAAGCAGTAAGGGTTCTTTCTTACGATGTCAGCAAGTTTTCAACAGTCAGTGTCACTTCAAGTAAAAACATAAATGTTCATGACACACTTTCTTCTCACCGCTTTTAAGAAAAACACAGACTCTCAAAGCATATACTATATATACAAGTAAAGTTAAAATTAAAGCAATCTCACCTTTAAAATTAGAGAATGCCAACTATTATGATAGTCACCACAAAACAACAAAAAAGACTTTATTGACAAATACTATTTGAATTTTTTTCAAACTTCCCAATCATCCACCCCATTCTCCTCAACAAGGAATTTGTATGGGTAAATAAAATGGGGCCGGTGCTGTGGTGCAGCAGGTTAATGCCCTGTCCTGAAGCACCAACATCCCATATGGGCGCCGGTTCAAGATACGGCTGCTCCACTTCCAATCCAGTTCTCTGCCTGGGAAAGCAGTAGAAGATGGCCCAAGTCTTTGGGCCCCTGCACTCACATGGGAGACTCGGAAGAAGCTCCTGGCTTCAGATTGGCTCAGCTCTGGCCATTGTGGTCATCTGGGGAGTTAGCCATCGGATGGAGGACCCCCCTCCCCTCTCTCTGTAACTCTGGCTTTCAAATGAATAAATAAATCTTAAAAAAAAAAAAAAAAATTTGGCTTTGACTGCCAAAATAGAAGTACAGATGTTTCTGAAAGGAAAGTGGGAGATAACCTGGGCCAATTGAACTTAGGAAAATGAGGATTAAATGGAATGCTTCTAAGGGAGCAGAAATGATGGTCAGAATAGCACATAATAGCCGCTGAATATATGCAAGCAGCTTGCTTGCCTGGAAAACAGTGGCTTCTAGGAAGTTGTGGGCAAAAACCCAGTAGCAGGGCAGTCTGGAGAGAAGAGCTTCAACATGAAGGCCAAGACTGCAGACATATAAAAGGCACAGGTCCCCTGAGCCAAATGGAACATAAAGGAATTGCAATTTGATTAATTTCAACCAGAGGAGAGATCATCTGCAAGAATCTGATGTGTTCTTTATTTTCTATCTTGTACTCCAGCCTTTATCAAAACATTCATCTGGCTATAAGCCTATCTTCAGGACAGCAGACTAAGAGAAAGAATGACAGTAATTTTCTATCACAGTCATGAAATTGCTTAATGACAGGAATATTTTCATTGTTAGGTGACTTTATTGTGGTATGAACATCCTAAGTGTACTCACACAAACTGTGAAGGCTGTGATGTTACCCTGTAGTCTGTCAGCTACTAAAACATCATATTATCCATGCCTGGATACTAATAATGTCCCTACCAGCCTGGCATGCCTTCCAGATTGCTGTTCAAGCTAGTTCACTCCAGACAGGCTACAGAAATCCATATACTGCCTACTTTTTTTTTTTTTTTTTTTTTTTTTTTAGACAGGCAGAGTTAGACAGTGAGGTAGAGAGACAGAGAGAAAGGTCTTCCTTTTTCCATTGGTTCACCCCCCCCCCCCAAGTGGCCACTACGGCCAGCATGTTGCAGCTGGCACGCTGCGCCGATCCGAAGCCAGGAGCCAGGTGCTTCCTCCTGGTCTCCCATGTGGGTGCAGGGCCCAAGGACCTGGGCCATCCTCCACTGCACTCCCTGGCCACAGCAGAGAGCTGGCCTGGAAGAGGAGCAACCGGGACAGAATCCGGCGCCCCAACTGGGACTAGAACCCAGGGTGCTGGTGCCGCAGGTGGAGGATTAGCCTAGTGAGCTGTGGCGCTGGCCAACTCTGCCTACATTTTTAAATGTCTTCCCTTGGTAATCTAGAGCAGCTTTGGCCAACTTATTCTAAGAGCTATAAAAAAAGAATTCTATGGTCAAGTGACAGAAGTTTTTGGAGATTTACCATGTTCATTACCATATGAAGGCTGTAAGAAGGACTTAATATTAATAAAAAGACTTGCTAAATAACTACATGCTTAGTTCGGTGTTTCCTTGATATATTTGAGCATGTGATATGATAACCATCAGCACTCCCATCTGCTTCTCCAAAGAACACACTTGAGAAGCCCTGCTGGACAGCAATGCTGACAGTAAGAACCAACCAGAAGCAGCAGCATCACCAGCTTCACCAGCAGCTGATTCAGTCCTTGTCGTCCCTAACCCTGAAATGCTTATCAGTCTGCAGCCGAGTAAAGTGGGACAGCAGGGACAGCAGAGAATGGAGCTGACAGGCGCTGGGCAGGGGTCTGACTCTGACAGTCTGCATCATGGGCTGTTATTTTAACCTCTCTCAATCAGTTTGACAATGAATCCCATCCTGCTGACCTCTCAGGTTTGGGGTATCTAATGTACTAGAAGGAAACAATGTAAGCTCTAAATCCAAAGCCAAAGTTTCAAGGCATCATTATGAAACCACTCACCTTCTAGTAACAGTCCCATTTAACACTATGGACCTTCTGCAGTGAATTCAAACCTGCTGGGCAGACTTTGAGCTGGTCAACAGTGCTATCTTATAGATTCAATCAAATATTTGGATGCCTGTTTATAGGAGTCAATGCAGCTATTACACACTTACACACTTATACACACACACCCCTTTCTAAAGACAAATAAGGTCTATATCATGGAGATTACTGCAGTTTGGGTGGTATTAGTAAGCCATTATTTTTCTCAAAATAAAAAGAGAACCCTTGAATCTGATTTAGAGGCAACATAAGCACAAGAGATCACTAAGGACCCAAAATTCACTTTCTTTTCTAGGAATTCATCATCATGATCAGAAGTTCCTCCATACTGTCTTCTGGCACTTTCAAATAATTTGAAGAAAAAGGAAATGGCTATTTTTAGTCACGGGAATATAACGATTCATAAGAAATCCTTTCAACATTTTGTAAGTAAGAAATGGAGCAACAGGAACTAAAGTTCTCTCTGCATCTGATGGAGAGAAGGAATTTGCATTAACACATCAAGATCAGAAAAATCTCAGTCAGCCTACTCAAGTATTCCAGCACAGGGTTCTAAATGATGAATCCAACAACTCTCCTTTCCTGAATTAGGAAAAAAAGCAAGAGCTCTTAGGTAAAGAAGCGAAGAGTAGATTCCATTTTGGACTGACCTTATTTACAACTGTGGTTCCGGGATGTTTGCAAGACATGGGTAGGCTTTCCTTGAATAAACTGATCAGCCAAAGTTTTGGAAAACTTCACTGAATTCCTCATGGAGTATATCTGACCTGACCTGTGTAAAGTTTGTTAAATGTTCATTTGAGTGTGTGTGTCTGTGGCTAAAACACTAAGATAAGCACACTTCTCAGCCTCAGGGAGCTGTCATCAAAAGTTGACTTCCACTCCTTTCCTCATCCATCTTCTTTAAACATTACTGGAAACAAACCAGCATGAGGTACCATGGTTTGATCAGTTATAACTAGAACATGATTAAAAAAGAAAACATCAACACGAAGGCACATTTTTACTTATCTATAAGAAAGAAAGTAGAACACTGGAAATTATTAAAGAAGAAAACCCTGTAGTTTCTCTTCATCTATCAGGCTCGCAGCAGAGACTCCTGAGCACAAGTCAACCAGGCTGTCAACAGGCTGCCTGGCTGGGTGTTCAGGAACAGCCCGACAGCAACATGGGTAAAGTGAAAATCCGTCCAGCTCTTCCTCAGCCACTTTTTCTCTTTCTTTTATTTTTTTTTAAAGATTTATTTATTTATTTGAAAGTCAGAGTTACACAAAGAGAGAAGGAGGGGCAGAGAGAGAGAAGTCTTCCATCTGCCGGTTCACTCCCCAACAGGCCTCAACGGCCGGAGCTGGCTGATCCAAAGCCAGGAGCCAGGAGCCTCCTCTGGGTCTCCCACGCAGGTGCAGGGGCCCAAAGACTTGGGCCATCCTCCACTGCTTTCCAAGGCCACAGCAGAGAGCTGGATCGGAAGTGGAGCAGTCAGGTCTCAAACCAGCACCCATATGGGACGCTGGCACTGCAGGCAGCGGCCCAACACACTATGCCACAGCACTGGCCCCCTCAGTGACCTTTTCATCCGAAAAAGAGAAGCCACTCTACGAATTCTTTTGAGTCTGTGTTTCTGAAATTATGAGTCAATTACCAAGGAGCTTGTTAAGAATGCTGAGTGCAGCCAGAGGCTTCAATGTGCACGGCTAGAAGTCTACCAGGTGACTCCTCAGCCAGCTGAGGACTGCAGCGGACCTGGATGCAGCGAATTACTACTCAGTAGCTCCTCCTGGTGTCAGCTTTTTGGAAAATATTTAGTGTCCCCAAACTGCACAAGCAATAATTAGTCATGTGTCACTTACGGACAGGAATACATCTAGAAGTGTGTCATTAGGCAATTTCGTGTGAACATCAGAATATACTGGCTCAAGCTAAGACAGCTATGATGCTACTAGGAGACAGACTCTCACACAGGGCCTCTATTATAGAGGTGGTGCCTGGCTGGATTTGGTAGAAAACCAGCAATTATCCCAATCCTCAGTAACAGCGGCCAGAGAAAAGGCTGCCTTCTTGCCCTAGAGGGGAAATAGCCTTCCCCTCTCCTAGATACCTGGTTAGACATCAGCTAGGATGCTCAGCTCCATTTTGACTGCACATCATCTTCCACACTCTCTTTCACCACATAAATTGTTTAAAAAAAAAAAAAAAAGCGAGAGTCTGCTCCTAAATACATTATTACTATTAGGGATGATGATCCTTCCTACTTTCTTTGACAACCAATATGCTACGCCATGATGTTTATATTTTATTTCAATAAAACAGTATTTAGAGAAAAGTTCTGTATTTTTGTCAATTTGGAATCTATTCTGCTATATTTGGACAGAAGAAATAACTACAAAGACTGGTGACTGGGGGCAGGGAGGAGGTAGGGAGGGAGAGTCAGAGGGAGAGAGAGAGAGACAAGAGAAAGTGAATCTCCCATCCGCTGGTTCACTCACTGAATGCCTGCAATAGTCAGGACTGAGCCAGGTGGAAGCCAGGAAGCCATTAACTACATTTTGAATAGCAATATAAGATGGTCTTAGTAAAGCTGACAAGACTTTGAAGGGTGTGTTTGTGCTTGCAGCATCCTGGTGTTGTTGCTTTTACCTTACAAGTGAACAACTCCCCTGGAGGCCCAGAGGCCTGACAGTTGCTGGGGAGATGAAGGAACAGACATGCTTGCTCCTGTTTCCATCTTTCTTCCAGGCTCTGCTAAGCACCTTTCTCTGAATTCGATTCCTGCCATAAAAGATTCCAGTTCATTCCCCAACACATCTGCTTGGTTTATGGAAGCCCATCTTTGATAAGCCCCAACATGTACAGGTGAGTGGCCTGACTAGCAGGGCCTCAGCAGGACCCCAAGCTGTCCAATCCCACCCACCATCCCAGATCCCAGTGGAATCCCACAGTAGTACCATCCTACACACCGGACCAAATCCAAGTGGGACGCCATGTTATCCCTCCCCACTCCAATTCTATACTGGGGTGCGGTAGACAAAACTGTGACCCCTGCATGCATCTGAGTGAAGCTGCATGGCATGTCACGAGACAGCCACAGGGCCATTGGGTAGGAGATGGTTGGCAAGGAGCCAATGGAGGATGATGCTTAAGGACTATGGATTGAAACATGGATCTCAGGAATTGTATTGGGCAAGGTAGGCTTATCCAAGCTAGGGTAACTTCCAATGAAGCTGACAAGGAACTTGCTCTGAACTGGTGTCTGGATTAGCCCTTGTGGAGCTATTTGTCATACGTTGACTCCTGAGGCTCAGAAAGGTTAAATTCCTGTTCAGGTCATATGACTCATAAGGGCAGAGCTGACATTACCAGCCAGGTCTGTGTGATTATTACGCCTCTACTCTGCCCACCATACTGCACTGACTCTGCATTTATTTCCTCTGCTCTTTAAGCTGTGATTTACATCTCATTTCTCTGTCTCCATTGCGAGACCTTGGATGCAGGACTCTGACCCAGTAAAAGTCAGATACACAAAACTTGGTGCTGCTTTTAGGGGTTGGAGAACACAAACACAGCACATGTATAAGTGAACCTGTCCAGCCTTAGGAGCCACCCTGTTGCTAAACTGACTGATGCAATCACACGTTACCGCAGGGTTTTCTATAATGGCAATGATAGTCATTTTGTGGTTCTTTTACTGAAAGTGCTGTTATGAGTAAATTGGCTTCTCTTGGTCATGGTTAACTCAAACAATAGAATGGAGTTTATCTCTGTGATCTGAGATCTGACTGAGAATAAAGAACACATTCTCAATGTTACACCAGCCTCAAAACAAAAAGTGTACTACTTTCTTCTTTTCACTTTCCCGTAGCCTCAAACCATAGCAGCAGACCCAGGCGTTCAGCATGGCAGGGCCCACATACTTTGGTATGTGACTCACAATCTGGCAGACCCTAAATTAGTGCAGGACGTGGCTCCTTGTCGAGTGCTTAGCATAGGTTTTCGCAGCTCTGTATCGTACTATGAAGCTCAGCAAGGTAGAGATGAACAGATCTTATGAATCCACTGCTAATAAAAATTGGAATTCAACAACCCAAAAACTTGTGTGGATTTCCCTAGTATCACAGATTAACTGCGCTCATCCTGCAGAGGGCGGGGGAAACACGGTGGAGTAAACAAAGGAGTGAGAGGGGCTTCCACAGACTGCTTACCAAAGGGTACCTCCAATTAACTGTACTTCTCGTACTGAAGTGGAAGGAAAGGAGGGTGGCCCGGGTATTGGCTTGCACTTACTTCCTTAAAGACGATGGTGACGCTACACTTGCATTACACCTTGGGGATTCTCAAAGTGCTTTCACACGGATTATTTCATCAACCACGAGGCAAGTGTAGGTTATCATGCATAGTTCCCAAGCGAGGAGGCAGGAGCTCAGAGCAGCTGCCTGGCCAGGTGTGTGGCATGGGGCCCTCACCCAGAAGCTGACTGCGGTTGGCGTGGCTCAGCTCTGCGGTGGGCGAGGAAAGCGCAGGCTCCTTTTCTGAAAGTCGAGGAAGGAAATGGGCTTTTCTAGTCTAAATTCCACTACTCAGCCAAAATGACTGGGGGGTAAGTGACAGAACTGGGACTTGAATCTAAGTTTTTAACTTTTGAAAGAATCAGTACTTGAGGCTGGGCTGTGGCATAAAAGGTGGAGAGATCAGTACACACAGAAGTATGCCAGACCCCCTCTCATGAAGACAGCATTTCTGGTATCATTCTAACCTAACTCCTGGATGCTCTGAACTTGTGATCAGCATCTCAAGAATCCCGACTGCTGAAAGAACAAGTTTGCCTAAAGGATTAGGGCACCTCTATTGCTAATCACAGATATCGTCACAGCCCCACAAGACTCCACTGGCCCAAGACAGCGGCAAAGAAAAAACATGTTCACAAGAGACACCGAATGCAGTGAACTTGGGGTATGGCTCCTCCAACATAATGGAAGCCAGACATATCAACTGCCTTGCGAGTCACCACTGCATCCTACAGATAAACTGAAAAATGTTCACAGAAGAAAAAGGAAAGACTCCACAGACTTCAAAGAAATGAACAAACAAAAGAAGGCAGCTTGGAGGATACAGGAGCAGAGGAATACAATGCAGAGTAATCAAGAAACTTTGGAACAAGCCATAAAACCTGTAGCATATATCTCCAAGAACTCCTTTCTCTAGAATATACAGATAATTTCAGGACGAAGTACATAGCGTTGGCCACGCTTGGGTCACCTTGGCAGAGACAAACCCAGTAACTTACACACACCGAGTTACTCACACACTAAAGACATTCTTTCAAAGTGCCTCATTCCACAGACAAGCGCAAACTTCGCACGTATGAAAACAATTTTCACTCTGGGAGACTGATCAAATTTGGGTATTCCAGATCTGGAATAGCTTTGAATTCAACCCTTCACTCCTTGAGAAATCACCACTTTTGGAATCTGCTCCATTTGGGGACTTTTGTCTCTGCAGAACCCAGTGATAAGAACCAGTTAGTGTCCCTGCATCCCTAAACATTCCTAACTGCTTGCCACTCCCCAGACATTGACTTCCCAGCAGTCATGAATAGGCAAATGAGAGCAGACCCGAGGGAATGAACAACCCTCCTGCACCTCAATTCCGTACCATGCAGCCCAGGTGATGGTGCTACATATACTGAAGGAACGGGGTCAACTTCTAGAGATTGGGGGAGAGAGAGAAAGTGAGAGTGAGCAAGTGTGTGTGTGTGTGGGGGGGGGATGGTTCACTCCCCAATTGGACACAACAGGAAGGTCTGGGCCAAAGCCAGAAACTCATTTGGTCTTCTCCCATGTGGGTGGCATCTTCTGCTGCATGGCCAGGCACATTAGCAAGAAGCTGGCTCACAAGCCAAGTAGCCAGGACTCAAACTGGCACTCCTACATGGGATGCCTGAGTCAAAACAATGCCCCCCCAGACTTCCTTTTTCTGGTATGAATCAGGTCCCAAACACAGTCCCTACCCTACATGTAGTTCCTTATATCTCTTAGGGCCTTTCTATCTACAGCACTCCTTCTTTCCCCCTAATCCTTCCATAATTTTTTTTTTTAAATTTTCATACCACTGTAGAAATTGGACCAACTGTCTTGTACTATGTTTCACATTTTGGATTTCTGTTTGTTTAATATGAAGTCATTAAGCTTGCATCTCTATATACCAAATTTTCTGTCACTGAAAACTACTGCTAGAGACTTGGTTAGGTTTAGGTTCAACTTTTTGGTTAGAATATTTCATAGGCTTTTATTGCATTATGCCAGATGGGCCCAAGTTCTGACTGCTCTACTTTCATGGTACGAAGAGTGATCCATGAGATAGTAATTTCTTTATCAGTACGGAAAGATACTTTTTTCTGTTGAAACCAGATTTACTGTGGAAGGAAATTTTGAGTAACTCTTAATGTAGTGGATAATGTACAGGGATTCTAGTAGTTAAGTAGAAACAACATTTATTTTATATGGTTATCAATTAAGAAGCACGGCCATGCCATCGAATGCACTTACAACAACACACTTGATTGCTATCGGTATTAAAGGTCACTCCATCCCTTAATCATACCAGCTGCGTTCACAGATACCTAGTTACCTAGTGAGCAATTACTAAAGGCACTGACAGGGCCCATGCAGGCATCCAGTCATGACCTCCACAGCAGGGATGAACAGTAACACATATGGCATCAAAAGGAAAGCAAGAGGGGTGGCAGCTGAGGCAGCACACGGTGCCCAGTGAATTCGGATAAATGTAGAGTCTGCTGGAAGGAGGGGCAGAGAGAAGGAAACCTTTCGTGGCGCTGCCACCACAGGCTGTGCTTCCTGATTCTTTTCTGTTTTGTTCACACAAGCCCAGAACAGTATTTAACAAAAATCTGCCAAATAAATGAATGAGCTGACTTTAATCACTTATGCTAATGTGAACCACTGCGCAGTCCTCCTCTTCCTCAGTGGAGGGAAGCAGGGTGGCTGGAGGTAGGACTTGCTCAGGCAGGCAGAGTAGACAAGGCCAGGGCCCCGGGAGGGGAGGCAGTGCTGTGAGTAACATGTAGCTGGCTGAGCACAGTCTGGCTGGAACTACAGATCAGGGGGCATTAGCATTCAGAAGGAGCTCAGGGTAAGCTGGTCAAGGATCCGACATCCCAGGCAAGGGGGCATGCATTTTCTAAGCAGGGTACTGTTGATACACAACAGTAACATGAGGAAAAGATTATTTTGAGAAAGTAGATAACAGAGTATAGCCAAAAAGGAAAACCTGGGGTCAGGGAGGCCACTCAAGATTGTAGCTCAGGGGTAATAAAGATTAGGAATGGTTTCATCAGTAGGAACAGAAAAGCAAAATGAATGCAAGAGGTACTAAAAATGCAAAACTCAACAGGCACCAGTGATGGTCTGACTGGATATGAAAGTCAGAAAAAAGGGAACAGAAGATCATACTCAAGTTCAATACTTAGCCACTCTGTGTAAATGAGATACCCAATGAAAAAACTATGCCTAGTGCTTTTACTTTTTCCCCTATAACTCTGGATATGGGTTTAATCCACTCACCATATTCTCATATGAAATGATCTTCCCAGGTCCACAGAAGTTAAGACTTGGTTCAAGGTCACAAAGGTATATCCAAGACTGAACCATGGAGATACTGACACTTGGTTCATGCCTCTTTCCACTTTAATATCACAACTGCTTTCCAGTAATGTTTCCCAATAGTGCAAACCTGCAACAGGTGGGACCTGTCTCTGCTGACACCTTGCATTCTTCCTGTGGGAGAGGGAAATGGAAGCCAGGGGCAAGATGTTTGATCTGTTGTGGCCTCCTGTAGTGTGCTTGGAGGAATCACACAACAGAGACAGCTCACTGGAATAGGGACACACACAAAAGACTTCCAGATCAAACTAGTAATAATGATACATTCCATGGCAAGCACTGTGGCCCAGTGGGTTAAGCCACAGCTGGGAATACCCACAGCCACACTGGAGTGCCTGCTTCAAGCCCCCGTACACTTTCGATTCAGCTTCTTGATAATGTGCACCCTGGGAGGCAGCAGACACTGGCACTGGCGTGGGTCTCTGCTAGCCGCTTGGGAGACTTGAATGGAGTTCCAGTTTCCTGGCTTCAGCCTGGCACAGCTCTGGCTGCTGAGGGCATTCGGGGAGTGAATGAGTGAATGGAAAGTCTAAGTGTCTGTGTCTGTTTGTCTCTGTTACTCTCACTCTGTCATTCTGCCTTTTAAATAAATATAAATAAATAAACATTTCTTTAAAATGATGCATTCCTAGAGGCAGAGAACATTTTCTGCAATCCAGGCCACATTTCTGCAAGGTAAGTTAGGAACAGCATGTTTTCATAAGCTTTAGAAGACTGAGGCACGCTCAGATCACTAGTGCTGAGGGAATGTGTGGGCAGAGTACCATCTCCTTCAATTCAAAGTGGGGGTTTTTAGGGTGAGCACTGGGGTATCGTGGGTTAAGCTGCTGATTGGGATGCCTGCATCCCATATTGGACTGTCTGGAATCGAGTCCCAGTTTGGTTTTGGCTTCTGACCTAGTTTCTTGCTAATGTGCAACCTTGGAGGCAGCAGATGACAGCTCAAGTACTTTAGTCCCTGCCATCCGTGGGGGAGACTCGGATGGAGTTCCAGACTCCTGGCTTTGGCCTGGCTCAGACCTGGCTGTTGCAGGCATTTGGAGAGTGAATCTGTGAATCAAAGATCTGTTTTCAATCTGTCTTAAATAAATAAGAACAAATAAATAACCTTTAAAAAAAGTTTAAAGGAGATTTGTGTTCAGGCCAATTCAGGAGGTAAAGCTCAGTAGCAAATAGAATTAATTTTTGTTTGTTTTAAAATGGGAATAATGCCAGGGCAAGGCTTTGAAAACAGCAAGTATGCTGACCCTAAGCCTTGTGGGATAAGATAGTTTATCACATGTGAAATTGATAGATGGGGAAAAGGTTGCTAAATTTTAAAGTAAGTTTCCTTTGGATTTCAAAAGGTTTTCTTTTTGAGTTTCTCACCTCCTCTCCGTTAGTTAACTCTGTTGAATACTCTGGGCATTAGGCCATATCCAATTTACAGGATGGGGAACAACAGCCGTTTTTCCTCTGAAATCAAAATGTGTGAGGTGACAGAAGGTATGTGTAATCTCAGGAAAAACCACCCTCACACCCTGTCCTGGCAGGACCCGAACTGCAGTGGGAGGGAGGCAAGAGCCGGCCTCCCGCCATCCCCAGCCACCCAACCCGAGACCCACCTTCTTCCAGGCCACGAGTGCTTCTCCAGAGAAGCTGGACACCAGTGATCTAAAGACCATCAAACCCCGACATGGTGGAGGGAGGGTGCCCCTTGCCAAGGAAAAGCCAACTGCCCCGATTCGATCACCCTATGGCAAAGCTCACCCAGCTAAGTGCATACACACACAGAGCACCCAACCTGCTTTTCATGAGTTGGCCCTTAAACTAGAGCAGACAGCAAAGGACCACCAGAGTCTCTGGGGGGAATCCTTCTGCACCAGAAACAAACCAAAAGCAAAGGAAAGAGGCATTCAGAGGCCAAGGACAGAAGCACAGGCGAGTTCACAACACAACGCATTCAGAGACAAGGGACACAGTTATATCCATGAAACAAGAACAGGATGTTCTTCAAAAACAAGCAAATACACAAGAAAAATCAAATGAGAAGTACAGTAAAGCATAAATTTTTAATTGAAAGCTTGCAAAATAATCAAGAAAATATTCCTCAAGTAGAACAAAGATTAAAAAAAATCAGAGATAAAAGAAAAATCTGGGAATAATCCAAGATGTCCATACAATGAACACCTTCCAGAGAAAACCAGGGGGTGGGGTGGGGTAGAACATAAAGTAATTTTCCAAAATTGATGCAAGAATATGAATCTTCATACTGAAAGGCCTATCTGGGGAATAAAAACAAATAGCCAATTCATATTCCTACCAGGCTTCAGATCCCAGGACCAGATTCCTTTTTTTTTTTTTTTGACAGGCAGAGTGGACAGTGAGAGAGAGACACACAGAGAAAGGTCTTCCTTTTACCGTTGGTTCACCCTCCAATGGCCGCTGCAGCTGGTGCGCTGCAGTTGGCGTGCTGTGGCAGGTGCACCACGCTGATCCGAAGCCAGGAGCCAGGTGCTTATCCTAGTCTCCCATGGGGGTGCAGGGCCCAAGGACCAGGGCCATCCTCCACTGCACTCCCGGGCCACAGCAGAGAGCTGGCCTGGAAGAGGGGCAACCGGGACAGAATCCGGCGCCCCGACCGGGACTAGAACCCAGTGTGCCGGCACTGCAGGTGGAGGATTAGCCTATTGAGCCACGGCGCCGGCCCCCAGGACCAGATTCTACAACATCCTGGACAAAGGAAACAGGACTGTGTACAGGGCTGAACACAAGACACCAGAGCAACACCTTCAACATGCCCAAGAAAGGATTTCCAACCCGGAACTCCACATTCAATCCACATGACAGCAGGACGGAACTTTCAGACCTGAACCTTTCCAACAACTACTGGGAGATACATGAGCAGACCCGGGCTTTCAGCCAGAGGAGCTAAGAGGAGCAGGGTAGAGGGCAGAGTCCCGGGCGATCCCACAAGCCATTCAGAGTGAGCAGGAGGAGGCCTGGGGAGGGAGTCCCCAGAGGGGAACCAAATGCAGCCGACAGCTTCTTGGATATGTTTGACCCTCTGGAAGTAGTAGGGGGCTCATAGAGGGAATGGGGAAATTCATATGGATACACAGAAAACTTGTTTCCCGACAGAAAACAACCTAGAATCATAAAAGGAAAAGGCGTGGCCGACACAGTGGCATAGCAGGTAAGGCTGCCGCCTGTAATGCCAGCATCCCATGTGGGCACCGGTTCGAGGCCCAGCTATTCCATTTCTGATCCAGCTCTCTGCTATGGCCTGGGAAAAGCAGCAGAAGATGGCCCGAGTCTTTGGGCCCCTGCACCCGTATGGGAGACCCGGAAGAAGCTCCTGGCTCCTGGCTTAGGATCAGCGCAGCTCTGGCCATTGTGGCCAATTTGGGAGTGAACCAGTGGATGGAAGACCTCTCTCTCTCTGTCTCTCCGAGATTCTCTCTCTGTAACTCTTTCTAATAAATAAATAAATCTTAAAAAAAAAAAAAAAAAGAAAAAGAAAAGAAAAGGCATCACAGTATCCTATTTGGCTTATCGAGCAACAATACATACACAGCTAAACCTACCAAAACATAAGTCTAGATGTTAAAAATAAATGTCAGAAAAGTCCATGTATGGTATTATTTTAAAATATGAATATGAAGACAAACACCACACAGTATTAAAAGAATTAAAGGCACCAAAGAGGGCAGGCTTAAGCAGTGAGGCAGCAAGGAGTGTGACTAATGAATGCTGCTTTTCATTATAAATTGCTTGGTGCACCTAACTGCATCTTATATCTATGTGTGCATATCACACTTTTTTTTTTTTTAAGATTTTATTTATTTGAAAGAGTTACAGGGAGAAATAACGACAGAGAGAGAGGTCTTCCATCTGCTGGTCCACTCCCCAAATAGCCGTAACAACCAGAGCTGAGCCGATTGGAAGCCAGGGACCAGGAGCTTCTTTTGGGTCTCCCACATGGGACCAAGGACTTGGGCCATCCTGCATTGCTTTCTCAGGTACATCAGCAGGGAGCTGGATTGGAAGTAGAGCAGTCAGGACTTGAACCAGTGCCCGTATCAGATGCAGGCATTCCAGGTTGGGGCTTTAATCCACTGTGTCACAGCACCGGCCCCCATATATCACTTTGATTAAAAAATAATAATGAGCATTCAATGAGTCTTCCCTAAGTGCCAGTCACTGCTCCAAATGGTTTATGGACAATCTCATTTAAGCCCACACCAATCCTATTAGGTGATACTCTTACTATTCTCATTCTGCAGATGAGGAAAGCACAGAGAAATTAAGTAGCTGCCAGCAACTACTAGACCTAGGATTTAACTCGGGCAATGTGGACTAGAATCTGACCTTAACTTTGATGGATGCTGGGAGGATATCCTTTCACAAGTTATACTAGGGAAAATTTACCTGATTATCACCTGCTGATCAGCCTAGACAGTGAGTATCACTGGTATAAGAGACATCAAATAGCAGAAAATATTTATTTTCTCCTATCTAAAATCCTATATTTTTCTATCAACAACACAAAAACGCCGCCTAAACAGCAAGAACAGCAGAAAAAGTTGGTGGAAAAAAACTGCAGTCACACAAACTGTAGTTAAAAAAATGACTAAGTTTCCTTGATATATGAATTTGTTCGAAAACCATTTATCAACAGCCTGTTTCTCTCTAGCAGAGTCCCTCAAGCTGAGAGTCATGTCATCCCCCTTTGACTGATTAATTAGCCAATCAGGGGACATTTTTCATTGTGAGGCATGATGGTTTATTTCAGCTAATGTTTGGTCTCTAATGGCGACATATTAAAGCCAACTCGGCTATTTTAGCCCTGTGGAGTGACCAAAAGGAAAGGCGAGAAGATAAATCAAAAGAGCTGCCTTCAGTTTCCCTTCAGTCCTTAACAAAACCCCCAAGGAACAAATAGCTAGAGGAAAGATCCCCTACCAATAAAGAGGAAAAAACAAATAAAAGAAAGGTACACATGCCTTCAAGCCAAGGGTACCCTCTCCTGTTTCTGAAGAGCAATAATTTATCCTCTGTTGATTAACAGACCACTGATAGAACAGGCACCAAAAAGTCAATATCCACCTCTTCTTCCTTTTATCAAAAGCTGTGCTCAATAGAAAATCCAGCCTTGTAATGCTTCTTACTCACAGGAATGATTCCACCTGCACTCTGAATTAGACGAGGCCAATCATGAACCCAACTCAAGCACTACGCACATCCCCAAATCACTGCCGTCGACAGCTCCCCACTGGGCTACAAGCTGTCTAGGCTTCTGACAGGCACCCAAGCACAAAACAGCAGTTCCAACACCAGAGGAGGATAGATGTGAACACTCACATATCTAGAAGAGAAGAAACACAACTGAAATGTGTTTACTACACTGCCTAGCACACTCAACAAGATGGGTCCAAGTGGCAAGTCCGTGCTGTGTAATGCCACGTGTAAGCACACAAAATGCCTCCAAAGATGACAGAGTGGCAGTCGGAGTCTGATGGGCCCATAACCCTTCTGAGTACTCTTCTTCCTTGTCATCACCACTTTCACTGCTGTATAATCTTATGACTCTTGGAAGCCTCTAGACAGAAAACATCACCGTTTCCTTTGCCTCCTAACGTCTCCAAGTCCGGTTTCTTATAACACATCCACAAGTTTACATGCCCAGACCCTGCTGGCATGTGAGTCTGGGATTCACGTTTTGTCCATCCAGAGAATTCCTGCTTTTCAGACCTAACTCCTTTGTCAATTCTTGAGTTTTTTAAGGTTCTCTGGCCTGTGCTCCCATATTGTCTAAAGCATACTTCAACATCTGAATTCAATTCAACAACTCTATGAGAACCCACTATGCCAGGCACGGGGCTGGATGCTAGGAAGCAAAGCCTTGCGGAAGGCAGACAGCAAACAAGTACACCGATGTGTCAGATGCTGATGACTGCCATGGGAAAAATAAGGCAAGAGAGGGGATACAAGAGTTGGGAGTTTTGCTGTGTGCTTTTGCAGTTGTAAATAGGATATGCCACGTAAGGCCACCAGAGATGATGTTTAAAAATATGAGGGGGTAAGAGGTGAGCCACTCCGCACAGAGGACTCACCAAGAACTTGAGGCAGCAACATTAACAGCAAGAGGCAGAGTGACAGCAGCAGAGTTGGCAAGGAATGGATGAGGAAACCATGTGTGTTGGGTTGGGATCTTGTTGGACTTAGGGCCACTGTAAGGCTTTGACTTTTACTCTGGGTGTAATAAGGAACTTTGGGAAGGTTTTGGGCAAATTAGTCCCACGATCTCAACTACATTTTCAAAAGATCAAATTGTTGTGGGGAAAATACAGCATAGAAAAGATTTGATCAGACTCCAGTAGAGACTTTATTTATCATGTTAAAGATGTTTATACATCTACCTCCTCTGGCAGAGGACCATGAAGTCTTTGAAGGAGACCAAGTCCTATTATCTTTGTCTCTTAGGCCATCAGAGTAACAACTGGCACAGATCAATTAGCCTACAGAGTGGTGAAAACGTTAGAGCCTTGAGGTTTCCTCTGCTCTTCGGTTACTACATAGGAACCAACAAATTCTGCTTCTTGGGGAAGAGAAGGGAAAAAAAAAAAACATTCAATTCATTAAGAGAGAATCTTTTACGTCTGGCTTTAAGGGAATTAATAAAAGTAAAAAGTACCAAGTACAAAGAGTCGCCTTGGTTTGAACTCAATATCCTTGGTAAACCATATACTATTTTTTTGCCCACAACAGCCAGGGCTGTGCCAGGGTGAAGACAGGAACTTGGAACTCAATGTGGGTCTCCTATATGGGTGTCAGGGATCCCACTGCTTGAGCTAACACCTGTTGCCTCTCCAATGTGCATGAGCAGAGAGCTAGAATCTGGAGCAGAGCTGGGACTCAAACACAGGCACTCTGATACGGCTGTGGTGTCCTACCCAGTATCCTGATCACTAGGCCAAATGTCTGACTCTGTCATCTTATGGTTTGAGTGTGCTAATGATAACTATAATCATGACATCATCTTTTTTTTTTTTTTTTTTTTTGACAGGCAGAGTGGACAGTGAGAGAGAGACATGGCCGGCACCGCAGCTCAACAGGCTAATCCTCCGCCTAGCGGCGACGGCACACCAGGTTCTAGTCCTGGTCAGGGCACCGGATTCTGTCCCAGTTGCCCCTCTTCCAGGCCAGCTCTCTGCTGTGGCCAGGGAGTGCAGTGGAGGATGGTCCAAGTGCTTGGGCCCTGCACCCCATGGGAGACCAGGAGAGGCACCTGGCTCCTGCCTTCGGATCAGCGCGGTATGCCGGCCGCAGCACGCCAGCCGTGGCGGCCATTGGAGGGTGACCCAACGGCAAAAGGAAGACCTTTCTCTCTCTCTCTCTCCATTGTCCATTCTGTCTGTCAAAAAAAAAAAAAAAAAAAAAAAAAAAAAAAAAAAACAATACTCTTATTTATATACATTTAAAAAAACTTATGGATAAACAGGAACATCCAAGAAAGATAACTTCATCTTGACAATATTTCTAACAATTCCTTTATTTCTGTTTTTTAAAAAAGATTTATTTATTAATCTATTTGAAAGGCAGAGAGATAGAGAGAGAGAGAGATCTTCCATCCACTGGTTCACTCCCCAAATGACTGAAAAAGTTAGGGTTAAGCCAAGCTGAAGGCAGGAGCCAGGAGCTTCTTCTAGGTCTCCTATATGGGTGCAGGGTTCCAAGAACTTGGGCCATCTTCTACTGCTTTCTGAGGTCCATTAGCAGGGAGCTGGAATGGAAGTGGAGTAGCTGGGACATGAACTGGCACCCTTATGGGATGCCAGTGTTGCAAGCAGTGGGTTAACCCACTATGCCACAACTCTTTAAATCTTGAACCTGTTAAGATAGACGATTTGCTAGCATGCTACAAGATTATTTGACTTCTTATTTGAACACATCAAAGACCTTTTATATTCATATCTTAGATAAAGAACAAACAGTTAAAACCAAAATTACCAACTACATGAGAATCACGAAAAAGAACACAATTAATGTTCTTCCTTTGTAGTCTAGGAAAATGTGAAACTTTAAGGCTAGAACACACCAGCACCTCTTCAAATAGGAAAATTATGTATGTTCTCTTTACTCCAGAGCAGAGAAGGTTAGACTTGGAGGGGCGCAGAGGCAGATCAGATTCTTACCCAGGACAGGAATTCCTACAGTAAGCCAATCATGACATCCATCTTACAATTGGCCAGCCCTCACTGATTCCTTTTTCTAAGTAGGCATCTTTTTTTTTTTTTTTTTGACAGGCAGAGTGGACAGTGAGAGAGAGAGAGAGAGCCAGAGAGAAAGGTCTTCCTTTGCCGTTGGTTCACCCTCCAATGGCCGCCGCGGCCGGCGCGCTGCGGCCGGCGCACCGCGCTGATCCAATGGCAGGAGCCAGGAGCCAGGTGCTTCTCCTGGTCTCCCATGGGGTGCAGGGCCCAAGCACTTGGGCCATCCTCCACTGTACTCCCTGGCCACAGCAGAGGGCTGGTAAGTAGGCATCTTTCTACAAATTTCATCTGTCAGTACTAGTTCTTCCTCTTCCCATTTGCTCATCTGCTAAACACAAACTAATTCTTTCATCTCTTCTGTGCATAGCATAGTGTCCTGATACCTTTGTCCCTGAATGCCAGACTCTGAATGTGTTCCTCTGAAAAGGCATCCAGGCCTGAATACGACCATTCAGAGAGTCACCAGTGCAGAAAACAAGCAAAAAGTCTACTGCTTTCAGGATAGAGGAACAACCCTTTTAACCAGGCCCCTGCCTGTATCCAAGACAGGTGCCATGCTACATATTGTGGCTAGGGTTAAATTTGTGATTAAACTATATGTCCTAACTGAATTTTTACCTAATTGCTGCCAAATTAGATCTTTCTATGATTAAATGAGACTTTATATGCCTTCAGAATACACCTTAAAAAATTTTTGGCCAGGGGCCAGTGTTGTGGCATAATGGGTAAAGCAGCCACCTGTAACACTGGCATCCCATATGGGTGCTGGTTTGTGTCCCGATTACTGCACTTCTGATCCAGCTCCCTACTAATGGCCCAAGCGCTTGGGGCCCTGCCACCCACATCAGAGACTGATATGAAGCTCCTGGCTCCTGGCTTTGGCCTGGCCCAGCCCTGGCTGTTGTGGCTATCTGAGGGAGTGAACCAGTAGATAGAAGCACGCTCTCTCTCTCTCTCTCTCTCTCTCTCTCTCTGTGTATGTGTGTGTGTGTGTGTGTGTGTGTGTGTAAAACTCTGCCTTTCAAATAAATTTTTATAATACATTTTTGGCCAACTGTCCCAGCTTACAGTGATTATTTTGAATCTTAATTCTATAACCAATGGTCAAAGCAATGACAAGAATTACTGAAGTAACTGTTGCTGGAAAAATAAAATTTTAGAACTCAATAGTATTAGTTGGCTAGTTTTTAGGCTTAGTTTAAGTTACCTGTAACTAAAGGAGCCTTCATTAGATGATCACTTTAGGAATAATGACGCTGGGAAAGCCCTCCACCTCTGCAATGCTGGTGCCCAGACCAGGGCCACGAAGACTGGGGCCACGATGACGGAAGGTGCAGGAATAGGGAGATCCAGCCATTGTAAGCCACTTAGGAAACTCAACCCAAATCATGAGTACAGATTATTAGTGTGACAATTCAGAATGAAAAGAGAAACAGTCTTTAACTCAAGGAAATTTCAAGTAAAGATGAATTTAAAACATTTTATAAAGAACTCTTTTTTCAGTGATCTTTCCAATGAAGCACCTAAGGCACTGAATTCAAGCAGGAGACAGAATGATCCAAAATACCATCTGAATTCAACTAAACAAAAGAAGGGTTTCCTTGGAAGCAGTTTTCAGATTCAGATTGGGCAATCAGCAATACGTGGGGTTCATGAATAGATGAGAAAGGAAAACAGACTGCAAAGAAGCCACACTGTGGTTCAAAAGGCAAAAGTCCCCAGAAGCACTCAAGAACAGTGACCATCAGC
The DNA here is from genome assembly GCF_964237555.1 of Oryctolagus cuniculus. Taxonomy (NCBI): domain Eukaryota; kingdom Metazoa; phylum Chordata; class Mammalia; order Lagomorpha; family Leporidae; genus Oryctolagus; species Oryctolagus cuniculus. The sequence goes on along the minus strand of NC_091433.1, from coordinate 43,720,887 downwards.
TGGGTATTTGGGAGAGTATAAGAAATACTCACAAGGCTTCTTACTCCATTAGGTCATGGAGGTGAAGGAATTGGCAAGGGTTTTGCCAGGAGCCCATGCCAGAAGTATGTTGTTTAGAGAAACAAAGTGAGAAGGCTGGTAATACAGTCTCAATCCTCGCTATAGTTTGCGAGTATTTTCTCTAGCGATAAGGCTGCCTCAGGAAACCAGCTGGATAGAGGAAGGAAACTGGGAAGGTGGGGGAGGGAAAAAATGAGAGAGGGAAAAAAAATAGGAGTATCAGGAAGTGCAACTAGATAGGGACTAATGGAATTTGTTTTTCAGGTCTCCAACTTCAACTTGCAAATCAAGTGAGAAAACACACACACACACACACACACACTCATGTGCACAACTCTAGGTAGGCACTAGCCAGTACAAGTACTTGCTGCAGGTCTCGAGGGGCCCTCGTAATTTCAATTCAATATATTCGATCATTTCTTTGTCTCTGTAGAAAATGCACACAGCTCCAATTTAAGTGTATGCCACTCCATTAATTGTCTTCTAATTAATATAATACAAAGATTGTGGGGAAAGAAGAACTAGAAAATCAGACATATGCGACCAGCCATTCCCACACTGATAGTTTATTACAAGTTTTCTGAGTAATTGGCAGTCTGCAATGATCTTTCATTGTTTCAGCAAGTACTTGCGAGCAGCCGGATTCAGTGAGGGGAACTGCCTCTCAACAGTTTCTACAGCTTGAGGAAGTGATAGGAATGCTCTACCTTCTACAGCAAAGGAAACCAGCCAAAAGCTAGGAAGAACCACGCTAGCATGAAATGAAAAGTCTGAATGCCAATTTCTAGCAAATCAGATTAGATTTTAAAAACAAAATGGTGTAAGCAAATGTTCACTCAATAGTCTTTTGTCAAGAACCTTGTTATAGACATCAGTAGATTGTGCTTGGTATGGAAGGTAGATTTATGAGTTCTTCCCACTGTCAGAGAAGAGGTATTTATTCATAAAAAAAATTTCAATGATCAACCCAGAAGCCATATAAACCATAGTTATTAAGATGAGTAAAAATTTAGTTCAATTTCTGGGGCCAGCACTGTGGTGTACCAGGTACAGCTTACATCTGCAGTGCCAGCATCCCATATGGGCACTGGTTCAAGACCTGGCTGCTCCACTTCTGATCCAGCTCTCTGCTATGACCTGGAACAGCAGTAGAAAATGGCTCAAGTCCTTGGGCCCCTGCACCCACGTGGGAGATGCAGAAGAAGCTCCTGGCTCCTGGCTTCGGATCAAGGAGTGAGAACACACAAGTCCTCTCTATGTTGTTCACTGTCCAGTGTGTGTGACAATGGAAAAGTCTACCTTCACTATATATACAACAGCCAGAGAGAGGAGAAAGATTTAACCTTCATAAATGTGCCCTGACCCTTGGGTTTAACTTGCATTGTTGTGGTTTTGATGTAACTTTTCTTTTTATTTCCATATATTTCTTCAAAATGATTATGAGACCAGATTCTTTGCCTGGAGCAGTTTATTCTTTTTTTTTTTTTTTTTTTTTTTTTTTTTGACAGGCAGAGTTTGACAGTGAGAGATAGAGAGACAGAGAGAAAGTTCTTCCTTCCGTTGGTTCACCCCCCAAATGGCTGCTACGGCTGGCGCACCGAAGCCAGGAGCCAGGTACTTCCTCCTGGTCTCCCATGTGGGTACAGGCCCAAGGACTCCCAGGCCATCCTCCACTGCCTTCCCAGGCCACAGCACATAGCTGGACTGGAAGAGGAGCAACCGGGACAGAATCTGGCGTCCCGACCGGGACTAGAACCCGGTGTGCCGGCGCTGCAGGCAGAGGATTAGCCTAGCGAGCCGCGGCACCAGCCACAGTTTATTCTATATAATACAAAAGCTCATCTATGCTGACAAAAGAAAGGTCATATTTTAGTAATTTTTTTGACAGGAGAGACTTTTCTTAAGCACATTCCTGTATTTTAAAGGACTCTCTCGACAATCCAGTGAACACTCTGGACTTTATATGTCAATGTACATGCACACACACGCCCTCATAGAAGTTCTACATGTGACTTAAAGGAAGTCCTCAGCCTCACTCCAATGCACACAGCCTGAGTGCTCCAACAGGTTTCAGACAACAATCATGTCACATGAAGATGCCACTTTGAATTTATATAAATTCTTCTGAAATCACTAAGGTAAATGACTTAATAGAGTTGGACTTAAAAGACACCAAGCAATCTGATTTCTACAAGTTCTTGGAAGACCTTAAGCTAGGAGACTTTGGAGATGTAAAATCTAGCTTGGATGAGCACAGGGAGCAGAGCATGGCAACTGCAACCTGGGCTGCTCGGAATGGAGTCAGCATCAGCCTGCCAGAGGCCACGTGGCCTGCCCACACGCTATTCTATTTCCAAGCAGCACTGGCAGCAGCGGTTGCTGCGGGTCAGGGATGATGCTGGAGGGGTGCGTGACTCTAACTGGGGGAGGCATGAGCGAGATCTTGGTGGTGATGGAATAATTCAGTATCTTATCTGAGACAGCAGTTCCAGAATCCACAAATGTGAGCTATTCACACAGACTGGACCAGTGCCAATTGTCTGATGGCATCTGGTACTCTGGTTACACAAGATGCGACCATGGAAGGCAGATGGGTGAAGAATACACAGAACCCCTCTGCACTATCTCTGTAATTCCTTGCGAATCTAGAATTATCAAAATTTTCTTTAAAGAAAGAAGCCCTCATAACCATTCATCAGGAGCTGCGGATGTTTTCTGGGTCTAAGTATATCCAGAGCATGGCACAGCACCTGCACTGCAGAGGCCCAAGCTGGCTGGTTCCGGTTCAGCCTGCAGCTCCTCCAGGCAGGCCCCATGGTCCCCAGTCTGGCCCAGGCATCCAGTTACATGCTTCCAAACCCAGAACAGCGCACCTCTGACTACAGGCAAAGTAGTGACATTTTGAAATTTAAACCATAATCTTCCCACAAAACACGAGTGAGAGTCGGTCATTTTCCTAAGAAGTCACGATATGGTATGAACTAGCTGCATGTTTGACAAAAGTGCAAGGAAAGTTGCTAATACATAACTAAGTCAGTTAAATGCAGGTTTTTTCTCTTTAAAAAAAAGATTTATTTATTATTTACTTGAAAGGCTGAGTTACAGGGGTAGGGGAGGAAGAAAGAGAGAGAGAAAGAATCTTCTATCTGTTGGTTCACTCCCCAGATGACCACAACGGCTGAAGTTGCGCCAACCCGAAGTTAGGAGCCAGGAGCTTCTTCCAGGTCTTCCACGTGGGTGCAGGGGCCCAAACACTTGGGTCATATTCAGCTGCCTTCCCAGGTGCATTAGCAGGGAGCTGGATCAGAAGTGGAGCAGCTTGCCCAAATGTAATTTTTTTAATGCAAAAAAAAAAAAAAAAAAAAACTTCGTGGGGCCGGCGCTGTGGCCCAGCGGGTTAACGCCCTAGCCTGAAGCGTCGGCATCCCATATAGGCGCTCCTCTTTCAATCCAGCTCTCTGCTATGGCCTGGGAAGACAAAGGATGGCCCAAGACCTTGGGCCCCTGCACCCACGTAGGAGACCTGGAAGAAGCTCCTGGCTCCTGGCTTTGGATCAGCGCAGCTCCGGCTGTTGCGGCCAATTGGAGAGTAAACCAGCAGATGGAAGACCTCTCTCTCTCTCTCTCTCTCTGCCTCTCTTCTCTGTGTAACTCTGACTTGCAAATAAATAAGTAAATATTTTAAAAAAATTGGTTAACCTTGGCAGTAGTGTGGCGTAAGGGGAGAACGCTGCCTTTGGAGCTGGAGGGATCTACATTTAAAGCCTGCAGGCGCCACTTTGGAGATTTGTACCACTGCTCGCTGAGTGTCAGCTTCCTCACTGCTGAGGAGGTGGTCCTGGGGCCTAGTCACAGAATTGGTACCAGGATTACATGAGATAATATAAGCACCTAACAGCGCTCGGCACACAGATGCTTGACAAAGTTGTAACTTCTATGATAACTGGAAACTGGAGAAATTAAAATCAGCAGGCTTGGCTCAGGATGAGACAAAGGAATGTGGTTACTGCCAAGGTTCTGGAACGGCAGGTACTGAAGACAGAGCGGAGACAATGTCTTCCCCTCCAGGGAACACCTCTGTCTTAACATCCAGCACTACCACACTTTCTGACACTCTTCGGGGGTCTGACCTCCAGCAGCGCCAGGCCTTTGCAGTGCCCAACAGAAATTTGGGTCAGTGTTGCTAGGGGGACAAGGAGGGAAACAGAGTGACATTCCTTCTGACTGAGAACAGGCATCAAAGGAGGTGGTATTTTCAAATACATCTGACCCAAGTCCTCTTGCCCTTGGCTATGGGGGCTGTTGTAACTGACACCGCAGTTTCTTAGCAACAGCTTATTCAGGAAAGGTATAGGTGCAACTCAATAAGAGCAAACTTAATGAATGAAAACCACATGTATGTTAGGTAAACTTCATCTGTTTACAGAGACATTTTTCATTTGTTTTCTTACATGGATTGAACCTCCAAAGCTTCTGGTTTCTGTATCATGCAGGTAAACGTGTAAGGGAAGGAACTGCAGGGGACCCCTCCCCAGTGTGGTGCCCGGAGCAGTGGCGCCACCTGGGACCTCCTCAGGAATGCAGATTCGGTCTGCCCGGGTCTCGGAATGGAAAGCTGCAGCCCAGCAGGCTCCCAGGTGACTCGCGTGGGAAGCCCTGTCCTCAGCAATGTCCTGCCACATAAGCCAGAGCCCCCCCGGCACCAGGGCGTAGAGAGCTTGCCCGGCCTTCTCCACCTAACTCCTCACTCACAGCAGAGACCACCACCATCAGCTGGGAAAGCTTTTCTCTTATAAGTCAAAACAATTTCCTTTCTTCTTCTTCTTCTTTTTTTTTTTTTCCTGATACCTAGACCCTAACCCAAGTTTTGGATTTAGTTGGTCTGGGGTGGGCTGCTGGCACTAGCTCCTTAGGCAAGTCAAGGCAGCCTGTGTTGAGAGCCAGCACCTGCTAGAAAGCTACCTCCCAAAGAGTTAGCATCTAAAGGCATCACCCAGAGGAAGCACTAGGCTAGAAAGAGAGATTAGGCTGTGACTAGACAGAACCAACACAGTGTCCTGTGACAGCTGAATGAAGGACTGGCGCTCCTCAACCACAGGCGCACATCTTGCTCGGGCGCACATCTCACTACCACAAGCCAGGGAGCCCGCCCCAAAGAGCACACCAACACCCAGAGGGCCGCAAACAAAAGCCAGCCCAACAGTGGAGAGGAAACCTCTCGCACCCCACAACAAAAAGCACTCTGCACTTAGCACAGAAATTCTTTTATGATCACCTTCCCTGGTCTGTTCCACTGTCCGATGTCTACGAGGGAGCTGCAGAAGACCAGGGCTGAGGGCGGCAGGGGGAGGCACTGGGGAGAAAGAGGATCAAGTCATCCGAGAAGGCAAGGATGGCACAGCAGCCGGGGCAGTGGGATTGCGGGCCGTGGGGACAGGGACAGGCGTCACGTGGCAGGGCTATCAGGCAGAGGACGGGTGGCAGAGCACAGGAGGGGAAGCAGCTGCCAGGCAGGCTCTTCTGGAGGACACTGACATTGCTAAAGAGGCCCAGGCAAGGACTCAGAGGAGGAGGCTCGGAGCCCCAGGTGAGGCGCTCAGGGGGCGGGCGGGTCACATGGAGAGCACACGGGGCGGGGGCCTGAGGACCGCAGCTCTTTCCCACAGCCGCTTTGGAATGAAACTCTGTGTGATGAGGCAGGGGCACTCCCACTTCGGACCCCTGCCTCTCTGGTGACTGTGTAGGCTGCACAGCCACCACCCCCGGAAGGTCCCTGGGACCCACTGAAGCCAGGCCTCCCACGCTGCTGATGGAGCAGGGCAGAAAGAGATCAAGGATCTAAGACTTCAGTCCCAGCCTGCAAAGGAAATCACCAAACCAAATTTCTCAGCACTGGTAACCCTGAGTCTCTAAAAATAGTATTAAGTGGGGGATGGCACTGTGGCGCAGTGGGTTAACGCCCTGGCCTGAGGCGCTGGCATCCCATATAGGCGCTGGTTCTAGTCCTGGCTGCTCCTCTTCTGATCCAGCTCTCTGCTATGGCCTATGAAAGCAGTAGAAAATGGCCCAAGTCCTTGGGCCCCTGCACCAGTGTGGGAGACCCAGAAGAAGCTCCTGGCTCCTGCCTTCGGATCGGCGCAGCTCCAGCTGTTGTGGTCAGTGTGAACCATCGGATGGAAGACCTCTCTCTCTGTCTCTACCTCTCTCTGTAACTCTTTCAAATAAATAAAATAAATCTTTTAAAAAAAATAGTACTAAGTGACAAATACTATCTACCTCCCTGAAGAAGAGAGATTTGTGTCAGTTTGGGAATGTGCCAGAAATAAATGAAACAGATCCTTTCTGTTCTATAGTCACCAAGAGCCTTGGTTAGGAACCTAAAAAGAAGCAAAAGTACAATACTCCAATTAGCTACGTAACAGCCGTAGCAACCATGCAGTTCAGATTTTCTTTGACAATACCAATTTTAAATATCTGATCCCACTAGCGCCAGAAATCCATATTTCAAAAATTCTAGTGTTTTGATGTCCAAACTACGTTTAGGGCTATTTTTCATGCTTGGAAGTGACAGAAAAATTCAGTGCTATATTAATGCCCAATTTAACAACATGAATTATGAATTAGGGGCTCATCCTGTGTGGGGGTGGTTTAGTAGCACCATTCTTACCTTTTAGTTTGAAACAAACAGTATTGTACAATGGAGGAAACACCCCAGCTAAACCCCTTCCAAACTCTCAATGCTGACCTAGCAGTATCTCCAATGCTTTTAGGACGGGAGAGACCAGAACCAGAGAACGCCCATGAGTCTTCGTCCCGGGCCCACATTCAAGTTCAGTGAGGCCGTCTGATCAAAACACAGACGCCCTGCACTCCACCTCCCTCTTGGTGACAACAGAAACATGCTCTCCTCTTACTATATCAGCGGTAGGTGCTCCTTCCTGAGTCTAATCTAGTCCTCACACCAGAAACACACACACACACACACACACACACACACAGCAGGTGACACACACAGCCCCCTTTTGTAGGGTCCTTATGACCAACTATCACTAAGAGGGTCACATTCAGCTTCCATATGAAGCCTCTGAAAATGGCTACCTTTGCGTGTGCAGGCGGGGTCAGGGGAGTAACTTCAGCACAGATACAGTCTTACACACAGTTGAAAATCAGACAGTATTAAAACAGAACATATCAACTAGATGTGGCATCATACCTCCAGAGTCTTCTTACTCTGTCTTTTTCCAAAAATGCAGTCAAGGTCCGTTTTGCTCCGAGATGATAGATCTTTCCCTAGAAAACAACGCAGCACTTCTCAGTCAGAGCATTGTTTCTGCAGCTGGGAACACAACCACAGCTTATCCAGCTCCTCCCAGGACACAGTTTCACGGCAGAACTGCACAATTCTGTAACTGCTGACCTTGCTGCTCCCTCTTCTACAGGTTATGACTCCGTCACTGGTAAGGGTTAACTGCATTTAACAACCACAGAAACAGAACCAGAGCTCTTGCCACTGTCTTCGTAACTCCAGAAACGACCTAGAGCATACAGACCACAGGAGAACTAAATTCCAAAGTTGCCTCCCTATTCGTGTGCCTTCAAGGTGGAATTTCTGGGTCTCCGGTTCCCCCTTCACTTCACACAGACATGGCTACTTCCTTAGGATTATGAAATGTAGAATACCAGTCAATGCCAGATGCACAGCTTCAAACTCTACCTATGCAAGTGAGTGAGAACACACCACATGTGACACTCGAGAGCTCAATGATTAACTGAATTCATGAAAATGTTAAAAGAACAAATGAAATAAAAATGGCTTCAGATTTTTCTTTTTAAAATGCTCTTTACCTTTATGGCCACGTCACCTTCAAAGAAAAGGTTACATAAGGAAAGCAGGAGAAGAAATGGCTCTGGTGAAAGCAGTACCCAAAGAAACTCTGATTCTCATTCCAAAACCTAAACCAACTGATTTAAAATTCATTTCTTTGGAATGTCCACTTTTACCCATCAACATCCTAGGAGCAGTCAATCAAATCTATTTTCACTTTCAATTTCATGATAAATGCATTTTAAAATGTAGCCATTCCACATAAAGCCTTGAGGCCCTGGGACAGACACAGGAATCTGTGTTTCGAGTTGGAGTTCCACTGACAGGGACTCATCCATCCTCTTGGTTTCCTGTAGCAAAATGACTTGGCAAAGAAATGACATGACCCAGAAGGTTCTAGTTCACTGATGATTGCTAGGGCATTCAAATATGATACTGCTCAGTGACTCCATGAAATCGAAAAACAAAACACCCTTCAAATGAACACAAAACCAGTTCCATAGGCGGCAGCAGCACAGGTTAAGTGGTGCAATCAGTGCGACCTGTCCCTGTCAGAGGAGTGGGTATGCAGTGCCTCTAACAAACTCAGTGCTTTGGGTTGTAAGGTACTATGAAACAGAACTGGCATAGAGACCCCAGAGAGAACCTAGGTAAGAGCAGAATGAAGCGTATCACAGATCAGAGCTCAGAAAGGGAACCACAGGGGGCCGGCACTGTGGCATTGTGGATAGAGCTGCCAACTAAGATGCTGGCATCCCACATGGGCGCCGATTTGAGTCCCAGCTGCTCCACTTCCTATCCAGCTCCCTGCTAATGCACCTTTAGAAAAGCAACAGAGGATGATCCAAGTGCTTGGGCCCCTGCAACTCCACAGGAGTCCCAGAAGAAGCTCCTGGCTCCTGATTGGCACAGCTCTGGCTGTTGTGGCCATTTGGGGAGGGAACCAGCACATGAAGATTCTCTCTCTTTAACTTTGCTTTACAAATAAATAAATAAATATTTAAAAAATAAATAAATAACAGAAAATGGCCACAGAAGAGGCCAGGAGAAGTGGAGGCAGCAGGGCGAGGCTGATGAGCTCCCAGTGGGTGCAGAACTCCAGTATCAGCCCCTCGAGCAGCGCGGCTCATTCTCCATGGCAAAGCCCAGTCAGGGAGGCAGTTTCTGTTTCAGAAAAGAGCTGTACCAAGCTGCAAGTGTGCAGAGGCCAAAATACATGCACACTGCCCTATAAGTAGGAAAATGCAAATTAAGATCTCTCCTCCAGCAATTCACTGAAAGGATCAGGAACACAGGAGGGATTGGGGGAGGGGACCTGCAAGATCCCAATTCAGGATATCGAAATCTGAACTCCCAGGGATTAACAACAAATCTAAGAACCAAACAGAAAACTGCCCAGCTGGGAGAGACAGTGAGCTGGACCAGTGAAGGTACAGAAATTTCTACAGTTTTGTTGATGGTTCTTGTACCAGAAATGTTTATCCTTTAGCAAAGTTCATTAAGTAAATGTAGAAAGCAGGATTGTTACAGGCCTTGCTCTGGATTTGATCTGGAAAACAAGAAAACAGAGAAGAAATAACAGTCACATCCATGGGAAAGGAACTGAAAGTGGACAGAAACACAAGGACAGAAGTGATTTTGAGAGTTATCCATTCCTGGTCCTGGCTGAATGTTTATAGCCATTATAAAATCATGGCCAGTTCTGAACAAAGCATACATATTAAACCTGAGTGTCAAAAGCTTGTTAAGTCTCAGTTCTGAATTCTGGTAAAATCTAAGCAAGTGATGTTAATAACCTCGGGTCTTAGAGAAAATGATAATAAAAACATCTGAACAGAATAGAGAGTACATGTGATCTGCTTGGACTTAGCTCCTCTCTGTTTACTGGTTTTCAGCTGGGCCATATCTCAAGAACCAGGAAGAAAGACTTCCGATAGCCAAACTGCTGTGACCAAGTCCCTGCAAGGATGCACAGAGAGCAGCTTGGCTCGTGCTGGACAGCGTGTCTGCGCAGCAAAGCAGGGGGCACCTGTGCTGTTAGTCACACGCGTGACACCACAAGTCCACATGGGAAACATATGATGGTACCAGGCAGACACAGCACTCAGTGTAAGGGCAAAAGCAATATGTCAATAAGCACTAAGGAGAGAACCATATTAAAACTGAGAGTCTAAAAAAAAAAAAACCAAACAAGGAAATGCAGGGTTTATCTTCTCAGACTAAAGTAGCCAGGACAAGAAAATGTTGGTTTTAAAAATATGTTTGTTAAAATACAAAATACCTAAGGTTTCTGTAGATAGCTCCAGTTATACAAGAAATTCATGTTCATTTTTCAATCAAAAAGGATAAATAAAGACAATGTTATATCATTTTTTTAATGCAGCCTATGGGACTGATAATAAGCCTTAGACAAAAGGAAAAGGCAAAAAGGGAACGATGGACACCCAGGCAATCCGGAAGACTTGGAGTGCGGGGTGAGACCAGGGCAAGCCTACAGATCAGTAAGAAGGCAGTGTGGATTTGTGAAAGGCCCGCGCTGGTGCTACTTCATATTTTAAAGTCCACAGTCAGAATAGCGCCCCATGGGGGCAGGCTCCTGGCTGCAGCAGCACCTGGACCGTCATGCGTGTCCCAGGAATAAGGGGTCTGCATCACCCGCCATGATGAAGCTGCACAACGAACAGTTCATGCAGCTTTTCAGCCGCCAGTGCGCAACTGAAGGGCGAGGGCAGAGCTACAAGCCTGCAAAAAGGGCTTCATGTAAGTCAGTACTTTCCTCTCCGGAGAACATGGTCTCATCAAACGCTTTTCAGATGAAAAGAAATCATGCTGGAGTTTACGACTTTTAAAACAAATACAGAGGGAAGTAACGTTCAAAGTCATAAATTACTTCACATCAAAATTGGGAATTGGAGGCTAGAAAAGGAATACTTATGTGTCAGAGGTAAAATCATGTGGCTGGCATTTAGGCAGTAGCAAATTTTACATTACTCTGTTACTACCATCTTTGTTTTAAATTATTTTTAGGCCGGCGCCGCGGCTCACTAGGCTAATCCTCCGCCTAGTGGCGCTGGCACACCGGGTTCTAGTCCCGGTTGGGGGGCCGGATTCTGTCCCGGTTGCCCCCTTCCAGGCCAGCTCTCTGCTGTGGCCAGGGAGTGCAGTGGAGGATGGCCCAAGTGCTTGGGCCCTGCACCCCATGGGAGACCAGGAAAAGCACCTGGCTCCTGGCTCCTGCCATCAGATCAGCGCGGTGCGCCGGCCGTGGCGGCCATTGGAGGGTGAACCAACGGCAAAAGGAAGACCTTTCTCTCTGTCTCTCTCTCTCACTGTCCACTCTGCCTGTCAAAATAAATAAATATATATATATATATTTAATTTATTTTGTTTATTTGAAAGACAGAATACAGAGAGACAGAGAGGTATCTTCCATCCACTGATTCACTCCCCAAAAGCTCACAAGAATGCTCCAAAGCCAGGAACCAGGAACTCCATCCAGGTTTTCCATGTGGGTGGCAGGGACCTAAGAACCTGAGCCATCATCTGCTGCCTTTGAGGGTGTGCCTTAGCAGGAGGCTGAATCTAAGCAGGGGCAGGACTCAAACCCGAGCACTGAGGATGCAGGCGTTGGCGGCGTAGCCTGCTACACCACAAGACCCACCCTCCATTGCTACTGTCATCCTACTAAAGGCAACTTTTTTTGGACAGGCAGAGTTAGACAGTGAGAGAAAGAGAGAGAGACAGAGAGAAAAGTCTTCCTTCCATTGGTTCACCCTCCAAATGGCCGTTACAGCTGGCGCGCTGCGCTGATCCGAAGCCAGGAGCCAGGTGCTTCCTCCTGGTCTCCCAAGTGGGTGCAGGGCTCAAGCACTTGGGCCATCCTCCACTGCCTTCCTGGGCCACAGCAGAGAGCTGGACTGGAAGAGGAGCAACCGGGACAGAACCGGTGCCCCAAATGGGACTAGAACCTGAGGTGCCGGCGCCGCAGGCGGAGGATTAGCCTGGTGAACTGCGGCACCAGCCCTAAAGGAAACATTTATCTTCACTTTTCACTAGGCAATATAGAATGCCATCATCCTACACTTTAGCGTCCTGGACCATACGCAGAGTTAGAACTTGAATCATCCTCACCAATTAACTGAATTTGTTACTTTCACTATGAGCATGCCCACAGCTAACATCCTTATTATGCCCAATGCTGAAAAAGCAAAAGTTTCATAAAAAGAGTCTGATAACATAAAACAAAACCGCGTTTGGAACTGCAGTGACTCACAAATGTTCCCTGGCTCCTAAGAGAGGAAACTGAGTCTGCGAGCGGGGAAATGGCTGGGTGACTTGTCCCACAGGGGAGCGGCAGGACCCAGCCTTCCTGTGATCTGAGATGGCCCAAAGCTAGAGAAAAGAGCCGGTCACAGCCAAGGACAACACCTGGCTCTGGGACGAAACACTGCTTCTAGTAAATTCTCAGTGGACCACGAAGACAGCCACTAAGCAGCCGCTTTCCTCACTGCCTGCCTTCCTGGCCCCACCCCTCCCCAGCGTGCATGCATGCTGCTGCTCTCCTGCCTCGCTCACATTCCTCTCGCACTGCTGCTCCTCTGCGCGCCAGCACCACCTTCTCGGCAAGCAGGCAATCCCCATTTTACCAGAGAACATGAAAGCACAGTGCACCAGACAGCCTGACAGGGTCACCCAGCGAGGGAGTGGCTTAACCAGAAATAGAACGCAGCTCCTCCCGGCATCCAGCAGATTAGAGAGATTACAGAGGTTTAGCCGAGCTTCAGCAAATGCTTCAGATGAAATCATGCATGTAGTCAGGTACGAGAGGAAAATCAGAAGATTCTACCGGCAAAAGTGAAAGCTGAAAAGACTGCCATTCCGTGCAAGCATCCCAGGCCGCTGTACGTGCAGGAATGCACCATGTAGGGGCACCCTTGTGCCGTTTTTCTCCTTTTTTCCATAGGGTCTACTGAAAACAGAAGGGATATTTTAAGGGGCTATGTATGCAGTGATCACTGGGCAGGGAGTGACCGGTTATCACCTCCTCCAGAGGACTGAGGAAGGGGCCTACAAAGACTGCCTGTGTTCTGTGGCAGGTGTAGGGCAGAGAGAAGCCCTGGTCAGAAGTCATACAAGCTAACAACAGATACTTCATGCCTGAGAGAAAAACAAAGGAATGGCACAGAAGAGCGACCCAGAACACACCAGTCTCTCCCTGCACACAACCCCTAAGCTATTCAGCCCCAAACCCATTCAGCTCCACAGTGGTTTCTCACTTACACCAAACTCAGTCCTACCTTTTGGGACCTTGGCCCCAGGTGAGAAACACCACCAACAGCTTACAGTAGCAGGGATTCTAGCTCCCACTGCTAGGAAGCCCGTTTTCAGGAGTTAAGGACTCCCCAGGCATGCTGGCAAGGCTAAAGCAAGGAGATGTGGTTTTCCTGGCATACTGAGGTAGAAGTACATATCCACTCTCCTAGGGAGAAACCATCAAATGGTGACCAGGTATCACACCATTATCACCAGCAGACTTATTATACCTTATACACAGTATACTGTGTAATAAATACAATTTTGTGGCTGGAATGCACATTTAATTCATGATGCTGTTTGGGAAATCCATCTGGGTAACTGAGTAGTTCAAGTTCAGTTATTTCTTATCAGGACAAGACTGCCACCTAGTGGCTGAAGACTGCACTCACAAATGATTGCTAGACTTGAAAAGGGGCATGGGGAGTGGTGATGGAGGAAGACACCACCTAGCTCTCAACTGCCACCCTCCACGGAATGCCTAAGCTCACACTCCAAGAACTACGTGGAACAACACAAGGGTCAATTTGGGAGTGTGATTTATCACACTGGTGATCCCAATATGGAGCATAATTCCCTAAATTGGCACATTGGAGCTATTCATCACCAAAACTCGGCTCTGAAACCTGAGAAAATATGGCTAAAAACGTTGAGCAGTAAATTACAAATCTGACACGGCCTCTTAAAACCCCTTTTCACCTCTAAGTAGCAGGTGGACTTCCACTTTCAGCTTGGCCAGAAGACTCCTCATAGTCTAAACCCATCTGGCTGGCTCCTGTCCGCTCTCGTGATCTGAGTCTGTCTTTCAACAGGACCCCCGGTGGCCCCAGCGACGCAGAGACTTCAGCACTGCTGTCAAGCCCCTCGGCAGGGACTGTCCATAACCCCCATCTTGTACACACAACAACAAGTCACTGCTGGCGACAGCTAGAGGCTTCCACAAATACAGAAACACTTCAACTTACCTTTCGTGAATTTCATGTAATGAACACGGTTTTTGGAGATTTTGGACTTCTCCTCAAGGCTGAACGATTTCTTTTCCTTGTTGTCGGAGGAATCTTGAAAAAATGAAAGCCTTGCATTAAACTCCACGGAATCCATTCTCATACAGGAAATCGTTTTACCTAAATAAAACTTTTAGGAGCCCCACTATCTGTTATTGAACCCTAACCAAGCGATTAGAAATATTTTCCTTAAACAGCATACCATGGATTAGCTGAGACTATCTTTTAGAAATCTGTGAAATCTTTGAGGAAGAGAAATGAAAAATGTGTTCTTCACACAAACATTCACACTAGCCTTACTCATAATAGTAAAGTACTAGAAATAACCCAAAGGTCCTTCAATGGGTGAAGAACACTTAACAAACTGGCATATCCTTACACTGGAACACCAGCCCACAATAAAGAGGCCAAGCTACTGATGCATGCCACCATAGAAGGACCTCAGGGCACTGAATGTAGGGACAAAAGTCAATCTAGCAGTGTTTGGCCTAGTGGTTAAGGTACCGCTCAGGACCTGCACATCCCACAGTGCAGTGCCTGGGTTCAAGGCCTAGCTCCACTCCTGACTTCAGCTTCCTGTTAGTGCACATCCTGGGAGGCCGCAGGCGGTGGCTCCACGCGGGAGACTGGACTGAGCTCTGCTGCTGTGGGCATCTGGGGAGTGAAGCAGTGGGTGGGCGCCTCCTCTCAGGCTGGCTGTTTCCCTCTGTGCCTCTCAAATAACTCAAAGGACCACCCAGGGCAGGTGTTGGACACAGTGGCTAGGCTGCCACTAGGGCCACCTGTACCCCTCGCTGGAGTATCCACTGCAAGTCCTGGTTCTGCTTCCAAACCCATCACGGAAATGTACATCCCGGAGACAGCAGGGGATGGCTCAAGCACCTGGGTCTCTGCCCCTCACGTGGGAGACCCAGATGGAGTTCTGGGCTCTTGGCTTTTGCCTGGCCCAGGGTTGGCTACTGCAAGCATTTGGGTTATGAGCCAGTGGATAGAAGAGCTCTCTCTCTGCCTTTCACACTAAAAAATTAGGGACAGCTTTTGTGGCACAGCAGGTTAAGCCACTGCTCATCCCATGTCAGAGTGTCTGCGATCACACCTCGCCTCTGCTTCTGATGCAGTTTCCTGTGGAGGAACCTGGGAGGCAGCTCCTGGTTTCAGACCAGCCCAGCCCTGGCTGCTGTGGGCATGTGGGGACTGAACCAGTGGCTAGATGATATGTCTCTGTTTCTGTCTGTCACTCTGCCTTTCAAATAAATACAAAAAATTTTTAAAAATTAAATAAAATAAAAAGGTCAACAAACAAAGAGCATATACTGAATGGTTCCATTTATAATACAGTCTCAAAATGATAAAACTAGACAGAGAACGATGGCTGGCCTCCAGGGGAAAGGGATCAAGGTAGGGTGGGGTGCAGGGGGATAAAGGAGTGGAATGTAGGAGCAAATACAAAGCGGCAGCACGAGGCAGCTCTCCTGTGCTAATGGGACAGTTCTGCATCCTGATGTGGTGGTGAGATGAATCTGTGATAAAACTGCACAGAAGCATCGCACACATGCTAGATATGAAGCTGAAAAATGCAAAAGCAGAGTAAGTTCTGCAGTCTCATTAACAGTAACTCCGACCGCTGATTTTGCGGCTATGACATGCTGTGAGTGATGTAAGATGTCATCCCTGGGGACGCTGGGCTAAGGCTATTCAGGACTCTCTATACAATTTTTCCAACTTCCAATCAGCCTATAATTATTTTAAAATAGAAAGTTTTTCAAAACAGTGAATATAGGTAAGACAGGCTGAAATAGCATCGCAGAGGCCACTGGTGTGGTGTAGTGGGTTAAGCCAACTCCTGCAATGCTTCCATCTCTATAGAAGCACTGGTTTGGGGCCGGTGCTGTGGCACAGCGGGTTAAAGCCCTGGCCTGAAGCACCGGCATTACATATGGATGCCAGTTCTAGTCCCGGCTGCTCCTCTTCCAATCCAGCTCTCTGCTTTGGCCTGGGAAGGCAGTGGAAGATAGCCCAGGTCCCTGGGCCTCTGTACCCATCTGGGAGACTTGTAAGAATCTCCTGGCTCCTGGCTTCGGATCGGTGTAGCTCTGGCTATTACAGCCATCTGGGGAGTGAACCAGCAGATGGAAGACCTCTCTCTCTCTCTCTCTCTGTCTCTACCTCTCTCTGTAACTCTGTCTTTCAAATAAACAAAATAAATTTTAAAGAAAGAAAGAAAAAGAAGCACTGGTTCAAGTCCAAACTGCTCCACTTCCAATCTAGCTCCCTGCCTAGGAATGCAGCAGATGGCCCAAGTGCTTGAGCCCCTGCCGCCCATTATGGGAGACCTGGATAGAGTTCGTGGCTCCTGACATCATGAAACAGGTGCGAGATGCTGGCCAGGTGAGGCCAGGTGAAGAGTGTGAAGCATGACCTGGAGGGCTACCTGCAAGGGTGACAACACAAACACAGCATGGAGGAGGGAATGGGCGAGATGCTCTCCTAACAGAGGAGGAGAACGTGAGGCACCAAGTGGTCCCTTCCAGATCAAGTCCCTCCAGTCAGGGTCACCGTTCAGACACCAACTAGCAGTCCACACTCCCTCCCCTTTATCTGTCTGTCAAGCCCAGACAGAAGAGCACCACAGAAAGAGTATCAGAGGGAGAAAGGGGACTGAATTCCTCTTAGTCTTCAGGAAATTTAGGTCCGAGGGTAGAGACAGGGGAAGAAGGAAACGTTCACCTTAACATCAGGACAAAACAAGCCCACTGGGCAGCATGTTAGCCAACGGTAATCTCGCCCAGGAAGAAGTTACTGATTTCCTAGACCACAGTGCAAATTCCACAGAAGGCTCCGAAGGTGACGACGGATGTGTCCAGCTTTCCCACAGTGCCCGATGACCTCAACAGGAGGACACACCCTCTTCTAAGCCACTTCCTAGGCATGCCTGGAGGGCTTCTTCATCACCAACTTTTTCTCCTCTTTCCATGACCCAAACGGTCATATGGCAAATAAGATTTTTTTTTTTTTTTTTAAGATTTATTTATTTAAAAGTCAGAGTTACACAGCGAGAGGAGACAGAGAGAGAGAAAGAGAGAGAGAGGTCTTCCATCCGCTCATTCACTCCCCAGTTGCCCAACTGGCCACAACAGCTGGAGCTGTGCTGATCCGAAGCCAGGAGCCAGGAGCTTCTTCCGGGTCTCCCACATGGATGCAGGGGCCCAGGACTTGGGCCATCTTCTACTGCTGTTCCAGGCCATAGCAGAGAGCTGGATTGGAAGTGAAGCAGCTGGGACTCGAACTGGCACCCATATTTGGATGCTGGCACTGCAGGTGGCAGCTTTACCAGCAACACCACAGCGTCGTCCCCAACAAATAAGATTTTCAATGTTGATGTTGCATATTCACATCGTGCAGGAAGTGATCAACTTAAAGGAGCTGCCACCAGTAGAAAGCTCGAGCAGCACCAGGCGCTGGGCCAGGCTGTCCAGGCATTCTCATACTTCTCCCACAGCCCTACAAGGTAGCTGCCATGGCACCGGAACTTAGCGCAGGGCAGACACGGAGGAAGGCTCATGCAGGCAGCAGCTATGAAGGACCGAAGCAGGCAGATGCAGCTGAGAGGGCACACCCCGCATGCCAGCAGAGCCGCTGTCAGAACTGAGGTTACCTCTGGGCCCGCAGACTCGCCCGTGGAGGGGCGCCTGAGCACTTCTCTGCACCTCCCAGTGCTCCCCAGCGGACAGGAGCAGCAGTCCACATCACCTCTCCCACTGCCCTCCTCTCCCGTACAAAGGGAAGGCCAACTGCCCGCTTCCCAGGGCAGCGTGGGCGGGAGAGAGCCTCCAGTCAGGGTCCCAGGGCAGTGTGGATGGGAGGCAGCCTCCCGTCAGAGCAGCCGAGGCAGCCCCTCCGCCACCTCATTAGGACAGGCGCTGCCAGAGACTGCCCTGCCCGGTTTCCTAAATGCCGCTCAGAATGCACGATGTGCGGCCTGGCTTCACTAACTGCAATCTACTAAACAGAATGACAGCCTAACCCAAAGGCAACCGTTCTACACCTGAAGCCTCAGGGTTTTACAAATATTCACATGTATTTGTTTTGTGGCAGAGAAACATGGCAGGATAACCAGTTTCTTAAACGTTCAAGCATCAAAATATGTTACCAGAAAATACCACGGGCCTATGAAATGGAGCACCTCCTCATTTCTGACCGCTAAAGAAGCGCTTGCTCCGGGAGCCGCTGAATGGACGGCGCCAAGTATCAGACGGCTTTGGTATTTAGTGTCCACTGCAGACATGAAGAACTGATGTAATGGTTTATTTTTAGATATCACCTACTGTTGCCTGGAGACATCCAGAGATATAATAGCTATATAGTAAAATGTCATTATTTCCCCACAGGCCAGGATTATATTCTTTGCAACTATTTACCTATGACTTAACAAACACCAAGATGCCAGTCTAAAACTGTGAGGGCACACTGTTTTTCAAAGCTCTCTTAGGGGATATGTGAGCAATAACAAAGGAAAAAAGTGAAGATGCATACCTTAAAAACAACCTTTGTAAATAACACGTTCCTAGCATCCCAGTTTACTTCCAGAAATGAGTAAGATCATAAGCAACAAAATATCTGATGCAGGTTAACAGACGTTTCCTAAAATGAAAAGTTCTCCAAAAGGTTAAGTTGAGTCATAGGGGACAACTAAGTGAGACAGGGGAACTTTTAAAAATTAAATTTTAGGGGCCGGCGCTGTGGCACAGCGGATTAATGCCCTGGCCTGAAGCGCCAGCATCCCATATGGGCGCCGGTTCTAGTCCTGGCTGCTCCTCTTCTGATCCAGCTCTCTACTATGGCCTGGGAAAGCAGTAGAAGATGGCCCAAGTCCTTGGGCCCTGCACCTGCGTGGGAGACCTGGAGGAAGCTCCTGGCTTCTGGCTTCAGATCGGCGTAGCTCTGGCCATTGCGGCCATCTGGGTAGTGAACCATTGGATGGACCTCTCTCTCTCTCTCTCTCTCTGCTTCTCCTCTCTCTGTGTACCTCTGCCTTTCAAATAAATAAATCTTTAAAAAAAATTAAATTTTAAAGAATGTAATGATTTTCATGACCCAAAAAAGAAGAGAGTTATCTCTAAAATCTTCACAAGACTACGAAGAAGATAGTATGGAATCCCTGCTTAGTCAACAGGCAAACCAAAAAATTGTGTCAGCAATCTTAAGGAACTGAAAATATTATTACAGCAGAAAAACGTTATTAGCTCATTAGGCCACCTAATTTTCAGACTTAATATAAGTACAATGCATGACTATGACCAAAAATCCACTTGGATAAAAACACTGAATCTACCTTAGATGACACAGCAGAAAAATGGTCTATTAGGTCCCCAAGTTCATTCCTTGGAGCAGGCTGTCCCTTAAAGGAATATTCTAAATGCTTCCTTCAATACTTGGGGGTGGCAGTTTAAAAGGCCTGGTTTGGCTAGAGTTGGAAATGCAAGCATCTCTATCCCGTGGGTGTGGCTGCAGAGCGACTGGCCCCCTCTAGTGGTATTGAGAGGGAACTGAAATCTGTGCATTAGTAACTGTAGCTTTCACACTAATGAAGACACTTGTACACCCCAGGCAGAAAAAGAAAACTGAACCAGTACAGATTAACTTCTGAACAAGACTGAGTGAGAACAGGTAATACCTCTTGAAATCTGTTAGGCACGCAGGCCTTCCTAACAAATAACACAGGGACCTGCTGGGTCCCTGGAAATAGCCCACCTACTGCACTTCCTGCAGCCAATGCTCAGCCCCGACCATCAGCACAGGCAGGACAATGGGGCCCTGTCCTGTGCCGGGGCTTCCACAACCTGCAATGGAGTCTCTCACAAACAGTGCTCAGGACACCATCAGATCAGAAGGAAGTAACTTTCCAGCTATCACCATCAATTTCAAAAAAACACTGAAAATCCACTCCCTTTTCTCCCCATCTGCAAACCGAATCCCAGGCCCCTTCTTCACCGAGCCTGAAGCCCAGGCTTTCCCGTGCTCTTCTCCTGAACCGCTGCACAGCACTCTCTCACTCAGCGCACCAGGTACTAGGAGTTATGACACCAAGCGGAGTACAGAGGCAGCTGTGTAAGAGTAGGGAGGAGGGGGAGATGTGGGCAGGGGGTGTGTGGGGGGAGGGGCTTTAAGAAAGGGTCCCAGGTGGGGAAGTTTCCTCCTCCATGATATGGTGGTGGCAAAGGTCACCTGGCTGTCTGAATCTGTTTAGAAAAAATGAATACTGTTTATATGAGGGTACTTCAAAAAATTCACAGAAAATGGAATTAAGACAGGTTTATTTTGGTGCAAAAAAACTGAATACATATGTTTTCCTATGTACTTTTTTTAAAGATGTATTTATTTATTTGAAAGAGCTATAGAGAGGGAGGGAGGGAGGGAGTGAGATCTCCCATCCACTGGTTCACTCCTCAAATGGCCACAGCGGCCAGGGCTGAACCAGGCCGAAGCCAAGAGCCAGGCATTACAGTCATGGCTGGCCGAGGGTGCTGCGCGGTGAGCTGACCTGGGGCCTTTCTCCCTTTGCATGTGTGTCTAAAAGCAGCAGTGAAGGAGCTGAGCAGCTAAGCGGCACGTCTGACATTCACACGCTTCAAAACACAGAGAAGAGAAGGGGCGAATCGCTGAGCTTTGCAGCAAAGGAGGGAAGCATGGGAAGTGGCTGGTAAATGCGACCAAGAAAAAGCTCTAAAACCAATTTTAAATGATTTTAAGTACCTAACGCGCATGGGACAGAACTATAAATGCACAAAGGGACTAGAGTAAAAGCCAGGCTCGGCTCTCACCCAGAGCCTCTCCCTAGAGGCAACCACTATTTCCAGGTTCTTAAGGGAACTATCCTGTGTGTACACAGAGCAGACAGTACAGACATTCTAGCGATGCACTGACCTGTGGGCCAGACCATGCTTTGCTGCAGGGGCCGCTCTGGGCTCTGCAGGATGTTGTGCAGGATCCCTGGTCTCACTGATCCTCAAGCGTGGCCATCAGAATGGTTCCTGCCATTGCCAACAGCACCCCCAGCTGAGAACCAGAGCACCCACATGTTATTTCCTCTCTATTTTTAATCTTACAAACACATGCCTTCAAATACTGGTTTTCATCTTCCTTTTTCATTTTGTAACACTGGAGATCATCCATCAGTAGTATAGGGATTTCAAATGCTACTTATGCACTCCTTTTTTGTTTTTGAAACAGACTAATTTGGGGAGAAAGCATAATTTCCTTTTGATTTTGTTAATGACACTAGGAAAAGCTTAACCAAAATGAAGCCACAATCCATGTACCTAAAAGTGTCACTTGGGGGTGGGCATTTGGCACAGTAGTGAACCAGTGGGAATACACGCATCCCACATGGGAGTACCTGGGGACAAGTCTGGGCTCTGCTCCTGACTCTGGTTTCCTAATGTGGAAGGCACATTTCCTGGGAGGCACCCGGTGACAGCTCAGGTGTTCAGTTTCCTGCCACCCATATGGGAGACCAAACTGAGTTCCTGGCTCTGGGGTTTGGCCTGGCTCAGCCAGACCGCTGCAGGTATCTGGGAAATGACCCAGTGGATGGGAGATCTTTGTTTCTTCTCTCAAATAAATAAAATAAATAAAAATTTTTAAAGAAAGTATCACTCCTTACTTGGAGACAGTATCATCCTGATTACTGATAGTAATTGGGGAAATATTCTATTTTAGAGTTTGAGCCTTGCAAATCCTAACAACAATAGTAGCGATCATAGCGGCTAGCACTCACTAAGTTCCTCGATGTGTTAGCAGGTTTGAATCACTTTAGATGGATCAGTGTAGTCAGATCTCACAATAACCTCCCAAGGAGGATACTACCATCGCCACACTATTACCACAGCGGACACCAAGGATCAGACATGCAGGTGTAAGAGTCACAACCAGGATTTAAATCCAGGCAAAGAGGAGGGTGCTGTGGCACAATGGGTTAAGCTGTGGTCTGCGGTGCCAGCATCCCATATGAACACCGGTTCATGTCCCGGCTGCTCCACTTCTGATCCATCTCCCTGCTAATGGCCCGGGAAAGTAGTGGAAGGTGGCCCAGCTACTTGGGCCCCTGTACCCACGTGGGAGACCTGGATTAGGCTCTGGGCTCCTGGCTTCAGCTTGGCCCAGTCCCTACGGTTGCAGCCATTTGGGGAGTGATCCAGCAGATGGAAGATCTCTCTATCTTTCTGTCTCTCCCTCTCTCTTTTTGCCTCTGTAACTTTGCCTTTCAAATAAATAAGTAAATCTTTAAAAAAAGAAAAAGAAAAAGCATCCTTGAGTTTTACTACTTCAGATATTCTGCTTTTTCTAATACGAGTTCAATATTTTCACAAAACATTTTCCTTACAGTTTTGCTAACAAATTACTACCCTTCATATAGGACCACACATAGAACTGTTGGGGAATTTCAAAATCTTTATCCGATGGATGAGCAAAGCAGTCCAGGTTACACATTTCTGAGGAAGCCTGATGAGGTGCAGGAAAACACACACAGCACCTGCCCCAGCACTCCGTGGGCCCGCTCCCACACATGGCGAGGCAGTGAGCCTTCCTACAGTTACATCCGCACTGTGATCTGCCCACACGATGACCAGCATATCCCGCCAGCTCCCTCCCACGCAGGACTGTCTTATGCATCGGTGTGTGCTCAAGCTTGAAGTAGTTCCTTGCACAAATCCCACTAAATGTTTGCTGAACTCAAATCTAAGACTCAGAAGAGGCTCCAGACTTTGGATAATCCCAGACTGAGTCAGCGATGGAAGACCTTTTTCTCTGTCTCTCCCTCTGTCTGTAACTCTACCTCTCAAATAAATAAATAAATCTTAAAAAAAAAAAAATATATATATATATACGATACTCAGTGAATATGAAGAGACCCAACATCTCTAATCAACAGAAAAATGCAAATCAAACTAAAATAAGACCCCATCTCATACTCATTAAGATGGTTTAAAAAAACAGAAGATAACGAACACTGGTGAGGCTCTGGAGACACTGGAACCATTGTATGCTGTTGGTCCAGCCACTAGCACCAGAGAAAACAGTATGGGAAGGCCGCCTGCACTGCGTCATCACAAATGAGTCACAGCTGTTCCACTTCCAATCCAGCTCTCTGTTAATGCACCTGGGAAAGCAGAGGACGATGGCCCAAGTGTCCGGGTCCCGGCCCACATGTGGGAGACCTGGTTGGAGTTCCAGGCTTGTGGCACTGGCCTGGCACAGCCCCAGGCCATTGTGGCCATTTGGGAAGTGAACCAGTGGATGGAAGATTGCTTTCACTGTGTCTCTCCCTCTCTCTCTGGAACTCTCCTTTTCAAATAAATAAAATAAAATAAAATCTTTTAAAAAATTAAATGAACAACCTTAAAAAAAAGTATGGCAGTTCCTCTAAAAATTAACAATAGAATTATGATATGATCTAGCAATTCCCCTAGATACATACCCAAAAGAACTGACAGCACATCAAAGAGATATGTGCACATCCAAGTTCACAGTATTATTCATAAAAGGTGGAAACAATCCAAGTGTATTTTGATGGATGGATGGATAAACAAAATGTATTCTAGAACTACCAAATGGAATATTACTCTGCCTTAACAAGGAACACGTGCTGTAGCACGAATGGCCCTCGAGGACATTATGCTAAGGGAAATAACTCAGTCACAGGAGGACCAAGACTGTGTGACTCTTAGAGTAGTCAGTCAGTAGAGACGGAAAGGGGAATGGTGGGGAGTGGGGCCGGGGCCGGGGGAGTTGCCGTTCGATGGTACAGAGATTTGGTTTCACAAGATGACGAGCTCTGTGCACACAGTGATAGCGGCAGCACGACGACGTAAACGTGCCAGGTCACAGTGATGGTCATGTAGTGTCACATCCTCACCACACCAGCACCAAGTACATCCACAGTAAAATGGTTAAGGTGGTAAATTTCATGATGTGTAGTTTACCACATTTAAAAAAAAAGTGCAGAAAAAATAATAGTCTAGACTTCATTATGAATATGCAGTGGAATTAATTAAAATTATATCCTTTCCTTCCCAACAGCCAGGGAGAAAAAACTTCTGTTACACTCTAAAATCACATCTAATGGCCACAGCTTCAGAGACGGGAGATTAGACCATCCATGCCCTTTCCCTCTCCCAATGGTATTGCCTTTCTGTTAAGTTAATAGACAAAATGCAAGGTTCTCTATTCCATTCCTACAGTTTGGGAATAGAAAGTCTACAATGAGCCCTTTGCAACAAATTTGACTGTTCCTGAGCAACCTGAACCACCTCCGGGAATTTCAAATGGAAACAAAGTCTGCTGGGCTGAATTGCGGAGCACAGGGTTTCCTTTAAGCCTTCACAGGCTACTGTTTAAAGGTCCTCTTCCTATTTCTTGCTTTGCATTTTAAAAACATTTTCTTGGTCATATTCAAGCATTCGTAGAAAGATCAACTGTATCAAATTTGAGGTATAAACTAAATGGATTTATCTTGCCATGCTCAAATTCTTAATGGGGGAAAAAACCTTTGTTGTGGCTAAAAGTTCATTCAATGAAAACACCATTAAAATACAAACAGAAATAAGCATTTGTAATAGTTTCAACTGCTTCACCTTCACACTCAGGCTGCTTACAGTAAAGAGTTGACAGGGGGCAGCACTGTGGCGTAGCGGGTAAAGCACCACCTGCAGTGCCATATGGATGCCGGTTCAAGTCCTGGCTGCTCCACTTCCAATCCAGCTCTCTGCTATGGCCTGGGAAAGCAGAAGATGGCCCAAGTCCTTGGGTCCCTGCACCCGCATGGGAGATCCAGAAGAAACTCCTGACTCCTGGCTTCAGATTGGCGCAGCTCTGGCCGCTGCAGCCATTTGGGGAGTGAACAAGTGGATGGAAGACCTTTCTCTCTGTCTCTCTCTCTCTAACTCTGACTTTCAAATAAATAAATAAATCTTTAAAAAGAAAAAAAGAGTTGATAACAATATTTTACACTGAGATTACATCCTGTAAACCTGATGATTAACAACATGACATCTTCCTACCTGCTGTTTCCTGCCCATGGCAAGTGTTCAGTTCGGCCAGGAGCTGGTTAAAATCATCTTGATGAGCAATCCAGTTGTCCTGAAAATACCAAAAAGGAACGAATGGGAACCTGTGGTTTCCCTAGAATGACTGAGAGAGGACATATTTTAGAGTAAAGGAAATCTGGTAGTTAATACAAAATTTTTAATGGTCCATTAAAATGCTCTTTGAAAAGTCTGAATGAATTCAAGAAATGTGACTTACCTAAATCAACATTAAAAAGGAGCTACTTGGAAGCCTAAGCCTTGATTTCAAAACTGGATGACTTATCCAACTTGGTGTCAAAAACCAACAGGCTGTCTATGTGTTAAATATTAAAATAAAATTCCCACCTTTTTCCCATTTGGGGAAACTATGTGGTTCCCAGGGCAAGAGCAGTAAGAGGTATAGACACTCTCTTCTTTGCTCAATAGCACTTAAAATATTTTACACAATTCTAATTATTTGCATCAGCTCCAATTTTTTATTCTGTAAACTCTGGTGAAGGGATGAGGAAGGACTATGTCCTCTGGATCAATATGCACACATTTATATGGTGGCTGGTTAGTAAGTTCATTACAATAAACAGAATCTGACTTTATAAAAGAATGTGGATCTCCAAAGAAAATAAGTATTCTGTGTTATCTATCTCTCAAAAACTACATTCAAAATCAACCGTACACAAATTCTTTCTTTGGAAGCAGAAAATCCACACTGCACCAATCCACTCAATGCTGCTTAACTGATCAGAACAATTCAGCTTACCTAAAATAACGCTCCCAATTTTCTACCAGATTCTGTTGGCTGCAAAAATTTAGGAAGAACACTTTCAGCTTTCGTACTTTCTAAAGCCAACAGTGACACTGAAAGTGGAAAGCATGGTAGGCCACTAATTTTTAATTATACTGTCACATTTCTGAAGTTTCAATGTTCAAGAACAAATGTGAATAAATTCAACTGCTGAACACCTGAAGTCAGAGCCAGACAGACAGGAAACACCACTTTCCTGCAATACTTTCAAAACAAAATATTATCCACTTTCAATAATATGAGCTAATATTAGTACACAGGTAAAGACAAAAGTTCCTTTCTGTTCTGAAGTCAATTATTTCTATAAAAAGAAAATTTTTTGCCAAGTTTAGCAATAAAACTAACCTGGGTCTCTTAGTCATGAGCAAGTAAGGCATCCCCAAGGACAGTAAGGCAAGGTGAAAGCAGAAGACATAATGAAGAATCAGCTTAGCTGGGGCTCTCAGTGACACAAAGCATGGACTATGCAGACTTGCATGGTTAAAACTGCTCATCAATGTGAGTATTTACAAAACCAAAGTCAGTCAAGCAGGCAAACACCCAGCAGGCACCCTGTTGCTCACTTCATTATTGATCGTCGCTCCGAGTCCCAGGTGATTATTTTTAACTTGAACTTTAATATGCTCTGTGGCTCCTTGCTCCTGAGCCCCTAAGCCCTGTAGAGATCAAACACAAAGTTAGCATTTGTACCTGCTAGAAAGGGAGATTCCCTCTTCCTGCTTTCAGCAACTGTTCAGCTAGCTACTAAGCATCTAGAAGTGAGGCACAGCCTGGCCCTCCGGGTAGACTCAGTCGAGTGGATTCTTCGAAGGTAACGTGTCTATTAACACCAAGCAGGCACTTACTAACACATGCCAGATCTTCAAACGGAGACCAAACACAAGGCCCACATAACCACTACACAGGCATGCCCCTTGCAGGTGCTCGGAAGCAGACCACTGCTGTAAAACAAAGAGAAGCCCATTGGAGGTCTGGCGTCTATGGCTCTCTCCATTAATTTCACAAAATGACACAGAGGAAGGAAGGAGGCCAAACTCCAAGTGGCCTGCATCAGTGACCACTCCTGCATTTAGAAGGAATTCAGGTAAGGAGAAGAACCAGTGCAGGGCTCTACAAAGGGCTTGGTGCACTGGAGAGCTGCAAAGGCACCCAGGTGGCTTCAGCGAAGTGAATAAAGAGGGCTAGATCTCACAGGATGGGACTTCCTGGGAAGTTAAGGTAGGAATCTGCTAGATTTTTAAGTGGGAATGACATGATCTAATCTCCAGAGATTAAAAGCTCATTCTATGTGGCGCAGCAGGTAAAGCCACCGCCTGCAATGCCAGCATCCTATATGAACACCGGTTCAAGTCTTGGCTGCTCCACTTCTGATCCAGCTCTCTGATATGGCCTGGGAAAGCAGTAGAAGATGGCCCAAGTCCTTGGGCCCCTGTACCTGCATGGGAGACCTGGAAGAAACTCCTGGCTCCTGGCTTCAGACTGGTGCAGCTCCAGCCATTGCGGCCAACTGGGGAGTGAACCAACGGATGGAAGACCTCTCTCTCTCTTTCTATGCCTTCTCTCTGTGTAACTCTGACTTTCAAATAAATTAAAAAAAAAAAAAAAAAAAAAAGACCAAAAACAAAGAAACAAACAGCTCATTCTGGCTATTTTATGATACCAGAGAAGGAAAAGAGAGGAAGCAGAGAAGCAGCTGAGAGGCAGGGGCGGGGCTAAGGACAGGTGATGACAGTGACTGGACCAGGGCAGTGTCTGGATACAGAACAACGATCAGGGATGCAGAAACTCAAAGAGCAGAGTCCGTAGAGAGACAGCAGAATTCCTTTCTGTCCTGAAGTGAGTATTTCTAGAGAGAATGGGGAAAACTTGGGGCAGAAAAGATGCAGGAGATGGAGGGTTTTACAATAAAAATGACACCCTTGAGACACTTCGTCCCCAGGAAAAGGTCTCTGCCTGGTGCACAGAGGACACAACTGGACCAGACACAGAAAAGGGCCAGCTCACGGGCGTCAGATAATTCCAAGCATGGCACAGGAATGCACGGAACCACCTGAACGGAGCACTCGAGTTGGCCTGGGGCTGAACACAGGGGAGCTCTGCAGGAACAAGAGCCAGCGTGGTCACGGAGAAGAAAAAAGCAAAAACAAAACAGGAAAGAGGGCAGTGTGTGGAAGCCAAGACAGAAGTGTTTCCGAGAGAAAGCAGGCTATTATTTCCAACACTGCTAATGGAGTGACCACTATGAGATCAAAGAGGGGTCTGCTGGTCTTGACAACAAGTTCACTACAGACCTTGACAAGAACCATTTAGGTGTCGAGATAGCGGAAGTTCTTACTTGAGTCAGCAATAAATGGAATGTGAGAAAAAGGAGAAGACATGTAATCTACTTATAGTGGGGAACAGCCATCACTCTTAGCAATATAAAACTCTGATAGTTGGGTATGATGCCACGTACAATGAATTTAAAAGATGCTAATTGGGGCCAGCACTGTTGTGTAGCAGGTAAAACCTGTGGCCTGCAATGCAAGTATCCCATATGGGTGCTGGTTCGAGTTCTGGCTGCTCCACTTCCAATCCAGTTCTCCACTATGGCCTGGGAAAGCAGTGGAGGATGGCCCAAGTGCTTGGGCCCCTGTACCCACGTGGGAGACCTGGAAGAAGCTCCTGGCTTCAGATTGGTGCAGCTCCAGCCATCGCGGCCAACTAGGGAGTAAACCAGCGGATGGAAGACACCCCCGCCCCGTGCGTGCACGCCTCTGCCTCTCTAACTCAGCCTTTCAAATAAATAAATCTTTTGTTAAAAAACAAGATGCTCATCACAGTAGTTTAGATGATAAGAATTGACATTTAGAAGGGTATTCAAAAAGTTCATGGAAATGCATAGTATGAAAACCCACACATGGATTCCAGAGACTATTTGCTCGAGAAGAGAAGAGATGGAAGAGAAGAGAAGAGAAGAGAAGAGAAGAGAAGAGAAGAGAAGAGAAGAGAAGAGAAGAGAAGAGAAGAGAAAATTTTTCATTCCGTTTTCCCAGGATCTTTCTGAAATACCCTAATATGTTCAACTTTATCATCACATAGGGACTACAATTTATTTCTCCAAAATTACTTATTGATCCAAAACATAAATTCCTCCCAGTCTCCTAGGGATATCTTCTCCGGATGTCTAATCTCTTTGATTGGCTCAATCCCCCCCCCCCCCCATTTTCCTCCTAAATACCTTTCCTTTAGACCACCCCATCTTCTCTAGCATCCTTTGGCCAAACTTGGAGTCGTCATTACTCCATGCTGTGTTTCTGGGATCCAGAGCCCACTTCTGCTTCCGCCGACCTGTAAATGAGAAAGTGTGTCATCACAAACACAAATGTACATAACACAGGCACACACACATGCATAAAATATGACATGTCCTATTAGATACAGGTGTCAGAGTCAGCACAGAGTGGAATGTTGATAGGTTGGGTCATGTCTCCTGGTTTCCTTAGTCACTCAACACACAAACTGACCTTACAAGAAAAAGTAAAATGTTTCCTATAAATGTGACAAAGCAAAATAAACACTCGGTATACTATCCGTTGAGCCTTCCACAGTAGGTCACTGGCAGCAACAGACAGCACTGTCGACACCAGTGTCCTCATCAGGGACAGCACCAGCATCGTAGCTACATTCCTTGTCATCTATTATGTGCCAAAGGCTGTACTTACATTAGATTCAATTTTCAAAGTATCCCAATGAGGGGAGATAATTTTATCTCCATCTTTCAGATGAAAAAATACAGGGCTAAAGGAAAGAAATCTGCCTAACGTGTCCCCAAGCAAAATCAGACCCTTTCTACAAACCAAGGTCCTACTGACTTCAAAGATTTACAAGTCTTCCTAATCCACAATGTAAACAGTCACTATGATTTTGGGGACAGTCAACTCAATCTTCTATACACACAAGCTACAAATATCCCCTTCTCAATGAAATGCTCCCAAATCCCATAATTTATTCCCTGAACTTCCAGTATAGATTATGCTTCTTTTTTGGCTCTTAATTAATTCTAGTGCTTTATGGCTACATATGCATCCTCTGTGCTTCCTATTAGACAACAGTTTCCTCATATGGGTTGCTTTCATAACTTTCTTTCTTATGTATCATTTCAAGACATAAAAAGGAAAAAAGTTTTGCCTGAAAAGACGCTCAATAATAAATACACAAGTAAATGTATGAATAAATAAAAAAGACAGGAAGGAATGGGGAGAAAAGAAAGAAGAGAATATAATTCTATTAAAAAAGCTAGGCTGGTGCCACGGCTCAATAGGCTAATCCTCCACCTGCGGCGCCGGCACACCGGGTTCTAGTCCTGGTCGAGGTGCCGGATTCTGTCCCGGTTGCCCCTCTTTCAGACAGCTCTCTGCTATGGCCCGGGAGTGCAGTGGAGGATGGCCCAAGTCCTTGGGCCCTGCACCTGCATGGGAGACCAGGAGAAGCACCTGGCTCCTGGCTTCAGATCAGCGCGATGCACCGGCCGCGGCGGCCATTGGAGGGTGAACCAACGGCAGCAGATGATGGCCCAAGTACTTGGCCCCTCCCAGCCATGTGGGAGACTAGGACAGAGTTCCTGGCTTTGGCCTGACTCACACCTGTTGCAGCCATCTGGGTAGTAAACCAGCAGATGGATCTGTCTGTCTGTCTGTCTTTCCCTCTCTATCACTCTGGCCTTTATAAATAAATCTTAAAATTAAAAAAAAAAAAAACTGGTATGAGTTTCATTTTTTTAAAAAAATATGTTATTTATTTGAGAGGCAAAGCTATAGAAAGAGGAAGAGACAGAAAGAAATGTCTTCCATCTGCTCGTTCACTCCTGAGATGGCCACAACAGCTGGAGCTGGGCCAATCCAAAGCCAGGAGCCAGGAGTTTCTTCTGGATCTTCCACGTGGGTGTATGGTCTCAGGCCTTTGGGCCATCTTCTGCCGCTTTTCCAAGCCATAGCAGAGAGCTGGATTGGAAGAGGAGCAGCTAAGACTAGAACTGGTGCCCATATGGGATACCGGCACCACAGGTGGAGGCTTAGCCCATTATGCCACAGCACCGGTCCCCATCAAAGTATTTTTTGAAAATATTAATCCTGGACAGATGTTCAGGATTAGGATTCCTTGGGTTTTTTTTGTTTGTTTGTTTTTAAGATTTGTTTATTTATTTGAAAGGCAGAGTTAGAGAGAGAGGGAGAGACGGAGAGAGATCGTCCATCCATGGTTCACTCTCCAGGTGGCCACAGCAGCCAGGGCTGGGCCAGGCTGAAGCCAGGAGCCAGGAGGTTCATCTGTGTCTCCCACATGGGTGCAGGGGTCCGAACACTTGGGCCAAAGTGATGTCCTCCACTGCTTTCTCAGGTGCTTAGCAGGGAGTTGGACTGATACCCTATGGGATGCCAGCGTCACAGCTTGGGGAAAAGCTACACCACAGCTAAAGCACTTTTTTTCTATGTATATAAATAACAGACCATAGGGTCTCAAGTTAATCACTGCAGTCTGAAGGAAAATTATGGCAGACAGAAAAAATCTAAAAAGTTCACAAAACAAGAATATGAGCCCTCAAAGTTCACAAAAGAATATGAGCCCTCAAAGCCAAGCACGGCCAAGTGAGAACGTGGAGGCGGAGCATCATCCTCACTCGCCTCCTGCCTCAGTGTAAGCACGCCACCTCACTCTGGACAGCCTGCTCCTGGGCAGTCTCATAATTAAAAAACAGCATGTCCTCTGGGCAAAGGGACTCACTGTGCTACAGGTAAAATCAGAGGCCCCTAACTACCCACGTCCTAGCAAGAATAAGACACGCTTTACCAGCGTTAGGCAGAAAAAGCCACTTAAAAGCAACAAGCTGGACTCAAATTTATGGCGTTGTCTAGGGAAAGGTCTCCCAGAAATGCTCCTCCGGGTAAGCTACCGCTTCATGTGGGCAAATAGGCGGCGCAACACGGGCCCTGCCGCTGCACGTCTGCGGAGCTCTGCCTAGCCGATGACCAGGGTCCTACGTGGTAGCTGGCTATGGGTGTGCCAGTGTTCAAGTCTCCATACAGTGCTTGTCCGGGCACTCTGAGGCTTGTCTAAGGCAGAGGGTTGAGAATGACCAAGCCCATCCTCTACTGTTGTTCCTAACAGTCCACAGCACTTCCGTGAGACACTGGCGACCAAAGGAGGAGGAGCTTTGCGTTAAAGTAAGAAGCTGTAGGGCCAGGCCAGCGCTGTGGCGCAGCAGGTTAAAGCCCTGGCCTGCAGCGCAGGCATCCCACATGGGCAGCCGGTTCAAGTCCCAGCTGCCCCACTTCCGATCCCGCTCCCTGTTAATGTGCCTGGGAAAGCGGTAGAGGATGGCCCAAGTCATTGAGCCCCCGGACCCTCATGGGAGACCCAGAAGAAGCTCCTGGCTCCTGGTTTCATCAAATCAGCTCAGCTCCTGTCATTGTGGCCATTTGGGGAGTGAACCAGCAAATGGAAGACCTACCTCTGTCTCTACCTCTCCCTGTAATTCTGTCTTTCAAATAAATAAATCTTAAAGAAAAGAAAAAAAAAAAAAAGAAGCAATAGAGCATGCAAATATGCAGATGCAGACCCTCCCAGAGGAGGGTGAGGCAGCCATGCCCTGATTTCTGACGGGAACCACATTTCCCAGGGATGTGTCCTGGCTTTGGTGTCACCTACATTTCCAGGAAAACAATTCTTAGCAAGAAGACAATCCCTGGTCCCTTCCAACTGGACTGCCTTTTACCTGTGCCTCGTTATTCCAGTGCCAGGGTCTGCTCTGTGCTCAGCTATGGGACAGAGCTAACACAGCAGTCCTGACTTCTACCCTTTGAGAGCCTTGCTTACAATGCTGGCCCTTTCCTGGGAACTTGATTTCAGAAGTGTTCCCCATTCACAGAATGGATGCGAGTGGCCTGTTTTTATGAGCAATTCAGTTTATGTTGACCACCTGTTCTTCTGGAAGTCTAGAATTTGGGTACATTCCAGGCCAACACTGCCTCCGTGAACCACTCCCTGGAAAAAACTCTGAACATGGAGAGTCGAGTGAGCATCCCTGGTTGACAAAATTCCTCATGTACTGTCACAGACTGCTCCTGCGGGCATCAAGTACATGGTGTGTGACTCCACTCCGAGAGGACTCTGGAAGCTTGTGCCTGGTCTCCAGTGGGCTGTGCCCACCTGTCTTGGGCTTGCACCGATGTTGCTCTGTTACCCTTCAGCTATGAATCTTAGCCATGTGACCAGCAAGTCAGTGAATGTGGGGGTGGCCTTGCAGACTCCCACACAACCTGGAACAGCAGTGTAGAGACAGCACTGGCCCCGGGGAGGGTCCTGAATCACAGATTTGGGATGATGTTTTTAACTGTGCTCTGGCAGGAATCCCTCCTACTCGGAGTCCTAACTGGGATGCATTTAGGGTGGCCCCAGTACCTAAGCCTCCATTCAGCAGTTGCAAGGGACATCACTTTTCAGTCACTCCGTGCCTGGTACTGCATGGCTTATGCAAAGACCAAGCTCGTTCTCAAGGCTGCTCTGCATCTCAAGAGCCAGGGACAGGCGTCTTCTTATTTTTCCAGACATTTTCAGATATTCAAGAACTCAAAATATATATCACAGATGTGTTCTTGTTGAAAAATTATTCAAAACACATTCAAGACTGAGGAAACTGCAACATAAAATTTTAAGGCAAAGAGCAACAAAACTCATTAGTGTTGTGGTCTGATTAGAAACGTATTGATTGCAAGTGTCAGGAATTGGTCTTAAAAAGGAGCGTATATGAAAAAAGAACTATCAACACACCATCTGGATCGAAAACAGCAAATTACATACACAATTTGAAGGTGAGAAATGAAATTCTTGCCTAACACAGGGGGAAGTTTGTTTATTTCCTGTCTTACGCATGGGAGAGACAACAAAACAGCATCTGGTAATTAAAGAAACACAGGCTAGGGGCTGGCACTGTGGCACAGGGCAGGTTAACGCCCTGGCCTGAAGCGCCAGCATCGCATATGGGTGCCAATTCCAGTCTCAGGTGCTCCTCTTCTGATCTAGCTCTCTGCTATGGCCTGGGAGAGCAGTGGAGGGTGCCCCAAGTCCTTGGGCCCCTTCCCCCATGTGGGAGACATGCAAAGGACATAGCATGTTTAATGAGGGGAAAATGTTCATTGTCTAATGCTAAGTAGCTGAAAAAAATAGAATACAAACTTGAATTACAGAATGACACGTTTTATAAGGTATCAGAGAAGAATTAACTGCTGGGCAGTGAACTCGCGCGTCTGCAATGTTTCTATTTCCTCTAAAATGAGAACACCAGGGCTGGGTGTTCGGTGCAGCAGTAACGCTGTCATTTGGGACAATGCTCCACTCCTGATTCCAACTTCCTACTGATGCACATACACCTGGGAAGGAGCAGGCGATGGCTCGGGTTGAGCCCCTGCCACTCATGCGGGACCCCTGAACTGGGTTTCCAGCTCCTGCCTCGGGCCTGGCCTGGCCCCAGCATCTGAAGAGTACCAGCAGATGCGAGCTCTCCAGTCTCTCCCCTGCATAACAGATAAAATAGAAACACCAATCCTAAACATCTTATCGCAGGGGATGCTGTAAAATAAATTCAGAAAATTATGAAAAAAGACAACTCAGAAGATTATACATCATCACGACAAAAATTTGGAAAACTTGGAATAACAGTTGGAGAAGAGAACCGAAAAACCCTCTTCAAGAGCGTGCAATCTGACTTACTAACATCTACAAATAGCACGTCACACCGGATACTGTGTTCATGTAACCACTTCATTAGTTTTTCAGCCAATCCAGGGAGAAAGTGATCAGAGAAACCATCAAGGAAACACACATAAATGAACAGCAGAGCCAGAGCCAATGTTTGCAAACGCAGGCTAAATGAAGCCCCCAGCAAAGGTTCACCAAGGACATGAAGAAATAACAGCCCACAGGGTCACCATCTAAAACACATTCCTTCCTATGAGTTCCCGTTTCAAAAGAGAAAATCGCTGGTCTTAGTGGCTAGAATGTAAAAATATAGACACAACTGCATCAGCTTTGCCACTTTTCAACTCAATGACTTGAGGCAAATCACTTTCTTCTGAATCTCAATTTCGGACGGAGCCTGATTTCATTCATCTGGTGCTCCTGGTCCTTAGGTGGTTCCTTACCTAATAGGCTACTGAGAACACTTATCTCACAAAACCCCCCGTACGGCTGCTGTTGGCCTGCTAACAGGGCTCGCTACACCGCTTTAGAAAGTTAAGCGCCAGCTTTCTGCGGCCGAAGCAAGACTGCCATCTGGCGGTGAGCAACCTTACTTTCAGCTATCGTGCAGAAGGGAGTTAAAGGACTTCTCTCCAGAAAGCGGAGTTTAAACGTCAAACGCACACTGAGGCAGTATGGGATGCTGAAGCTAAACCGCTAGTTATGGAACAATTCTAACCAAACCAAAACTGCCACAGTCTTAGAATCACTGCCTTAAGCCTGCACCGCCGCCGCCACCTGCCTGCCTCCCTGTCGCCCCCAAATACTAATTTCCTGTGCCAGTGGTTCTAACCCTTTAGCTTCTTTTTCTGGGTCCAACACGTCTTTAACAACAGGATTTCACTGCCTGGAGCGAGCCCTCTAACCCAACCTCCGTTTTTTATGCTGAAGAAGCTGAGCTCCGGGGAAGTGAAGCCTCAACCAGTGTCCCCACGACCGAAGGAGGCAGGGCCAGTTCCGGGACCCGGGGTCCTGACTTCCTCTGGAACCCGCCGCACGCGCCCCAGCTCTGAGTGTGCGGACAGGTCTCGAGGGGACCTCGCAGTCAAAGAGAAAGCAGACCGGCGGGTCGACTTTCGGGGCGAGCCAGAGATCGGATCGCCAGAGCCCAGCCTCTGATACCCCTGCCTCGCTGCTAGCCGGCCACCCACGTGCCCGCCCCTCCGGGCGTCCTGCGGGTCACCCAGCACCTTCACCCTCGCGCCCAGGTCGGGCCTCTGCGTTCTACACTCACGCTCCGCCAGCATCGACATGTTGCACAGCCTGTGACGTCCGCGCCTCCAGACCTGGAGACCGTGGCTGCCCGGTGCCGGCTCCGGAAGAAACTAGAAGTGCACAACTCTCACGCCGGGCAGTCGGCAGCCGCCCGGACGCATGCTGTTGGCGTCATCGGCGTGCGCCTCGCGCCCGCGACCACGTAGCGGAGGGGCGGGGCATCTTGGAGCGCGGGCGGAGCGACGAGGCTGGGGGCGGGAGCGCGGGAGGCGGAGAGAGGCGGTGCCTCGGTTGGCTTGAGCAGGTGAGCCACCTGAGGCTGGTTACACGCAGGGCTTGGTTGCATCTCTACGCGCTGAATGTCAACATGGTGCCTACTGGAAAGAAGACCTCCGGCCCTTGTAGCCAATTGGGAAGTGAGCCATCGGATGGAAGACTCTCTCTGCCCCTCCTCTCTCTGTGTAACTCTTTCAAATAAAAAATATATATATTAAAAATAAAAAAGACCTGGGCTCCACCTCCCAGCAGCTCGCCGTCTCAGAGGGCAAAGGGTTGGAGAAACTTGGCTGTGGTGCCCCACTTCTGGCCTCTGATACAGATGATAGATTGCATTAGGTGTGACTGGGTCCAGTATCTTTCTGTCCGCCTGTCTGTGGGATCCCAAGCTAAGCAGATACCTAATTCCCGGGGCAGGGGGGTGTCTCTGTCTAAACACCGGGGTGCCTTCACCAAGACAAAGGTTTTTACGTCTTTTCTCCCGGACAAGGTACACACTGGAGCTATGGTTTTGTCATCTCCACCTCTGTATCCTTGCCGGTATCTAGTCTGAGTCTGGTGGGGGCGCCATGTTTGCTTATGAACTTATTAAAGCACTCTCGTGTCTAGAGGAGTTCTAATCAACATGTCGGGCAGACAGGAAGGACTTGGTTTTAGACAGTCGTCTGTCCGTGAACTTCAGGTGGCAGGCGGAAGATGAAAACAGTACTGCCCAGGTGCCAAGAGCAGCTACGTTTGTTCTAAGTGAAACTCGGCGCCTAACTAGGAGTTTAGACAAACAACGCCAGCTTCTCTGGTTTTCTGGAAGTTAGAAGGAGGAAAGAACTGAAAGGGGTCAGAGGAGGCAGAGTGAATGGAATCTTCCCAGGCGAGGAGGGAGACTCCAGCAGGGTGCTGTCCTTAGGACGGCAGGATTACACACGTGGTGGGATCCGGGCAAGCCATTTTATTTCTACTAGAGGAAATGGACGATAGTTACCCTGCATGGAGGACACTGAGTTAGCACGCCTGTGCTTCGCACATGTTAGTCTGTGATTCCAGGAAGGTAGTTTTGATTCAAAGAGGAGCGGGAAGATTGGTGCAGAAGTTGCCGTGGGCCAGGTGACAGGCCTGTGATCCTGGGGGGCACTGCGAGTGTTGGGTGATGAAGATGTTGCCAGCCCTGGAGATGCGGTGAGCACTCTGCCCCGGGCCTGGAGATGCGGTGAGCACTCTGCCCCAGGCCTGGAGATGCGGTGAGCCGTCTGCCCCGGAAGTGCTCACTCAGAGCCATGGGGAATGATGCACACTGGACTCCGTCTTCGTGTGAACGCAGGATGGACTAAAGGTCTCCAATGCTTGTTCCAGTTCGTCATTCCCCTGTGCCTAAGAAGTATCCATGAGGATTATCTACTGAAGAGATGAGGTCTGGAATTTTTACACAATAACAGAATCTTACTTATATTTTGGATGATCGGCTCGGATCAGAAATCGCACTTTTTAAAGGCGATTCAGATAACACACGGAGTCTCCGCTCCAGTCTCTTGGAGGACTCCCTCGGGCCTTGCTTCCCCGTCATGGATGTGCCCGTGGGTCGCTCGGAAACCTTGCGAAAATATGTGTTCTGGGTGGGCGGGTCTGGAGCGAGCCTGAGGCTGTGCTCTGGCAACAGGTGTCTGAGGGCGCAGGTGCTGGGGAGCTGCAGCCCCCTCTGTGTGCTGGGCCATGACACCATCAACGGTGTGCGAGATGGTGGGGTTACAGTACGCTCTCTTTCCTGTTTAACTGAAGGTCTGGATGAAGAACACCTGTAGACGGCAGTGACAGACTCAAAGAACTGAACCTGGCACACGCTTATGTCAGTCCTCTGAGCTACTTCCCTGCCTTCAGGCAGGTAACGCCCAGCATCAGGAACCGATGCTTGCTACTTCGGTTCTGAGCTGTCCAGTGAGTGTGAATGATTCTCCCTCCCCCTCTCTCTGGCCCCCCTACACACACACAGCCCTACTCAGGGTGTTAGTCTGTTAGAGCTGCCATAACCAAATACTACAGACTGGGTGGCTTAACCAACAGTAATTGGCTTCGCACAGTTCTGGAGTATAGAAGACCAAAATCTGGGACTGGTGCCGTGGCTCACTTGGCTAATCCTCTGCCTGCGGCGCCGGCACCCAGTATGGGAGCCAAGTTCTAGTCCCGGCTGCTCCTCTTTCAGTCCAGCTCTCTGCTGTGGCCCGGGAGTGCAGTAGAGTATGGCCCAAGTCCTTGGGCCCTGCACCCGCATGGGAGACCAGGAAGAAGCACCTGGCTCCTGGCTTCGGATTGGTGCAGTTTGGCCGTGGCGGCCATCTGGGGGGTGAACCAATGGAAGGAAGACCTTTCTCTCTGTCTCTCTTGCTGTCTAACTCTATCTGTCAAATAAAAAAAAAAAAAGTCCAAAATCAAATGGCGAGCCTGCCTCGTTGCTGGTGAGGCTGTCTTCCAGGCATATACGTTCATGCTGTGCTCACCTGACCTCTTCTTGTGTGTGCTGAGGGGGGCAGGGACACAGGGAAAGAGAGAGACAGGGAGGGAATGCAAACAAATGCTGTAGCCTCCTCTCTTAAGACTTATGTATTTATTGGAGAAGCAGAGTTACTGACAGAGAGAGGGACAGAGAGAGAGAGAGAGGTCTTCTATCTGTTGGTTTGCTTCCCAAATGGCTGCAACAGCCAGAACTGAGCCGATCCGAACTCAGGAGCCAGGAGCTTCTTTTGGGTTTCCCACATGGGTGGGACTTCGGCCATCTTCTACTGCTTTCCCAGGCCATAGCAGGGGGCTGGATTGGAAGAGGAGCAGCCGGGACACCAACCTGCACCCGTATGGGATGCCGGTGCTGCAGGTGGAGGCTTAACCTACTGCACCACAGCGCCAGTCCTGGTGTCTCTAATACTCCTGTCAGAACATTAATTCTATTAGATTAGGGTCCCACCCTTATGCCTTCATTTAACCTACGTGACCTCCAAGTTGCAGGTCCAAATACAGGCGCCCTGGGAGTTAGGGCTTCAGCATGCTAATTTGGGAAGGGATTGTGCATTCCATCGTCAATAATTACAAAGCTGGGAAAAATACCTGAAAGAATGGTTTTCCAACATTGGGCACATGGCAGGAAGAACTGTGCTCCCTAAGAAACGGGAACAAAGGGTGAGCCTGGGGAGCACTTCAGACTGCAGTATAGCCAGGAGGAACCCAGCAGAAGCCCTCCCCCAGCCCCCGTCGCCCGGGAATTTTCAACCCTCTCTGAATATTTCACACTTCCTATGCGAGCTGCGCTGGTGGTAAGTACTTAGGCAGGTCTTTACAAAGTAACAGTGTCCTGCATGGTAACTGGCAACCTAGAGCCTTCCCAGTCTTAAACAAACCAACCAGATTTTACCTTTGACTCAATTTTTCTTTAATGCCGAGAGAGAAAACTGAAGCGACATAAGGCAGAAAAATGATACCCTGTCCTCTGATTGACTGTTGTATAAAAGCCATGCCTACACATTTCAAAGTGCACTGTGAATTTGGATGGAGTGGCCCATGCTGTGGCGGCTGCGGGAGACAGGGCAAGGCAGAGGAGAGCGTTCCATTTCCAATCATTTAACGCTAACTCTGGGCAGGAGTTTGCAGACACCGCGCAGACATCTCTTGGGACAGCCACACTCACATCAGATTGGAAGCTGGGTTCAAATCCTGGCTGCACTCCTGCTAATGTGCACCCTGGGAGGCAGCAGGAGGTGGCTCAGGTGCCTGGGTCCCTGCCACCTGGTTGGGAGATCCTCCTTATTCCTGATCTTGCCGTCGCCCAGCCCTGGCTGTTGGCAGGCATTAGGGGAACGCAACAGCAGATGAGAGAGCTTTTTATTTTGTTTCCCTGACTCTCAAATATATAAAAATATTTTTAAATGTATTACAGAAGCTATCTCTGTTGTGGATTTTTTGATTAGTCCTCTCCTGCTGCCTTACCCCACCCACATTCTGAATATTTCTCCAGTTGCCCAAAGGAGAACCGATGCAGCCCGCAGAAGTTTCCTGTTTCTGTTTATGACTTTGTCAATTCTCATGCGTAAGCTCCCAAAATATGCCGACCTGGTTGCCACAAGAATGGGAGGTGGTCGTTACAAGGATGCAGCCTTCAAATCTGGCTTTGGCGCCTGCAACTCTGTCCCCTCTCTGATTCGTCATCTGCCACTCCATTGGACTTGCTGGGAGGACTCACCAAGACAACACCCACCAGATGCTCCGTGGGGGACAGCGTGCTAGGACTGCAGTGCCCCCTGCTGTTCTGTCCTGAGAATTACAGGCAGACCAAGGGGCTGAATCCGCTCCAACCCCTATTTTTCACGTCCCACTTTGATCTTCCTCTGCCACTTGCCAGTTGTGACCTTGGACAGGTTGCTAAGTTTCCTATGCCTCATTTTCCCCAGTGCCCCTGCTGTTCTGTCCTGAGAATTACAGGCAGACCAAGGGGCTGAATCCGCTCCAACCCCTATTTTTCACGTCCCACTTTGATCTTCCTCTGCCACTTGCCAGCTGTGACCTTGGACAGGTTGCTAAGTTTCCTATGCCTCATTTTCCCCATCCGTATGATAAATGGTACTGCCTCAAAGATACCACACCTGCTATGGTTGGAATGTTTGCTTCCTACTGCAGATTGCTATGCTGAAACTAATCCCCCATGTCAAGGTATGTGGGAGTGATTAGATCAGGATGGTGGAGCCCTCGTGAGTGGACCTGATGCCCTTATTTTTTTTTTTAATATGCCTGTGCCCCACGTTGGAGTCCCTAGATTGGGTCTGATTTCTGCTTTTCCTGACTCCAACTTCCTGCCAACGCACACCCCGAAAAGCTGTGACGCTGGCTCAAATCAATGGGTTTCTTTTTTTTTTTTATTATTTTTTTATTTGTATTTTTTAATTTTTTGACAGGCAGAGTGGACAGTGAGAGAGAGTGACAGAGAGAAAGGTCTTCCTTTGCCGTTGGTTCACCCTCCAATGGCCCCGCGGCCGGCGCACCACGCTGATCCGATGGCAGGAGCCAGGTACTTATCCTGGTCTCCCATGGGGTGCAGGGCCCAAGCACTTGGGCCATCCTCCACTGCACTCCCTGGCCACAGCAGAGAGCTGGCCTGGAAGAGGGGCAACTGGGACAGAATCCAGTGCCCCGACCGGGACTAGAACCCGGTGTGCCGGCGCCGCAAGGTGGAGGATTAGCCTAG
Organism: Oryctolagus cuniculus; assembly: GCF_964237555.1. Classification (NCBI taxonomy): domain Eukaryota; kingdom Metazoa; phylum Chordata; class Mammalia; order Lagomorpha; family Leporidae; genus Oryctolagus; species Oryctolagus cuniculus. The sequence goes on along the minus strand of NC_091433.1, from coordinate 43,679,318 downwards.
TGAGCCGCGGTGCCGGCCCTGATGGCCTTATAAAATAGACTCCAGGGAGCTCACTCCCTGCTTTCACCTCTTGAAGACACGGCAAGAATGTGCTGTCTGTGGACCAGGAAGTGGGCTCAGCAGGCACAGACTCTGCCAGGTCCTTGATCTTCGACTTCCCAGTCTCCAGAACTCCAACAAGTAAATTTCTGTTGTTTACCTGGCCTATGGTATTTTGTTATAGCAGCTCAGACTGACTAGATGATACTTACACACTGCTGATGCATACACTCTAGGACAGCACTTAGCATGGAAAGGAACTCAATAGATGGCTCTCTATGTTTGAGTACAGATAGGTTTTTGTTTGTTTGTTTAGGATTTATTTTATTTATTTGAAAGGCAGTTACAGAGGGAGAGAGACAGAGAGAGATCTTCCAGCACTGGTTCACTCCCCAAATGGCCCCAATGACCAAGGCTGGGCCAAGCCAAAGCCAGGAGCCAGAAGCTTCATCTGTGTCTCCCACATGGGTGGCAGGGGCTCAAGTACTTGGGCCATTTTATGCTGCTTTCCCAGGTGCATTAGCAGGGAGCTGGATTGAAAGCAGAGCAGCCGGGACTTGAACCAGGGCCCAGATAGGATGTCAGTGTTGCAGGTAATAGCTTAATTCATTTGCCATAACTCCAGTTAGAATTTTTAAATTAATTTACATTCTTATTTATTTAATCTCAGAAAGAGAGAAAGATCTTCCATCCACTGGTTCACTCCCCAAATGCCCCCAATGGCCAGGGCTGGCTAGACCAAATTCAGGAATCTGGAGTACGCTGGGGTCTCCCATGTGGGTAGCAGGGACCCAAGAACTTGAGCCATCATCTGCCAGCTCCCAGGATGTACATCAGCAGGACACCGAAGGGGCTGTAGGGAACCAGGACTTGAGCCAGGCACTCCAGTATGTGATGTGGGAGACCCAAGCAGCAGCTCAGTCACTGAGACAAATGCCTATCCACCCCCCATTTTGTCTTTTAACTCTACACCAAGGTCATTTTGTCGATCTGTCCACTACTGACTTCAGTGTGGGTAACAGATAGTGGACGCCTAGTGGTGAGGGGGATACCTTTGGACATAGCTGGGGTTATTGGTGATTGAGCAGAGGGTTGAGAGGAGGCCGGGACCACAGATCACAAAAACTTGCATCAGAAACTATTTTCAGGAAATCTCTGTCACTCCTCTAGGACTTTTGTGATTTATACAGAGTTAATTTATGTATGGTACCTTTAAAACCTTATGTGTGAAAGACATTGTTAGATAACCATTTGCTAAACTGTAGGCACCCCATTTTAAAAAATCCTATTATTAAAAAGGAAAAATGGCACATATAACAGTCCACCTACACAGGCATATACAGTTAGTATATGCATGGACAATTTGGGGAAGACTCTGTCCCAAACTGTCCAGCCCGGCGCCTGCAGCAGAATGGGGAATGAAGAGTTACACAGTGTGCGTTTCTCTCCTGTCCGAACTTCGCAGTAATAATACATCTTACTTCTTAACTATATTAGAGTCGTTTAAATCTCTCTCTCTCTCTCTGGCTTATTAACTTGTGAAGGGGAGCATGCGGTCTTGCAAAGTGTGGTGTGTACATAGAGCTGATGTAAGTGTCTGGCTTGGACACTGAGCTCAGTCGTATCCACTCAGCACAAGGCACGCTGCAGATCCATTACAGATGCTGAGGACAGAGATCTGTCAACACCTGGAAACCACAGGACCCCTTTAGCGCGCCCCTGAACAGATTGGGAATGACATCCAACTGCCTGTGGTCGGGGTCCTGGCTGACAGTTTGCGGCAGTTCTGCTCTGATGAGAGCTCACGTTTTATATCTGTTAGCAGCTTGTGGGGGAAATCTGGGGCATGTATGCCCAGAAGATCCGTGCTTTGCCCTTCCCTGCAACTTATTCCTCCCTAAGACAATTAAGCATATACTGAACCGACAAGGCCAGATTCTAAGACAATAGCTGGACCACCTTTTTAGTGGTCATGGTCACCATGTATGGTAACAGCCCAGGGCCATACACCTGGATGTGGCTTTCTCTCTGGTGGCAGAAGGAACAGGCTGCACCACCACTGTCTCTCTAGAACAGGCTTTCCCATTTTGCTTTCAACCTCTCTTCCTCTCTTCACCCTGGGCTGGTGAATATTTAGCCCAATGAGGAAAGACTTAGACTCAAAGCACAGAAAGAAGCCTCACTTAGGGTGGGAGGCCAGGCATAGACTCCAATCTAGTTTTTCAGAAATTGTGCCTTGGGGTGAGCAGAAGCAGCCCAGGGACTGCCAAACTACAGTCAAGAGAACTTTGTTCACTGACATCAGCTCTTGCTTGGTGGTCACTTCCTTTTTCCTAGAGGTAATGACTCTTTGAAGTCAAGTCTCTGTGGTAAACTCAAGGCCAGCAAGGAAGAGGACGCTCTGGGCTCTGAGACTTGGCTCCCAGTGGGAAGCAACACGTATAAGACCCCATTTTTCACACGGAGCAGTGGGAAGTGCTAACTCTTCCATGGTTTTCATGGAGTCACGGTGCCATGACAGGGGCACTGCTGTGGTTTGGACGTGGTTCGAATGTCCCCTTCAGGCCTCATGTGCTGAGCTCTAATCCCTGCTGTGAGGCATTAAGAGACCAGAAACTCAATCCAACTATGGTGTCTAGATGTGGGGCCTTCGGGAAGCGGTTAGGATTAGCTAAAATCACCAGGGTGGAGTCCTGGGCTTGAATCCTGGTTGCTTTATTAAGGGAGAGAGAGAGAGAGAGAGAGAGAGAGAGAGAGAGAGAGAGACCAGAGGACACACTCTGGTCTTCCTGCCTCTCGCCGTGTGGAATGTGCCATCCTGGGACTCTGGGCCAGCAAGGGCATTAGGCCTTATTGCGTTCCTTTGCTTACCATGGCCTCACGTTCACCAGGTGCTTTTTTGGCCAATATTCTGTTTTCCCACTTTGCTTTTCTTTCCCTCGGTCTCATTGCTCCTCCCGACGTCTAACCTTCGCTGTCACCTACGCTGCCTGTTTGGTCTTCCCGTCTTCTGATGGTCTCTCTCTCCCTTCAGGGACATGCTCTTGTTCATGATTTCAGCCAGGCCTCCTTCCAGACTTCTCCCAAGATGTCTCTGGGTCTGGGCTTCTTTCTCGCCCTCTGTGGTTGTCTGCCCTGCCAGCAGCATGGCCGTCTCCGCCTCGGGAGCTCTTTTCGCTTGCCTGCCCTGAGGCCTGGCTTAGCCATAGTTAACTACACCCAACAAGGTTCTGTGTAGTCCTGACTGTGGTCATGGTATCCCTCTTGCTTCTTAGGAGGGTGTGTGTTGGTGGGGTTGACTCTGTGTGTCTGATGTGGTTGAGTGGCAGTATGGTGTGCTGGGAAGAGCACAGATCTCGGTCCTGACAGCCCTGGGGACCAGGCATGACTGTCATTCAGTGGGCAAGGGAGGCTGGCCTTTCTGAGGCTTCCGTAAAATGTGGGAGGATGAGAACACTAGCCAAGTGGGATCACATCCTTGAACATAATGATAAAGAAGTAAGAGCAGAGGCCGGGGCTGTGGCACAGTGGATTAAGCTACCACCTGAAACACCAGCATCCCATATGGGCACGGGTTTGAGTCCCATCTGCTCCTCTTCCAATCCAGCTCCCTGCTAATGTGCCTGGGAAAGCAGCAAAAGATGGCCCAAGTACTTGGTCCCCTGTATCCACATAGGAGACTCAGATGGAGTTTAAGGCTCCTGGCTTCAGCCTGGCCCAGACCTAGCCCTTGTGGCTATTTGGGAAGCAAACCAGTGGATGGAAGATTCTCTCTCTCTCTCTCTCTCTCTCTCTCCCCTTCTCTCCCCCCCCCCTTGTAACTCTACCTTTCACACAAATAAAGACAATCTTAAAAAAAAAAAAAAAAAGGAGCAGACATAACAGTTGTGATCATGAGCCAGTGCTTAAACAAGTCATCCATCACAACACCTTGGCTGCAACCCACATCTCTGTCATCTTTAAACTTTGCTTCTCCCTGAACCAAGATCCTGTGTACATCACAAAGCCCGGAGGAACGTGTTGAGCTTCAAAATCGCAGGTGTATAGGAGCTTTTCACCTGGACAGGAGCTGCCTTGTGTAATTCCCAGCATTGTCTCCAGACATTTTCAGAACCCAGGCTGGGCAGGGAAGGGTGCTGGGTGGGTTTAGGACACTGGGAGGCCTGGAACCAGTGGGGCTGGCATTTCTACACTGTGAGGCGTTTAACCTTGCTGAGTCAATTTCTTCTGTAAAACAGGGATGTCAATAGCTACCTAGAGGCTGGCAGGGGATTATTGGCAATATTGTTAACAATATGAGCATATTTGACAGTCAAGTAATGCGGGAGGAGGACTGGAGGGTAAGGAAGGGGTGGGGAGGAAATGCGGCAGGCAGAAGCCCGCGTGGCACCGTTTAGCACGGAGCATCCACTCTCTGCGTTCATTTGGGTGGCATCGCGTGCACCTCTCCAGTGCTGCTCCTGAGTGCCCTCTTTCCCCAAGTCCCTCACCATTTGCAATGCTTGTTCCTCAGTGGGAGCCAAGGGCTTGTTCTAGGAAGGAAGGGAGGGGCGGGGACTCAGTCACATTTTTATGTAGCGAAAGCAAGACCCAGAGTGGTGGTGACTGTCCTGTGGGACTCGGGACTCCTGGACGGAACTGAGTGGCAACCTACTCACATCGCTCCTGAAACTGCAGCCCTGCAGATGGCTCCTGGCCGCCGGACCCCGTGTCTTCTCCTCCTTACTCGCTGGTTCTGGCTCTGCAGTGAGACGGGGAGTAATGAATGTTAAGCTCTCTTTCTAGGTCCCAGGCTCTACGTTTGCGGGAAAGCCGCGAAAATATCCAAACTCACAGAAGCCTTGCCTTGGGCAAGGCCTCCTCCTGTGTACTACACCAATGCCATTTTTATCACTATATCAATGCAATTTTTATCACTACACCAATGCAATTTTTATTACCTGACTTTTATTTGTAAAATGTGTAATTTACTTCATTAAAAAAATCCAGAGGTGATTTACCAAAACACATACATAACAGATTTCTTTAAAAATTAGGAAGATAGAGGCCAGCGCCACAGCTCACTAGGCTAATCCTCCGCCTTGCGGTGCCAGCACACCGGGTTCTAGTCCCGGTCGGGGCGCCGGATTCTGTCCCGGTTGCCCCTCTTCCAGGCCAGCTCTCTGCTGTGGCCAGGGAGTGCAGTGGAGGATGGCCCAAGTACTTGGGCCCTGCACCCCATGGGAGACCAGGAGAAGTACCTGGCTCCTGCCATCGGATCAGCGTGGTGCGCCGGCGGCGGCGGCCATTGGAGGGTGAACCAACGGCAAAGGAAGACCTTTCTCTCTGTCTCTCTCTCTCACTGTCCACCCTGCCTGTCAAAAAATTAAAAAAAAAATTAGGAAGATAGGTGGGCATTGGGTCTAGTGGTTGAGACTCCTGAGTCCCACATCTGAGTACCTGGGTTCGATCCCTGGCTCCAGCTCGCGATGGCAGCTTCCCACCAATACAGCCCCTAGGGGGCAGCAGGTGGTGGCTCAAGTCATTCACTGGGTTCCTGCCACCCAGGTAGGAGACCTGGATTGAGTCCCTGGCTCCTGGCTCCAGCCCTGGTCCAGTTGAAGCTATTTACTGAGTGGGGGCCGGTGCCGCGGCTTACTAGGCTAATCCTCCGCCTAGCGGCGCCGGCACACCAGGTTCTAGTCCCAGTTGGGGCGCCGGATTCTGTCCCGGTTGCCCCTCTTCCAGGCCAGCTCTCTGCTGTGGCCAGGGAGTGCAGTGGAGGATGGCCCAGGTGCTTGGGCCCTGCACCCCATGGGAGACCAGGAAAAGCACCTGGCTCCTGGCTCCTGCCATCGAATCAGCGCGGTGCGCCGGCCGCAGCGCGCCAGCGGCGGTGGCCATTGGAGGGTGAACCAACGGCAAAGGAAGACCTTTCTCTCTGTCACTCTCTCTCACTGTCCACTCTGCCTGTCAAAAAAATAAATAAATAAAAAAAATAAAAATAAATAAATAAATATTTACTGAGTGGGTTGCCAGGGAGAATAATTATGTCTCAGAGGAAGCAGAGGGGGCAAAGGAACTGCCCGGTGGTATGTGGCTCCCTTGAACTTGTTAAAGTTGGAAGGCTGTCAAGCAAGGGGCTCCTGCAGGGTGACTCATCAAAAGATGTGTTCTGTATGGGGATGGGATTTTGGCGGTGGGACCTTTGGGTGATTACAAAGGAGGGTAGAGCCCAAAGAGTGGGACTGGTGCCCTTATAGAAGACGCCCAAGGGAGCTCATTCCCAGAAGGGAGGTGCAGTCTCTGAGCCAGCAGGTGGGGTCTCTCTGAGTCTATTGGCACCTTGACCTTGGCCTTCCAGCCTGCAGGGCTGCGGGAGGTAAGGTTCTGTCGCTTGCAAGCCACCTTGTCTGTGGGATTTTGTTATAGCAGCCCAAAGACAGGGCCTGGAATCAGAACTGAAATTACACACTGGCTGGTGTGTGTGGGGGTGGGGGGTATGTGTGGGGGTGGGGGCGTCTTACAGAATGGACCATATTTGCCAAGAGCAGACACCCAGAAAAGGCTTCTATACGAATGTCTCTGAGCAAAACACTGAGCACAGTGGATAAACTGGACTTGACTTGCAGGCCTTCCATCGGAGAGAGCCATGGGTCTTCCCAGAATCCAGAGCCACTGTAAACAGGTAATGATTGACCTGTCAGCTTCTCAACACACTGGGAAGAGGCATTGGCAATGAGCAGACAGGGTGAGGCTTTCTCGTTCTTTCCCGGAAGACATGTCCCCAAACTCACTCCTTCACAGGCCTGAAGAGTCACTGACATCACAGAGCTGGCACCTGCCTCATTGCTAAAGTACAGGCTGAGAACTGGAAATGCGCTAGGAACCCACCCCACATCCAAGGCTTTCGGGTTCTCAGAAGACACTGCAGATAGGGCGGAGGGAAGCCAAGGCAGCTTCCTCGGGCTCCTCCCAGGTGCCTGGGCCGGAGGGGAAGTGCCTGGGGAGGAAGGGATAGACTCTCCTACGTCTAAAAAGATGGGAGGGAGCAGAGGGAATGGAGAGAACGGGGAAGTTGGCTGACTGTTGGGACTGTGCCCTCTCCCTCCAAGGTCCTGGCCACCCCCATCTGATAGAAGGGTGCTTCCCCATCCCCCCACCCCCACCTCACAGAAGTCCGCTTTGGAGAAAACTTCCGTTGGGGAGAAAGTGCTGACAGGGATGTGGGTTCCCTTGAGCAGTGTTTCTCCCGTTGTCCCCGAATGGCATCAACAGGTGCAGGCATGCACAGCAGCCCCTGGGAGACTGGGATGCGACCACCCCGCTGGCCGTGGGTGCTCTGCAAACAGTGGGGGCTAAAGCACTCAGGATCCAGCTGCATTGGCACAGTCCCTCTCCCTGCCAGCTCTGTCACCAGCTGTGAGTGACACGCTCTGGCCTGCACCCACCATATAAGAACGAGTCCCGCTGGAGGGTGGCTGGATCCAAGTCTGCGCTTCTGACACAGCGAGAAGCAAGCACTCGCAGGGAACAAGAAGCCTTCTTGCTGCATGTGTCAGCGGAGGCGGTGCGAAGGCAGTGTGCCTCCAGTATCCTGTCAGAGATTTGGGGGTGTAAGACATGGCGGGCAGGGGAGGGGGCAGGGGAGCATGTGTAATATTCAGAAAATACCAGAATGTGTCTGACACTCCCCATCCTTGGAACCCTCTTTTCTTTTTCAAATTGTATTTATTTTCATTTTATTTATTTATGTTTATTTTATTTATATTTTTTTATTTTATTTATTTGAAAGGCAGAGTTACAGAGGCAGAGAGAGAGAGAGAGTCTTCCATCTGCTGATTCACACCCCAAATGGCTGCAACAGCTGGAGCTGGGCCAATCCGAAGCCAGGAGCTTCTGGGTCTCCCACATGGGTGCAGAGGCCCAAGGACTTGGGCCATCTTCTACTGCTTTCCCAGGCCACAGCAGAGAGCTAGATGGGATGTGGAGCAGCCGGGGCTGGAATTGGCGCCCATATGGGATGCCAGTGCTGCAGGCGGCAGCTTTACCTGCTATGCCACAGCGACGGCCCCAGAACCCTCTTTTCATGCCGAGTTTGTGTCTCCAGTTTCTTCCCATCTTGTTTGGGTTTTCCCCTACCAGCACATCTCTCAACCTTTGAGCTTCAGTCTGAATTTGGCTCCCCAAGCAAGGAGCCTGGGTCCTCACATGGTACTTGCACCTGGGGATGGCTGTGTGTCAGTGAATCTGTGGGTAGCAGACACCAGCACAGCCCACCCGCTTACCCCCTCCACACCTCCCCTTTAGCGTGGCTTCCTCGCCCAGCGCCAGCTGCTTCCAGCTCCCAGATGCCAGAAGCCTGAGCTCCAGCCACAGCACACCCTCTGCTCGCACCACCGTGAATCGGCACCCAAAATTTCCCACTCCATAGTCATCTGTCCCTCCCCCGCCTTGCGGAAAGGAAAAGGCACACACGCACGGGTTATTAAAATGGACTGTTTATATTATCTCAGTTGAGTCAATACATTATAATGTATTAAAATGGAAAGGTACAAAATTGAAATAAATACTTTCTGATTCATGTATAAATCTTTTTTTTTGTCAAGATGACTTTTTTTTTGTCAGTACATGTCACAAGAAAACATTTAAAATGACACCAAAACAATCATTGAAATCATGGTGCATGGAGGAAAAAGGTAAAGAAAACAACTTTTGGCTTGTTTTGGCATGAGACCTTGATACAATTTGGGTTCCCCAAAACCATGTGAAGGGTGGTAAAATAGAAATGCTCAAAATTGACTTAAAAAAATAAACAGGCTTTACAAAAACCCTCTTTTTTTGTTTTTGTTTTTTTTTTTTTGTTTTTTGTTTTTTGTTTTTTTTCTTTTTTCTTAACCCAGCCACTTCTCTACACGGTCTGCACTTACAATAGATACATTCATTATTGTCCACGGGAAGACAGCTACCTGCCTTTCATTTTAAAGAGCTTGGTGGAGAGGCTGAAGAATCTGCTGCAGTCTGGTGCGCATGGGGGTGGGGGGAGGAGTCCAGATCTGAAGTAGGCTGAGGACGGGGGAGGGGTCTCTCCTTGGAGCAGTCCTGGGTTTGTCCCCAGCCTGGGAACACCGCTCTGTGACTAACAGGCCCACTCTGGGCTTTGTCCCAGGGTGGGGACAGGCTTCCAACGGCCGCCCTGGGAGGGCCTCTCTTCTGGTTCTGACTGCATATTAGGTGGCTGTTAAGGCAATAAGGACTTTAGCAAACTAGAAGTTTAGGGCAGCTAACTCCAGCCAGATCGAAGGTAAACAAAAGGTGAGAAGGAGTCCCCTTCCCCTCGGCTCCCCTTTCCCAGGCCCAGGGAGCCTTGGCCCGGAAGCTCCGAGTTTACAGTACGCAGTAGCACGGGGCTCACCCTCAGGAAAGCTCCCGGAATGAAGGCTCATCCCTTGACTGGGGGCAACGCGACCGAAGTGTCCACTCTCCAGAAATCCCTTTCCTGTGGTCACCCAGCTGGCAAGCGGAAGGTGGCAGCACCAAGGTTCCCGCTGAAGTTAGGGCAAGACCTTTGCTATTGTGGGCTGGCCTCGAGCACCAGGCGTCCCAGAAAGCCAGGCTGGGAGCTCGCACGTCCCGAGAGACCCACACTCAGCTGGAGAAGAGGACAAACCTTTCTGGGTTCAGGCATGTGCCCCCAGACCCCATGGAACGACAGCTACTGTGCCCATGGGAATGTGGGGTCCTGGCTGGGCCTCTAGGGGCGTGCCAGATGTTCCTTGGACTTGACTCTACTCACAGAGACATGTGCAAAAGACAGAAGATTAGCAGGGAGTTGGATCAGAAGTGGAGCAGCCAGGACTCGAACTGGTGCCCATGTGGGATGCTGGCACTGTAGGCAGTGGCTTTACCCGTTACACCACAGTGCCAGCCCCCAGAAGACAGGGCAGAACAGACACAACAGCCCTTCCCTTCCTCTGTGCTCTGGAGTGCAGGAGATAGACAGTTACCTCCAAGTACCAGGGGACAGATGAGCAGTGACAGCTGCCTGTTATCTGGTGCTGACTGCTAGCAACATGCTGGGGATGTGACTGGTGATGCTCTAGAACTGGGTCTCGAGTGGTTGCTGCCAAAGTCTACAATGACCTCAACTGGCAAACACATCCTGCATGGCTATGGCAGGGCAGACAGACGACAGCTCCATCCTCTAACACTTGCTAGCAATATAGAAAGAACTCTCCATGAGCGGCCTGGGGCCTGGGGATACGGTGGCCTGGAGATACCACCCTCTAGTTACTCTTGGCCACCCCAAGCTGGGGCTCTCATGGGGCCAGGATGTATGGGAGGAGAAACAGCAGTGGCAATAGCCAGCCATTGGGGACCAGTTCCTCACCAGGCCTTTCTCTGCTGGATATCATCTTGTTCGTGTCCTGTGGGCGATATTTTATCCAGACAGCTGAGAGTTCCAATAATAAACCAATCTCTTAATTGATTGATTGGTAGGTCTGTGGGACTTCCTTGTGCAATTCTCCTTTATAAGGGTTTAAATATAGTTTCTAAGGCATTCACCATGCAAAACAAGGCTCCTTGGAGGTTATCTAGCTTAGTCCCTCTATTGCAGATAGAATCCAGTGGTTAAGGGCAGGCAGTTATTTTAGTCTGGAACCCACAGTCTTTCTGCACAGTTAGGGTGTTCTGCTTGAATTTATATTCGTAACTCAGTGTCATGTTCTTTGGCTCTGCTCTTGCTAGGCTGACAGGAAGGGAGCTAGTATTTAAAGTCCCGCCCATCAGCCTTGGGAACCTAGTCGTCATGGCAAGTACCCCTTCAGCCCTTGGCTGGGCTTGCACCCCCGTCCTGGGATGCCAGTGGAGCTCGGGGAAGACAGCAGCCGTGGCTGGGCTGTTGCGATGAGCAGCGAGCTCGTCTGCAGGCGGCAGCTGCTGGCAGAGGTGTTGGGGTCACTGCAGTGCCTATGGTAGACTTGTTGAAGAGCCTGGGGGAACACAGAAGCTCTACTGCTGAGCAGTTTAGAAAAAAAAAAAAATTCAAAAATGAAGGTTTGGTGACTTCCACTAGGTGGCGCAGGAGCACACCCCCAGAAGAGCAGAGCGTGCAACATGACCAGGAGCTAGGAAGGTACTTGAAGAGTTGTGTCAGGGCAGTGGGATAACGAAACAGCATATTTTCAAGATCTATCACATTTTCTAGCTTAAAAAGATAATTATCATAACCACTATTATTTATATCAAGCAAATTAGCTCGGGGACCTATGGCCCTTACTTGGGGATTAGGAGTGCTACCGGAGCTGGCTGACTATGTGGGTAACTGCTCCCAGGGAGGGCCAGTTCTGTACGTTCCCTTTCCCCATACAGCCACCAGGGGGTGCTCTGCAGCTCCAACATTTTGAGATGAGAATCCTGGCCCCACTTTCCAACTCTGAAAGGACGAGGCCATTACTATAGCCACTCCCCTCCTCTCAGGACAATCTCCAGCAAAATAGGCTACTCACGCTGGCTCCTGGGCCCCTGGCCACGGTACAAGGCCGGGTGGGGGCCGGGGTGGGGTGTCAAGGGCTGGAAGAGCCCTTAGAAGCAAGAAAGCCCTTTAAAAAATCCACAACTCAGGAACTTGATCTCTTTCGAGAAACAGCACCATAATCTAGTAGGAACCAAAGTCATTTCTCCATTTTATAAGGAAGACACTTTTAAGAAGTAGAGCCCGAGGGAACAGCCGGCTCTTCTTGGGGCTGACACCGTCAGAATCAAGGGGCCTCTGTAGCAAACTGTCAGTTTGATTTTGAAAATTCAAATAGAATGGCATTCTAGATCGGATCTAAACCAGTCTCAGGTTAATGTGAGCTTTGGCGGACAAACCTCAGGGAGTCCTCCTACAGGGAAACAGGACAAGCCAGGGGCTTCCCAGCTCCCTGAAGGGGAAGCTGAGGCTGGGAGGTGTGCTGGCATTTGCATGACACTCAAAGTTCCTGGCTCTACCACTCTGCACGAGAAAACCACACTTTGACTTCCGGAGCCTCCGTGGAGATAAATGTTAGCAGAGAGGAGGGCACAGAAAACACACAGAGAAGGGATGTTTATGGAGACTTGCAGATTAACCAGTTCTGGGTAATGGGACACTCTTCCCAGAGAGGCCAGGTGCCTCCGCGGTGGGAGGCAGCCAGCAAAGGGGGAGTGGCTACAGGAGAGATGGGGTGTGGCTACAGGAGAGCTGGGGGAGTGGCTACAGGAGAGATGGGCTCCTGTGTGGAAGGAGGAGCTACTCTGTGATGGGACTAAGTGAGGGCCGGTTACAAGCTTAGACTTGACTCTGTCTTATTTTCATTGTTCTTTGCCCCTTCAACCTATGTGTAAATAAGACATTAGCTCATTTCTTGTCCCAAATTCTTAGCCCCTTACCTTGGCTTACCCAGGGCTGGGTTGGGAGAAGGGAATGTGTAGAAGTGTGTTCACAATGACTGTAATCATTGAGAAAACAACCCCCCACCGACTTATAGCGAGTGTGACAGTTTGGGAAATGTCATCTGAATTTCCTACATTAAAAGGAGGACTCTGAGCTAGTGATTATCACTCAGGAGAGGGACAAAAGAGCTGTGGGGGTGGCCCGTCTGAGGGGGCTCAGCTTGTTCCCACCTATGTTTCTTTGGGGACGTTACTTCTCTCTGGGGGTCCAGTTTCGGCATTTGTAAGGGGAGGAGCCTGGGCCACATGAGCTCTGAGGTCCTTTCTGACATTCACAGTCTGTGCTGCTAGAGAGCTGCTATCCGTGTTGACTAGACATGAGGTAGGGACTGAATTCTAGTATCATGGAGGTCTCTACCGGCCTTGCAAAGCAAGCAAGCAAACCTTGTTCCTGGGGAACCATGGGTAAATTTTCCAACAGGTTCTTGGGCCTCCTGGCCACTATCAGCATGTTCACCTAGCTCCATCTGAATTCTGCCCTGGCAAGAACCAAGCAGGACAGGAGCAGGAGCCATCACGTCTCTGTGCAGTCAGCCTTGAGTCTGAGGCACAGCAGGAAGTGCATTCAACCCTAATGCAATGTTCAATACAGTGTGAACGAGGCCCACCCGCAAAGCACACGATGCGATCAATGCTCGTGGCCGCAAGTCACGGAGGAGGGAAGTGCCTACGAGAAAGAGATGCTGTCAAATACTTGAGGGCTAAGCTCTTAACTTCAAGAGGGCCAGAGGCAGGGACATCGAGGTGCCCTTGGCCATCGGGATGGATTTTTTTTTTTACTGCAGAGCCAAGAAGCCCAAGGACCTCAGAGGACTGGCTCTGCCTCCAGATTTGAAGAGAAGGGACTGCCCATTAGATGCACTATCCTGCCAAAAGACCAGAGTCAGCAAAAAAACAGATGCTGGAATATCATTTAATACCAACTGTGGATGCTGGTTCCTGACGATTGAGGGGGACAGCCTGTGGGGGTTCTAGGTGTGGAAATAGAGAATGGCAAACTCTTTCTGTGCCCAGGAAAAAAAAAAAACATGCCTATGGATTTTGACTCAGTTAGAGAAAAGCTAGGATTCTAGGACAGAGATTCAACTCCATTGAGCAGAGATGTTGCTGCCAGTTCCATCTATGCAGGGACCAAGCTCACAGAAGAGATACCTGTGGATCACAGGGTCATCTTGAACAAGAACACTTGAGCCTTTTTAGACACGTCTGTCCCCTGAGCAGGTCCCCATGTCTGCAGAAGGATAGGTGATGCTGTGAGTGAGCATTGTCCTCAAACATCCACCAATTAAATCTCTTAGGTAGTTAAAAATCCACTTTTAAGTGCACTGAAGACCCAAGAAACTGTAGCTGCCTCTTCCTCCCCAATACTGCCTGTCCTGATCTTACAAATGGTGAAGCTGAGGCACAAGGAAGCAACTATTTTTTATGCAGTCCCCCTTTTGATCTGGTGACGCTCCTGGGAGGAAAGCCCAGGATCTCTGGTCCTTGGGGGTCGTCCATTGTCTTTCTGCTTGTCTATCTGTCTACAATACTTTATATGTCTTTTTATGTATAAAATATAAATCATTTTTACCTTCCTGCTTGACTTCTTGTCCTTTCCTCCTCCTTTATATTAACTAGGTTAGCGGGGGGAAAAAGATGTTCCATGACGAGGGAAAAACCACAGTACTGCTCCAGCAGGAGAGGTGTCGGCCCTTGTCCATGGGGCCCTGGGGTGCTTCAGATCTGGACTGCACAGCAAGTGAGAAGGGACGCAATTCAACAGAAATCAGCAATGGAGATGTCTGTGCCAGACAAAGTGAACTTCCACAACCTGGTTTTAAGGAACAGTCGATACACTAGAGATAGATAGATACACTATGCTGAATCTTGAGTACTAAAACAACTTGTAAATATAATTATGCTAAATTAAAGAAGACAGACATCATAGGGAAGAGTCTGGTCAACAACCAATCACCATTAGAATCAAAAAGGAAACCGGCCTTGTCACTGAGTACCTCCACAACGTTTCTCAATGCACTAAGTACATTTTAACCATGCAAAAATACACAAACGTCTTAACTAGGTTGTTTTTTTTTTGTTAAAAAAAATCAAACACCAACATTATGCATTTTTGTTAATTATATTGGTTAAAGTTAACAGCCAGTGGCCGCCAAATATCAGATACATCATATACATATTTTTATACAGAATCTGGACAACACAACATTACACATCAGAGAGAGAAAGAGAGAAAAAGAGAAAGAGATTATTTGTTCCTTTGTGGGTTTGTTGTTGTTGTTCAGGAAAAAAAATATGAGAAGCAATGCTAAGAAGGAAAACACTTCAACAAGTTAGGAATACATAGGGAGAATTGCTAATCAGAAATACAGGAGGAAAAGAGTTCATATTTAGGTCTGTGTCTAGAATTTTCTTCACTAAGAAACCAAGGAGCACAACAGGTGTATTGGTTTGGAAAAGCGGAAAGAGCGATAACATCATGCTGTCTGGTTCCCAGCACGTTTCCAGCAAGAAGAAAAAAAAATCATAATCACAAATTAATTTCACGAGTTTTGTTTTCAAAAAATGTCCTCCCTTACCCAGGAACCTGGGTAATGCAGGGGTAGGGGCAGCTCAGTTGAGAGAGTCCTTGGCAAAGGTTTGGCCAATGCCATTGGCCTTAAATTAGTTGGAGATATGAGCTGTCTGTGGGAATTCACGCAATGAAATGCGACGTCAGCTTGCTCCATTTAGGCAAGATTTCCCGTTGCCAGCCAGTGATCTGGCCGAAGACACAACCCCCAATGACAGGTTCTGCTAGCCGGGCCCCAGTCCTGCCCCTTAAGCATTTGGCATCAACACAATCTTAAGAAGTCAACCTGGAAAGAAAACAAGACCTTGAACACAAGCTATGGAAGCACTACTGTGGTCACGGTTGGATACAAAAATGTGAAAATTCAGATGTAATCAAAAATACAAAATCAGTTTTGATAAGATTTGCTTTTTTTTTTAAACCATTACAGTACAAGGTTTTTCAAATTACAGTAAAAGTTATGTGTTTGCTTACAGTAACTAGAATAAGTAGCTGATTTTGTTCTGCTAGAATCAGAGATCCCTGATAAGTGAGAATGCACCAATCGGAAATCAACCCCACACAAGAAATGGATATCGTAACAGAAACACAGTTCACTGCGGTCTTCACCCCTTGCAACAGTATGAAAAGAATGGTATCGTTTGCACAACTCATTAGCATGAGGGTCTTCTTCCATTGGGAAAAAAATGATAATAAACAGATGGTATTAAATGTCCAACAAGAAAAGGACTGGAAATCCGGGGCTGAATGGTGGAGGATCTGAAGGGAGTTTCCCATGTCACTGAGCTTTTCCCATTGTACTTTTCTCAAAAATGATGGTTTTGCATGAGCCTCTTTGGGCAATGCTACTTTGTGCTTCTGCCCCCTTGTCCCAGTCTGTGGGGAGAGGGGCCGGCACCACCTCACTGGTTGAAAGGAAAATGTAACGGGAATCACAGTCCATTGTGCCAACAAGAGTCACCCCCACTACACACCCAGGAAAGAAAATAGAACAAAAGGAGGCCTGGGAGGCGGGGCGGGGCAGGGTTGGGGGCAGGCAGAGGAGCCTCCACTTGGCAAAGAGAAACCCTTGCCAGGGCCATGCTACTGCTTAGACTCTCATCTCATGCTCGGGAAGGGAAGGGAAGGGAAGGGAAGGGAAGGGAAGGGAAGGGATCAAGGACCCCAAGTGACATCTGAGCAAAAGCTGCCACTCCCACAGAGCCTCACCTTGGGGGCAGTACTGAAAAAGAGCCATGTGGCTAAACGAAGCGACTAGGCGACCTGCTTCATGCTCCTGTTACAAGACATGAAAAACAGCGAGGCTGACTGTGGCTTTGTAGCCATGACCACAGCCTGGCATGGCCACTGGAAAGCTGTGAGGAGCCCTCCCCTCCATGCCCAGGAGGAGGGGCTGCACGTTTGGCACTTTGGGTACAGACAGAAGGCCGGGAACCAGCAGAAGTCACATAGCATACTTGTTGGTTTTTGGCCTCATGAACCCCTCTCTGGCTTCATCCTGGTGCCCAAACTCAAGAAAACCACTCTGTGAACCATTCGATTGGCCCTGTCTACCTCCTTACATTCCCTCCTAACAGACCAGGGGCAAGCTCTTCTATTTTAGACAGCCAGAGGCTGCCGTTTAGGGCAGGAGATTAGCCAGTCCTCTGGGTGGGCAGCACGCTGTCCAAAATCCCCTGGGATGTCATGGGTGGTCTAATCCACCTGCTTCCTTCCAGTAACTTGCCTGCATATAGATGAACAAACCCTTTACTCACACCTATAGCCCAAGAAATGGAAGAAAAGCAAACTCCTCTGCCATGTTAGGAAGTTTTTCCTATCTTTGAAAGACTGTGAGACCAGGAAGCACTCAATTATTTGGTTAAGATCTGGCCATTGAAAGAGGTTCCTCTAAAAAAATCTGCCAACGTCTTCAAGAAGACAAGACTGTGCCCCTAGACCACGAGGCTCAATGTTCACCAGCGTCCATGCTGCTGTGGGTCCTGCTCTCACGGTTGAGGTTGACAGCTATACTCAGTCCCATCCTGTGGCTTCCTATAGCAGGTGCACTCTGCTTATCCTGGGAGTTACAGCCGCAGGCAGAACACCCTCACTTTTTGCATATAGTGCTCCTACTTACTCATTTCTTTGGCCAGAACAGATTCTGCTTTCCTGGGCTTCCAAATCTTATCTTTTACTAAGCACTCTCAGAATTCAGTGCTCAACCATGGCTTACTGTAGCACAATGGTTTTCCTAAAAATATTGTGCTCTTTGTGGAGCCTGTTGGGCTGGTCCTCTGGAGCATAGAGGTGGCATCATCTGCTCATCGTTCTGGGAGTCACTAAGTGGTAGGTCCCTCTAAGCCAGCTGAAGTCTACAGGCATCGCCGAATGTGGGTCTTCTCCCAGATGACGGAGTTTTAAAAGGTGCAAGCTGCTTGGCCTGCATGGTCTTCACAAACACCTGTTTTCTTCATGAGCTAAATCCTTAAAGCTCTGCCTAGCTAGAGCCTCTCTCCAAATGGTTTATTTCTAATCTGGCAGTTTGTGGTTGGAACGTCCAAGGATTTGTGACTGCAGATGCGTTTACAAGACGAAAGGGCCAGAATGCAAGTGAAGAATGAGATGATGCGCAGCAGTACAGCTTAAAAGGATTAAAAACAAATTCTCCAAGAGCCCTGGAAATGCCCCAGGACACGGCTGGGATGCTCTGGCTTGGCATCTGGGACTCTGTGGTTCCATTTACCATTTGATATGGAGCCACTGCCGGCTGAAAGACATTCCCAGGGATGGTGTGGGTGGGTAGGGAGGTAGATCACCTACATGCTTCTCTCAGTGGAATGATGTTGGGACTTCACTGCCTGGAGCATCGGGTTTCAGGTTTGACTTACTCATGTGTGTCCCCTGGTGTGACCTCAAGCAGGTTAACCTCTCTGGACTTGTTTCCTCATTTTCATGTTGCCTGTGACTTTATAGGGTTATTGACAAAAGCAGAGGTGATTACTGCGTGGGTGTGGGCGAGCACTCCACAGGCATTCCAGAAACGTGGTGGGCAACTTCGTTTACTCTCATCGTGACCTGAAACAAAGTTGGATGATTTTCCATACCCAAAGCATGTCCCTAGGCAGAGTCATCTGTTGTAAGTGGGGTTGTAAAGCACAGTGAGCTTTGCAAGGCTGTTTTTGGTTTCGCTTTGTTTTGTTAGAGCAGTCATCTCTGTACATGCAGTGTAGCTGACTCTCATCTCCTGACACAATAATGCTCTGTTCTTCAGCCCAAAACACTCAAACCACTTGACCTCAGCAATGGAAAATGGACTGGAGGAAGAAAAGTATGTTTTCACCTTCAAGAGAGATATTCTGAGTATGTCTGGTAGGGTAGTGAGCAGCTGGCATCACTATTTCTTTTGAAGCAAGAGAAAAATAGAGCTCAACTGATTCAGGAGATGTGTGCCTTCCATTTGAGGAGGGTCTCCCTGCGTTCTGACACTTGGAAACAGGAGGGTGGGCCAGAAAGGGAAGAGCTAACTATTTTTCTCATCTGTGGAATGAGTGAACTTTAGGATCGGATGGGACCCTGATGTATCACCTTCATTTTCACAGAAGAGAAAACTGCTTGAGCTCATGAGTGGGTACTCCAGCTGCTGTCCTTGGACTGTAGAGAGTGGTGAGACTCTGCTTGGGGAAGAGGAAGGTCTAGACCACACAGCTTTCCGTGGTGCTGGAATGCAACAGCAAAGCCTCCTAAACTCGCTGCGCTTCTATGTCGAGAACCCATTCTCCCCCTAGTTTTGCCCAGATTTTAAATAAAATCTCTGATAAACTCATGGTAGACCTTTAGTGGTCCTGTTGCTAATTCCAACTGGGAGATGACAGAAAAAATAATACCTATTTCCAGAAGGAAAAAAATTTCAGTATTTCTCATAGTTGCTAAATAGTGAAGACTTCTCAAAAAAAAAAAAAAAAACTACCCACTACTGACATAATATTTAGCTTTCAAATAGACTTACTTGGAGATAAATATACTGTGTTTTAGAATGGGGCACCTGTTAAGTGATGAGTGCAATGGATATGGCATGCTTTGAAAAAGTACCATTTGACATATCTCAGTATTGCTACAACAATAGAAGAGTGACGAGGAAGGATCATTTCTTCAAGACTGATGAGAACTTGTGTTGGCCTAAAGGGTATTATGGATCAGTATAGGGCTTCTTATTTCACAAGGAATCTTTGGGGTTAGGTGGCTAACACAAGACCTGTGGCAACCGCTATGTAATAATAGGTCTCATTTCTCTTTTGGCTGTCCCTAAGAGAATATCTTTCTCCTTTGTTCTGTTACCCATGAATCAATTAATAGCATACCACTTAACCTAAACTTTGTAAGTCCATAAGACCCAGGATGGAGGCATATAGTTTGTGGACATGAAGAAATGTGACTAATAACAATAGCCAGAATGCTCTAAGGATGTTGAGTTCCAGGTTTTCTACTTGTCCTCGAAATGAGGCAGTACAGGGGCCCATTCTTCAGTTTGTATGTTAAGGTGAACAGTTATGGGTGAAGCAACTCTCTTTCTAGAACAAGCTTTATCAAAGAAAGAGGTATCTTTTCATTATTCTCTTCCTCTTTTTGTCTCCTCTTTCTGGTTAAGCCATTTTTTCTTAAGACAGTATTGCTTTTGAGAATGGTTCAAAACTGGCAGTCAAGGGAGTCAACGTGTTGGTGCATTCTGGGGGTTACTTCTAGGGAAAGGAGAGGCAGAGTAGGGTTACATCATGTTCATTGTTTCTCACAAACAGCACCTAATGTCCTACACTCAGGATATGCTGTCTATAAGGAATGCTCAGCTGTCCTTCAGAAAGACAGATGAAGGCAGAGAGCTCATGACACCCGCCATGCCATGTCCTTCTCCGAGCCCAAGCGTGCTAAGTTGTCTTCCTTTACATTGAATTCAGAGAGATTTATTTGTATTCACCACTTTCAGTCCTATCTCTAGGATTTAGCCTCCCTACAAGACTGTGCATTTCTTGGGGAAAGGGTCTATTACATGCCTAAGATCTTTGCTGTTGATGAGTAAGTAAGAAGATCAGCTAAAGAACAAAATGAATTGACTGTGCAAGAGTTCAGGAATATGGCTGAGCCCTTGGTTCTAAAGAGAATCTCTTCCTTTAGCCTCATGAATGATGGCTGCCAGTTTTGACAGCTGTCAAGAGGGAAAGTGATGTCTTCTCAAGCTCTCTGAAGCCCAGTTCCTGGGCAACTAATTTGATGACAGTGACTTTTGTTGGATGCACAGCTTCACTGCTTTTCAACAGTCTGAGCTCCAAAAAATTATTGGGTTTCTCAACGCTCTGACCCCTTCTCTACAACATGGAGGAATCCCACTGAAAGGACCTCCTGGGAGAGCTCAGAAAAACATCAGTTGACTTCAAAAGTAGGTTCTCATAGGATCTGTTAGGCATTTTTTCAGGAAAAATCTTTGGAAAGAAGGAAAAATGTCTTTCCATATGTTAGAGAGTTGAGCTGATGCCCTAGGGCCCCTAGTCTTTGGCTCCTCAAGATGAGTTGTTTATACGTCACAGGTCAAGCCGTCCTTGGCTGTGGCAGGTCAGGGTAAAAAGGTGCCACTGTAGGGATACACTCTCAAAGTTTAATTAGGCAGGAGAACAAAAAGAAAGGTAAAACGCCCCCACCAGTTTGCAAGAGAGTACATAGTCAGAGTAATGAGAAAAGGCAGGGAGCTTTCAATGAAGACCACTGAGCTCACATTGAGGTTTTCATCTCATGAATTCAGGGAAGCTGAGGAAACTATTCAACTGCCTAAGTCTCCTTTTCTTTATCTGTAAAACACAGCTATATGTTATATCCCTCTAGCTAATAAGGTCATTATAAAGAATAAGTTAGGTAAATCAAATAAGAAAATATATAGAAATACACTAGCAAATTGGTATGAAGCAAGGGCTCAGCCACTATGAGTTAAATCTGAGAGGAATGACAGTTTAAGTGACACATTTGTGAGTAGATGACATGGTGTGCAAGGAACACAGAAGATAGTGAGGGTCTCCGTGTCACACTCAGGGGCTGTGCATGTGTGGTCAGGCTCAGCAGAACCCCAGCTGGTGGGTGATAAAGAGAACTGTCAAAATTTAATATCTTGAGGCTGGCACCGCAGCTCACTTGGCTAATCCTCCGCCGGCGGCGCCGGCACCCCGGGTTGTCCCGGTTGGGGCGCTGGATTCTGTCCTGGTTGCTCCTCTTCCAGTCCAGCTCTCTGCTGTGGCCCGGGAGTGCAGTGGAGGATGGCCCAAGTGTTTGGGCCCTGCACCCGCATGGGAGACCAGGAGGAAGCACCTGGTTCCTGACTTCAGATCGGCGCAGCAAGCTGGCCACAGTGCACCGGCCACAGTGCACCAGCCATAGCGGCCATTTTGGGGGTGAACCAACGGAAGGAAGACCTTTCTCTCTGTCTCTCTCTTTCACTAACTCTGCCTGTCAAAAAAAAATTTAATGTCTTGAAGTTTGGAGGCCAACATGACTTGTGCAACATAGAAGTCTGCTCTTTTTCAATGCATGCTGAGCTGACTTGGCTGTTCTATTAGCTCCATGGATTGCAGGTGGCCACCATCCTACCCATTCTGAAAATGTTCTATGCCACAGGTTGGCAATGATAGAATTATTTTGGGGGGTCTTAAAGTGACAATAATTATAATGAACCACACACTAGGGAATTTGGCAAGTCCTATACAATTTGTTCTATTAGTTAAGTTCTAAAGTTCAGAGCCACCATCTCCTGGATTTCTACTCAGACAAGCTGAGAATCTGAAGTCTGTACCTAAGGCCAGGAAATATTTTGAATGGTAAATGCCAATTCCAGGAACAGAGCCATCCATGGGTAGTTCCCAGACTTGTCCTGATTCTTTGTGTCTTTGCATCTTTCATCCAATGTCTGAACAGCTGTGTGTGTGTGTGTGTGTGTGTGTGAACTCTCAGAACATGAAAATAAGTTGAGCAAACTTTGGGAGAATCTGAGTGAACTGTAGACCACTGGGAAAAAAACTATTTTTCTTGGTCTACTTTTTAGTGTGTTTTCATGGTATCTGGAAAGACCTGAAACCATTCCACAAAGTTAAGGAGAAACTGGGCCTTATCCCAAATTCCAATGACTGAGTCCCCCATTATAACATACTGTGCCCATAAAGAGCAGTCTTAGGCTGTTACAGCAAGTGCCCACGCAGGATCAAGTTTGCACGGCTCAAGTCATTCTGCGTGGCTGTGGTGCACACTCTCAGCTGTTGTGTGTTTGTGGTCAGGTCCAGAAATTTGGCCTGACTAGCATTGTGCTGAAATCTTAAACAGAGACTGGGCTTTTCTGTGTCTCTTGGGCAGCTTTGGGCTTTCAGGAATTTCATTCCTTATTAAAATTTCTCCCCCCTGGCCTTAAAAACTCATTGGTCCCAGAAATCAAACACTGAGTAGTCCATTAACAAATGGTTTTCTGATGTGCCCCCACTGGTGAAGATATACAAATGTCCACTTCAAGTCTCATTCCTTCTGACTTCCACAATATGTGTAGGACCAGAAAGATGGCTTTTAGATATAACAAATCTGTAGGGAATGAAACTGTGAGCCAAGGCACACATAGGAATACATATGAGCACCCACACGCCCAGCTCTGGAGGATGTCCATGAAGCCTTTGACGAGGGAGTGTAGTTATTGGCCCTAATGAGCCATTCCTTGGATCACATTGGAAAACCCAGAGTTAATCTAGGTGCAGCTTAGGGACTGTTAGGTCAACAAGGTTGGGTGAGTGTTAACAAACACTGGAAGTGGCAGTATGGTTTAAAGATGTGCTTCTGGAAATTGTCTTGCTTTCTCATCAGACAGTCTTCAACATCTTAAGTGGATGATTAATGCAACATGATGGTGAACACATCTAGCCCTCTATTCCTGTCTTCATACAGCCCATGAATCCTTCAAAATCCACCTTAAGCGCCAGTCTTTTCAAGCCTTCCTGTATCACTTCCTGTTCTGGATGCCTGTAGTCCCTCGCACCACTCTTTGAACCCTATTTTTTTTTCCCTCTGTATTAGAGTTATTTATGTATATCTCTTGCTTCTCCTATTAAATTCCTTGGGTTTTTTTTTTCTTTAGATCCCTATAGCCCTATACTTGGTATAGTGAGTGTTAAATAAGTATTTGATAGTCAATTGATAGACTGAATTTGAAATGGGAATAGTGCTATGACAAGAAAGCTCCTGTGGAGCAAAATAAATTCATTATCTGAATAAATTTATTACCTTGTCCTTTCGGGGAAGGTCAGTACATGGCAGACCCAGTAGCTTGTGAAGTCTAAGGTCAAATGTGTACAACACTTTGAATTCAGGGTCAGAGAAGCTCTTGCAACATTTGCTACACCCCATTGAAATATTCCTGCTACCTCTAGTTCAGTGACTTCTACTTTCCTCAGGCCTAGCATTTGCCCTTGTCCAGGCCACACAGAAATTGGTTAGGGAAGAAGACTCCAAACTGGGTATTTCCCCAGAAGTTTAAGAGTAACTACTACATATTAACAGGACTGAAAGAATCTGTATTTGGAATGATCAAATCCTGGGACAGCCCTTTGTCCCTTCTAGGGAGCAAAGAGGTGTTCATACTGGTAATAATGATAAAAAAAAAAAAAAACCACAGTGAACTCATGGCAGTGCAGAAAACTCCCCACAATAACCCCCCAAAAACGGTTAAACCTAAGGACCAGCCCACCGTGCAGAGACGTGTCTCTGGACAGAAAAGGAAGGGCAGAGCAGAAAATACATTTTTAACAATGAGGTTAAGCCCAGCTTTCTTTCCTTCCTCTCCATACTGGTTTTGACAATCCAGGAATTTCTCTCTCAATCAAGGGTACTCTTCCCATGAGCAAGCAGAAGATCATGACATGAACAAAACTGGCTGGCCAGGGTCAGAAGTCCTCTGACGTCTTCTTGGGTTCCCTGTAGAGTTAGGTCTACTTGGACTCTTCCTCTTTAAGAAATGGATTGAACCTGTGCTTTGAGCCACCAACACATGCACCTGAAATACCTCTACCACAGAGATGGCAAGAAGTTCCTTCTAGTAGCTCTATAATTCCTGTCATCTGTGCCCTGGGTAGGGTACAAAGGGTATGGGTGTCCAGGGAGGGAGACTCCAAGGATGGAGACGGCCTAAACCTGCATGGAGAGAGAAAGCAGCCCAGTGTTCACCAGTGTTCAAACTTCAGAAGGGTCTCCTGTGAACAACTTCCTCTATGGAAAAATTGGGGAATTGAGATTCACAGAAAGGCAGAGTCAACAGAGGCAGGTGTAGGTGGCTCGGCAGGTAACTTTCTCTTGATGTTGGGTGGGATGGCAGACGGATATGCAAGAAAGGATCCCGCAAAAATCCACCTTAAAAGAGGCTCCTCTGAACCCACCATAGCTATATTACCAAAAGAATAGGGAATAATAAGAATTGTGCTTTCTAGTACCTAAAAAAAAAGGCATTTCTTAAACATTTAGTTATTTCAAAGGAAATACTGGAATCTTGGGAAGCTCAGTGAGGTGGCAAATTCCTCAGAATCAAAAGCCAACTCTGGAAGCATATTGTCCTTGTGCCCACATGTGTGTTTGTATATGTGTGTAGCTATATCACATACTCCCACTCACCTACTTACATGTGTATATACATACAATATATATTTACCATTATACTTTTCCCCTTCAAACAACACCAGTGTGTTCCACCTTCAGCACACATTTTATATGCATTTCAATTCATAGACAGACCATTATACCATAAAAAGAGAGAGAAATAGCCAAGAACAGCAAAATATAACCTAGGCAGAATTGTTTTCAAACATCAGTTTAGCATTGTTAAAGAACAAAGCAAACCTCCCCCAATACAAGTTAAAATGTCTGTTATTCATTCATACACACCAGCAATTCTTTATGACCATCAGAAGGAAAAAAGAAAACCTAACATATTATGAAATTGAACCTCAGGGTTTTTTTTTCATTATTTGTCCCATTCATTGTATGTATTTTATGGGAAAAAGTTATCATTTGTGGAAATGATTTTCCCCCTTCAATTACACTTTTTCCCAGCTCCCAGGAGCTGGGGAATAATAAAACATGTATAGGGTTTTGCTGAATTATCATTTGTAAGGATTTTTTATTACTGTAGATTATAGACCTTTCTTCATCCCATTTAAAACATATTTCATAAATCTGAGAAAAGCCTTACGTATTTAGGCCAAAGACACAGAAAAACAAGAGTTATTGAACCATATAAATTATCTAGTGCTCACGACCTAGTTGTGCTTAGCTAAACAAAAGGAATTCTGTTCAAACACATAGAAAATCAGTGGCAGACAATCCACCTTTTATTCAAGGTCCCGCGAACCTGTCCTGCAATTTTTCAGGATTCTTCTGGAAAACTTGAGTCTTTACAGCATCACTGGCTTGGAGACTACAAATGTTTCCAAATCACCATCCCTCTGAACACATGGTATGGAAGAGAGTTCCCAAAGGTTTAGAGAAGAGTTGGGGGCTGGGTACAGGGTAGTTCACCACAAACAGTACAACACATGCTATCAACCCAGAGAAAACGGCAGTCAAAAAAGTCAAAAGCAGCCAAATCAGACAAGAATGCAAGGGAGTCCGTGAGTACCATATTCCATGCCAAGAAATTGAAACTAAAAAAATAAAGCTGGACATAAAATTATCATTGAAAACTTCAAAAAGTCAAAGCCAAATCAATGTTTCCTTTTTCCCCCTACGCACAAATCTTTCATTCTAAACCCAACACCCAATGGCGCTGGAGTTGATAATTTTATCAGGAAGATTCAAGTCTGCAGAACACTTCCCTTCCATGCAATTACTTGAGTCCACAGAAATAAAGCACCTTTGAAACCAAGAGTTGTTCAAGAATCCTAGTGTCTTATTCAATGTGTCAAAAAAAGTATAGTTAAAATAATTAGAATAATTCATCAAATGACAAAACACAACAATATTGACTCTCGTGAATAGGCAAAAGGGCTCCCGAGGACAATTCACAACTAAGAAGACAGAGCACAATAAAAGGCTATGACATTTCATGAATATTCTGTGTTATAGCTTTGAACTTTATTGCAAAGCAAAAATATATATTTTTATATATATATATTTTTATCTACATTTCACCTCTGACATTGTACACAACACGAAAGCACAGGAAACCAAAAAAATCATAATGAGGTAGATACATAACACTTACAGATGGAGGAGACTAAAGATTTTAAATTTGGCTTAATACTGTGGTCACCAATGTATGCATTTTCAACAGAGCAGCAAGCATTGATTCACAGGGCAAGAAGCCCAGTGATCTCAAATCCAAAAATAAGCCTCATTAGAAAATACCTGCTTCAAAATAGAAAAAAAATTTTTTTAAGTCGAAGAATCAAATGTGTTCAATTGCAAACCTGGCAAAATTAACAACATTTTTATTTTTGCTTTTGTGCCCAGGAAAAAAAAAATAATCTTAACTTGTTCAATTAGGAGTAACCATCCCACAGGGTTGTTCTATGTATTCTTGCCAGGTGGGGTTGGAGTGACCCTCACCTCTGCAGCTACTGTGATGAGAACCGCTAGCCTTTGAGGGCTCTTGGAACATGCTGGCTGGAAATCAACTTGGCCATGAAGTCTCTGGCAAGCTTTGCCTGTCCAAGTTCATCTGCTCTCAGAGTGGTGGAAGCAAGGAGCACCTACCAGTTGGGGACCCCTGGGATAGTCTCTTTCTCCTTATCATTTCCAATAAGAACCCTTCCAGCTCTTTCTCAGAGCTTAACAGGTCACTGAGAAAGCCATCTTTAGCCTTATCTTAACTATAAATGCACTCTCACCATCAAATGCATCATCAGGCAGTGGTAGCTACTGCAGAGACCAGCTCCCTTCTCATCCTCATGTCTGTATCCTGAATGGAAGGAGGATGGAGTGAGAAGGGAGCAGGAGAGAACCCCTGGCTGGTTGAGGCAGTGACTAGGAGAACAGAACCATGGAAACAGCAGACCAAGCAAGGGTCAGCTCAGACCAGTGGCTAGGAGAGATCTATGGGACTCCAACTAGGAAGGCAAAGAGTACCTTTCTTGTTTGTTCTAAGACTAGAAGTTTCCAAGATCCTAGAGAAAATAAGGGAGGAATGAGGCTCAGATCTATCTGTAGGGCTAAGTCCTGAATGAAATCAAGCTCCCTTGGATTATTTAATAGTTACTGTCACTCTGGACACGATCCTACGTTCTGTGGGATTTGCTCTACTTAGTAAGAGCTGGGAACAGCTGCAGGCCAGGTCAGAGAGAAGACTGAGAGGTCTAGGTGGGATGCCTGGTTCCTCTGGGGAGGTGGGGAAGATTGGAGACCACTTGAGCGAGAAGATGGGAGCAGAAGCAATGAGCACCTTGGGGAGGTGCGAAGTTGGCCCGTGCCAAATAGGATGTCCTGTCTCCCAGAAGCCTGACTGTTGACTGGACTGTCCCATGTGTTTGTGCTTCATCTCCCTGCTGGACTACAAGGAACAAAAGAGACAGTCTCTCTGCTTTGTCTTCCCAATGCCAAGCACGGCACTGGGCGTTCAGAGGGCATCCTTCAGGATGAATTGCATTTTCAGAAAACACGGTAAGAGGATCAGTTTGGGACAGAAGAGAAGGTAAGGGCAGTGTTCTCAGGGCTTTGGAGACCCTATGAATACACATCTCCCAGGCAACATCCGGGGGTCTCTTCCTGCCTTCCCTGGCCCATCTCAAGGGAAGATGCACATTTGAGTTTTGAACATAAAATGTTGGCCCCAGCGGCAAAGAAACTAAAACGAATTGATCTGATTTTGTGTGGTCACAGCAAGGGTGGGCCGCTGTCTCCAGCTTCGTGGGCTGAGAGGTTGGGGGACCAGGTGTCTGTCTGCCTGGAGCATTCAATTCAAAAGGCAAAGACAAGGTGAGCGTGTGAGTTCCACTTTTGCCTTCAAGAGTTCCTGGTGAGGCCAAGGGTGCTTCCAAGCGTCCAAAAGCTCATTAATCCAGGGAACAGGTCTCTGTTTCCTAAGCCACCCAAATCAACAGAACTCGGCCAGATTGTAACAGACAGCATTCGGACCAACTCCAAGGACTATGTGACTACAAGGTATTCAATGGTGAGTGCAGGTGAGCAGCTCTTGTCCTTAGGGGTCTTTGAGAGTCAGTTTGGTATCCTTTTGTCTGTGACAACATGGATGAGCAAAACTTAGGTAGTATCCAACTCTTCTCCAAACCCTGAGATCCCACTGCCCCTTGTGCTCTGAAGAAGCTTCAGCTCTGCTCAAAAACTAGAGGGTTTCCCCATGGCCAACTGTTGTGGCTGGAAGAATTACAGGCGTGCTGTGGGCACACATGAGCTCAGTCCGAGGAGGCCTTGCTGCATCACTGCTGTCAATAAACTTGCAAAGCAGGAGGCTGATTGTGAAGGGAGCATGTTATGAGTCTCACCACACCCTTCCTGCAAATCACTTCCATCTACCCTTCCCTGCCCATTTCCTCTCTCTCTCCCCTCCTCTTTCCCTCTCTCTTGAGTTCTCCTCCTCTCATTTATGTTGGTTTTCCTCTTAATCAGGTCACTTGGCCATGAACACATTTTCTTAGGCCCATTATTTTGATGCTGGTCATTCCACTCCTTGGCTTAGGGCTGTGGTTGTTATCTTCCTAAACCTCAAGGTATCAGCTCATTGGTCAAGACTTCATCAAATGAGTTTCCTACTCTTACTGTTTTATTTGGACCAGAGGCTCACAGAGGTCATCAGACTCACCTGATGGGGAAAATGAGGCTCACGGGAGGCAGGAGACTGGCCAAGGAATGGTGAGGGCAGAACTAGACATGGTTCTTAGGCCCTAGCTAAGCTCATCCCCAGGTGCCCCCATCCTCATCCTGGCACAAGGGCTCACTTGCTGCATCCAGTCTCAAATTCCTCTTCCTCACTGCCTCATCACAGCCGCTGTCTTCAACAACCTTCTCAAAGGGCATGCGTTTGACTGAAGATGCTCACATCTCACATCAGACTGCCTGGGTTCAGGTCCTGGCTCTGCTCTCAGTTTTAGCTTCCTGCTTACGAGCAACTTGGAAGGCAGCAGTGGCAGCTCAGCACTTGTGTTCCTGCCACCGAGATTGAGTTCCTGGCTCCTGGCTTAGGCCTGGTTCCTCCCTAGCAGTTGTGAGCATTTGTAGGGTAAACCAGGGGATGGGAGCTCTTTCTCTCTCTGTCTCTTTCTGCCTTTCAAAAAAATTAAAGAAAGAATTTGAAAAACCTACTCAAAATTGGCACAGAGAAGCTTAAATTACTTAATTTGTCCTAACTCCAGCTGTTCAGCTCTTCTACAGGATCCTTAAGAGAACAAATCCAGTTACCTGGATGTCATCTCTTCAGATCACAGAAAATGAAAATAAAGCAAAACCAGAAAGGAGACAATAAGATTCTCAGGACAACCAAAACAGACATTGCAAGGGCCTAATAGGAAAGTTCCCAGGATCTTAACTGAAGAAGTCATATCTGGGATGGAAACAGAAGTCCTGTCCCAAGGGGATACCTTGCTTCATAAACGGTCACTACATCAAGTCCCTTAAGCTCCCCTTTTCTTCTCTTCGCTTTTACAGCTCTCCAAAGGGAAACAAAAAAGCTCAGGCTCTTGGCTTCGGTCTCAAACAGTCCATGCTGGGCACCACGAGCCACCTGATCACTGTGAGTTACAGGGAGAGAGGCAAATAGGATCCTCACGCAGGGGTCAGAACCCAAAATATTCAGATCCGACCCCACTGGCACTCATTCACGGGCTGCGCAGCCCCCTGCAAGCCACTGAGCTTCCCTGAGCCTCTGTTTCCTCATTAGGGAACTGGAGTGGGATTTCTCCCTTGCAAGATGTTCACACGAATCGAAGCTAGATCCTTTGTGTGAAGGCGCCTAGCACGGAGCCTTCCCCCTCATCAGCACCCAGCTAACGTCGGCTGAATGTGGGTTCTCCCGTCCCAAAAGCACTCTGCCTATGCTGTTTCTCCTCTTTAGTCAGTTCACATGGCCATGATGATCACTTTCTTAGGCTTTACTATTTTGTGACATTTCATTCCCTGGATTAGGAATCTGCAGTGGTTTTTATCTTCCCCACATACAGTGGTTTTAGCCTGCCCAGGTCATCTTGTACTTACATAGACACCTGATGTTCCTGAGACTCTGCTGATGCTAAATTCTGCCTTACTCTAAAGGAACTGTTCCCAACACCCATCAGAGGAAGCACAGCTCTGCCTAGATTTTGTTCTTCAGAAGCAGTTGGCCTGGGAGTGCTCTGGGATAAGCCTGGCTGCCCTGGCCCTGGCATCTGGAACTGTACACCTCCAGGCTCTGTAGGATCTCAGGTGCTGGCTGATGGTGGGCACTTACATAAGGGCCAACCCCAATGACACAATAGGTCTCATCCGTCCTATGAGAAGGCTTTCCTCAGCAAAGGTTCTGTCTATGCTGGTAATGAACCAGCAGACCTCTGCACAGGCAGGTTCCTTGGGGGCTAGATCTGTAGCAGAAACTCAACAATGCCACAGCCCTTAGAGGTGGGCTTATCTTTTCTGAGAGAGGCAGGTCCAAAGAGATCATGGCTCCAAAGTGGGTGTTGAGAGCTCCAACTGGGCCCTGGGCAAGAAGGGAGGAATCTAAACCACTTCCACCCTCCAGCCCCTCTTCATTTTGCTGCAAACCCTGAACCTCTGGAGAGACTTGGAGCCTTTGGATTTCTGAGGCCATCTGTGGGTGTGCCTGGGCATCAAGGGGGCAGGCCAGAGAAGAACAAGGTCACAGGGCAGGAACTTGGCTACCTCTGAGAGGACCTCCAGGGGTGAAAAAATTTCATGTGGCCTGAAGCTGGTCCCCATGGGATTTTCTAACTTGAAAGACAGGAAAGCTTCTGGAAAAGACTCCTGGGGGTTAGTTGAGCAGGGCCAAATTCAAGGCTAAGTGTAGAGGTCTCCAGAATACTACTACTACATCAAAGGGTGAGAGGATCTCCTTCTCAGGAGGACCGAGGAGGAATGGGTGAGAGATTCCTGGGATGCCTCTCAGCAGGTGCAATCTAGGGAACAGAACAAAAGCAAATGAGCAGCACTTCATTTAGATCCCCTGAGTAGCTAAGAGAATGTGTAGGAGGAAGGGAGGTGAGGAATGAGGCCAACAGAGAAAATGCACTCCCCTGAAGGATCCATGTCCTTTTTCATTCCAAAGGAATCCCATCGAAGCTCCCACCCATTGGGGAGTGGGAGCAGTTTGTGCTGGAGCAGTTAGGCAGTGTCTGAATTTCTTTTAAAAACTGTCTTGGATGGCTCAGCCACCTTGTGCAAGATTTGTAAACCGTGAGAAAAACTCAGACTTGTGCAGGGTCTCAACCCGAGAAGGCAAGAAGCTGCCTCTGCGTGCAGGGCTTCCCCTGCCTAGTTTGTGCTTTGTGTAACCCCGTGATCTCTCTTCTTCCCTGCCACTCCTTTTCAAGGCCTTGAGAAGGCAATGCCAAGGCAACCCAACTGGCTTTCTGGCAGTTTAGAAATGTGCTAGAACCTGCTGTACTCCTCATTAGCTGGGAGTATGTGTCTGCTGCCTCCAATTGGCATGCGGTCTGAGGGCTGACTTCCTGAGCACTTTCCACGGCAGGCTCTCAAGGACTCCCTTGATATCCGGCTTTCAGAATGAGAGCAGATGCATCAGCCCCACTAAAGGGCAAGTTGCCTGTCAGTGGCTGGCAGAGGAGGAAAGGTATGAGCAGACAGCGGTGTGGGGGCAGGGAGGTGGGCTTTGGCACTGGGTACAGTGGAGAGACTGGGTAGAGTAGCTGGGAAGGTTGCAGTTGGCCTAAGCCAAGGCAGAAAACACTAGTTCACCCCCTGGGGACATGTTACTCCATTTAGATGACCACAAACAAGGAAAGAAAAACACTCAGGTCAAATCCTTCCCAGAGTATACCTGCCATGGTCTTTATCCTTAACCAGGATATAGGGACCACTGAAGCTGCAGGTGCACATTATTTCCCACCTCCCAGCCCCAGAGGGCACATGCTCATTGTTCCACTTAAGCCAAATTTGTTCTTGCCTTAAGTCAACACATCCCCAAAACATATACTATTAAAAAGTAGAATTGATAAGGAAAATAAGTACTTGAACCAAGAAGAGGATGAAAACAAGCTGTAAACATATAACCCAACACAAACTACACAGCAGTTCACTTACAGAACCAAACAGGGTTACATAAAATCATTTCAAATCAAAGAAAATGAAATCTTTTTTTTTCCCCATTAGCTCTTAAATTTAGGAAAAGAATCAACTGTAGCATGCTCACCTTGAACCAGGGATTGGATACTGTGGTTCTTGTATAAAGGAAAAAATCTGTGAGGGGTATGGAAAACAGTTTGGAAATCTGAGGTGAAGGAGGGAAGGAAGAGAGACTGGAAGATTGCATAGTTGTGAAACAGTGGCTTCTCATCAAGGTGAACAAGTGCATCATCTGATAAAATAGCATTTGATATATATTGTTTTCTGTTCATTTCTGGTTGAAGTATTTTGTTCTCTGTCCACCAGACATTTCGTACGTCAAAACATATATACAGCGCACACACACGTGCACACGCACACACACACACACATGCCAGCACTAAACACCTGAATTACATAGCCAGCCTTTGAAAGGACCCCTCGCCCTCATCCTGGCCAAGTTTGGATTCACCAATACACTCTCGACATCCTGACCCCTGCTTTTGGTCCAAACTCATCCCTCAGGTTCTTTTCTTCGTCAGCAACTAAAGGAGGGTTACGGGGGTCGGGAGCTGAGGGCACAAAGGAAAAGCACCAGAAATGGTTCGATTCTCGCACTGAACTTCGGTGGAAAGCAGTCACGTTTTGGTTGGGGGAGGGGTGGAGTCAGTGTTTTTTCAGAGTTGGGGAAAGAAAACTGCCCCTCTCGTTAACCTTCCTTGAGGCAGCCATCACTTGTCAGCGCCTTAGGCAGCAGACAGTTTACAGCACTGTTGAGAAACCTCGGAGTAAGGAAGAAAGGACACGAGTCACAGCCAAGTCCAGAACATGTAGAACGCGGATCTACACATTGTGCCCTTTACCCTGGCTCAGCCTCCTCCTTCGGACAACACACGGAACAGAACACACATCTGAATGGTTTCCTGCATTAGACGGGACATCTCCCATCCCATCCCCATTGCCACCTCCCTCGCACATATACAGAGTTGTGAAACAGCTGGAAAGTAAAATAAAGATGAGCATACTGTACATTTTTCCATTCTTTCTATCTGCTTCAAGCATATATATGTACATACATATATATACATACAGATATATTTATGGTAGTTTACATTAATATAGGAAATAGCAAAGGTCTTTCAATTACATTTTATACAGAATCTCTGCATCTTGCCCTTAATTTCTATTCTGTCTCTCTTGCTTTTTGGATAAACAATTGGCTATGACAATCTATAGTAAGGCTTCACAGAAAGAATTCTGCATGTTTTGTTTTTCTCTAAGAACCAAAGTATATAAAATGAGGTTTGATTCTAGCACCTTATACAGTATTAGTGATGTTGTTCCCTTGGGAGAAGTTAGCACTACCCAACACCCTAGGTGAATCCGGACCAGTTACACAATATTCACAAGTATTGCCAAAGAGAGGACATAAAACATAGCAGAGATGGAGGAACAGGAGAACAAAACCAAACCCCGAGATTAAAATCCTACCGACATACAAACACAATCTTAAAAACACATCAAGTTGCTGTCTCCAAATCAGTAGTGATACAGTGATTCAACGCCACAGACTAAAGCCTTTTAAGTCACCCTTCCTCCTGGAGGTAAGGAGATAGGATGCTTGTTTTAGGCATGAAAATTGAGTCTGGGAGTCTTACTCAGGTCACAGAGTTAGGACACCAAGTCAGACATACCTAACCCTAGCCCTCCTAGTCCCAGACTGCTCCTGGCCACCTCTGATTGGCCAGTCCAGATTTTGGAAGAGCAGCTTATTGGCCACTGACAGGGAAGCAGAACGAACCAACAAAGAATTTTGTAAAATATCAGCACCAAAGGAAGTTCGAAAGAAGCTGCTCTTCACTCCCTTATCAAACATTCTATGTTATGGAGACAGCAACTTTCACAAGAAAGAAGAAAACTTGTCATAGGAGAATAACCCATCTCATCAGCTGGTACCTTCCAAACATCCACACGCTCAAGAGAGACGCGAGTTTCGGTTGAGTAGCATATAGTTTTGTAGAGGAATGATCAACTCCCACCAAAGCTGCATCAGAACCTCAGTTATATCATTATGTAACTATAGTGATAGCTCTATACCTCTATCTATTTATATATGTATACATTAAAGTCTGTTACTGCACTGGCACACGATACCAAGGAAAAGTACTGGCATTGCTGTTTGCTGCAAGTGGCTGCCTTGAGTGGAATTACACGACAGAGAAGCACCGCAAGAAAAGGCACCACAAGGTTTCGAGAAGTTAAATTGTTTGTTGCCACTGCCCTGACTTCTCTGTGGTGGGGGGAACAAAAATCTCCCATCTCTAGCAAGAACCCTCAAGTCATGGATCCAAAAGATCTCAAGTACATCTGTCCATTCCAAGCCAAGGGAGAGAGGGAGGAAAGAGCCCGACCTTGTTCTTTTTAATGGAATTTTCTTCTTGGCTAATAGAAAAGGAAAAACCTTTCAGTTTCTCAAAAGGAAGGAGGAAACTCAGTAGCTGGAAACCAAGCTTTCTGAAAAAAAGAAAGAAAAAGGACCAAAATCTTGCACTGGGAAAAGGAAAGTCTTACCTAAAAATCTTGCTTTTCTAACATAATGACTTGGTTGCAACGCATTAGGGAAAAAACAATAAAGAAAAGAAAATGAAGACATTTACATCCATAGGCACAGTTCGCCACAGATAGCACCGGGTCTAGATGAATGAGGATGGACAGAGGTCCACGTCAGTCCACACAGCTGAGAACCACGCGTGTTGACTTGGAGTCAACTTTACTCCATCCTCATTGACAGGCCAAGGAAATGGAAACCATTGGCCATCTGGGAGCACCAAGAACTACGTGTGCTGCTGATGAACCAGAGAAGAAACAGGGCAGCTGAGGACTGCAGAGTGAATGCCAAGTAGTATTTTAACTTTTGTTAGTATACTTGCCGGCCTTGAAATATCCCTTCCTACACTTCCTGCTCCAGACAGAGAGTCTGTATTTTGCTTTAAGAAGTTCTGGGTGTGGGGTGTGGCTGGGGTGCAAAGTTCCCTCAGCCATTGCTCGTCTCTGACTCTGGGTCTGCGTTGGACCCGGGAACCTATCCAGCCATCCTGCAATCCGCAGGTTCCCAGGATTTGCTTCCTGTGCAAGCCCATGGTGACGGGTTGCTGATGAGACCAGGACCAAAGCAGCTCCCTGCGTAGGGACATCTCTTCCCAAACCTGGGCGACAGCATATCTTGAAGTTGGAGCCTGGTCACTGGGGAGTCTCTGCCCTATACTGATTTGAGTTGAACTCTCGCTTTCCTTCTGGCTCCTCTAGCTTGTTGGCAGGGGTAGGTTAGTTCAAGTTGGCTTTCAAATTCCGATACAAGTCTATACTGAAGGTGATACTCCCATTTCAGCATGAGACAAATAAATGGACCCTAACACCTGCTAACAACCTGAATTTTTTTTTTTTATCCAAGCCTACCTCTGGGGTATGGACAGCATGAAAAATCAAAAGACTTCTCCCAGAAGAGTTCTAGCACATTCCTGAGACAGAGAAAATCCCCCTGCACCCACCCCTTTCCCTGGGTCTCCTCTTAACATTATGTTCAGAAGTCTGCCCAGGGTTTTGAGAGAATGGCCTCTGCCCATTTCCTCCTTCCAGGAGTTCCTGGAACTTCCTTCTGGGCAGGAATTATATTGCTGACCTCAAGTCCCTGCCTTTTCCCTGACCAAGATCTAGCACCCACAGCAAGTGGCATCAAAATGGGAAAGTATAGTTTGAGCTGTTCACAGTGGGAGGGCTGGGGAGCCAGCCCTCCACCCTCCACCATCCTGGGGCTGCTGGCCAACGGAGGTGGTAGAAAGGGAGAGAAGTCCAAATTGGTCATCATTCTGCTAAGTGGAATTCATGGCCCCGGAGAAGGGAGACAGGGCCAGGCTGGCTCAGAGGGGGCCCCTCCAGCTGCCCCTGCCACGGCACTTGCTTCAAGCCTCTTTGCCGTCATCAAGTTCTGCCTTGCACTAGAGCACTCTGGGTTTCTGTCTGACTCATGGCAGCCAGGGTATTTTAGAATTGGAAAGTACATTTGGGTAATGAAGCAATCAGTGGGGCCAGCTCTGCGGCATAGTGGGGTAAGCCTCTGCCTATGGTGCCAGCATCCCATATTGGCACCAGTTTGTGTTCCGGCTGCTCCACTTTCAATCCAGCTCTCTTGTATGGTCCAGGAAGGCAGTAGAAGATGGCCCAAGTGCTTGGGCCTCTTAACTCAGAAGAAGTTCCTGGCTCCTGGCTTCAGATTGACTCAGCTCTGGGCATTGCAGCCATTTGGGGAGTGAACCAGTGGATGGAAGACCTTTCTCTCTGTCTCTCCCTTTCTCTGTCTGTAACTCTACCTTTTAAATAAATAAATAAAATCTGTGGAGCTTTCCATATTTAAAAAAAAAAAGAAAGAAACTGGTAACTAAACAGGTTCCATCATTTGCCCAGAGTGTTGGGGCCTGAACTCAGATTTACTGGCTTCCTACAGGAAGTCTTTTGATTGCTCCATCATGACAGATTGAGATCTCATTCTTAGCCTTCTTCCCTTCCAAATTTTCCTACTTCTTTCTCTTCTCTTGTTTTATCCTCTCTTGTTTTATGGGCAAGGACTACCTTTGCCAGGTTACACTAAATTACGTTTTAAGAATAAGGGCTTCTTCTTCCCTGCACAGGCATGCACCCAGTGTGCACCATTTATCATCCGCCACATTCATTAGGGCTCTCCTCCACCCCTGAGCCACCTCCACCCAGACCTGCTCCAGAGAGATGAGGGCCAGAAATCAGCTCCCTGAGGCTGGGACTTCGGTTAACGACAGGCAGTCATGAGGCTGATGGGGAGGCTCAGCTGCTGAGACTTTCTGTTAGCCTAAAGCTAACAGTAAACTATTTTTAATTCCAGGAACCTCAAGAATAAAGGAAGACTCTGTCCGAGCTGTTGGAAGCTATATTCTGTGCACTCAGCTCTTCTCGGGATATGGGAAGAGTTCACAGAGCAGAGACACATGCAGGAGAAGGGAAGAAGAAAGAAATCCTGGCTGGACACAGGGGTGTTTCCTGAGGTGACCAAAACTACCGCCGCAAACCTCCTGCCTCATTGGGTATGGAAGAGATGGACCAGGGTGCCCACCCTTAGGCTGGAATTGCCAAGTTCTAGAATGTTCCCTTTAGATATAGCCCTGATGCTTTGCTCAGTGGGTAGGAGTACTTGGAATCTCCAAATGAAAGGTGCTTACCAGTGCTTCCTTGAAACCCACATAGAGACTCCATTTCTCAGACAGCAGTGATGGGAGTGGACAGGAGCGGTGGGGATATTTTGTTAGCCCTTTAGGGAAAATTACAAATTGCATGCACTCAAGGCGGTGCTTTACCTGAGAAATTCAACCGGTTCTGCTGGGTAAAGTGGTGACAGCG
This sequence comes from Oryctolagus cuniculus, assembly GCF_964237555.1. NCBI lineage: Eukaryota > Metazoa > Chordata > Mammalia > Lagomorpha > Leporidae > Oryctolagus > Oryctolagus cuniculus. The sequence goes on along the minus strand of NC_091433.1, from coordinate 43,641,565 downwards.
CCCTCTGTGCTCACCGGGTTAAAGCAGGACACACAAGTGGGAGTAAAGTGTCCAAGGGAAACAGAAGAAATGCAAGAAAATGGCCCTCCCCAGTCATCATCATTTTGAGAAAAGAGATTGGATCTGATCTGCTGTGTCCCATCCCGGCTGCCTCCCGGGAGCGGGCTGCGAGATCGGGAGAGCCACAGACCAGGCACGCGGGAGCCTGGGCATTTCCACAGGGCAAAATCAGAGAGGCTGGGGTCTGCGGCCTATTTCCAGGCACACAGGGCTGCAAAATGCATGCCAGGAACTCGGCCCTGCTGCAGGGCTCTGAGCAGTAAACCCAGGGACACCAAGGAACGGCAGGGACACCTCAGAACTTTCTCTTCTTTTCTTCCCTTTCTCTCTTCTTTGTTTCTTCCTTTCCTTCCTTCCTGCTGTCTCTCCCTCCCCCCTCCTTCTTTTGACTAAGTATTTTTTTCTGTAACAAATCTCTGATTTTTTTAATAGCAAAAGAAAACATCTATATAGGAAGGCAGGGCCCCTCCGGCACTGGGCTTTCACCTTGCCTTGTCCTGCTTCCAGGTCGCCTGCCTGCAACCCTGATGAGCTGCTTTTCTCTAACACCCATGGGAAAATAGCTTCCTTGAAAACACGGTCGTGTCCTGGAAAAGCCCATCAGGGGAAAGATCATGGGGCCATTACATTGAGAGAGCGAGCGGGGTCTGGCCGGGGACAAGGAGACCTAAGAAGATTCTCCTGGCCTGGCAGTTGGAATGTATTTAGACGTTAAGAGAGAAAACAGAAAGTCAGTTTGCTGCCCATGTGACTCTGGGGCTACCGTGGGACAGGTGGAAGGAGGGAAGGGAAGAGATGTGATGGGGTTCTGGCTTGGCAGCCTGCAGCGTCCAGCTGCACCCAAGCCAGCAGGTGTCAGGAGACACGACTGTGCATGAGTGACAGATGAGAGGAGGGGACTTCAAAAGCTGTTCCTGGGCATCTGGGCTTGAAAGGGTTTCCAGGCCTTGCGGCCAGACCCTGTGGCCTTCCTACACCAACACTGGGACTTTCAGGTGGCAGGTGGCAATCTTAGCAAGCACTAGCTTCGATCTGAAATCTGAGAAACCCACCCCACTGCAGCTCTCCCACTCCTCCAGCCAGGAGCCTTGGGACTGGATCCAGCTCGGGAAAGAAGGTGTGTAGGGGCGGGAAACAGTGTTGCGAGTGCCCCATCCCTGAAATCCAGCAGAACGATCTCTCCCCTTCTCTGGAAGGGGTCTTCTAGCACACCCCAATAGCCTGTCCCTTCAGGCCACGCCAATTCTGTCACCAGGACAGCAGTGGCTGCTTCACGCCAAGTGCACTGACAGACCCAGCATTTGCTGTGGCTGCTGCTGCTGCTGTAGAGTTGGCTGAGCCTCTCACACAGCAAGCACTCTGATGCCTCCGGGCTATCAGACTTGCCAGGGGCACTTTGCACTTAGGCAGGGGAGGCCCTTTCCCCAAGCCCTCATGTGTCTTCACCGGGCCAGCCCCAGCCTCACCTGCAGATACTGACTATGCAGGGTAGCCACATGGCGCACATTTGTTCGCCACCAGCCAGAAACCCTGGCAGCCAAAGAGCACGTGATGTTGTCTGGCTCAGAAGAGCGGCGATCAAGCTCCTTGTTCCCCAGAATACCTCTTTCTCTTTCCCTACTCTGGTGACTGCTATACCAGTGGCTCAGGTCTGCTCGCCGCAGAAAACAGGGAGGTGTTTAGAAAACTGCTTTCCGGAGTTTTGTGAACTGCTGAGAATCCTGGTAGCAACTGGAGAGTGTCTTCCATCCTGCACAAGCCTGCTATGGGCTCTCTTCTCTGCCAGAGGAAACGAAGGCATATCCCCGCCCGGGGTGTCTTCCTGGCATTGAGCCTGGGAGAAAAGTCTACCTAGGCTGGATCTATTGCAAGTCCGGTGAGAGCCCTACACATTGGGGTACTCTGTCTCATCTTTTTAAGCCCTTTAAGGTGCATATGAGTGTGGGGGTGGGGTGAGGTGAGTGTATGTGTGTACGCCCAAGATTGGTTTATTTATGTAGTCGCTGTGATCCGTAAACTTAGAATACTGTCTTATGGCCATGCACTCCTCAGTTCTACACAATCCAGAATAATGTCATAAACTTAGATTACCTCCCAGCTTATATGGTTTTCCATGTTCTCTCTCTCTCTCTCTCTCTCTCTCTCTCTCTCTCTCTCTCTCTCTTTCTCTCCATCTTGTGTGATCATTTCTTTATAAGATAGTTTTTAAAAAAATGGAAGTAAGCCATCAATAGCAAGCAGGTGCCATAAGGTTAGTGGGCAGCAGTGAGGCTGGAGGGGATGTGCTAATGCCCCGGACACCCCAGGAGCTGTCCAACTTTCCATTTTCATTGGGCGGCCCACTGTCACCTTCAGAGTTATCAGAGAGTGTCCCAGCTATTTAAGTGACACCATCTGTACCTCTCTCCTGCCCTCTCCCACCTCCAGAAAATCTCCACCATGACTCAGGGCCATGCCTTTTAAAGGCACACGGATTTCAATGAAAGAAGGAACAATGCCTGCCCTTGACTTGAGGTGGCCTGGACCAATGGCAACGCTGGAGGCCATGGCTCCAGGGGCTGGCATGACCATCCCTGTGCAGCCGGTGATGTATTTGGTGGAAGCATGCAGCAATAGTGATGTCAAGGCAAGCAGAAAGGCTGTGAGGGTTGCATTTGGATGAATAGCCCTGACCTGAAGCAATGTGCATATAAGGACTGGTCGCATAGAAGAAAGGCCTTGTGGAATCCACACATCAACACCAGGGTTGGGAGCTGCTCATGAGCATGGGCAGGAAAAGGGCAGAAAACTGGCTGAGATGCTTGGAACAATCTGGGGCAAGGCAGCAGCACCAAAACTGAAACCACCCCTTCCTTGGGCCCTGGTTTGAAAGGAACAGGACACAAAGCCTCAGTCCTGCCTTGGGTGCCTAAGGCAGCTCACCCCGTGCCTCTCTGGCCTGGCCTTCAAGACAAGGGGACCAGGACAGCCACTGAGCCCCACGTCTCTTCGTGCAACCAAAGGGTCATTTTTTCAATTCAAAGTAAGCTTCCCTTTCTCTCTGTCCCGTCTTCCCTCTGAAAGGAAATGAGAGTGATTCACTTCTTCCCTTGAAGGCTCACATCATATAATGATTTTCAAAATAGCAAGCGGTTTCCCTCTGGTTCTGAAACACAGAGGCGGCCCTGGCAGCACCTTAGGGTGCTCTTTCTGCAGCAACACTTCTGAGGACTCGGGCACACAAGCTGTGTAATACTGCGAGAGTCTCGAGCAGCATTTCTGGGAAGCTTCAAGAAGGGACTGGACTCCCATCTGCTCAGCGTGGTAGGTGGCTTTGGCTCTTTGTAGAATCTAGCCAACTCATGGCGTAACCCTCTACAAATAATTTGAGAGGTGTTATATTTTTTAATGTTTTGGGATCCAGCCTCGGCTCATTGAACATGTTTGGGAAGAGAAGAACTTTCTGTACATCGAAAAGCCAATGAGGATTTTAAGAAGGCTTTGTTTTATGTGAGGAGGCTAAGATGCTGAAAACTCATCCATCCTCTTGGCCATCTCCACCCTCTCAAAAGATTTGCCTTTTAGTGAAGACCCTTGTCTTTGGAAGCCAAGCCTTTCCAGCAAACAACAGCGTACCAGACTCTCCAAGGAAACAGACGACCCACAAAGTAGCCAGCTGTTCCAGGACAGCACAGGCAGATCACTCTCTGGGGCTGAAGAGAGAAGATGAAGGCTGTGACCACACTGGAGCTGAGCCCAGGAGTAACTGAAACAGCAACTGGGCACAGGACACTCTCCCTGATGTCTGCCTTCATTTTCCCGCAATGAGGGTAGAGCAACTGGTATCTGTTTGCTTCTCAGAACAGGCTCCTCTGACGGAAGCCAAAGGACTGAAAATCCTTCCTCCTTGCCCAAACTCTTGGGAAAGAAAGAGTAGTTAGTAGCCATCCGGGGCAGAAAGACAGCCATCATTTTTTTTTTTTAAATCTACATGGACACAACTCTTATTCTGTCATTCTCTTATAATCTTTTTAAAGTATTCATTAATCAGAACAGAGTGGAGGAACTAGATTGTGTTCCCACCCTCCACTGCCCCCCGCATGGTTCATTACACACCACAGGTGCTCAGTGTTCCAAAGGATTTGAAATAGGAAGCAAACTTGATAACCAGTATACTTGTATCCTCGAAGTGCCTGGCCAGACATGAATTGCTTTATCCTCACAACACCCCTGTGAGGTAGGTGAGCAATACTCTTCCCTTTCGACAGGAGTAATTGGCCCCACGAGTGACTTCACTTGGGTCTGCAGAGGGATAGAGTCCTGGCCTTTTTACTCCGGACGGCATGGTCTGTACACAAGAACACGCCTCTTCGTTCTTTAGATGCACTCTCTGACCCTTTTGTAAGGAAAGAAAAATAACACTTATAGATGTCACTCAGTAGAAGCAACTGCCTCCACGTGAAAAGAATACGTTTTGCTAGTTCTGCCCTAGGAAGAGTAGCAAGTGATGACGAGATGGTTGCTGGCGTTTGCCTTCCACACACGTCCGGAAGCCCCCCTCTTCCTCCCACTACTGAGTCACATGGTCCCCTGTGGCAGCACGTGGCGGTCTTCAAAGTTCTCACACACAAAGGTCGCACAGTCCATTCGCCAGGCAAAAAGGGGTGCTGATGAACGCAGAGTGTCAAGTCTGAGGTCTCCTGTATGCCTTCCTTTTGGTTACCATCAGAAATACCTTGTGGAAACAAATCCCGGCAGGATTTGGCCTTAGCCACAGACCAATCAGATATACAGTCAAACAGAAGTCATTCACTGAATTCCAAAGTGGGAACTGGTCCCTTGTGCTGTCACAGCAACAATGAGAACCTTGGAGAGCAGAGTCAGGGCAGGTGGGAAAGGGGTTGTGGTCAGGGCTCCACAGTCAAGGGCAGGGGAATTTGCCAGAAGCTACTGAGACCTGCCCTATGTGGGCGCTGTTCTTTTGGGCACTCTCAGCAGGTGCCTGCCTTTTCTTTCTTTTCTTTGGATGAGAATTTCTATATCAGATTACACCTGAACTCCAGGAAAGGGCCAGAGCCAGGTTGACTGATCCACAATGGTTGAAGCTTCTAGAATTTTCCTTTCCAGGAAGGTTCTCAGAGCCAATAGGAAGTCAGTGTCACGGTTGGCACTGCTGAATGCTAATGTCCAGTGTGGCTCCCACCTGCCCTCACTCTGGGTTAGGTCCTGGGAAGAACACAGAAGTTCTTAGGAGGGGTCTGTTTTCTTGCTCAGAGTGTTCCTTGGAAATGTTAACAGTCAAACCATAGTAAAAAGGAAAAAAAAAAAAAAAGGAAAGAAAAAGAAATTCAGAATAACTTTTCCAATTTTAATTATGGGGGGATACCCTGACTTAGAACACACACAGATAGTGATGTGTTCCCCATCCCTGTCTGACTCTAAACCTGCCTGCAGGCCCCACTCACAGCACATCAGGGTGATGGAGACCCACCGAGGGACCCACACGTGTGGCTCCTAGGATGCCTGTTTTCAAAACAAAGCTTTGTTTTCTGTACTCTGCAGAGAGGGAAAGAGAAAGTGAGTCTGTTTGACGAGGGAGTCTCAAGGCGGCAAGAGATGCAAGGAAGAACAAAGGCATGAGAGAGATTTCTCCATGAGCTTTCTACCACCTTAAAAAGCAATTTCCAGCTCCTCCCCACTCACTCCTCTTGTGGGCCCAGAGCTCAATAAAGACTGGGTTTCGGATTGGTCCTTTCACATACACTCTCATCCATTAGGAAGAATTAACAGTGGGAAATTTGGTTGAAGAACTCCGTGGCAGCTTGAGCCAGCTGATGGGATCACCTGACTGGGGTACCACTGTACTGGGTTCACAGTGCTGTGAAGTAGAGAGGAACGAAAGGGACCTGTGACTCTTCCCTGTCCAGCTGTCCTTCCTGCTCATGCTGGGGCTTCCGGGTGCCACCACACCTGGAAAACACCCTCCCCTTCCTGCGTTTCCATTTCCCGAGGAATGAGGACACCATTCTTCCTTCACACAACACCTTTGCTCCAGGCAACGTGGACTGAATCCTCACAGCATCCCTGAGCAGGAGAGAAAGAAGAGGTCGGCCTTCTTTGTCTCCACTTTGCAGATGGAGAAACCAAGGCACCGAGAGGTGAAGTGAGTTATCCGTGATCACAGTGGGGCCCCTGAATCAGCCTGCGTCACTTCCGCGTCTTTTTGGGTCTAAAGAAGAGCACCTAGCAGATGTGCGGCTAGAACAGATCTCCCAAGCCCACTCTGGCCGGAGGACCCCATGGGTGGCAAAAAAGACCAAAAGTTCGCTTGATGGATGACTGCTTGTTTGCATCCACATGACAGATGGCCAATGTTTGCCTACAGAGGGATGCTCACTGGGCTAGCAACTGGCACTGTCCCAAAGGGAGATGACTTCTTTGTCTTCCTTGGTTTTAGGATGATCTGTTGGGAGTAGACCTCCCTATGGGCAAGGGCAGAGAAGAGCTGACTGACTTCAGTTTCTTCTGGCATGGGATCTGGGGATTGGCAAGGACAGCATCTCCTACAGGGCCTACACCTTATTCTGCATGAGCTGGGGCAGCCTGGAGCAGGTGGCCCCAGGTCCCGCCTGCTTATGTCCGCTGTGGTCTATTCTTAGCCCTTGACACAAGGTGTTGGCCCAGAGCAGGGGGACTGCCTGCTGCACTCCGTCTGCTGCCCTCGGGGGCTGTCGTTAATAGCGCGCGTGACCTTTGGCTCCAGAAGGTACCAGCCATGTCCTGCCAGCCACTGCAAGGAAAGGCACAGGAAGCGAGAAGAAGCAGATGGTGCCTGGGAGAATTGAGTAAGGCAGACAGAACCAGGCAGGCAGAGGAGACAGCTACAGCCGGATCAAGGCAGTGTCTTTTGATATTTGGCCAATAGCACAAGATGCAGCGTTTTAAGCAAGAAATGAGACCTGTGAAACAGCTAGGGATGAGGGTGAAAGAGGCTTGTCTTGCCAGTGCAAGAATTGCGAGTAAGCATCATCTTTTTCCCCCGTAAGGGGCTTGGGAAGAAATCTCTGAGAGAGCAGAGTTGCCTCTTGGTGTTTTTCAGCGTTTTGCAGTTGACAGAGGCACACATTGAACTGGGGTGCCCGGGGCAATCTTCTTACAAGCCCTGCATTTGTCACTTGCTGGCAGCTAGTACTGCTCCTCCCATCTTCCAGAGGTGGACTCGTGCATGGAAATGGAGAGTTGCTTCTACAATAGGGACAGAGTTTGGGATGAGGAGAAAGGAGTACAGACCTGAACCTGAGAGAAGCTTCTGTTGCGTTCCATCTCGCTCACACCTTGACCTTAATGAGAGCAGCCGACCTTGACTTAAGGACTTAAGGACCTTGAGGATGCCTGTGTGCTGCTTTACGAGCAGGGCTGCCCTACACGGTCAAGTACTCAGAGCGCATGTTTCAGAACTACACGAAGGGAACAGCTCCCCTGCATTCCCGCATGGTCTTTTCCAGGTCTCCCTGGCAGTTTTTTAGCCCATACTGGGAATGTGACCTGGATCTGGACGAGATTAATTGCAGTGAGCTCTCTTCCCTTCACACTCTCTGAAGTTAACTTCCGTTCCTCCTCCAACCAAATCTGGTGCTGTTCTTTTAACATTTCTGTTTGGCAAAGAGATAAAAGATTTAACCTCTGATAAGAAAATCAAATAAGTATATCCAAGGGCTGCACACCCAGAGCTGCTATTAGCACACACACAAGGTCTGAAAGGGCTCTCTTTGAATAAGAAACCACTTTCCTTGGTGAAGAAAATGGCACTGTCTAGCCAAATGAATGGCAGGTGACACTTCCATCCAGCCCATGGAAGAGCCAGGGGCATGAGGGCTGGGAGCCAGGAGATACACCCTGGCTTCATGTTCTCTGAGAGCATGATGTCCTTTTGTACCCCAGAGGCTGAGCCTGCATGGTTGGTGCCTAGGCAAGGGACGGAGGAGACCCCTGGAAGCATCAAGGCTTAGGGCGTGAGCAAGGAGTAGAACAGACAGGGAAGGACACTGTGTGGTCTCTAGCAGGCCTACAGAAACCACAGGAAGTCTGGATGGAGATCAAGGAAGGCTGAGTCCATTCAGAGCTGCTCGCAATACGACAGCACCAGGAACCTCTTCTTCTGCACCAGGACCAGGCAGTTGGAGGGAGAATGGAGAAAAACAATGTAATTTGCAAAGTAGATTTGCCTTTCTGGGAGTCAGGCTTGTTTGGGGACAGGGTCCAGTGTTTGTGGCCTAAGTTGCTATGTGGCCAGTAGAATCACCCTCGTGACCACAAGCCAGACAGGCTCTGCTCTCTTTTAGCCACCATGGAACTCCAAGGGCCATGGCAGTAGAGGTGTTGGGTTAGGGTCACAGGGACCACCAAGTCTTGGGTGACTCTGTGCCTGGAGCAGTGGGGTATGGGGAATCCCAGGCCATAGAGAAATGTTTGCTGCTTTTACTGAGGCAGCACATGCACCCCTGGGTGATGGGGCCTGTTACATCCTGGTCCCCTGTCTGCTTGGAGTGAATGTGTTCTCCACGGCATCCTTGATACCCAACTTGGGACAAATCTGACCATGCAGAGCAAGGCGATATCCTCCTGGGACAGAGCGGAGGAGTGGATTTGAGATGTGAGTCACTTTGGGGTGAGGGGAATCGGTGGTGCCTGGTCATTTGGATTCAGAGCCTGCAGACACACGAGGCCTCCAGCTTCCAAGGGTGTCACAGGATGGTGACATGAGCTCGGGACACATCACCTGGAGTTACCCAAGCAGGGTAGGGCTTCCCTCTGGGCAGAGAGAAAGGCCACAGCTCCCTGACCCGTGTGGCCAGTGCTCGCAAGAACAGGCAACACAATCAGCCACATTGTTCGGGCAACACTACCATGTGTTTGAGAATGGAAAGAAAAGCTGAGTGTCCTGCTTAGCTAGAGGGATGAAATATGGACATTCGTGGGGTACTTGATGGGGGAGCAATAAGGAAAGAAAGCGGGGTAGTATACTGTGTTCTATAGCTCCTGGCACCAACAGGCTTATCTTTTACCATAGCTAAATATTGAGAATTGATTATTTTAACAGGAGATCTTAGCAGAGAAATGGGTCCAGAGAGATCTCTTTAAAAAGCATCACAGGCTGTCCACTGGTAGGCAGCTGGAGCAGAATGGGCTAGGGCCTCGTTGTTGGCCCACAAAAGGCAGGGTGGCCAAAGGCCCAGGCAAATGACAAAGGGGCCACCACATCGCGCTGGTGCAGAGGGACCCTTCCACAGGGTGGCCTTAAGGATCTAGGTTTTCAGGACCGATGCCATCGGTGGGGAGACAGAGCGGGGCATGTGTATCTGCTTTCCTACACTGACACCCTACAGCCCTCTGAATGGGGTACACCCTGGCAAGGGAGGGATGGAGAGAAAACCCCAGGGGAGTGGCCTGGGACTGCTGATGTGACAGGTGGGGAGCTGCCAGAGGCTGACAGCACCAGGGTCTGGTCCCGGCCTTTATGTTTCCCAGGCTTTCTCCCTGCCTGGTCACTTTTCCCCGCCTCTTCCTGTCTCTCAGCAAAACTGGCTCTTCCTGCTGCTGCTCACAGATGCACATTTTCACCTGCACCATTAGTACAGAAAGGAAGGGTTCAGGTGGGGGCATGCGGATGCCACTTCAAAGAACAAGTGTGCTCTCTGGAACACAGTCCAACAAGGGTTGAAAGAAAGATTGCTGGAATGTGCTAGGTCCTTCTCCTTTGTTCCCAGGGGCCAATGCCCCTGAGGGCCTTCCCAGAGCTGGAAGCTGGCATCCCATCTTGCAGTGCTCCAGGTCAACTTCTGCAGTCTACTAAGTTCCATGTGAACATGAACACACATGTGCACATGCACAGACACACACACAGCAGATGCGAGTAGTGAAACAGAGGCTGCAAATCGGGACTGGTGACTGTGCTGAAGTGGAGAAGAAAGAAAGAGGAAACCCCTCCAAGAAGAGACGCAGAGCGCAAGAGCCAGATGCTCCGAGGGGGAAGCGTGGGGAGGACGCCGAGAAAGCTGCTCTCGTGATGGATGCTGGCAGAGCCCCAGACTGGCTACAGACAAGAGCTGGGCACCCCAGCCAGCCCCAGGGGATGGCCCCCTCAAACGACCTCACCTTCTCCAGCCTCGGCAGAGTGCACGGGTGCTCCGGAGAGCAGAATGGAAAGGAGACACACTGAAGGAAGCACCCATGATGGGATTCCAACTCCCAAATAGCTCGCAAGTGGTGCACGGGCCTGAGTGTGCCCTGTTCTGTCCTGCCTTCCAGATTGGGGAGGGGTGGGGTGGTGGGCTCCTCCTCTTCCTCCTTCCTGCAGGAGGACCCCAGGGAGCACCTGAGTCAGGGAAGGGAGGGGACACACTGCAGCTACGTGACCGTGATCGTGCACGGAATCAAGGCGATCTGAACACGGGAAGGAGCATCTGATTTTACAACTGATTGGAATAAAGATTCAGATAAACAATGAATGCAGTGGGAAGGAGAAACCTCTTTGAATAATATTTTTTTAAAAAAATCCCACAAATGCACGAAAAAAATTCCTCAATTTTTGAACACTTCTCTCAAGAATAGTTCAAGGTGAGGTTTTGCACCCTAAATAGTTATATCTGGAATTTAAGAGAAAAAAAAAACCGCAGCTACACACAACAGAGACTAACAGTATTTACTTAAAAATATCGTGTGTGTGTGTATATATATATTTACTTTATATATATATATATATCTTTTTTTGTGGCAATTTTTTTCTTTTCCTTTTTTTTTTTTTGTGTGTGTGTGTGCCCAAGTAGAGATACAATGGGTTGAAACGACGCCCTAGAACAGGAATCTCCTTTAAAGGAGCAGTACTTTTGAAAAACAAAAATTTTAAAAATGTTTGAAGAGACTTGCAACACCTCCAGAAATTCAACTTGGTACAATGAGAAAATAAACAGTTGAATGAAACCCTCACCTAGACAACACAGACTCTAAGACCCACAGTGGGCTGCTGGTGTGTGTTGCTCTCCCAACAGGGGCTCTGTGCAGGCACCAGCCCATTCCCCTAGCCCCAGTCCCCAGCCCCCAGCCCCGCACACGGCACCGCATAACCAGTGTTTGTCTTAGATCGGTTTTGTATATTTCTGGCAAGACCTTGCAGCAGGAACATACACACACACACACACACACACAAACACACATACATGTGTGCTATGGGCACACACACATACATACATACACAAGCACACACAAACTCCACACGCACAATTTCCCATTCAACCCAGATGCACCAAGTGAGCTGAAGGATTTTCAGCCAACCACAATGGTGAAAGACAGAAGCACCAAACAGTCTTTGAAATGGGTCAGTTATTACAATTTGACTTTTTTATATATCTATGTATATATTCTAGTTTTCCTCTTTGTGTTGTTGTTGTTGTTGTTGTTGTTTTAAAAAGCACAAATGAAAAATGAAGAATTCTTTCCAGATCAATTTAAGGCATCCCACCAAACGGAGACAGCAGAGGCCTTAAACAATATTACACGTGACAAGTGTATCCCGTTCACAGCCTTAAAATGATGGAACAGGTCATTGTTGCCAGTCACTGATTAAGAATTGTGCCTTTAAATTGATGTCATTCTTTTTGCTACTATGCTGAGTTTTATTATTACTGATTCTTTTTGAAAAGAATTATGGAGATCTCCTTTGATTGGCTTTAGAATTTCCTGTCCTTGCCAAATTTTGGGGGTAGCTTTTGGTTTGGTTCTGTTTTGCTTTTTCACTGGGAAGCAAATGTGATTCTCGCTAAGTGAACGCTAAGATGGCACATAGTCAGCCTTCAAGCAGCTTTTCCAGCCATTTGAGTTGCAAACAGCCCTTGAGCTCCTAGAAGGCTCTGTATAGAGAAAGGGACAGAGGAGAGAAAGGGAGAGGGGGAGGGTTTTTTTTTTTTTATGCCTTTGCTTTGGGTAAATTTGTTTTCAATACAAATAATCAGATAGGAAGAATGAGTGCTTTGTGTTGTATTTGTTGGTTGTTATTCCTCTCGGTTCTAGATTTATTTCATTTGATTGTTTAATTTCCCCTCTCCTGGTGCGAAAGTCACCAGGGAGTTTTGCATGAGAAAAAACGTGACAGTACTTAATGAAACTCAGCACCTAAGGGCATAAGGCAGTTGAAGGTTGTTTGTTTGTTTGTGTTTGTTTTGTTTTGTTTTGATTTGTTCTTTCAATCAGCACCAATCCCGTAAATGATCTACACTTGGTGTAAGGTATAAAACTGTGGTTTTCTCTTGGAGTGGAGACACCTCCTCCTTCTCCACCCTATGAGCCAGAGTGTGGGATTTTTCAATACTGTTTCTTATGTGTAAAAAACAAAAGAAAGGTTTTCTGTTTGTTTTTACTTACAAAACATAGAGAGTATCTTTGTATACATACAGCAACTGGAAAGAAAGCTTATCTGAAGGGGTTGTGACTTATTAATTGTTTTGTTTTGTTTTGTTTTGTTTGTAGTGGTGGTGTTGGTGGTGGTGGTGGCGGTGTTGGTGGTGGTGGTGGTTCTGTGTACTGGGGGAAGGGAGGGTTATATTTCTTGCAAGCGGTGTTGACCGCAAACCAAACTTAAGGTCCCCTTCTCAACTTGGGCCAAGATGCTCTTAGAGTGAAGACTCATACTGTAGCAACTCATAGAGGAGCGGTCCGTCTCGATATCGAATGCCTACTGCGGTGGGAGTGACATACTGCAGGATGTTAATAGTCCTTCTCAGCCTCCTGTCTACAAAGTGAGCATCCCAAGCTGGGTATCTCTTTCTTGGCATGTCTATCTTAATGAGGGGCCCTTCTGGATGGTAAGGACGCCCCGACGGGGTTAAGGGCCCCATGGGTCTCACTTGGAAAACGGGCAAGCAAGTGTCAGCCGTGAGATCCTCCTGTTGTTCCGTGACGGCTCTGGTGGGCGTGACCTGGGTCCCCCGGTACCCAGGGGTCTGAGGTGCCATGGGCTCAACATCGGGGGGCAAAGGGATGCCCCAGAGCAGCTCGGCACAACAGGAGCTGGCAAAGATCTTAGCTCGTGGCCCCATGGGATGCAGCACACCGTAATATAAGAGCATCAGTGCAATCCCAGCCACAAAGCTAATGAAGACACAACACAGTGCTGGCACCGCATAGGAGTCAGTGGTCTCCGGGTTTCTGTAAAAATACCAAAGGAACGTCAAGGCAGCATTCTCGGTCAAGACTATCGTATAATACGCAAACATTCGATATCGAGTCCGCCCTTCCTTGACGTTAAACCAGCAGAAAATGTACACAATCCCTACCACCATGTTGAAGAGGATCTCCTCCCACTTGGACATGCAGAAGTCTGTTCCGCCATGGATAATCCAGAAAGCCATGGCACACCAGTGCACCACCACGAAGATCCCGAAGTAGAGCTGGAAGATGGAAGCAAAGAGGGCAAAAGAGATAACTCGGGATGAGATGGTGAAGAGGCGCCAGAAGAGGTGGATGAGGGCCCCTCTGTAGCTCATGCTCTTCTTGTCGTCCCTGGAGTCCCGCAGCAGCTTGTGATAGGAGGCTAGCACCCAAGCCAGGGACATCAGGGAAGTCACAGAGGAGACACCTGCCGGAGAGACACAAACCCACACAGTCAGAGCTGCAGACGTCGACGGCCGAGGAGATGCCCACGCACGCCACCGGCTGAAGGAGGAGGGAGGAAGAAACACAAGACCAGGAACTGCACTTGCAGTCCCGGCTGCTCCCTGCGCTCACAGCTTGGGATGTCTAGTCTCGGCTTCCACCACCCTCTGTGGAAGTCCAGCAGCTCCACAGCTCCAGGGAGGGGCTGAGGGCGGTGTGCTTGGCCCAGGGTTTTGGAGAGCTGGAGATGTCTGCTGCTGGGGCAGGCCCGAGCATGCCCCGTTTTAAGGAATCATGAGCTCACGTGCATCCTTGTTTGCATGCGGCTGTGTGACCAGCATGGGAGCTTTGGTCAGCAGCAGCCTGTATTCCTGGAGGAGCCCCCCAAGAAGGCTGACTGCGGAGACCAACACCTTAGTCATCGGCCAAATTCCACAACTGCTCCTCTGAGAAGGTACTGAAGCCACTTGGCCCTTTCCTCATCTCATCAAGGCCCCAAGGAGCCCCTTGCTGAGCCTTCTGCCTCCTGGCTCCTTCCCGACCTAAAGCCACCCTCTTCAAGGACTCCGGCACCCCTTTCCTGCTCAGCTGGTCACCTCTGCCATCCATTCTGGTTCCTCTTGGCCTCTCCACAATCCCTGTGGCTTTCCCCAACCAACCACTGCTCCACGTTCTCTTGGGCCTTGCCCCGTGGGTTTCCCTGATTTCTCAGGCTTTGCGCGTGCCTCTTCCCTTGCTGGTCTGGCAGCATCTCCAAGGCATCTGCCACTTCCTGCTCTGCACTGGGCAAGGGTCGAAAGAGTCTGGGTGTGTCGGATCCCAAGAGACACTTGAATCACCACAGAACCATTTTATTTCTGACTCTGCCTACCGGGTATTTGTAACTACGCCAGATGAAACACCATCAACAGTTAGTGGACTCTGTCCTAATCCATCCAGGAACAAGCAGTTGTTAGTCAAGCCTCATCATAAAGGGTCTCTCAAGTGAGATTCGCCCATCACCCCTTCACTCCTCAAGTGTTTTTTCCATTCAGTCCGTCTAGCACCTCTTTTCTTGGTCTTTTTCCCTAACATGTCAGATAAAGGCAACTGGGACACAAATGCCATCCCATTGGCAACTATCTCCTTACCAAATCCCCTTCCCTCACCCGGAGCACAACTCTCCTTCCACATTCTTCCAGGCTCATCAAAGTTACCCAGTTGTGCTATTGCCTAAGTTCAGGGGTCAGATCCATTGAACCAAGAGATTAATTAAACTTCCCCAGGCCTCCAGCCTCATGTGTGTCTTTCCCTGGCTTCCTGCCTATCTCCCTGCAATGATCCAAAGCTCTGCAAAGCCTCAAAGTCCTGCCACTTGATTCTCTTCCAGCATGCACGCTCCCTCGCCTGCCTCACAAAGCGACCCCTCCATCCCCATATCTCAAGTTGAAGCTCAGGGTCTCAACTCAGAGAATCGTATGATGAGATAACACCCCCCCACCACCACCACCAACAATACAAAGTGTAGAAAACATCTGGAGAGTGAACCATGACCAGGAGTGTGTGTTGCTTTTGTCAGTGTAACAACAGAGATTCAACACAAACAGGGGAAGTGAGACTTGATCCCAGTGTCTCCGTGGAAACCCACCAGCACAACACCTGATGAGCGTGGACGGCGACTGGCCTCTCACTTGTCTGCAAAGTCCTGAACCTGATACTTCGGCATCCTGCCTTGCTTGTGGTTCACATATCTCACCTGAGGCTGCATGGCCACACACGTTAATCAGCTAACCTCTTAGAGCTCCACTGTGTTCCCCGGGTTGAGACAGGAAGGGGTTGGTCCTCTTAGGAGTAACACAACATAAACTGTGGGTCTCTAGAGGTCAGGGGATGTGCAGTGGTATCTTGACAGTCTCATATTTTTTTTTTATTCCCAGAAGGTGCCTTTTAAGTATCCTTGTGATCACCACTATTTAGCTAAATTTCTTTTTTCTTCAAATTTTTATTTTATTTATTTTATTTTACTTTAAAGTAGAGAGACAAACAGAGAGATCTTCCATCTGCTGAATGCCCACAGCAGCCAGGACTGGGTCAAGCCAGGAGCAAGGAACTCAGTCCCGGCTTCCCACACGGATGGCAGAGACCCAACCGCTTGAGCTCTCACCTGCTGCCTCTGCTTGTGCACCGGAAGCTGGAACAGGAAGCAGGATGCCCAGGTGGTGTCTTAACCACTGTGCCAAACACCCGCCCCTGAACTCTCTGATGTGTCAGTACTGCACTTGGAGGATGCTTCCAATCGTTAGTAAGCAGAGGGGAGTTCTGTGGGCACGGAATGGGAAGAAGCCTTGATGGCTGAGTTCCTTTCTAATAAAGCAGATATCTATTCCTCTCCTTATTCCTTTCCACTTAGATAAAAATGAGTGTTGAACTCATAAGCCAAGAGAAGTCAGTTCAGCTTTGGCTGGATTTGGTCTAAGTCTGAAGATGCTTCTGAGCAGACTTCAGGTGCAGGAGTGGCACAGTCCTCAGCCCTCGCTGTCCTGATCTCCCTGTTCTTGGATTGTGACGTCAGCCTTGTCGTGTCAAATACATAGAGATGGGGAGGGAGCTGAATGTGCATCGGTTACAAGTTACAAAGCCCAGTACAACCCTTCTTCATCTGTCCATCTCCCAGGTTACCTATGCCGTTTCCAGACCTGTGGTTTTGAAATGGATATGCATGAAATCACTCTCAGCTGATCTGACACTACCTCAGTCCATGGCTGGGGTTCCTGTAATTTCTCTCTAGGGCATGGCTCAAATACTCTTCAAGTGCTATAAAACATCACTGCTAAATTACAAAGGGGACTTGGGAAATGGTCATATGGAAGACTATGATGCTGACCCCTCAGTCGGTGCTGACCAGCTGACGGCCAGCCCCAATTCTGTGTCTCTTCCTTAGCTACTCCTGACTTGGCAAAGCTATGAATCACCACATATTGTATCCAGGGGAGCTTCGCAGACCATGTACTCCAACCTACTCATTCCACAGGAAGCAGAGGTACAGTAGTTTGGGAGGCTGGCCCACGATTACTCCACGAATCACTGACCATTTAAACTAGCGCTCCAGGGTAGCAGACCTCCTGATACACTGTGCTGCCCCTGGTTTATGATCCTTCCAAAACTTCCTGCACTGCCAGCTCAGCTTTCTGGAAGCCCCGGGAGTCATTTGTAATGAAGGCCCCTGGCGCTCTCCAGTGACAGTCTGTTCTAGCATCCAGTTACTGGTACCTCAAGGCCTTAAGCACTAGGCCATGTCCTTAGCATTATGGAAATGTTCCAAGTTATTACAGAAAAAAGGAAAAGGGGGTCTTATGTCAGCCGGCCTGTGTGCCAGGCTGGTGGGCAGAGGCCATGGGCAAGAACAAAAAAAGCATGAGCGTCCCCGACCCCTCACTGCCAGTGAGTATGAACAGCAATGACCCAGTGGTGGGGGGATTGCTGGGAGTGGTCAGAACCCTTGACCCAACCACTTTCTAGTTCAGCACTCACCAAAGAACTACCCATTGTATCCCAGGCTCTGGGTACAGATTTTTGATCCAAAGTTATACTGCTAGAGGGCTGAGTTCACCCCAGCGAAGAAACCAGAAAACCAGGCCCATTCGTGGATCCTACCTGGGAGCTGGGCTTCTCCCTGGACACTCAACTGAGAATGATCCTTGCCTTCTAGGGCTCAAGAACCAATGGTGCGGGCATCAGACTTGTGTACAACCTATCACCAAGGAACTTGTCTGGACCCATCTGTGCCACTGGCCATAATGCTATGTCTGGTAATTAGACCAAATGTCTATGACTTGGCCACTTTTGCAAATTCTCCCTGGACACAGCCTGTGGCCTGACAAACCCACAGGACTGTAATCGTAACTCCTCCAAAGGCCCTCAGGGGAGGGTCCCTAGGGGCGGCCTGCTGATTCTGGGGACTCAGCTGGAGCATGGGATGAGGGGCTGGGGCAGAGGATGCACTCCTTGCCCTAAGCACTCTTGTCAGTGCCCTCGGCTGGCACAGGGAACACACGCATGGGTTACTGAGCATTCATACACATTGTCTTGGTTAGAAATAGGCACTTGTTGGCCGGCGCCATGGCTCAATAGGCTAATCTTCCACCTTGCGGCGCCGGCACACCGGGTTCTAGTCCCGGTTGGGGTGCCGGGTTCTGTCCCGGTTGCCCCTCTTCCAGGCCAGCTCTCTGCTGTGGCCCGGGAGTGCAGTGGAGGATGGCCCAAGTGTCTGGGCCCTGCACCTGCATGGGAGACCAGGATAAGTACCTGGCTCCTGTCATCAGATCAGCGCGGTGCGCTGGCCGCAGCGCGCCAGCCGCGGCGGCCATTGGAGGGTGAACCAACGGCAAAGGAAGACCTTTCTCTCTGTCTCTCTCTCACTGTCCACTCTGCCTGTCAAAAAAAAAAAATTAAAAAAAATTAAAAAAGAAAGAAATAGGCACTTGCTACGGCCTGAAATGCTTCCTCCTCGCAAAACTCCTGTGTTGAAGCCCTAGCCTGCTGTACCTCCGAGTGAGACCGGATTTAGAGATATGTTCCTTAAAGAGGTCCCTAAGTCCCAATGAACTCAGTAGGGTGGGTCCTAATCCCAGATGGCTGGTGTCCTTCTGAGGACAAGAGGATGCAGACACCAACTGAGGGAGGCTGCGTGAGGACACTGGGAGAAGACAGCATCCTCAAGACAACGAGGGAGGCCGCAGGAGACACCAACCCTGTGGTGGCAGCACAGGGCTCTATTCAACCCCATAGTTTAGGTAAAGAAGTTAAAGAGAATTTCCCCTAAAGCATACATCTGCCAAGAGGCAGAAGCAGGATTCGAACGTAGAGCGTGACTCTGTCGGCCTCAAGGTTAAGCACCGAATTAACGGTGCCCTCGCTGTCGGCCCCACTGAGGGAGAGAACAAGAAAGGTACAGCGAGCGGACAGGAAGTGTGGTCGCCGCAGGAAAGCCAGAGGTCCTTGACCATTGAGCAAAAACCAAATCTGAGTTTGACTGGGCCTGCGTCAGGCGAGCAACAAGCCACCCAGAGAGAAGTGATTCCAACAGAGCTGGCTGCAGTCACCTTCCCACTGGTGGGTGATTAATCCTCAGAGGCCTGCAGCGTCCATCCAAAAAGCAACGCATTCTCCCAGGCAGGCAAGCCCCCCGCCCACCGGAGCAGCCACGGCCGCCCCCAGTGAAACTGCACTCCAGGCCTGGGAGGGTTTGGGACCCCCTCCCACCCACAGCTCGCTCGCGTCCTGCATTCCCAAAGCCACAGTGGGAATGTTAACCACTTCACGTTTGCCTGTGACAAGTCCAGGCAGTGACCTTCATGTCTCGTTCACTTTTCCTGGTGCAAACTGGGAGGCAGGCCTTGCTGCTTGCTCGCTGAGCTGAGGGAAGTCACTGACCCAGAGCCTCCTGGGGGACCCTGAGAGGGGGCCTTTGGGCTCTCAGCACAGGCCCGGAGCACTCAGGCTCCAGAGGGGGAATGGTCGCACCTCATGGCCAACGCAGAGGATGGAGCGAGAGGGACAGTTATCACGGAGGCCCAATGTGGTGCTGTCCATGCAATGTCCACGGGTCATTGCCGGTTGAGTGGTAGCCAGTTGGGGAACAGAGCAAAGAATCTGAACATGGTGTGCCCCCGAGTGAGAGGCACTGTGGCAGGGCATCTGGGGGAGCGTGGGTTCTTATCTGGAGGAGCAGATGAAGTGGAAGGGAAGGGGATGCAATATAGCAGAGGGCTCCTGGCCACGGGCAGCCCCGGGCTTCAAGGCGAGGCTGAGGACGAGGCAGGGCTGCGACCCAGGTTGGGCCAGGGCTGAGCTGCATCAAGGGTCAGCGTGTGGTGGCCTTGGCACACCTTGGGAAAGGGTGTCAGAAGGGGCCAGCAGAATGGCCAGAAGTCTTCCCAGGGAGCACGCCGCCTAGCGGCTAGGGGTGCTCCAGGAAACCACGGGCATCACCAGAGATGACCATGAACCTCCTGGGAGCAAGAGTGGCTGGGGAAGTGCAGAGAGGGCTATGCAAAGCCAGGCCTGTCAGCAGCTGTGCCTGTCCACCCTCCATCCTGGGATACCTAGGCCCCTGCTCCATGGCCGCAGGGAAAACACTCCCACTGTGGGGGTTGAAGGAGCACGAGGCAGACAGCACGGGCTACAGGGGAAGGGTGTGCTGAGCGGGCCCCCAGCCCCCAGCCCCTCATCTGTGTTCCCTGCTCGTCCCTAACGCCCCCCCCCCCAGCATGGACGCTCAGTCCAGTCCTCTGCCCTCCCACACAGAAGGGCAGCTGGCCCCGGCATCCTCTCCTGCTCTGATCCCTCCTTTCTTTCTCTCCCCTCCAGCCTTCCTGAGGGCAGGCCAACTGCCGCTTCATTCTCCCGCCGCCCATCACTCCTGAGCTCCCAACCCCAGGCAAGAGGCCCTCCCTGAGCGTCAGCCAGGTCCCGAGCGCAGCTTTTCAGAGGCCTGGTCTCAGGCCCCTCCTGCTGACCCTGGGTGATGCTTGGTATTGGGGTCCATTCTGTCCTTTGTACCCTGTCGCTGCCTCTCCCGGGCCTTCTCCCATGGGGCTGATTACCCCCATTTTGCAGGTGAGGAAAGTACACCCACAGTCAGGAAGCGAGGATGTGGTCAGAGCCACATCCTGACGCTGTACACTCACCCACCGTGTATGGCACTGCACCCTGATGGGCTGGCCCCTGGGGATTGCCAAAACCAGACACACGCAGGTCAAGGACAGCATCTACCTCTTCTCCTCCCCTCCCAGGGATGCCTGCACCTGTAGGAATTCCACCTGCTCATCACAGCCCTGCTGTGTGCCTCTCCATGTTACACCCCTGTTGGACAGTAATCTTCCCCACGCATGCAGCATGATGCCCCCTATTACCCACACGTTGAAGCACCCCAGGCCCTTCTTGGAAATGTCCCCAGAGAAAGCAAAGGCGACTGTGTCCGCCTCTCTCTAAGCACCATCGGCCATCCCTTGTCCTGCCTCCACTCATGGGGCGCCGCGAGATGGGCGCGGCACAGAGGAGCTTTCCTACAGAGGCGGCCAAGAGAGGAGGCGGCGAGCACTGGGGCTGCCTTCCACGGGCCAGGCCCAGCTCAAGCTGCTGTAGGCGTGAGGGCTGACGCGAGACCTGGGACCATCTCTCTTCCCACATTCAGGAGCAGCGTGTACTGGAGCTGCCAGCTGCTACCGGATCAGGGCTTTTGTGGGCTGGCGGATGTCACCTCGCAGGCAGGAGTGTTGACACCATGGAAACTGGCAAACGCTAAAGACAAGGGTTCTCCTGGGTCCTGCTCAGAGCTGGTTGGCGAGCATCCACAGCGCTGGTGAGTGATACGGGATAAGGTAGCTCGCTGGGCTGGAGGTCACAAACCACAAGGGCCTGCCCCATGTAATTCTCTCCCACCCGGCTGTCAGAACGCCCCCTTTCCCAGGGTGCCTTAGTCTCATCAGGGACCTGGAGAGGATCACCAGGTAAATAACCATATCAAGCTCCATGTGGATTTTTATAGAGGTGTCCTCAATCTCCCAGGTGACCAGACAACCTCATGAAAGGAGGTGCTGGGAGGTACTCGCTCTCTTGCTGAGGGTGTTCCCTCTCTCTACTTCACTCCCCGCCCCCAGCCCACTCTAACCAGGTTCACATTGAAGTAGGCAGGCTTACAGGTTAAAATTGATCAGATTTGTGAACTGGAAGACCATGCCCCTGTGTGACCTCATGCTCCTACCTGATGCCTTTGACACGCCCCTGTGTGGCCTCATTCTTCTACCTGGCCACACCTGGGTGCCCACCAGCCAATCAGGTTAATTAACCACTCCCCTTTGGAAGTGAGTTAAAAGCCTAGGGCACAGGTGCCCCGGGGCCTGCTCTTCTTCCCTGGCCTCTTGCCAGGACAGGGCTTGCTGTAGCCCTGGGCCTCCAGGGCGCATCGCCTTTGGACCACGTGCTATAGGCTTCTTGGCTAGATGCTCATCCACGTGGCTGGTTCCTGGTGCTTGGTATGAACCCCTATTCACCTCTCTCCCCTAAATAGAGCTCTCACTCTCTTATACATCTTCCTTACTAAATAAAAGCTTAAAACGTACCATGCTGCCTCGTTTATCTGTGCCGGTATTTAGAATTCTTCTCTAAATATTAGGCAAGAACCCTCTTGGGCTTATTGATATCGGGGATTTAGTAATAAGCCCGTGGTGAAATCGTATGGCACCCCAAATTCCAGTAGCGCATGTGGCACCCCAGATAGCATCTCTAGGGAACTTTAAGGGGCCACATTTTAATGTGAATTTTAGGGGGTCTTTTCTGATTTCAACATGTGTATGTGTGCTTGCTTTCTTACCTTTCAAATTAACTTTACCACTTTATGCACTGTATACGCACCTGAACTCACAACGTTTCTGAAGCGAAGGGCAAGGTCCTGGATTAGAACTAAACCCCACTTGTCCCACATCACCAAGGGATGTGACAAGCTTGGTGGGCATCTGCAAACCAGGAGGGCCTGGTCCCACAGGGTGCTGCTCCGCAGTCCACTGGCACAGCTCTGGTGTACCCGGATGCAGGCTCCACAGGTGCACGCCCCGGCCGCTCGGCCGGAATTCTCTTCCCATCAGTCTGAATTCTTTTCAGAATTATAGTCCTACCTGCTTCTCAGCTACAAGTCTATTTCGCATGCAAATATGAAGGCAACGAAGAAAGCAATCTCCTTCTGAAGCTCGCACTGTGCGTGCCTTCACCGAAAGCTACTTCACGCCGAACACGGTGGCTTGAGAGCATCTTTCACAAGCATGGCTATACCCATGCCCCGCCCCCCCACCCCACTTCTGTATGTGGACAGAGTGTGACCCCCACAAGAGGCTTCCAGACTGGCCCCCTAGGAGGGGTCAACTTGCAAGACACGCCTTGCACTATCAGTGGCAGCGGCCCTTGGGGCTGACACGTAGGGGGGGCTGAAGGCAACGGGGCCAACCCAAGGCTCAGCTGAGCGGTCTGGTGAAAACCGAGGAAGGGAGAATTAGGATGTCTCAGCAAGGCTAAAATCTGGGACTGAAGGCAAAGCTCTGTTAGGCAGATGGGGCTCAGCTCGGGGCCACCCCTCGGGTGGCTCCTGCTGCAGAGTATCAGGGCTGGCCCTATGGGCACAGAAGCCCTGCTCGTCATGAATGTCACCTGCCAACTTCTAATACTGCCTTCCCCCAGACTCCCAGCCTGACACTGAACATAAATGAGCTCCACTCTTCTTCCCTCGAATTCTAGCTGGGGTGGGGTGCTAGGATGAGGAGACAGGCTCCCTGGCCGAGCAGCTTCTCCAGATCAAGCCGTTAGGAAGCTGTAGAAGTAGGATTTAGACACAGGCTTGCCTGACGCCAAACCTTAGATCCTTTTTCTAATCAGTAGGAATGGTGCGTCTCCCATTCTCACCCACACATGAATGGACCGCTGATCAGGTCTGTACATCAGTTTCTTATCAATTTTGTTAACACATGTCAGCCCTCCAGTCATCTCTGTAAGAAGGAACAAATTCCAGTGTGTGGGCCTGCACAGCTGGGGACAGACCTGTCCTCTCCCCTAGCCCCAGAAGGCCTCTTCTGAGTATTTAGGCAAACAAATGCAGAGGGGTGACTCCTCTATTCCATTTTTCTCACCTGGACTGTCAAATGTCCTCTTAACCAGTCTCCCCACAACCACTCTTGTCCCAGATGTCTACTCACACGACAGCAGCCAAAGCGACTAAGCTACTATACGCCCCTCCACACGGCTTCCCACGCCTGGGAGACAGTGGGCGTGGATCGGTTTTCAGTGCCTCGGGCAGGGACGACACTCTCACCGCCGGACTTGCGTGTGGCTCAGACGTGCTCTGGCTGGGCAGGAGCGATGTGTGACCCTGCCAGGCACAAATGCACCCTTGCCTACCCTCCAGGAGAGGCCCACTCCCCAGGGACCCGTGGCAGACATGCAACTAACATGGAGCAAATCCAAGCTGTTTCAGGCCTGAAACTGGGACTGGAACTGGGCTGGGATCCTAATCTGAGTATGAGCAGCCTGTGCTGGGTGACACACGGCGTCCAGCAAGCAGAAAGCCATGCACCCCACAAGGCTCTCCCAGGCCCCTCGTGATGCAGGGCTGCCTGAGAGCTACCGATGCCGCCTGACGATTCCCGGCCTCCACCTTCCAGCCTCCAGTGGGCACAAACACGAGCTCCCTCCCTGGCCTTGAGGCCTCCATTCAAGTCCCCTCTGCCCGCTTCGGGGTCCCCTCACACCAGCCATGCACGCTCCTGCCTCGGGCATTTGCACCTGCTGGTCCCGCTGCTGGAAAGGCTCTTCCCCAACACCCACATGTTTTGCAAGTGTCACCGCTCACGGAGACCATTTCTCAGAGATCAGCTTCTCAGTGAGGCCATCCCCAGCCCCCACGCCGCCCCCACCCTTCTGCTCTATTTCTCACCACAGCACCTCCCCCTACCTTGATAGAGCGTACATCTCACTCACTACTTGTGGCTTTTGTAGTTCCTATGTTGCCTGATGAATGCGATTGGTCTGGAATTACATGTTATACACATGAACTTGGTAAGTATTCTTTTTTTATGAGAGTCAGCAGCTGGGGCCGGTGCTGTGGCACAGTGGGTTAACGCCCTGGCCTGAAATGCCAGCATCCCATATGGGCGCTGGTTCTAGTCCCGGCTGCTCCTCTTCTGATCCAGCTATCTGCAATGGCCTGGGAAAGCAGTGGAGGATGGCCCAAGTGCTTGGGCCCCTGCACCCGCATGGGAGACCCGGAAGAAGCTCCTGGCTCCTGGCTTCAGATCGGTGCAGCTCCGGCCACTGCGGCCAATTAAGGAGTGAACCAACGGATGGAAGATCTCTCTCTCTGTCTCTAACTCTGTAACTCTTTCAAATAAATAAAATAAATCTTAAAAAAAAAAAAAGAGAGAGAGACCGCAGCCATCCTCAGATTCTCCAGGAGGTGCTGGGGGAAGGGACTGCGACTCCCACCAGACTCCCAGTCTCCCACCTTGCCCCTATGGGAAGAGCTCCCTGGAGGCCTCCACTCATGCCTTTGTCCTTTAGGAAGAAAACTCTGAGAGTAGAAAACAGCAAAGAAAAGGAACTAGCATTTACTGAGTGTTCCCAATCCATGGGACGTTCTGCTGGCACTTCACACCTGTCACTTGTTATAAAAAAGTTTGTTTTTTTTTTTTTAATTTATTTGAAAGGCAGAGTTGCAGAGAGAGGGAGAGATACAGGGAGAGAAACAGAGATCTTCTATCCACTGTCCCACTCCCCAGATGGCTGCACCAGCCAGGACTGGGCCAGGCCAAAGCCAGGAGCCTGGAATTCCAATTGGGTCTCCCACATGGGTGCAGGGGTCCAAGGACTTGGGCCATCTTCCGCTGCTTCCCAGGCAAATTAGTAGGGAGCTGGATTGGAAGTGGAGTAGCGGGGACACAAACTCGCTTTGCAGGTGGTGGCTGTGGGGAGCAAACCGGACTAGACTGAGTTACTGGAATTAAGACTTATTCTATGCATCTGCTCTCCCACAATATGGCGATGGGAGAGAAGTAAACAGCTTCCGCACAGCTGCCTCCAGTTCAACTAATAAACTGTAGGACTTGCTCCTGATTGGAGGAGAGCAGCGTACTCGGCGTGTGGGCAGCCGAGTTAGGATTGGCGGAGGAGGACTATAAAGGAGGAGAGAGACGGCATGCACCAGGAACATCTATGGGGAACATCTAGCTGAAGGAACACTGTGCAGCCCCCCGAGACGAGCCGGCCGGCAGTGTGCCGTTCCCCTGCGGAAGTGGGGAATGCGGCCAGGGGGAACTGCCCTTCCACGGAGGTGGAAGGGATAGTAGCCAACCCGGGAAGAACCAGCAGCAAACCCGGGGAGGGCCGAGCAGACGAAAGAACAGCGCAGGGTCCTGTGTCGTTCCTCCACGAAGACGGGGAGCGACATAATGGTGCCGTGACTCGGATATGAAGCCTAGGCAGGGTCTTGTGTCGTTCCTCCACGAAGAGGGGGAGCGACATAATGGTGCCGTGACTCGGATATGAAGCCTAGGCAGGGTTTAGTGTCGTTCCTCCACGAAGAGGGGGAGCGACATAATGGTGCCGTGACTCGGATAGGAAACCTAGCTCGGATAGGAAACCTGACTCGGATAGGAAACTTAGGAGGGAAGAAACGGGAAGAAGCAGGAAAATACTGGAGAGAGAGACTAGCGAAGAGCCTAGGGGAAAGCCGGACGAGAAAGGTGCTGGAAGAAGCTATTGAAAGCCTAGGCATAGACTCGGATATGGACTGTGGGAAAGAAGTTAGGATTGAAAGCGAAAGTGAAAGCTTTCATAGACTCGGATGCGGACTATGGCGGGGAAGCTAGGAGATTGAAAGCGAAAGTGAAACCTGGAGGAGGCTTGGACTCGGATATGGACTGTGGGAAAGAAGTTAGGATTTAAAGTGAAAGCAAGAAGAAACTTAGACTCAGATACGGACTGCAGGTTGAAAGTGAAAGTGAAACCTATAAGAAACTTAGACTTGGATACGGACTGTGGGGAGAGGCCAGGAGAAATGAGGGAGGAATATTGTTGGAAGAAAACTTAGGGAAACACACCGGGTAGAGAAAAATGTTAGGGAGGATGAAGCCGCGAGTGCAGGCCAAGCCATCTTGGAATTCTTCAAGTCACCCCGGGGAGCAAGAGGCGAAGATCTGGAACCAGAGGCAGAGACGTGGGCCGCCAGGATTCGCCAGGTTAGTCCGGGGAACTTGGACTGAATGCCGGTAGTGGCGGAAACATTCGCGGAAGCCGCCACGTGCAGAGAGAGCACGGGGCGTGAACAGATAGGAAACGCGAGGCTGGCGCAAGGCCGTGGTGCGGGCGCGAAGTGCGTGGAGACCGCGGAGCGTGCGCGCAGAGCCGGGAACCCGCCGGCGGGGCGAGGCGCCGGGAAGCCGCGCAGAGCCGTGAAGCTGCCGCGGGGCGAGGTGCCGAGAAGCAGCCTCGGGGCGAGCGCCGCCGGGAAGCCGCAGGGATAAGAGAAACAGAAGTTTAGAAGTAAGATGAGAGAAATAGGAATGCTGGAAGATAGAAGTAAAATGGGAGAAATAGGAATGCCCGGAGATAGAAAAATAGAGAAAGAGAAAGGCCTCCCCACAATACTACAATGTGAGAGCTTGGATTCGGTCTGCCTGATTAAGTGAGGCGATGAGCACCTGCGGGGCTAGCAGCTTATGCGCCGCAGGTCACCGAAGACAGGCACGAATTAACATCAGTAAGGCTTCCCCACAATGCAACAATTAGGAGGCTTGGATTCGGTCTGCCTGATTTAAGGCGGTAAGCACCAGCAAGCAGCTCGACCAAAGCATGAGCTGCAGGTCACCGAAGATAGGCACAAACCAACACTAATAAGTCTCCCCCACAATACGGCAATGAGAAGGCTTGGATTCGGTTTGCCTGATAGGTTTTGTAAGCACCTGCAGGCAGTTCTAGCAGAGCAGAGCATGCGCTGCAGGGCACCGAACACAGGCACGCATCAGCGCCTAAAAACCTCCTCACAACATGGCGAAGAGAGGACCCGGATTCGGTTTGCCTGATTGATAGGACTTTTAAGAACCTGTGGCAACTCTAGCAAGTAGAGCAGAGTGTGTGCTGCGGGACACTGAAGACAGGCGCGTATCAACGCCAAAAATAAAAAGAAAGGGGGATCTGTGGGGAGCAAACCGGACTAGACTGAGTTACTGGAATTAAGACTTATTCTATGCATCTGCTCTCCCACAATATGGCGATGGGAGAGAAGTAAACAGCTTCCGCACAGCTGCCTCCAGTTCAACTAATAAACTGTAGGACTTGCTCCTGATTGGAGGAGAGCAGCGTACTCGGCGTGTGGGCAGCCGAGTTAGGATTGGCGGAGGAGGACTATAAAGGAGGAGAGAGACGGCATGCACCAGGAACATCTATGGGGAACATCTAGCTGAAGGAACACCTGTGCAGCCCCCCGAGACGAGCCGGCC
Source organism: Oryctolagus cuniculus (assembly GCF_964237555.1). NCBI lineage: Eukaryota > Metazoa > Chordata > Mammalia > Lagomorpha > Leporidae > Oryctolagus > Oryctolagus cuniculus. The sequence goes on along the minus strand of NC_091433.1, from coordinate 43,613,861 downwards.
GGCGGTGTGCCGTTCCCCTGCGGAAGTGGGGAATGCGGCCAGGGGGAACTGCCCTTCCACGGAGGTGGAAGGGATAGTAGCCAACCCGGGAAGAACCAGCAGCAAACCCGGGGAGGGCCGAGCAGACGAAAGAACAGCGCAGGGTCCTGTGTCGTTCCTCCACGAAGACGGGGAGCGACATAATGGTGCCGTGACTCGGATATGAAGCCTAGGCAGGGTCTTGTGTCGTTCCTCCACGAAGAGGGGGAGCGACAGTGGCTTATCGCATGGCAGCACAATGCCAGCCCCACACCTGTCACTTCATTTAACCTCACAATAATCCCATGAGAATGCCTATCAATGCCCCCATTTTTTGAGATTCAGAGACATTAAAGAATTAACCCTAAGGTCACTGTATTAAATGTGTTTTTTTATTTTGATGCTTTGACATCTGGGGACTTGCAGACCCTGAAGGACCGCTCCCCCAGGGCTGGCCAGTCCCTGGAGACAGTAAACAACGCCTGTGATCTCACCTTGCATATGCAAACCAACCAACAGATTCCAGACTTGCACCCTCCTCATTACTCAGCTCTCATGCTCTAGGCCACTAGAGCCCTTGGGTCCAGGGAAGTAGGGACAGCTCCTGTGGCCCTGAGCCCCTGGGGTGATTTGCACCCGCCAAGCCCAAGCCCATTTACCCCACTTGCCTGCTTCTTCCTGCAGAAGCCCCAGTGCAGGCTCTTGTCCTAGTTCTCCCCCCACTACCTCTGTCTGTGACCAACCTGATGCTTCCCTCTGTGCCTGCTCTCCCTAAGTCTGGTGCCCCCTCCTCCTGGGATTAGTCAGTTAACGATCTTCCTCCCCACCTCCCTCCCTCCCTTCTTCCCTCCTTCCTTCTTCCTTCCCTCCTTCCATATTTTTTATTTATTTGAAAGGCAAAGTAACAGAGTCAGAAATGGGGGGACACAAGGAGAGAGGGGGAGGGAGACAGGGAGAATGTGCGTGTTTCCACCCGCTGGTTCACATCTCAGATGGCCCAACAAGCCAGGGACCTAGAACTCCATCCAGGTCTCCCATGTGGGTGGTGGGGACCCAAGCCCTTGGACCATTATCCACTGCTTCCCTAGACACACTAATGGGGAACTCTATCGGAAGTGGAGCAGCCACGATTCCAACCGGCATGCCTGATATGGAATGCCCATAGCACAGGAGGCGGCTTAACCCACTGCACCACAACACCAGCTCCTATCTTTTCAATGTCTCCTGATCTGTCAGCTTGGCCATTTCTAGATAATAATAAACTCCAGGCTTTATGACAAAACTGACGAGCTATGGTTCAGGTGTGGTTTGAGCATCCCTCAGGGGTTCTGGGCAGAGTCTAATCCCCACTGTGAGGGGTTAAGGAGGTAGAAGCTGAATTGACCACAGGGTTTAGAGATTACACTAGATAAGTCAATAGATGGAGTCTTCAGGATTGAGTTCCAGGGGCTTTATAAGAAGAGGGAAAGACATATGTACATGCAAAAAATATTTTTAATATTTTCCTACTGATATGAAATTCGAAATTGAACTTTTCTGAGTGTTTTCCTTGTCCAGTAGAGCCTATATATTTTTTTTGGTTTGTTTTGTTTTTTGTGATTTAATAATTTCTTGAGGGCTGCACCTTTCAGTTCCCGGATTGTCAGTAGCCACGGTCATTGTGTGGGATGAGGTGGACACAAGGACACAGATAGATAAAACCTTCTTGTAGGCACTACCACACAGCCAATCCTTGCAGAGGGCTATCTAGAGAGCATCACCTGCCAGTCATCACCAGCTTGCGTGCCTGCTGTTTTTCAGTTTCTGTATTATATAAATATACATTTGCATATTAAAGTTTGACTTTTCCCATAAAAAAAAAAAAAACAAAAACCAGGAGACGGAAAGAGCCCAGACAGACTCAGACACAACACCTGCGTTCTCCCCGTCCCTCACCATGTGACACTCTGCGGCTGCCTTGCGACTGCCAGCAGGAAGGCCATCACTCACGAGGCTGACAGATCTTGCAGCTCCAGAACTAGGAGCCAAAATAAACCTCTTTTCTTTACAAAGAACAAAAACAGTAAGAAAAACAGACTAATACAGGTATCCAAACCCAGTGCATGTTGGGGTGTGCACTTGGCCTAGCAGTGAAGATGCTAATTAGGATGCCCACAACCCACATTCAATCTCCAGCTGGAGTGCCTGACTCGGACCTCCTGCGAATGCAGATCCTGGGAGGCAGCAGTGCTGGCTCAGGTGACTGGGGTCCTGCCACCCACCCTCAGGAGAGACTTGGGTTGAGTTCCTGAATCCTGGCTTTAGCCCAGCCCAGTCTTAGCCACTGCAGGTATTTTAGGAGTGAACCAACAGATGAGAGCTCTCTTCTTTGTACTCCACTCCCTATCCTGTATTTCTGTCTCCTAAATATTTAAATAGGTGCCAGCACTGTGGTTTGCAGGGTAAAGCCGCTGCCTGCAGTGCCAGCATCCCATATGGGCACCCGTTCAAGTCCCAGCTGCTCCACTTCCATTCCAGCTCTCTGCTATGGCCTGCAAAAGCAGCAGAAGATGACCCAAGTCCTTGGGCCCCTGCACCCATGTGGGAGACCCAGAAGAAGCTCCAGGCTCCTGGCTTTGGATAGCTCATCTCCAATCATTGTGGCCATTTGGGGAGTAAACCAGCAGATGGAAGATTCTCTCTCTCTCTCTTTCTCTTTCTTTCTGCCTCTGCCAGTAACTCCCTTTCAAATAAATAAATACATCTTTTAAAAATATTTAAAATAACAAATAAATAAACCCAGTACCCCCAACTCTAAAGTCTCCAACGCCCTGGGGTTACAATGCTAAATGCATTCCACAGTTCCCATTTCCAACAGGCTCACATCAAGCTCCCGGGGCCTCTGTGTCCAGGCCTCTGTGTCTGGGCTGGGCTCCCGAGGCGTGTTCAGGATCTCGTGGCATCCACCTGTTCACGACAGCAAAGTGGTTCCAAGTGCGCTCCAGAGCAGGGCCAGATTCTACCACCTTCTGGACATGCGCGTCTGGGCATCAGGACTTTGTCCTCATCTCTAAAACAGTGACAGCAATGCAATGTCCCTCACGTGTGTGTGGAAAGGGCTGAAGGAGAAGCGGCTGGAAGGGCTCAGCACTGTGGGTGCTGCCCCCGGGAGTGGGTGCGGATGGAGGGTCACAACCCACCCCCGTGCGTCACGTCTCAGCCTCACTCACAGCGTTCCTCCCCTGTATGATGACTGGCCCTGACGTCTGCTTGGCCAGCTCCTGCTCACCCTCCAGGCTCAGCCCAGGCATCACTCCTCCTGGGTCTTCCTGAGACTGCCTCCCGGAGGCATGGTGCTCAGCTGAGCGCCCCACAGCACCCTGCATGCGGCTCCTGGATAGCCCTGATTTTATAGCCACACTGTGGACTCTCCCTCCCTTACCTGTGAGTTCCCTTTGGGTGAAATCAACACGCATTCTTCAGAGTCGAAACAACACTGTAGTCAGCCCTGTCACAAATGACTCCGGAGCGAACGCCTCTCGGATATGTTTTCCCAGTTGATGGCACTAAGGCCAGGCCTAGGTAAGGATGGCGTGGGTAGGGTGGCCTAGGTAAGGATGCCCCAAGCCCACATCGCTGTAAACAGCACCCTTTCTTTGCTGTCCGCCCGGGAACACTCTCAGCCTGCTAGAGCTGCTTCAGTTGCTCAGTGAAATGCACCTGCCCCACTCGGTTAGCTTCCTCACATGCGGGAACAGATGACCACTGCACCGGGCAGCCTTCTACAACTACAGCAAAACCCCAGAGGCAGCCTAACGTTATAAGTAAAGGAGGATTTTCTGGCTCATGGTTCTGGAGGTGCAAGATCCAGGGGCCTCCTTAGGTGGTGGCAGAGTCGCGATGTGACACTGGGCATCACACGGCCAAAGTAGCAGCACACACATCTGTCTTTGTCCTCACAAAGCCACCAGGATTCAGTCCCGGGGCTCCATCCTGATAGCTTCATCCTATTTCATCACACCCCAAGAGCTTCACCATAACTAGGTAGTGTCTACCCTCAGTAAATTAACATAAGTCTCAAGGGGGCTGGCATTATGGCATAGTGGGTAAAGCCACCACCTGCAATGCCGACATCTCCACTTCTGATCCAGCTCCCTGCTATGGCCTGGGAAAGCAGTAGAAGATGGCCCAAGCGCTTGGGCCCCTGCACCCACATGGGAGACCTGGAAGAAGCTCCAGGCTCCTGGCCTCAACCTGGCCCAGCCCTGGCTGTTGAGGTCATTTAGGGAGTGAATCAGCAGAGAACTCACACACTCTCTCTCTCTCTCTCCCTCTCCCTCTCCCTCTCCCTCTGTCTCTCTCTCCGTAACTCTCCCTTTCAAACAAATAAATAAATCTGAAGAAAAAAAATCTTTAAATCTTTGGCATTTAACCTCTTATGAATCTGGGGGGACATTCTATATTTAAACCAAACCATGGCGACCACGAACTTCCTCTCATACAGTTCTGGAGGAGAGAGTCTACCGTGGGTTTCACTGGTCTGAAATTCAGGTGTTGGCCAAGCTGTGCTCCCGAGGGAGGCTCCTTGCCCTTTCCAGCTTCCGGAACTGCCTGCACTCATTGGCCCACAGCCCCCTCCTCTGTCTTTAGGGACAGCAGCTTAGAAAAAAACCTGCGAATCTTTCTTTCGGCTTCCATCGTCCTGTTGCCTCTGTCCCGCTGGTCTCCCGCCTCCTCCCTATCAGGCCCAACCTGATCATCAGAGTCATCTCCCCCCTTCAGACTCCCCGGTCACAATCACTCCTGCAAGGTCTCCTCGTGATGTGTACAGGTGGGGGAGGATTCAGAGGGAAAAGTCTCAGGGGCTGCATTCAGCCAGCAATGCCCACCAGCACCAACATCACAACAGGGCCACTGGGCTCAGGGGGGTGACTTGGCCCCCTGAAGACATTTCCGGTCCTTGGAATCCAGGGTGCAGGTGGCTGCTAGCGTCTGGTGGGCAGAGACCACGGACGCAGCTGCACAGGACAGCAGATCCCCCGGCAACACAGCTTTATCCGGCCCCAGACACAGCAGCTCTGAGGCTGAGGCAACCTGTGAGCACATCCTGCTTCCTCACCAGCCCACCTAAGCTAACTGGCGGAGCTGGCTGCGCCCAAGAGTTGGGGGTCAAGGCTTTCCCAAGAGCTGCCACCAGCAGTGGTGGACATCCTGAGAGGGGCCCACGGGCACAGACGCAAGGGCCTCCGGAGCTGCACGAGAAGGCATTTCTCCAGGTCTGAAGGACGTGGCCAGTTCCTAAGGAAACAGCCATGCCCCATGCGTAGGCATTTCATCCAGGCGCGTTTCTCCCAGGGCTGCCGGGAAAGCCGGGGAGTGTGAGAAGCACCGCTGGGGCTCCCCTGCGCAGCCCACTGTGGACTGTGCAGCTACTCTGGGAACATGGGGACCTCAGGAGCTGCAAGGGTAAACATCAGCATTTGAGGAAGGCAGCTGGAGGAAAGCTGACCCAACCCCTGCTTCTTCATCTCTCCTTTCCCAGATGCAGGCAGAGATATCAAAATACCAACTTCAGAGCCAGATGGACAAAGGCAAACTTGAGCGATTCTAGAACAAATGTCAGCCACTCAGCTGGCTGGGCACCTGGCAAGCACATACCGGCTCCTGGATGGGCAGGAGCAAACAGGAGAAGTCTGCCCGCTGGTCCTGGGCCACTCCAGGCAACCTTTGCTCCCTGAGGAGCGAACGGCCGGCCAGGCCTGACCCTCTGCTGCTCTCAGAGAGACGGGATTGTTAGCAGAGGCAGCAAGAGACTGTGGAGTGGACATGGGCTCTGCCACAAACAGACCTGGCTTGGGTCCAGCTGTGTGTGCCTGGGCAAGCGAACTGACTCTCTGAGCCTCCGTTTGTTTTTTGTGAACCATAGGTAAATATATGGACTTTGTGATGCAATGAACCATAAGTGAATCAGGAATCTAAAACATGTGGGCACCATCTCTGGAGATGTGTGTGTGTGTGTGTGTGTACAGAAAAACAGACAGAGAACATATATATGAGGAAACTGAAAAGTTCATGCAAATGAAATTAAAATAACATGAATTTCAAATTTTTTACATCTAAATGAACTTATCTTTTAATTCTATTTTTTCTGTTTCAAGTACTATGTTTTCAACTACATAGATTCAATTTTATGCATACATTTTATATACAGAAAGAATGTATAGTGTATAAATATAAAATATACTTTCTATATTCTCTCTCTTCCCTCTATGTATGTACACACAGATATTTTATATGGATATATAGCCACAGATATAGTGTGTGGTATATATAGCATGTGATATATACATATAGAGAATATTGCATATGCACACACTATACACTATTTTATATATAATATATACATCACACGCATGTACTCTATGAACACTCAATACCTGTTAGAAGTTAGGTCATCCCTAGATCTACTTGTTGGTAGCCTGTCTCCACTAAATGCACGCCGATGGAAGGCAGAAACCTCACAGCCATGTTCAGCGGTGACGGTGATGCCAGAGCCTAGCACAGGGGTCTCTCTGCTGCCACAGCCCTGTAAGTAGAGGAAGGCAGGCAGCATCGTGCCCTGTTTATAAAGGGGAAAATGAGACAGGAGATGGGCTTCTCATCGTCTTTGCTCCAGAGCTCAAGCACCCAGAGCTAGGTGGCACTCTGGAAGAGACAAGCCTGCCAGGTGAGCCCTGGGGGTGGGGGGGTGGGGAGAGGGCACGTGTGCCCTGGATGGCGGAAGTCACAACACCAGTGATGGTTTTGGTTCCTCTCCAGCCAAGCCCTGTGCCCTGAGATTACCAAGGCTCAGAGAGGAGATGGGACCAACCCAAAGAGACGTGGCTCTGCAGGCACAGCAGATAGGCAAAGCCAGGTGTGTGGGGGCCACAGCTGGGAACTTGGCACAAGGAGGCAGCGCCTGTTCTGCATTACAGTCTCTGCAGGCTACCAAGAGGGCTTGGCTATGACTGGCACAGGTGAGGGGTGACGGGAAGGGTGGGTCCCCAGCCAAGGCAGGAGTAGATATTAGCATGAGATGTGGGTCTCTGTGAGGCACCAGGCTCTTGCGGCCCAGGGTCCGGTGACTGGGATTCATGGGTCTGGAATTGACATAGAATTCCCCTCTCCTCTGGTCAGCCTGTGTTTGACTCCAGGCTCTTGCTCCTAAGGCAGAACTAAGTTTGCTTCAGGTTGACTTGGGCATGAACTGCGCTTGAACTGGATCCAGAATTGAGTAGGTCCCACGGGGTAAGCTTTCCAAATGGAAGAGCTGAGGCTGGGAGAGGGTGACATGAGTGTGGCTCACAGGGGTTACTCCCAGGCTTCCTTCCTGGGGTCTCTTTTTTTTTTGAGGCAGAGTGGACAGTGAGAGAGAGACAGAGAGAAAGGTCTTCCTTCCGTTGGTTTACCCCACAATGGCCGCTGCAGCCGGCACACTGCGCTGATCTGAAGCCAGGAGCCAGGTGCCAGGTGCTTCTCTGGTCTCACATGCGGGTGCAGGGCCCAAGCATTTGGGCCATCCTCCACTGCACCCCCGGGCCACAGCAGAGAGCTGGACAGGAAGAGGATCGACCGGGACTAGAACCCGGGGTGCGAGGATTGACCGGGACTAGAACCCGGGATGCCGGCGCTACAGGCGGAGGATTAGCCTATTGAGCTGTGGCGCCAGCCCTGGGGTCTCTTCTATGCAAACTGTCATTGCCATTTGGGAGGGGTAGGCGCCCAAAAAGACACTCATCCTGATATTCTCAGGCTGTCTGTCCTTGGGATCTTAAGGAGCAGAGAAGCTCTGTGGAAGTCATTGAACTGCAGTCTTACCTGGGACTGGATGTTCCCATCAGGCCTAGGAGTCCTGCTAAGGTCTGGCATGATCAGTAACACCGCCTCTGCCTGTTCTGCTGGGACTTCTCCACTTCCTCTTCCTTGGTGTCATGGGGAGCCCGGACTGGAGGGGCTCCTCACGCTGCTGAGCCCCAGAGGAGTTGCAGCTAGAGTTGCGCAGTGCCCCACAGCGCCCCAGCCCAGTGTGCTGTGCCTTCCTGCTGCTCACCCTGCTGGTTTCGTTATGCAGGAAAGCGCCGGGGAGAGGCCTCAGGGAGACAGCTCCCTCTCATGGGCCAGAGCCGGGGGCAGGGCTGAGCTGCAGAGGCAGAAGGCTCTCAGCTTGCCTGCATGGGACCCCCGGGCACCGGGCACAGAGGCTACCCCCGATGATCTCTCCTCCCTGCTCTGGTGGCTGCGGGCCTCTTCCCGTGGATCCTCCCACTAGCTGGAGCACCTTCCTCCAGGCACTGCCGGCCATGCTCCTGTCCCTCCTGGGTGCCCTCAGGGACCCCTTCCCTGGCCACCTGATTGACAACTGCGCACAGCTGCACCGCCTACCACCACTCTCCTTACTGCCTGTCATTTTCTCCCACAGAAGATAAGGTACTCGCATTCTTTATTGCCACGAGGGCAGGGTTCTGTTCTGTTTATTGCTGAATCCGTCCCCAGCTCCTGGAAGCAGGCTGGACACACAGGAGGTGACTCCTACACACTTCCTGAATAAGTGAGGAAGTGGCCCAAGAGCCTGCCCTGTCACCGCCTTGGCCACCTATGCTGTCAGGAAGCTCACGTGAGCGTCCCCTTTCCCAGGGGGCTACTCATCTCTATTCACCACAACAGGACCACTTTCATTTGACTTGCTGCTGCCCTGAGAAGCCTCCCTCTCACTGGGGCAGGAGTTGGGCCTGTGGTTAAGAGAGCTGTCCCATATCAGAGAGCCTGTGTTTGACTCCAGGCTCTTGCCCCTGATTCTAGCTTTCCACCAATGTAAACCCTGGGAGGCAGCAGTTAGCACTCAAGAGAGCCCTGGATTGAGTTCCTGGCTCCTGGCTCCTGGCTCCTGGCTCCTGGCTCCAGCCTGAATCCAGTCCCAGCTCTTGCAGGCATTTGGGGAGTAAACCAGCAGACACAAGTTCTGTCTCCTTATCTTCCTCACATATAAACTGCAGGAACAAACAACAAAAACCTCCATGGAAAGGCCTGAGTATGCAGTGAAAGGGTTTGGGTCTCTGTTTAATGTTCTAGTGAGTTCTGCGTAACAGTAGGACGCTTTAATTGTGACCTTCCACAAGAAGCCCTTTGGAGGTGGAGCAGGACTGTGGGCTGGAGCTGGCTGGTCAGGGGAGGCTGTGGGGAAGGGCCCAGCAGGTTCCCAGAGGTACCACCTGAACAGGAGGAAGCAAACAGTGCTGGAGAGGGGCGGTGCTTGGGGGAAATGAGAGGCCAAGCCCATGTCCTGGCCTCTCCTTCCACTCCTGCTATGGGTGAAGACGCCAGAGAGCCCGCAGAAGGCATCCCACGGGGAAGTGTACATCTTCTCTTGGGGCGGGGATCAAACGCTGGCAGATCTACCGACCCCTTGGTCTGAAGCCCAGAGTATTTCTGGGAGATGGCTGGCCCCTCCATCACTGTGGGCCTCACTCAACTCAGATCCCATCGGGGCAACAACCGAGCATTGGCCAGGGGTCAAGGCCACAGGCACTATCTGTGTCTTTGGGCAAGGTGATTCATTAGCTGATGCACTGGGCTGGTTGCTTTCACAGCAGAGCTTCCTTCTCATTCATGAGACAACAGAACAGGGGGTACATGGTTCTGGTACAGAGGCATGGATGCATGACCTTCAGCTCCCGCCACCAGATCGCGGTTGCTTTCTGGGTGGGGACATTACTCTATTTTATCCAAGACCCTCCAAAGGTCACATGCTGGAACCAATCCTTACACTGACATCTCTGCCACGTTGTGGGGGCAGTGAGGATGTCACAGACGCTAGCACCATGCTCGTGGTCGACTCAGGCTCCAGAATCATGAGCCAAATAAACCTCTCTGTTTTTTTCCTAAGTTCCCCAGTCTTGGGCCTTTTGCTATAACAATAGAAAATGGATTAGGATGCTGAAGCAATCACCTTTGCATCCTAGCCTTGGAGGGGGTGACCACGAAGGTCCATACAAGAGGATGGGAAGAGACCAGAAGCCACCTTTCATCCCAAGGCAGGACTAAGTGGGTGGGGGTGGGGGGTCCTCCACTGTGGGCAGAGGACAGTGGGGAGAGTGGTCCACTGAGCTGGCAGCCAAGAGCCAGGCCCCGAGGCCCCCCAAAGCTCCCCTGAGGCCCAGGCTTGGGCAGATCTGCCCTTCCACGGGGGGGGTGGGGGGGCATGGTCAAGGATACACAAAGTGGGAAGGCGAGCTTTTCATCCCTACTGACTGAGCAAAGAAAGAAGTGCTCATGGGGCGGCAGCTGGAGAGGGAGGCAGAGACATTTCAACTTAATGGGAGCGGAGAAAAGCAAGTGAACAGTCTCCCTTCTGAGCTGCTCGGGTTCTGCCTGCCAGAGCTCTTGCCAGAAAAGGCAGCAAGTGTGAAGCTCAGTGCAAGTTACTGGAAGCACTTCTGATGTAAAGGGAACCACCAGGTTAAGAAAGAGGAAAAGCAGGAGGGAGGCTGATGCTAGAGAGAAAGATCCCTAATGGTATCTTACAGCTCCACGCTGGTTTAAAAGAAAGCCAACTTTTAAATGTAGGATTTAGGAGCTGGCACTGTGGCACAGCAGGTTAAGCCACCCTATGCGGCGCTGGCATCCCTTATGAGCACTGGTTCGAGTCCTGGCTGCTCCATTTCTGATCCAGTTCTCTGCTTATGACCTAGGAAAGCAGTGGAAGATGGCCCAAGTCCTTAGACCTCAGCACCCACATGGGAGACCTGGATGAAGCTTCTGGTTCCTGGCTTCAGATGGGCCCAGCTCCAGCCATTGTGGCCATCTGGGGAGTGAACCAGTAGATGGGAGACCTCTCTCTAGGTCTCTCCCTCCCTCTCTATGTAACTCTTTCAAATAAATAAATCTAAATCTTAAATGCAGGGCTTAATCTTTCCTGATTCTTCCCTGACTTGGTAAAGATGCTTGTTCTGACATAAGTTTGGTAGTAGGCGTCGGTGGTTACTGGTGGCTACAGGAGAACAGGGAACCACTTGGGCCAAGTCTGCCATCTGGAAGATGTCCTCTAGGCACTGTGCTTCCATCTCAGCACAGGCCCAGGGTGGCAGGGGCAGCACCTCCCTCGCTGGGCGCCCTCAGGCAACTTTCTTCCCTCCCTGCACTTCATCCTCCCATATTTAAACAAGGGAGGGGGGCGCTAGATGGCATTTATGGCACCACGCGCCCCATCTCTGCTCAGGCCCCAGAGCTCCCGTGGAGGGTGGCACTTAGGAGAATGAGTCAGAGTGGCTTTTTGTCACCTCTGAGAGAACCCCCTTGTCCTGGAAGGAAGCTCATCCCCAAGGCTGTCCTCTGAGCAGAGCTGACCCGTGCCATGCCAGCTCCAGCCTGGCCCCGGCCCCGATCCCACCCAAGACCTGCAGTCCCACTCCCTAGCTGGATTAGAGGGGATAAGGGGCACACACTGGTAGAGTGAGTGCAGGAGGGAGCCTGGGGGTTCTCAGGGGGCTCTCAGGGGTGCCCTGGTTCATGGCAGCTGGAGGGATCTCGGAAGACACAGGGAAGGTGTGCCACACTGGGAATGCGGGCTCTGGGTTTCACCAGCATGCCTCTTGCTAATTACGGACGTCACTCGAGTCCAGGTCTCTTGAGCTCCCGGGCTTCCACTTCCTCATCTGGGAAACACAAGTGTTGAACTATATAATTTCTAAAATCCCTGTTTCCAGCACAGAGATTCTGTGCTCTTCTGTATGGGGAGGCAGATGGACAGGCAGCCTTAGAAGAGGCTGGGATCTTGTTATCGACCTAGAATCTCAGGGTCTTCAGGGTTTGGAGGCCAAAATGATGGTGGGTTCCTTTGCATCCTTCCTTATCCACCTGTTTCTCCAGGGCTGATCATCCTGAAATCTGTGCCTAGGGTCAGAGTAAACAGGATCCCAAGGAATGCATAAAGGGTCGTGATCCATGTGCGTCTCTCTCACTTGTGCCGTCCTGGGGAGCAGGAAGGACCCCTGGTCTCAGGCGCATTCCTTCACTCCTTGAAAGAGGTGGTTTGGGCAAGATGCTCTCCAAGAGACATCTTCAAAAAACCAAGCCTTGGGCAGAGGCTTGAGGGTAAGAGGCTGAAGTGGCATCCTCGCCCCAGGCAGCGTGATGGCTTCTGGGGCACGCACACAGCTACATAAAACAACCGAGATCTCCTGAAGTCGTCATAGCACTGTCATCATCATCACCATCATGGCCACCATCTCCCACACTCCTAGCAATCCACCCTCTGCCCGGGCCCCCAGGCTCACTCTCCACCTGCCCCTCCCAGCCTTCTCAGGCTCCACCCCATGGCACTTGGAGTTCCACTGCCCAGAAGAGCCTTGGAACTGTCTCCTTTGGATGTGCCCCTACTCATCCATCAAGACTCTGATCAAGTTCCTGCCTCCATCATGCCCCCAGGAACAGACTCTGTGCCCAATCCCATGCTCCCCAAGAACTTGGACGTACATCTGTTGCAAAACTTCAAGTGTGGAGCATTAGATCATAAACTCCTGAAGGGCTGGTATCTTTGCAAACCCACTGCCACCAACACGTCTGGCCCATGGCAGGAGCCTAACACATAGTGGAGTCGTGAGGACGTGGGCCAGTGGTCATCAGGGCCTGTAAGCGGGATGATTCCTCAGAGTGAGTATTGAAAAAACAGACGCAGGCACTGTGGGGTGCAGCAAGTTCTCTACCTCCAAAGCCCTGTCAGTGTTCACACGGAACCAGCAGAAACCCCAGAAGGAAGGAAAGGTCTTGGAGCTACTACCTCTTGGTCCCTGCCCCGTACCCTCCTCCTGTCCCACAGAGCAGTCAGAAGCCACCATGCCCCGTGCCCATCACATCCCAACCAGTCCTGCACTACCTTGCTGGTTTCCTCTCCAGAATAGAACCTCTAATCTGTCGCCTCATGCTCCAAACCCTTTCAACCCTGTAATCTCATGCCTGTGCAGCCTGAGCAGCCTAGCTCAGCTCTTGCACAACAGGGAAAAAAAATAATTTTTAAAAGCACATCTTCTCACAGATGTTTCCTACATAAGCCTGGGAGCCTTGGTGTAAACACAGGCTTGGGGGGGGGGGGCCAGGCCCATTCCTGATATGGCCCTGTCTTCCTCACCAGTCTCTGCCTCCCCCCCATAGTACCACGCTGGGTCCTTTCGCTTTATGGAACACACCAGGCTGCTCTTACCCTGGGGCCTTTGCACATGCTGTCCCCGGTGCCTTGGAAGGCTGCTTCTGCTCCTCCTGTAGTTGATTCCTTCCCTTCATTGACTCAGCCTGAGTGGCAGTTCTCTGGGGAGGTTTTCTCTGATCTCCCTGCAGCCCCGCCTCGGAAGTTTCCTCCTCTCAGCATTATGCTTGCTTCAGAGCATGTACTAAACACGTGTTGGGGCCGTCTCCCCAGAGAGAACGGAAGATTGGCGAGAGCATCCAGTTTTCTGTTGTTCCTGGCATGCGGTGTGGCGCCTGGCTTAGCACTTCCTGTGGGATGCGGGCTGTGTGACGTGCCCATAGTGTGCGAGGCGACATGCTATGAGGGTGTAAGCGTGACTCATGCCGCCTTCATGACAGCTCTCATGAGAATGTCTCACTCCCAGGGAAGGAAACCAGCAGGGAGTGGAACTGCTCCACAGCACAAAGGCGACAGTGACAGGGCTGAGATGTGCCCAGGGCGGTGTGCCTTTCCCACTTCCCGGGGCTGCTTTCCGAACCTGCTCAGTACCTCTCCCTCCTGGCCAACATTCCTGTCTTTCGGTGCTCGGCTTATTTCACTTAACGTAATCACCTCCAGTTCCATGCATGCTGTTGCAAATGACGAGGATACACCTTTTCCTGGATGAGCAGTATTCCACTGTGTAGCTGCCTCAAATGTTCTTAATGCATTCGTTCAGGAAAGACACTTAACATTGTTTCCATTTCTTGACTATGGTAAATCCTGCAGCCAAAGCATCATAGTGCAGATGTCTCTTAGGGTGATTTTATTTCCCTTGGACATATACCTAGTAATGGGATTGCTAGACTGCATGGTAGTCCCAATTTTAGATTTTTGAGGAAGCACCGTACTAATTTTTTTCTGTTTATGTTTCCATCCAGGGGTGCAAGAGGGGTTCCCTGTATTCCACACCCTCATCAGCCCTTGGCATCTTTGTCAATCTAACTGGGATGAGGCGATCTCTCATTGTGGTTTCAATTTGCATTTATCTGATGATTAGTAATGTTGAGCATTCTTTCATGTGCCTGTCGGCCATTCATATATCTTTCTTTGAGAAGTTTTTGTTTAAGTCTACTGCTCTTCTTAAATTGGATTATTTGATTCTTTTGCTTCTGAGTTGTTTGAGTTTCTTATCTATTCTGACCATTAACCCTTTGTCAAATGTATCGCTTGCAAATACTTTCTCACATTCTGGAGCTGTCTCTTCACTTCATTGTTTCCTTTACTGTGTAGAAGTTCTTTAATTTGATGCAACGTGTATATTTTTTGCTTTTGTTTCCTGTGCTTTGAGAGTATGACCCAAAAAGTCCTTGCTTTCTATTTCAATGTCCTAAAGTGCTTCTCCTATGTTTTCTTCTAGTAGCTCCAAAGTTTCAGGTCTTATATTTAGGTATGTTTTCCATTTTGAATTGATTTTTGAACATAGTGAGAGACAGAGGCCTAGTTTCATTTTTCTGCATGTAGATATACAGTCATTCCAGCACTACCTACTGCAAATACTGTCCTTTTCCCAGTGCATGCTCTCAGCACCTATGTCAAAAATAAGTTGGCTGTAGATACATGGATTTACTTGGAGGGTCTCTATTACATTCCACTGGTCTATGCATCTTTTTTTTTTTAAATGCCGACACCATACAGTTTCACTTACTGTATCTTTGTAATATATTTTAAAGTCAGGGACTGCAATGCTTCTTGCTTTGTTTTTTTTTTTTTTTTCACTCAAGATTGTATTGGCTATTTGGGGTCTTTTGTGATTTCACACAGATTTTAGTAGTGTTTTTTCTAGTTCTGTGAAAAATGCATTGATATTTGGATAGAGAGTGCAATGGATCTGTAAATTGCTCTGGGTAGTATGTGTATTTTAATGATATCAATTCTTCCTATCCATGAATATGGAATGTCTTTCCATTTCTCTGTGTCCTCTTCAATTTATTTCATCACCATTTTAGAGTTTTCACTTAGAAATCTTTCAACTCTAGGGTTAAGTTTATTTCTAAGTATTTAATTAATTTAGTTTCGCAGCTATTGGAAATGGGATTGCTTTCTTGATTTCTTTTTCACATAACCCACAGTATAACAATGCTTCTGAGTTTGGTACATTAACCTTGTGTCCTAGAACTTTGCTGAATTCATTTATTAGTTGTAATAACTTGGTGGAGCATGTGGGGTTTTCCACATACAAGATCATGTCATCCTCAACAATGACAATTGATTTCCTTCCTCCCAACAGGGATGCTCTTTTTTTTTTTTTTCCCCCTGCTGGACTGAATCCTTTAACATTTCTTGCATTGTCACAAGAAAAGAGGAGGCTGTGACATAACAAAATGGCCTCATACCAGAGGCACCCCAAGAGTAAGAGGGAAACACCCAGCCCCTCACAGTCACTCTGTGTTTGGGGGTCACCCACATCCTTCTTTCCCAGAGCCCCAGATAATGCTGTAGACCTCATCCTGGGCTTTGGGATCCACAGCCCAACGGCAAAGATCCCGACAGACCTTTGGTTAGCCCAGTAGTTTCCGAATGTATTTCACTGCAAAAGCCCATTCTGAGAAAAACCTATTCCACCCTCCATCTACTTACCCAACCTCTGAGCTTCTGACACAAACGCAGGGATATGTAGGAATCCGGGGCTTCCCTGGGCAAAAGCCCGGAGCCAGGTGGCTCCAGGTCACTCCCAGCAACATTTCCAGGTGCCTGGTCTTGGTAGCACACCCCAGCAGCCCCCTGACCGTCACAGCCCCTGGCCTCAATGGGCTCCCATGTGAGGACATGAAGGAAGCAATGTCTACTGGTCCTGTTGACTCTCCTACCCAGGGACTTCACACCTACCCATCTACATTTATAACTCTGGTGACCATTAGAGGAAGACAAGCACATCAAGGAGATGCAGGCAGGGGGGAGCCAGAAGAACAAAGGAGAAAAGAAACTTCCCTGGCACCACTGAGACCACACCCCCCAAGTGCCTGTGCAGGTCCACAGTTCACAGAGCGCTTCCTGGCACACTGTACTCATCTCACTGTAGCCTCCTAAAAGCTAGGTATTACTATATTGTCACTCCCAGCACACCATGGAGGAAAGAGAGGCTGGGAAAGGCCCATGTCACAACAGGGCAGAAGAGGTGACACCCTATCTGGAGCTCACCCTACGCTCACCACGCAACCTGTCCCATATCCAAAGGTTGGAAGAAGAAAAGGTAAGAGGAGGCATAACTTGGCAGCCCTTATGGTACGGAGGGGGGAAGACTTGAAACCGAAACAGCAAAGGGCAGTGTGGATGAGTGCTATGGTCTGTATATGTCTCCTCTGAAACCCAGCAGGTGCCAATGGGACAGCTTGAAAAGCCGTGGCCCCTAAGAAGCTATTGGGCTGTGAAGACTCTTCCTCCATGAGTGGCCCTGAGGCCCTTATAAAAGGGGCTTCGCACACCATTCAGCCAGTCTGCCCTTCTGCCTTCTGCCATGTGAGAGAACAGCATTCGTCCCCTCCAGAGGGCGCCTCTCTCACCACACAGCCTGCCGGTGCCCTGGCCCTGCACTTCTCAGCACTCAGAACTGTGAGAAGACAAACTCCAGTTCTGTATAAACTGCCCAGGCTTGGGTACTTTGTTAACAGCAGCACAAGAAGATTGAGACAGAGCCTCAGACAAAAAGTGGCATCAGTGTTGAGACAAAGGAGGGTTGGGATGGGAGAGAAAGGTACCCTCCCAAGCCAGGGAATCCTCCCATGAGTGCATCGTTGCCCTGGGCTCGAGGGCAGGTGGGGCAGGGAGGGAGCTCTTGGCACCACACTGGGCATCTCCTGGCACCAGGGCCTGCTGCCCACGGTGGGCCTCACTTCCCTGAGCGCTTCTGCAAGGCTGGATTTGTGAGCAAGGGCATGCTTCTCACAGTCAGCCCTGTGATGCTCATACCAGAATTAACCACTGAGTGGTATTCCTGACAGTGCTGACCAAACCCCACGGTCTGAGCTGCCCACCGAGTCCCTGGCTCACACGGTGTCCTTGTCTGAGGTCCCGTGACACAGGGACGCCTGCAGCCGCAGCCATGGGCAAGCAGTCATAGCCGTCACAGCAGTTCACTGCCCGAGCTGATGGCCTGGCTCCTCAGACGTCCTAAAGACGGAGCAGCCTTGAGGTCCCCCCACATCTCCAAGTTCTTCCCAATGCCAACGAGAAAGCACACACGGTGTGCCTGTGAGTGTATCGAATAAGAAGGGACAGGTCGGGTGAGTGGTCAGCCCTGGCTTCCTGCTTCACTTCGGACGGCCCAGCTGGAACTGGACTTCCCAGCTCTGTGTTCTAGGACCTGGCTGCTGGTACCACAGGCACTGGCTAGGCCATGGCTTCAAGCAGCTGGACTCTCCCTGAGCTTCGTGGGCCTCTGCCTGACAGTGGGGACTGCGGCTGCCTGAGAACGGATGCCAGCTGGTGGCCAATGCCTCCTGCAGATCCCCCCTTCCCTCCTGCTTCTGTGGTATCCAGAGGGTAGAGCCGGGGCTGCCCACTGTGTGAAGCTGGCACTCAGTGAACGGTGGCACTGGAGGCTAAGATCTTCAGATGAACAGGGGTCTGGAGCCTGGCACCCCCTGCACCCAGCCCCAGAGCCCCAAGCCCAGAGCCCCTCCTCCTTGCTCCTGTAAGGACCAGCAAGGCTGCAGCCAGAGCGCTCTGGAAGGGACAAAGTTATCCAGAGGCCTCTAGGGCTCCTCTGGCTTGGGGGATGCAACAGTGGGCTTCAACTGACAGCCAAGTCAGGGCAGCCTGTTGGTGGCACAGTGGGGTTTGGACCCAGGTCCCTGGGCTCTGAGTGCCCCAACTGCTCAGTCTTCTCTGATTGGCTTTGGAAATTAAAAACTCTTCCTGTTTAAGCAGCTAAGGGAAGCAGAGCCTGCTGAGGGCCAGCCAGCTTGGAAAAAGGAAGGAAGGAGAGCTGTTCACTGGAAGGCCCAGCTTGGCTGCCCTTGTTGGCCCACAGCAGTGGGGGTGAGGGTCCCCCTGGAGAGCTCCCAGGAGCACGGTGGCACTGAGGGCCTACTGGAGCAGGGAGAGGATCAGTGAGGCCGAGAAGCCAAGGCCTAGCAGAGCAGGAGGCCCTGGGCCAGCCAGAGCTGACAGCCTTGCTACCCGAAATGGCACGTGCTCACAAGAGTCTCTGGAGTCAGGAGATCTAGGCCAAGGCCCTGCTGCAACTTCTCTGCTAGCATACTCCTAGGGACGAGAGACTCACTACCTCCTGAGACAGTCTTTGCATTGCTGGATGGAACGGTGCCAACCTGCTGAACTGATGGTGTCAACCTGGAGCCTCCTCCACCCAACGCCCCTTCCAGTGTCAGGATTCACATACCCCAAGTCTCCCTGACACGCCACCGTTTCTGGCCTCTCCTCACCCTACACCCATCCCCTAGAGGACCCTCTGAGGCATGAACTGGCAGGCCAGCAGGGCCACCCACTCTCTGCTGTGAGGCTCAGCCTTGGCCAGCACAGTCCAGCCTTGCAAGACCTTGTCCGGGCAGCAGTGGCGCCTGCAGAAACTGCCCTGGCCAGAGGCTGGTGATGTCTGAGCTGTGCACCTGGCACCGCCAGGGAGAACTCCCAGGGGCTGGTGGGCCTGGGCTCCGGACCCCTCCACCCCGTCTAACTCCAGCAGAGCTCCTGCAGCCGCCTGGACGAACGGGGCTTCTACCCCAGCACAAGCACAGAGTTCAAAATAGCTACTGGGGCTGCCTCTCCTTGTCCCAGCTCCCCTCTGGCATCCTGCACACTTGCAAGCATCCAAGGAAGGGGACCTCGTGGAGGGACCTGGGATCTCGGCTCTACTCGCAGACTCCCGGGAGACCCGGCACAGCGCTGCCCCTAGGAACAGAGCTTGGCTGGCAGGGGCGCGCCTCCTGGCGGCTGGGCCGTGGGGCTGCAGGGGCGTGGCCTGGGGCGTGGCCTGGGGCTGGGGGCGCGGCCGGGGCAGCACTCACAGGGCAGCGTCTCGGCGCTGTTCTTCTGGATCATAATGCAGAGCTGTAGCACCAGTTGGGGGGCGCTCTCCAGGAAGGTCTCAAGGAGGCGCAGCATGTTGACGTCTGCATATTCGTACATCATAGCCCAGTAGAAGCGTCGCTGGTGTTCCTTCTGCCGCCGGCTCTGAATCCCCAGGTACATGGTGCGGATATACCTGCCGGAGACACGGGCACAACACAGCGTGGGTGGGGGCCGGAACCGCCCGCGTCCCGGCCCCTGCCCTAAAGTTCCCCGAGGATAGGGTGGGTGCTGAGGCCGCATGTGGGCCCCCACCCCCACCCCGGCAGGTCCCCACGTGGCCTCCGCTCCTCTGCAAACCAGATGAGCCCAGGGCCGGCCGGGTGAGCCTTTCAGATGGGTTTTCTCAGGTTCAGGTCCCGGGGGGGGGGGGGGGGGGGACGCATTCTAGCAGGGCTGCCACCTGTTGCTCCAGGGGACAAAGGGAAGGGAGTTAACATCGGGGAAGCTGCTAAGCCACCGGTGGGCTGGTCACCCTCTGGCGCTAAGTAGGCAGGAGCAGGTCTCAGGGATGGCAGAAAAGCAACAGCTGGGGTTCACAAGGGCCACTTCTCTGCCAGCACTCATCCCCTGGCATCACTGTCCAGGCATCACCCAGGGTACAGTTCCAATCCACTGACAATCCCCCCCCCCCACCCTGTCTCCAGAGCACACACAGCCTCCCTGAGAGCATCGAGGGGCCAGGGAAGCAGGTACAGTGGAGTGGAGTGCAGGGCTGTGGGGCACCTTGTTCACCGTGCCCGCCTTCCTTCCCCCCAGTGGGGGCGCCATACAGAGTGGGTAGGACGACTGCTGAAACCCCACCTCTCATTTTTACCTAAACCGTTCTGAAGCTGTGGCCCTGAGCCATGGTAAGTGGAGCCCCTGAGCTACCACCTACAGCTGCCAAGTGATCTTGGAGACAGGGGTCAGGATTGTGCAGGTAGGGTCACAAGCAGGAACCATTAAACTGCATTAGGGGGGAAGTGCCAGGGAGCCAGGTACAGGCACAAGTGCCCACCCGGGGCTGCTGGATGGCCGCTCTGTCCCCACTGCTGCCACCAGCCTGCTCCCGGCCCCTCCCCCTTCCTCAGTCGCGTGCCCCAGGAGAACCCCGTCCCTACACGGCAACAGAAGTGCTCTTTGACAAGCATAAATGCGGTTGTGCCTCTCCCTTCTTTCCCACGCTCCTGCAGCTGTCCCTGTGCTGAGACAAACGCATGCCCCTTCCTGTGGCTCAGGGTCCTGCTGCCCCTCCAGCCCCTGCCCCTGTCCTCCTCATCCCTTCTCGGGGCTTTTCTCTCCCTCTGGAGCACCTGCAAGCAGGGACCTGTGCATGGCTCCTGGTACTTCCCCAGGGTCTGCTACGGTGCCTGGCACGAGGCAGGATGTGCGGAGAGCAAATGGACCTGGAGGGGCTGCCGGTCCTCCAGGGCTGAGTGTGGACAGGACAACACTGACACAACACGTCAAAGGTCGCCTGTGCTGGCGTCGAGTTTATGAGATGCGTTGCAAAGTGAATCGCAGGAGCCAGGGGAGACTTGGGCACTGCCCAGGCCTGTGCACAGACACTGTGGAGGCATCATGCTTTAGAAGCCAGCATCCCAAAGCAGACGCTCGCAACAGAAGTTCAGACTGTAAAGGATGCTCTTTTCCGATCACAAAGTAGGGGTGTCACTCCAGAGTGCTCATCATGGACTGAACCCCCTGGTGGAAGGGGGTTCCAGGGTCCCCCCCAGAGTACCCCAGGATATGCTCCCCACTGAGCCTCAGGGTGACCTCAGAATGAACGTGTCAGCAACAGTGCGCCCCCCACTGGACATCTGAGGAAAGCAATGGAGTTTTCTCTCCAGATTCCTAAGAACCCCTGGGGGAGGGCCTGGGTGACTGTAGCTGCAGGAACTCCCCCTGGGGAAGCTGGGAGAGGCACCCCCATTTCTTTGCAAGTGCAATCCCTAGAGAGAAGGGAGACACGCCCCTACTAAGCTGTGTGGCAGCTCCGGCATGGAGGGGTGTGGGGAGGTGCAGGTGTGCCAGGCCCCGGGCAGGGGTTTGCAGCTGTGCTGACTCGTGGCGTCGCCTTGTGGGGCAGGTCTGGGGTCACCATACAACACATGGGGAAACTGAAGCTTTGCTTCTCTCGCCTGATGGCACTCTCCAGAAGTTCCTGCCTGAAACCACACAGTCCCGGGAACAGGCGACAAACTCGGGAAAGGGAGGGAGAGGGAGGCAGAGAGACAGAGAGAGACTTCAGAGAAATGGAGAGGTGGACACAGAGAGGTGGAGATGGAAGAGACAGAAACACAGAGGGGAGACACATACAGGAGACAGAGATACAAGGAAGAGTGAGACACGGACACACAGAGATACAGAGACAGGAGACTGAGAGACACAGAGCTGGAGACAGAGAGAGAAGTGGGAGGGAGGGGAAGGAGGGAGGGAGGGAGGACTGAGGCAGGGCAGGAAGTGTCAAGGCTCAGGCCTGAGGGAGAAGACCACCAGGAAATCGTAAAGATAAGGATGATGTGTGGGTGCCCTCTGAGAGGAGACGGCTGAGAGGCCGGACCCTGAGTGTCAGGTGGAGGGAAGGCCATCCTGATGGGTGTGGTGGCCGCTGGGCAGGCCGAGTGTCAGGTACAAGGATGCCCTGGTAAGGCAGGCCGCAAGCCCAGCGACCACCCCAGCACCCAGCACAGCCATGTAGCCGCAGAGCCTTGCGCAGGGGTGCAGCTCTCCCCAAAGGGGCTGCTGCAGCACATCACGCCCTGGCCCCAGACTCACACTAGGGACCAGAGAACCCTCTCTCAGGGGGACCTTCAGTCCCCAAGCCTCCCAAGCGGCCCAGCTGCTGGAGGCATGGCGACATGGTCATGGGCCCAGGGGAGGCCAATCCACAAGTTCATGGGCATCTGCCCTCCCAGGGCAAACGGGGCACTGATTCCACCCCAGAGCCACAGCTGCCTCTGCCCCCCAAGGCCAGCGCAGAAGATAAGGAGCCCAGCACATGCCGATCCCATGGGGTGTCTGCCTGCAGGAACCAACCCTGAAGGCCTTCCAGGGTGAGGGAAGAGACCAGGCTGGCCGCACGCAGAGCCACAGCTGCTCCCCACCGAGCTGAGCGAGCAGAAGCAGGGCCCGCGGCGCATCAGGGTGAGGTAGCAGTCAGGTGTGGGCGTCCCTCCCTCCCTGGAGTAGCAGCCGAAGCACTGAGTCCAGGGTTCCCGGGTGCCCAGGCCACACCTGTTCTGCCCCCTCCCCTTCTGTCCTTCCATCCCTGGGATGAGTGAGGGGACTGGTTTGCAGTATAACAAGGCCTGGACCCCCACCTAGCCCCACACCCACTTTATAGGCTAGGACCCCAGTGCTAGAGAGGGAGCTGACCCCCGTGTCACTCACTTCAAGGGTCTGCGGGGCAGATCCGGGAATAGCACAGGGGCCTTGGACTCTGACCTTGCGCATGCCCCTCGTGCCCACCACTCCCTCTCCCTCTGCACTTCCCTCAAGGCGTAAGGAGCTGCCAGGAAGCCCCCGCGGGGCGGCGTGGGAACAGTGCATCTCTCCTCCACACCCCTGGGCCAATCTGCGTGTCTCTGACCTCAGTCTCCATCGTGTGCAATCCTGGTCGGTCGTCTGGGTGACCTCTGAGGCTGCCCTGCCGGCTGCTGGTGCAGAGACAGCCTCAGCCCGCGGCCACACGGGGGCGCCAGACCCTAAGCGTTGCGGGAAGGGAGCTCCACGCCGGTGAGCTCATAGCTAAAGGCGGGCGCCCTCCAAGGCGGCAGAGCTGGGTGCAGGCACGGCCCCAGTAGGTAACATAAGCTGGGTTGTCACACCCCCTCAGAAAGCTCTTGACCCCTCGGAAGGTGGCTCAGGAGGGAAGGCACCCAAATCTCTCCCCCTGGATGGCTTGCGAGTCTTGAGTCATCTCCTGTCACCCCCTCTCCCCTAAGAGCACTAGATTATGAAATGCATGGGTGTGAGGGCAAGGAGCCATGTGTTACCATGGAGTTAGCGCTCCAGAAAGCTGGGCATGGTCTAAAGTCTGCAGGATTTTGCAACCTTGGACAAGCTGCTTCCCAAGGGTGGGATGGGACCCTCTCTGGTGGGACACTCCCAAACCCACCAACCCTTAAAGTCCTCATCTGTGAAGTATTTCATGCAGGACAGGATCCCAGGACACGCTGCACACATGGCTGAATGCATGCCTTTGTGCCCCATCAGGGGGTGGTAGGGCCCAGGAGTGGCAGGAGACCAGAAGTCGCAGTGCAGGTGGCAGCTTTGGGACCCCCTGGGTGGCTCTCCTGCCTTTCCTGCCGCCCTCCCCACCCCACTCCGTGGCTTCCTTGGTGAGCTGTGGAGTCGCGTGCAGCTCCTCCTCACCTGTCTCCAGGAGCATTCTCTAGTGCCCTGGGCCCGTTTCCATTTTTGCACCAGCACTCAGAGGGGGTCACAGTGGTCACCGTCTTGTCCCTGTCGGCTCATCTTCAGCTCAGAGAGGCTAAGTGACTCCCCCAAAGTCACACCACCAGACACGGCCCAGGCACATCAGCCAGGTCTTGCCCAGACTACGGGGCCCTGGGAGTTCGCTGGAGCTTGGCCCTCGATCAGCTGGGATAGAAAAGGCACAAGAGGCTGAGCATGCGCACCTGCCTGGGCCTGAGATCTCGGGCTGCTTCCTAGGACATGCTCAGAAGTGGCATTTTGTGGCCATTTGTAACTGTGGAGAGAAACCCACTCTCCAAGCCCCAAGTGATTCCAGGCTTTGTGGGGGCCTGAACCTTACTAGAGGCTCGTTCTTTAAGGAAGAAAAAAAAGTAAATTCTATCGAACATGTAAAGTATAAATAGCACTAACTCTACAAGCTTGTCCCGAAAATAGAAAACAGAAAGAACACTCCCCCCTTCGTTTTATGAGGCCAGCATCAGTCTGATACTAAAGCTAGACAAATGTCGTATAAAAAATAAAACTGCAGACAACATCCCTCATAAGCATAGATGCAAAAAGCTCCAATCAAATTCGCCAATTGTGGAGCCGGCATTGTGGTACAACAGGTTAAGCCACTGCTTTTGGTGCTGGAATCATATCGGAAGCTTTGCTTCTACTCCAGCTCCCTGCTAATGCATCTGGAAAAGCAGCAGAGGATGACCCAAGCACGTGGGTCCCTGTCACCCATGTGGGAGACCTGGTTGGAGTTCCTGGATCCTGGCTTTGCCCTGACCCAGCCCTGGCTGCTGTGGGCATTTGGGGAGTGAATCAGTGGATAGGAGATCTCTCTGTCCCTCTCTTTCTCCCTTCCTCCCTCTTCTCCCTCTCTGTCACTATGCCTTTGGAATAAATAAATAAATCTCTAAAAATATATTAGCAAATAAAATGCAGTAACTTACAGAAAAAAAAAATGATTACCAGAGCCAATGGGGTTTACCTTGGGAATGGAAGACTAGTTTAATATTCAAAAACAAGTCAGTGCAATAGTAAGAAAACATACCTAACATCCTGCACGGTGCAGAAATGACTTCTGCCAGGAGCAGGAGGCCTCACACGCATCACATTATACTTCATGCACAAAGAAGCACTGGCAGACTTCAACATCCATTCATGGTTAAAATACTCGGCAAACCAGGAACGTAAGGGAACCTCAGTAACTCGAGGCAGATGAAAGGAATTAACAAAGCCAACAACTGACATCCTACTGAGTGAGCAGAGACCACAGATAGCTTCTGTCTCAAGACCAGGAAGAAGGCTACTCTCTCCACTCGTGTCCAGCATCTTCCTGGGAGTTCTGAGCAGTGTAGTGAGTCAAGCAGAGAGAGGGAAACCGAAAGTGTATACAGGTGGCAAAGGAAGGACAAATGTGGTCCCTATAGTTAAGGACATGACAGCCTAGAATGAAAAGCCCAAGGCATTTGCTAAAAAGTTCATACAACTAACGAATGCATTTAGCAAAGTCTCACAATACAAGGGTAACAGAAATCAACTGCATTTCTACAAATGCTGAACTCCTGGAAGTTGGAATTTCAAGAGCTACTTCTGCAGCTGGCTCACGGGAACCAGTCCCGACCCCGATGGGAGGGCCCAAAGGAAACCTCCCTCTGGGCCCCAGCAGGGTCCTGGGCTTCTCAAAGTGCACGGGCGAGGAGGAGGGGGGCTCGCTGATCCCCTCCGTCCTGACCACTGACCGGCTCTGCCTGCGCCTCTCCCGGGGTCACGGGCGGAGGTGGGGTGTGTCCAGGGCCTTCCCTGACCTGGAGATGGAATGTACTACAGGAAGAGCAGGCCCCACAGCCCAGTCTCACAGGCCCCGTCCCCTTGGGCCGAAGCAGCCATCAGGGGAGAATGGACTTGAACTTGGGCAGGAGCTGAGCGCCCTTCATGGTCACAGGTGCCACCACGCAGCTAGGAGGTGGCCTCTTCAGGAATCCGATTCTGTGAGCGCGGTGGTCACTCAGAAGGTGCCCTTGGCCCCTCGAGCCCCAGTTCCTGAAGTCCCTGCTGCGACTCGGAGCTCAGCCAGCTGTGCTTCCACCAGAGGCCCCCAGGAGCTCACCTGCCCCGGGGACCCCACCCTGGGCGCACCACAGCACCTGCAGGAGGACATGGCTCAGGACCCACGGGCTGGGCTCTTCCCTGCCAGATAAACCCGCGGGTCTCCTCGTCAAGGCTGCTCTCTTCTCTGCGTGAGCATGGCCTCCCCCCGGGCTATGAGGGTTCAAAGCAGGGAGCCGCCCCGCCCGCCCACTCCCAGCAGCTTGTGCCATGACGGTTCTCCATCCTGGCCGCACCTGAGAAGCACCTGCAGCACGCGTGAGCACTCCTGAGGGTCTGGGTCACTTTCAGGGCAGCCAGGGCTGAGCTTGCAGTCAGACACCTCACGGCCCTGTGTGGAATTCAGTGCGCACCTGTCCAGGAAAGGCCTGGCGGGCAGCAGCGTGTCTGCCGGGGCCCTGGGCATGTCTCAGCCTGGCACGTGGCAAGCTCTGGAACCACGTGATAGATGCTCCTTGACCTACGATGGGGTTACACTCAGATGAACCCACGGTGCGTTGACCTTAAGTCAAAAGTGCATTTACTGTATCTAAGCCGGTGCACGTCCCAGCTTAGCAACACAGCACACTACAGAGGATCACTGACTCGCCGCTGGCCGAGCACCTCAAGGGAGCACCGGGCTGCAGATCGCTGGCCTGGGAAAAGATCCAAGATCAAAGTCCAAAGAGCATTATTGGACGCATATTGCTTTTGCAGCATAGTAAGGCTGAGAAATCGAAAGCTGGATCCTGGTAAGTCACGGCCAATCTGTGATTGAGGGAAGGAAGGGAGGAGGGGAAGGAGAGAGGGGGAGGAAGGGGGAGAAAGAGGGGGGCGTGAGACCTCAGATGAGTGGGGGCATCACAGAGCAGGAAAGATGAGGGTATTTCAGCAGGGTCATGGCAAATGGAATTAAAAGATTATTTTGGGGGCTGGTGCTGTGGTTAAGCATTCCATAGGGGGCGGCGGTTCAAGTCCCGGCTGCTCCACTTCTAATCCAGCCCCCTGTCAATGCACCTGGGAAAGCAGTGGAAGATGGCCCCAGTATTTGGGCCCCTGCACCCATGTGGGAGATCGGATGAAGCTCCTGGTTCCGGCCGTTGCAGCCATTTGGGGAGTGAACCAGCAGATGGAAGATTCTCTCTCTCTCTCTCTCTCTCTCTCTCTCTCTCTCTCTCTTTCCCTCTCTCTCTGTGACTCTTTCAAGTAAATCTTAAAAAAAAAATCCCATTATGTCCTCTGATCTTTTTAAAAAAAGATTTATGTGCAAAAAATTTTGGAAATGTATTTTTTTCATAATCCATATTTTTCAAGAACCTTTACAAGGCTCCTTGTATGCAGTTTCTTTTTTTTTTTTTTTTTTTTTTTGCACCAAATAAACATTTTACTTCCATTTTCTGGGAACTTCTGGAAACACCCTGGTAAAGGCAGGCATGGTTACCACGTAGCCTGGACTAACTGCACCCTGCCGACATCCCCACACCTGCCTTCCTCCTCGGCCAAGGCTCAGGGTCGCCCCACAGAGCATGTGCACAGGTGACCTGGCTCAGTGCCCACAGGTGTCACTGTGAGAAGCCCACAGCTTTCCCTGCAGAGCCCAGCTGCCGGTCAGGGACACAGGCATCCCCAGGAAGCCACCAGAAATCTGCTGGACGTGGGCTGCATGGAGACCACCGCAGGCTCTGCGTTCCACTCCCCACCCCCAAGAGGCAGAATGGGCCTGGGGCAGGAGACTGAGTTCTTCAGAGGAGGCGGGGCTGGGAAAAATCCACACAGCAGAGCACCTGCCCGCTGGCTGCCCAGCCCCAGGGAGCGCAACCAGGCACATGGGGACTGTGACCTGAGAGGTTGCAAATGTCCCTCTCGAAATAGGACACTGAGCCTCTCACCAGCAAACACTTGCTCCTTGGAGGGACTACAACCTCAGGGGAGGGCAGCCTCTCTCTCCAGCTTCCCCATGCTCCCCTCTGGGCCCTGGGCACCAGGCAATGGGCTCCACAGGAGCAGGACGCTGAGGACGCAGCTATGGTCCCAGCTGCCACACTGGCGGGGCCACCAGATGAGGTGCCTGAGACGAGGGAGCCACAGGGGGCTCCGTGGGGAGTGGCCCGAGGGGGGCCTGGCCTCGATCCCTGTAGGCCTGGCCCACACAGCACCTCCTACCCCTCTTCGGTCTGCCCTCTCTGCCCCATCTCTTGTGTGTGCTTGGCCAGCACCCTGCATTTCTGAGCCTCGGTCCCTGACTCTGAAGGTTCCAGCAGGCCCTGCCGCCTATCCACATGATGGTCCATGCTTGAGCGCAAGACCAGGGGTGCTAACAACCAAGGCAACTCGGGGTCAGCAGGCCAGCAGGCCTGGCTGGGTGCTGCAGCCTGCGGGAGGCCTCCTGCTCCACCTGCACCCACGGAGCCAGCACCCAGACCCCCCTTTGGAGCTCAGGAAACTGAGGCAAAGAAAGTGGCAGATGTCACCCAGCTGGTTCCTGCTGACCTGTGCTCTGGTCCTGTGATTAAGATCCATCTCGGGGCCAGCGCTGTGGCACAGGTTAATCCTCTACCTGCAGTGTCAGCATTTCATATGGGCGCCGGTTCTAGTCCTGGCTACTCCACTTCCGATCCAGCTCTCTGCTATGGCCTGGGAAAGCAGTAGAAGATGGTCCAAGTCCTTGGGCCCCTGCACCCACGTGGGAGACCTGGAAGAAGCTCCTGGCTTCAGATCGGTGCAGCTCCAGCCATTGCAACCAGTTAGAGTGAACCAGCGGATGGAAGACCTCTTTCTCTGTCTCTCCCTCTCACTGTCTATAACTCTACCTCTCAAATAAGTAAAGTTTAGGAAAAAGATCTGTCTCTCCGGAGGGACTCCATGCCCCTAGAGCAGGCCCCTGCTGGGTCCCCAGCGCCACAAAGGTCGGCGCACAGGAGCTGGCAGGATGCCTGCTGACTGGGGCTGTGGAGGCCTTCAGTACTACCCTCAAAGCCAGCCTGCCAGGCCCCCCCGCCTGCCACGTAGCTGAGTGCTATGGTCACGATGGCCTCTGGGGCTTCCTGCACCGGGCAGTGAGAGCTTTCACCGGGGCCAGGGTCAGGGTGAGGCCAGCAGCAACTCCCTGCACTCAGCAAGGAGGCTCTGACAGCCCACAGCCCCCAGCAGCTGGTCTCCTTCATGGCCAAAAACTGTTCAGGCTCTTTCCAGAGAGACCCAGAAGCTCAAAGGCAGAACACGCTTTTTCTCTGAAGCTAATAACAGCATAGTCAACTGCGTGGAGGGCACTGTGCCGTTTTACAAATTCATTTAGACTTTTTGTTGCATTTGGATATGAGGAGCAATGGCCCCGGGGGCCACCCTGAGGCACCCTTAGTGGGGGCCCATTCTCTCTCACACACAGACCCACAACTGCCATGCACTGGCATGCCACACACGGTACTCACCATCTGCATACCTGAGACCGCACACAGAGCACACACACCCAAGTGGTCACCCTCTACATAGACACACGGTGCCCCATATAGCGCATGCATGTGTGTGCACGCACGTGCACACACACACACACACACTCCCAACTATATATGTTTGTGACACACATCTTAGCCCCTGGCCACCTAGACACCTGTGGATACATGGTCACCTCCATGGCCAACCTGGATGACTGAGTGGGTCTGTCTGTGCCTCCAGTGCAGTATGCTCCTGGCCACCTGCTGTCACCATGGCATCGGCTGGGCATCTGGCCCCTTCACCAAAGCTGTGGGCCACAGCAAAGAGAAGGGCAGGCAGGGCTCTCAACTCCTAGAGCTGTGAGAAGTGGGAGAATCCAGGACTTTCCAAGTTCAGTGAATTCCCAGCCCCTCTGCACAGGACAGAGCTGAGCCAGCAGCCACCACAGAGGGCTCGCCGCTCCTTCTGCAGGTCCAGTCTTCCCTGCCTCCCACACCCTGTCCACCCTCCTCCACCTTCCCTTGTCTGCTCCAGGCCACAGCAGTAGCAAAGGTGTGGAGACCCTAGAAAACCTGTCTGATGCATCCTTCTTTTTTTTTTCTTTAAGAGTTTATTTATTTATTTGGGAGGTTGACAGTGAGAGGGAGACAGAGAGAGAGGTCTTCTTTCCATTGGTTCACTCCCCAGATGGCCGCAACGGCCGGAGCTGGGCCGATCTGAAGCCAGAAGCCAGGAGCTTCTTCCAGGTCTCCCATACCAGTGCAGGGGCCCAAGTGCTTGGGCCATCTTCTACTGCTTTCCCAGGCCATAGCAGAGAGCTGGATCAGAAGAGGAACAGCTGGGACTTGAACCGGCACACATACGGGATGCTGGCACTGCATGCAAAGGATCAACCCACTGTGCCACAGCACCGGCCCCTGATGCATCCTTCTAATGCCTTCCCATGTCACAGGGCTAGGACTTCAGGACAACGGGGCTGTATGGCTTCTGCAGGAACATTGCCCATGTGCAGCTTTTGCCAGTCCCATCTCACAGATGAGAAAATTGAGGCTAACCTAGACTGGGTTACTTGGGTGGCACCCACTGTTTAATGCATGAGTACAGCCTCCTGTGGCTGGCTGGCTCCCTCCTGCCTCCCCTGCTTCTTCCTCCCACACCTGCCAGCCCCACAGCCACACTGATGGCTCTACAGACAGACAGACACACACACACACACACACACACACACCTCACCACGTCCCTGCTCCTGCTGTCCTCTCTGCCCGGGGAATCCCAGCTCCCCTCCAGGTGGGTGATTCCCTCCCTTGTCCTGCCCTGCCTCTGGGGGCTCACAGTAGCAGCTCCATGGATCAGGTTCTTCCTGTGAGTGCAGCACCATCTAAGCGCTTGCCATCAACTCATTCCTTTAAGCCTCCTGGAAACCTTAGGTTGTTCATGGTCGAAGAAACTGAAGCAAGAGCAAACCCACAGAGGTCGCTACCAGGACGCACACCCAGGAGGCTGGCTGGTGCTTCCAACCTGGGACCTTATAGCCTCCTCCTGGTCCTCAGTCACCCAGTCCCTCTCTCTCACCCCACCTCACTCACTCCTGTCAACAACGCCATGAATTAGACGCTCTAGCAGTCCCATTTTACAGGTAAGGAAACTGAGGCTTAAAGAGGTAAAGAGTGTGCCCAAGCTAAAGAGCCAGAGTTAAGCCTGTGTCTGCTGGGCTGGGTGGCACACCTCTGTCACCCACCCTGGAGGCCTTGTCCCTGCTAGGGCAGCTCTCCTTATGCCCCACCCTGTCCTGGAGTCACTTGTATGTAGAGACTTCTCTCCAGCCAGGCAGTAATCCCCCCCCCCCCCACAGAAGTGCCCCTCCGAGTGTGCAAGGGGCAGTCAGCCCTTGCTCCGTTGGAAACAGACGCCCACCCTGGGTGGAGCTGTTGACCTCTCTGCTCTGGTGGTTTATCACAGACACCGAGCAGGGGCCCCAACACCCACACGCAAAGTCCCACCTTCAGATTTTCTCAGAATCAGCCAAAGTGCGAGGTCTGGCAGCTCAAGGGGCCAACAAGATGGCAGGGCTGGGGACAGTAAGGGGCCACAGGCTCCTGGTTCACAGGCTCTGAGCATGAGAATGGACTCTGGAACCTTCCCCAGCCTGGCGAGCCTGGAAGGCCCCCACTGCCCAGCCCCACATACCACCGTCCAGCTGAGATGCCTTCAGCCTGGAGGAGCATGGAGGGGCCAGCTGCCAGCTCAGCCCTGGAGAGCAGCACATCCAATCGGAGCTATTTTTAGCCCTTCCTTCCAGCGTCCCTGACATCAGCTGAGCCACATGGCAGGCTCCGGGCGCACATCTGAGACAGCAGGCATGAAATGGCCTTTCCTGCCAGGGACCCAGGGAAGTGGCAGGGAAGGCACCTCAAAGCCTCAGGGAACAGGGCAGCTGCAGTAGATGCACCAAGTGATCTTCCTGGGTGTTGGGTCTCCATCGCAGGGTGGCCTGAGCCAGGCGGGGGGCCAGACCTCCCTAAACATCCCAGAGCTCAACTTGGGTGCAAACAGCCCCTGCTCAGCTGGTGCAGCCTCGCTTCCCCACCAGCACTGGGGGCTCGGGCTGCCACCCCCTACTCTGAGCAAAGTGTTGTAGAAAACTGAGGAAGAGCAAAATGCCTTGGCAAAGCCAAGTGTTTGCTCCCGGTTATGAGTCCCCAGAAAGAGGAGCCCAAGTTTGTATTGTTGTGTTGATCTTTGTATCTCTGGCATGAGGCGCACTGCCTGGGACTTAACAGACATTCGATGGTCATTCAATGAGTGAATGAGCAACCTGGACAAAGATGCTGAGTTCTGGAACGTGTCCGGCAGACGAAGAGAAAACGCCACTTTCCCCAGTCTCCACTAGGGGCACAAGAGAGCTGGGTGGAGCAGAGGCAGCTCCTGGAGGCTCTCTTCCAGCTCTTTCTCCCTTCCTTTTCTGGTCCTCAAGCCTCACTCTGGGCCCAGCCTACGTCCTCAGTGCTGTGTTGATTCCTCTCTCCACCCCGCGCCTGCTCTTCTCAACAAGCCAAGCCCCTTGCAGGTGCTGCCCTCCTGCTTTTGTGCCTGGAGTTGCGACCCCTGCCACATCCACAGTGGGAAAGGTCACTGCCCCTTCACCCACGTGAGCGCTAAAGACTTTCGACAGAGGGCCCTGCCCGGCGTGGCCCCGCCTGCACTGTGCGAAAGCGAGGTTTCTAGGATCTAGTGCAGCCATCTGCACACAGGCTGCCGGTGGAGGCAGGCCAGCTCTGCCACGAGAGAGAAAGCACCCTCTGAGCAGCTCAGAGGGCCTCACCACTCTGACGGGGGCCCCACAGATCTGAAGTGAAGTCACCTGCACGTTGCCAGGCACTTTGGATCACGTGATGAACACAGAAACACGAGCATGCTACACAGGCCACCCAGGGTAGTGGACGGAGGAGGCCATGCCTGTGTCTTTGATATAAGTTCAGGTACAGGGTGGGCTAAGACACGCCACAGCCCTAAGACATGCCATTAGCCCGTGGTGGGTGTGCGGATGGATTTATCTGCTGGATGTCTCTGAGACGTCTAGGGAGGTTTTGCCTTTCCCTCCACTTCGTCTGGGGTGGGGGAAGGGGTGCGGGAGTGCAGCCTGGGGTCAATCCTCTGTGTGGACTGTGCCACCTTTCACTCTGCCCTAAATGTGCCCCTCCTCAGGCTGCTCCACGGCCATGATCCAGCCCCACCCCCAGCTATATTTGAGCACTCGATGGACATAGTTGAGTTCCTACCACCAGCCAGGCTCTGTGCAAGGCCCAGGGGTGCTTTATCCTGGGCACAGACCAAGGAAACAGAGCCCAGCGGGAGCTGGTGCCTGTGTTGGGAACAGGGGCTGAGGCTTCTAATTCCCCCGTTGGGCAGGAAGACTATTGCTAAGGCGGGCATCGGAGCTGAGCGTGCAGGGATGGGCTGGAGTGTACCAAGCAGTGAAGGAAGACCAGGTGTTGGGCAGCCTGCTACAGGATGGCAGAGTCCAACAGGTTTGTGTGGACAGTGGAGAGGGAAGGGGTGAGAGGTGGCAGGTGGGAAAGGAAGGGCCTGGGGAAGGCAGATTCTTCCAGGAGGCTGTGGAAGTTGGGCCTTGAACGTGCATGTTGGAAAGCTCACTGTGGTGGCCGTGGGGAGAATGGCTGGAGCCAGAAGACACAGTCGTCCCAGTCTACATGCGAGGAGGGCTCCATCTAAGGGGGAGGTGCTGGTGCAAGTAGTGCAAACAAAGGGAGCTGAGAGCAGCTTTGGTTGACCAGATGGATGGAGCTCTGTCCACTGAGATGGAGCAAGGAAGACAGAGCAGGGTTGAGAGGGACAATGCATGATGCACCCCCAAGAACATCCAGGTGGGCATGCCCAGGGGGCTGATGTGGGTGTCTGCATGAAACCCAGGAGGCAAATCTGGGCAGTAGATGCAGACTGGGTGGTCTAAGAAGCACATTTGCAAAGCTGGGGCTGCCAGGGCAGAGTGTGTCAAGTGAGAGCAGCCCGCACAGGGCCCAGGAGCTCCACTGCTCAGCTTCGAGAGAAGAGGAGGCTCCAAAGGGACCAGGACACCCCTGGTGACCAGGCAAGAGAGGACTCATCTAACCAGACCCAAGAAAGGAGGAGACAGATGACGGCTCTTGCAGGATTATCCGATGCCCAGCATCAGGTTCAGCTCTCATATCTGCAGGTTCCCCGTCTGTGGACTCAACCAACCATGGATTGAAAATATGTTGCTAAAAAGGCTGCATCTGTACTGAACACGCACAGACTCTGCTTGTCATTGTTCCCCAAACACCACAGTGTAACAACCACCTCCTCCAGTCTTGACAAGCTCACATTTACACAGCACGAGGTACGATCGGCGATCTAGGGGCTGAGGACAGTTTGTGGAAGGATGCGAGTATGCTCTGTGCAAAGACCGGACCATTTTATAGGAGGGACTTGCACACCTGCAGATTTGGGTATGGTGAATAGGGAGAGGACCCAGGAACTGCTCTCCCATGGATACTGAGGGATAGTGTATGGGGGAATAGGACCTTTTTCAGTCCCCTGAATTGTGGATTCCTCTGCTGTGGGCCCTGGCCAGCCCCTGCCCTCTCTCGGGGGACAGGATGGCCTGGGAGTGGGATCCCCCACTTGTGGCACAAACCCAAGAGCAAAGGAAAGAGCTCTTCCAGGTGTTCTTCCAGCTCCTCACTACCTTCCAGGCCACAGTGGCTGCCAGGCCTGGCGTTGGCTGAGCAATGCCTTTCAAGGTCATACAGCCAAGGTCAAGGTGCAGGGTAGGTTAGGGGAGAGAGCAACCTCAGAGAAGGTGATTTGGGATAGAACGGCAGCTGCCATGCATGCACCAGGCACCACCAAAATACCGTATTCATTCCTCACAACAACACGTGGTAAAACTGTTATTTCAGTTACAGATGAAGAAGCGAGGGTTCAGAGACATTTGAAAATTTTCCCAAAAGCACACAGCAAGGGAATTAGAGCATTAAGATTTGCATTCAGGGCTGCCCCTCTGAGCACAGTGCTGCTTCCTCGTCTTGGGGATCTGTCAGTCAGCACTGACAGTGTCCACTGACGCAGTCAACCCTGCGTCAACACTGGGTGTGTCCAGCACCTGTGCTCTTGAAACTCCATTCCAGCTGTCTATGCTGCTGGCAGTGAGTGAGGTATGGACCGCCAAATCCAAGTGATAGCCTGTGGATGGACTGCACCCTGACTGCAAGGCTTTGCTGCCACCTGTCCCACCTGTGTGGCCTTGGGAAGCTCTGCCCGCCGTGTTTCCTTCTCGGTGGGATGAGCAGATCAGAACAGAAGAGCACGCAGGCCCTGGCACCGTGTTGACTCTGTAGGCCTTGTCTGCTGCACAGGTCTTTCAGCTCAGCAGCCACCCTGCACGACTTGGGCCATCCCCTCTCCCTGCACCCAGCCACTGCAGGCTGCTCTCGGGCACAGGAGGGGCCCACGAGTGTGATGCCAGGAAGAAGCCTTCTCCACAGCCTGGTCCCCTACCCCATCTCGGGGGCCAGACTACCTCCTGTGTGTTCTTTCCTGGAGCCTCCCTGGGAAACAGACCAGCACCAGAAACAGAAGGTGGCACTGGTCCCTGCATTTGCACAGCGGCAGCCAGGGTGGCACTGACATTGCCACATCTTGGTGCCCCCATCATTGGGTGCCCACCCGTGCCCTGGCCCTGTCTTCGGCCGTCAGCCTTCCTGGGCCACTCCCTGGAGTCAGATATAGGATGGACACCAAAGACCACAGTCACCACTGAGCGAGCCGCACGCTTACACTGCTCCCTCCTCACAGCCCCTGTTCCCTGTTGGGGACACCCGGGGAGTGCAGGGTGAGCACTGGGGTGCTTGGGTCTGCAGTTGCCAGCTCTAGGGCCAGACAACCCTCCTCTCCTACCCCAGCCCCTTCCTATGTAAAACAAAGAGCTGAACCATGGGGTGGAAGCTCTTTCCCTGCTTCTGGCTCTAAGGGCTGGTTACAAACTCTACAGCCTGCAGGCAGACACACGCTGATCTTGGCAACCCAGCTCCAGCCCCATTCTTTCAATTTTTAAAAATTTCTTTATTTTTACTTGAAAGGCAGAGAGAGCAAGAGCGAGAGACATCTTCCATCCACTGGTTCTCCCTAAGGCTAAACCAGGAGCCCAGAACTCCATCCAGTTCTCCCATGTGGGTGGCAGGCACCTAGGTACTTGAGCCAACATCTGCTCCCTCCCAGAGTGCGCACTAGCAGGAAGCTGGATCGGAAGCGGAGGCGCTGGTACAGGAACCAGGCACTGCCATATGGGATGCAGGTGTCCCAAGTGACAGATGCCCTCCCCCTTCCCTTTAGTGGCTAAAATTCTGGGAGCCGGGGCAAGCCTTTAACGATGTGGGAGTGGGAGGAGCTCCACCCAGAGAGGAGCAGGAGGCAGTGTCTGCCTTTGGGCTTTGGTCACCAGGCTGCTAGGGGAAGTGGGAGCACGGTGAACAGAAGTGAAGGTCTCAGGCAGGAATAGCCTCTCCCAGGCCACCCATTTGCTGGCAGCCCCGCCAGATGAGAGTAACAGCAATGAGAAAGATCTCGGCAACCCTACAGTCGACTTTCTCTCGCCATTTCTGAACACCCCCTTCTCCCCTGACCTTCCTTGCTGTTACACGGCCTCTTCCTCCTCCCCTTCTTAAGCTTCTTGCAAAGTAGCCCTGGACTCCCTCCTGCAAACAGGGTGGAAAGCAGGGACCTCCGGCAGCACAAAGCCTTGGGCTGCAGCACCAGCGTGGGCCCTGGCGCAGGCTCCTCCCTAGGGCTCTGACCTCTGGCCCAGGTAGCCAAGCAGGCACGACCAACCATAGCACAGTCACCAGAAAAGAAGGGGGCTGGGCCTCCTTGCTGAGTGCCAGGCCCCACCCTGCAGGAGCTCAGGGCTGGGGGCGAGACGCTGCTGGTGCTGTGACAGGGTGATGCTGCTGCACATGGCCTGTTGGCTGCTGTTCTCACTTGACAGAGGAGGAAACTGAGGCAAGCAGTCTCACGGACCTCGTCCAAGCACACGACACCAAACGCCAAGCCTACAGACATGCTGTGCCCCAAGCAGGAGGCACTGTGGGAGCCCGGGGAGGGAGCTCCTGATCCAAAGGCAGCCAGGGGCCATGTCCCAGCCTCGCCTGCCTGAGCTGGGGGAGCCCCATGCTGCGCCCACCGCTCCTCCCTCCTGGCTCTCCCCCACCTCTCCTGATGCCAAGCAGCCCACGTGGCTGCCACTGGGAGCTGAGGTCAGGAACCGGGTCAGCCAGGCGGGAATGAGCCCAGGCATGCGGGGCAGGGTGGGTGGCACCAGGGGCTGGAGGAGCTGTGAAGGAAGACGAGCAGCCTCCAGGCAGTGGATGGTGGGACTGATCCCCTCCCAGGCCAGGCACACCAGCCTCCTCTCCTCCAGGGCTGTCCCTGCCCGGCCAGTGCCGTGAGCCCCCAGCCTCTTTGAGGCCCCCGCTGAAGCTAATGCCTAAGAGCACGCACCGTACCAAGGCCTGACCTCCGGGGGATCTCATCTCTCCAGGAGCCACTCGAAGGAAGCACAGGCGCCTCCCAACAGCCTCTTAGAAGCCCACAGCACCACCCTGTGCCAGCAGCCAGGGCCAGGGAAGACTGGCTGTGCCAGGGCCCCGGCGCTCCAGACTCTTTCTCTCCTTCCCACGGGTCACCCCGAGATGGCAGAATCTCACCAAGGTCTTGCGCCTCCATGACCTCCTCTAGGAAACGGGGCTAACGGGCTTTGCTTGCTCGGGTCCCTTGGGTGCAGATGAAAGAGAGCGATACACCCCCACCAGGCTTAAGTCTAAAGGGACCTGACGAGAGCATTAGCACAGCCTGGGCTCCCCGCCCCAGACGGAGCCCGCTTAATAATTCATCCACTCATCCCTCAGCACATTCGGAAGGGAATACGAGAGGGCAAGGGCATCCGATGCAGTTGGCAAGCATCACCGACCCCTGGCTCCCTGGCCAGCTGTCCCCTCCCAAGGTCACCCGGGACTGGCTGGCGAGCATGTTCTCAGGCTGCCAACTTGCTAGAAGTTTCTCACATCCATCTCGTTGACCCCCCACAAATGCCCCATCAGGCAGGTCCATTTGCTGTGCTGCTCCACACATGAGAGACCTTGTCCAAGGCCACACAGCAAGGATGGGAAAGCTGCGAGTCACAGCCAGGACTGAGAGCCCTGGCCCCTCGGCAGGGTGCTCCCCTGTCTCCCTGTGCCTTCCAAACAGTCAGATGGCATCACGCACCCACCAACCACCCCAGGGCCACTATCCTGAGCCAGTCGCTCAGACCCGGTGCCCCAACATCTGGGCCCCAGCATCCCGGGTCCTCCCCCCCTCTCAAGTTCCAGGTGGAGGAGGAGGATAAACAAAGGAGCAGACAATTATATAACACCATGCTGGGGCTGGGCAGAGTTGTAAGGAAAATAAAGCAGTAAAGGGATGGAGAAGGAGGAGCGTGAGTGCGCAGGTATGTGTGCATGTGTCTGTGTGTGCATGTGTGTTCCTGAATGTGTATATGCATGCTATACGTGTGCATGTGTGTGTGTGTGTGTGTGTGGCAGAGGCCTCCACAGCTGTTCCCCAGGGGCACAGGGCCGAGTGGTGCTGAAGGGACAGCCAGCCAGGCCCATGCTCACCAAGGGGAATGGGCTTGACAAGGAATAGGATGATAGAGGAGGGAGACGAGAGGACAGGCAGGTGCCGCGGAGATGGAGGAACTTGGTGTCGGCCCCCATGACAGCAGGAGTGCGGCTACAGTGTACACCGAGCTACTCTCTCATCTTTCGCGCCCGGGTCTCCTGGCTCTCATCCACAAGTCTGCAGCTTCCTGGGCCTCAGGGTCCTCACCCAGCACCTGGGGCGGGGGCTGCTCCAGACCACCTTTCCTGCCCTCATCACTCCATGTCCAGTGGCCATCCACAGGCGTCCTCCATGGGAGGGACAGCGCTTCTCAGCAGGGCAGGCAGGAAGCAGGGCCCACACTGGGCAGCCTTAGTGGGAGGGGGCTCCCAGCTTTTCCTCCCCACCTGGCCTGAGCTGGGTAGGGTGCAGCCTGAGCCTAGGAGGGGGCAGGAATGAGGAGAAGTCATGGATGCTGGGAAGAAGCCCCCTGCAAAGGGCTGTGCTGGGCGGACGTGGGGCTGGCAGGAGAGCCCCTCACCCTCCTTTGGGAGGCTGGGGATCGGGAAAGTGATCCTGAACCAGCCAGGTAGGGGCTGTGTCCCTTCCCCAGGACCCAACACAAGGCTGGGGGTAGGCCTCCTGCCACCTCCCTGACCCTCCCCGGCCAAAATCCCTCACCCCTACCCCATGTCCCAGCCCCTCCTCCAGGAAACAGAGCCTAGTGCACCTCTCTGGTTCCCTGTGGGTATTGCTGCTTGGAAGACATCAAGCGGGGGGTAAAAAGGGGTCCATGTATCTACACTCTAATACACACAGCCCAGGAGCCACCCCCTACACAAGCACTCATAAAATAAATCAATCAGAACCGCTCGTATTTTTAGCACGCCTGTGATGTCCTGAACTGTTATTCCCTTACATGATATTTAAATCGTGCACCAGTCTGCGAGGCTGGTGCTATTTATCTCGTTTTACAGGTGTGTGAACAATCTGGACGATCTACATCTGCTCCTCCCCTCCTTTACGTAAGAGCTGCAGCAGCTCACGACTCAAGGGCTTTAGCACATCCACAGAACCGTACAACCATCACCATGCTCTAGTTCCAGAATGCTTGCATCGCCCCAAAGAGAAACCCTGACCCCGTCAGCAGTCATGGCCCCGTCTTCTCTCACGCCAGCCTTCAGCAAGCACTGATTTCTGCGTCTGTGTGGCTGTGGCTCAGCATATCCTGGAGATCTCAACGGGAGGCACAGCCTTCTGAGTCTGCCTCTTTTCACTTGGCAAAATGTTTCCAAAGTCATCTGTGGGGTAGTGTGCATTGTCATTCCTTCCTGTAGCTGACAAATATCCCATGATGTGTGTACCCCAGACTTTGTTCATCTCTTCATTAGCTGATGGACATCTGAGTTGTTTCCACTAGGTGTCTTCTACGAAAAACACTGCTGTGAGCGTTCATGCACGCATTTTTGCAGGGACATATGTCTCCAGTCTATCTGGGAATATACTTAGTGGTGGAACTGCTGGTGCTATGACTCCATGCTTACCCTTCTGAGGAACCAGCAGATACTTTTTCGTAATGGCTGCACCATTTTACAATCTCACCAGCGGTGTGCGAGGGTTCCAGTTCTCCACGCCCTCGTCAACACTTATTACTGTCTGTCTGTACTGAAGCCATGCCAGTGGGTAAGAATGGTGTCTCACTGCCTTGTGTGTGCATTTTCCCAGTGACTAATGATGCTGGACATCTTTTCATGTGCTTATTGGCCATTTCTAAATAGGCTCTTTGCAGCAATATTTATTCTAATCTTGTGTACACTTATTAATTGGATTATTTGTCTATTATTGTATAAGAGTTCTCTATTTTTTTCTGGATTTAATCCTCTAATCAAACATATGGTTTGCAAATATTTTCTCTCATCCTGTGGGATGGCTTTTGACTCTCTTGATGGCATCCTCTGAGTCAAAGAGTTTTCAATTTTGATGATTAAAGTTCGTCTAGTTCGTCTCTTTTTTACCACTTGTCGTTTTGGCTTCACATCTAAGAAGGCTTTCGTTAACTCAAGGTCATGAAGATTTACTCCTCTATTTTCCTCTGGGAAGAAACGCTCAGCTTTAACACTCACATCTAGGCTCTTTTCGAGTTGATTTCTGCACATACTATGAGGTAAGGGTCCAACCTCATGCTTTTGCCTGTGGGTATGCAGTTGTGCCGGCACCACTGCTGAAGACTGTTTCCCCCTCACTGCACCGCCTTGGTGCCCGAGTCAAACGTCCATTGTCCGTACACGTAAGAATGTAAGTCTGAAAATTCTGCTCATTTTATCCATGTGTATACCCTTATGCCAGTACCATGGTGGCTCAAATACTCTACCTTCATCACTGAGTTTTAAAATGGGAAGTGTCATGCCTTCAACTTTGCTACTGTTTTCCCAAGGTTGCCTTTCTGTTTTTGTAAACTAACTTTTTGTTGTCTTAAATTTTATTTATTTATTGACAGGACATGGAGGAGATACAGAGAGAGAGAGACACACAGAGACAGTCCCTATCTACTGGTTTCCTCCCCAGTCGTCTGCAGTATCCAGGGACTGGCTGGTGCCGGCGCTGGGAGTTGGGAACCCAATCCAGGTCTCCCACGTGGGTGGCAGGAACCCAGCCAATTACCTGTGCCATCATCTGCTGCCTCCCAGGGTCTGCACTGGCAGGAACCTGGAGTGAAGAGCTGGAGCTGGGACTCAGAGGTGGGACATGAGCATTTTAACTGCCAGACTCATGCCCACTCCTAAGCTGATAATTACTGAGTGCAGACGCCTTTTGGGTATAAGTGTGTCACGTGTGTTAACTCACTTAACACAACCTATGAGGTGTGTTCCGTGATGGTCCCACTTGCAGATGGAGAACTGAGGCATGAGTAAGCCAGGCACTTGCCTGAGATGACTCAGCAGTCAGTACAGAGCTGGGAGGTGAAGCCACGCGATGCGGCTCTGCTTCCCCAGCAGACACCTGGAGGCGGGGAGCAGAAACTGGGCTGCAGAGGAGCGTGCCCACGGCAGGATGAGATCCGGGCCCACAGATGCTGGCCAGTGCTCTCCTCTGCCCACGCTGGCCATGTCCTCGTTCCAGGCAGTCCTGGATGATCACTTCAATGTGATATTGCCTTGACAAAACGTTGAGAGGGACACAGTGGCCATTCCTCTGGCCCTGGCTTTGGGGACCTCCATGGCCATGGGGTAAGAGGGTGGGGCCAGGTCCATCTAGGTGGACAGAAGCTGCATGGCCATGATGTTGGACCAGATGCGTAGAACTCTTGCCAAGGGTAAGGGCTTGAACCCCCTTCACAAGGAGCAGACCCAAGACCAGGGCTATTCCCACCACACTGCACCCAACACCTTCCTCGTCCGGGTATCCCTGGGGTTCTTTGCTCCTCACCAACTCCAAGCTCCAGGAGGTCAGCGGCCTAGATTGCCATCCTTGTGGTCCCTGCACAGCCAGCCTGGCACACAGCCTGGTGGATGTGTGTAGGCCCAGCTGAGCTCTGCAGGTGACCCCACTGGGATTCCAGTCTCCCACAGCTGTCAGATCACAGCATTCCTCAGATTCCTGCTTCCTGGACCCACTCAGCACGGCATGAGACCTCTCCCACTCCTCCCCAGAGAGCCCTGCTAGGCAGAGCCTGGGGACCACCAGCCCAGCAAGAAAGCGGGACAGGAAGTGGGGCCCATAGTGCCTAAGCCACCAGCCTCAGACCCTCCTGCCTGGCATCCCAAGACACTCCCCCAGCACCTCCTAACCCGGACCCTCCCTCATTGCTTCCTGCTCTGCCAACTCCTCAGGCTGCCTTCTCCTCTCCTCTAATTCCTCATTATCCAAGACCCAGCCCCAGCATCACTTTGGGGAATTCAATTTGACTCCCTTCCCCTATCCGTACCCCTCAGGGCAGTTAGGTGACCCCCTCCTCTGCCCCCCGTTCTCCCCAGCACCTGTCTTGATGGCACGTGTCTCACTATAATGTCATTGTCATCTTATTTCTCTTTTCCTTCTGTCTCTTTCACAGGACCAAGTGTTCCTTATTCACACGGGATCTGGCCCACAACTGCTGCTCAATTTCTATGAATGAATGAATGAATGAGTGTGTGACGCATAGATCAGTGGGTG
This sequence comes from Oryctolagus cuniculus, assembly GCF_964237555.1. Taxonomy (NCBI): domain Eukaryota; kingdom Metazoa; phylum Chordata; class Mammalia; order Lagomorpha; family Leporidae; genus Oryctolagus; species Oryctolagus cuniculus. Next base: position 43,571,314 of record NC_091433.1, on the reverse strand, counting down.
ATGAGATTACTGGCTGCCCAGGGAAAGCAGTCAGCTGATCCAACTCCTCTTCTGGCGGTTGGTGGTGGACTCTGCTGTCCAGGCCTGCCCAGCTTACACGGTGACCATAGCCCAGCAGGGCTCCAGCCTGGAGCTCACCTCCCCATCCCTGGCCCTTCCTCTTGTCCACATAGCCAGGACTCCTACACTCCTCAAATCCCTCCTGCCACGGAGGAGAAAAAAAACCGGATCAAGCTAACTCACACTAAGAGATCTCTCCAGAGATGCACGTTTAAAACAAGGAGAGTGAAGGTGACTGGCAGCTGGTACTTCCAACAATACAAGGGGTGCACCTCCCACTGCAGCGTGGACCCCACCATCCCTTCCTCTATGGGTGAGATTGGCCCTGCCTTGCTCTGACCCAAAAGTTGGTCTGGCCAGATGCAAAGGTAACCTCAGGCCTTAAAGACACATGGTTCCCCCAGCCAGTGAATGTGGCTTACTGTACCTTCCCATTTACTGTCCCTGCTGAGCTGATGGCATAGATGAGGAAGGATTTCACAGATGAAGACAGAGACCATGAGCAGTAAACGACTTGCTGGATGCCACTCAGAGATTTTCAAGGTCATGCACAGCAGTGCAGGTTGGCCACTTCAGGGTCTCCAAAACCACTCCCAGCCAGGTGATGTGGTCCTCCCCGGCCTCCCTGGAACATCCGGTCATCCCATTCACAGGGAAGTCATTCCTACAGACTCTACCATGGACCAGATCATGTCTCCCTCTTCTCTACTCTTCAAATTCACATGCCAAAGTGCTAACTGCCAATGTGGCTGTTCGGAAACTGGGCCTTTATGAAGAAAAATGGAGTCGTGATGATGGGCCCCTGATAGGACAGGATTGGTGTCCCTACAAAAAGATAAGAGCCCCCGGAGATCTGAGGTCCTCACTCCGTGCAGAGCCACAGAAGGTTCGAGGTGCACTGGGCAGGAATCCCATGTTTTCCCCTCATTGATCAAGAGAACAGAGGCCCACGACAGCCGTCCCTGACACGGGGACTTGTCCTCACTGCCGAGGACTGCTGGCTTGTGCTTTTCAAGCCATCTTCCCTCCCTCCATAGCCATTTTCCAGGGCTGTGCTGTACTAGGGGGAGTGGGCATACAGAGGAGCTGGAGACTTTGTTCCTCTGACAATCTGCTTGGGTTGAGCCTCAGAAGTCAACAGGTAGAGCCTCCCTCTGGCCTGAGGACTGGGTGACCTTGCTCATGCCGGCTGGTGCCAAGTTCACTTGGTGGCCTTCCCCTGACTTTCTGCCCACCTGATGTGGATGCTCGGGGCTTGCAAAGTCTCCATGCCTGTCCTGGGACCCATCTTCTCTTCCCTGGCAGGCCAGATCAACCCCACCCCTCACCCTCTAAATCAGGGATGGAATCTGGCTCCAACGGGGAGACAGCCCTTCCAGCCTCAAGCCAGGGGAGAGTCCACCTGGCAGCTCTGGAACCAGGGGTCCACAGCCACACACTTCCCAGGCAAAGCATCCTTCCAGGAGAAATTCAGCAGTGTACGGAGCCAGTGGCTACATGGCAAACTGGCGGGCCGCCCCCTGCCCCACCCACTCTGTGTGGACAGCGTGGAGGGAAGGACAGGACTAGAACTGGGACCACCTGCCTTCAGCCTCTCAGGTACAGACTGGAGCTCCCTTGTGCCTGCACCATCCCCACTGCCCAGGAGCTGGAGGGAACCTCAAGAGGCCGAATCCAGGTCCACGGTGTGCCCCCTCCCCATTATTCCTTGGAGGGACACGCTCCCAGGGGCTGGGAGATCAAATGTCCACATCTTGCAGCCTCCCAGGAGACAGACAAGCAGACCCTGGGATATTGGAGGTACAGTCACCAACAGGGAAAAAAAAAGCGAGAGAGGCGACTGCAGGACAGATGGAGACTCCACCTGCCAAGAGCAGCCGACTCCCTGCCCTGCCCGGTGGCTCTGTACAGCGTGTTCCCTTCCTCCTGGCCAGCCAGCCCCGGCTCTGCGGGGAGGGAGGGGCTGGCCAGCAGGGGTCTTCTCCTCATCCTTGGTCAGGCCTCTGCCTCCTGCCTCAAGACCAAGCCAAGCTGGGGGCGGGGAAATGCATGCAGATCAGAAGTGGTTATTTTTGGCCCAGGACCTTGAACTAAACCAAAGCAGGAGCTCGTAAGTGCACCCAGCCTACAAACAATCCCCGATCTCTAAGTTTTTCACCCAAGTGTTTAAAAGAACTTGGGGAACTACACGGAGATTTCGTGATTAAGCTTTGATGCCAGGGCCAGCAATGCAGTATAGCAGGTTAAGCTGCCGCCAGTGACACCAGCCTGTAAGTGTCAGTTTTGAGTCACAGCTGCTCCATTTACAATCCAGCTCCCTGCTGATGTGCTTGGGAAAGTGGCAAAAGATGGCCCAGGTGCTTGGGCCCCTGCCACTTACATGGGAGAACTGGATGAAGCTCAGGATTCCTGGCTCTGGCTTGGCCCATCCCTGGCCATTGCAGGCATGTAGGGAGTGAACCAGTGGATGGAAGACTTCTCTCTCTCTCTCTCTCTGTCACTCTCTCTCTCTCTCTCTGTAACCCTGCCTTTTAAATCAATAAATATTTTTTGAAAATGATGTTTTCTAATTCTACTGCATTTAAATAAGAAAGAAGGCACTGTGGTGACCCATTGATCTAGTTGTGTGCTGTGTGACCATGGGTAAGTCAGGAGCCCTCTCCTGATCTGTTTCCCTCACTAGAGAATATAAACAGCCCTTACTGCTGTTTATCTAATCCCTGGGTCTCAAAATAGTCTCCAAACAGACTCTGCAGGTCCTTCCAAGAGGTTCCAGCTCCCCTTTGGAGGGGGCCCAAGCCAAGTCATCTGGAAAAGGAATGTTCTCTCGGAGCCATCTGTGCAGGGCCTGGGAACAGAGCACCGCACCCCGGGCCTCGGGAGCCTGCCGGCTCGTTGGCGCTGGCACTCACGCAATTATGTGATTAGGGCATTCCTCTTGGTTTGCACTGTGCTTCATTTGGTGAAATCAAAAGTGACAATGAGCCGCCTGGTGGGTGACGCCGTCCTCCCAAGAGGGCCTGTGCCGAGCCACCTGGCCAGGTGGGCAGGTAGGAGACCGCCATCGCTTGGGATGGCGGCACCGCCAGGGGCAGAAGTCAGAGAAGCTGGGATGAAAATGTCGGTGACCTGGGCCAGCAGCCTCCCCTGACTGATGAAGAACCTGGACTCGGCCTGGGCTGCCAGCTGAGGCCCACGGGCCAGCTTGTGCCTGCATTTTCTTATCTTTGAGAGAGAACGACTCTCTTCTCCTTCTCTATCCCAGCTCACCTCCTGGATGAGAAAGCGGCACTCAGGGTCTGCGAGCGAGGAAGTGGACAGAACGGATGCGTCGGGAGCCACTGCCATGGTGACAGTGACAGGACAGGAGCACAGCACTGTGAGACGAGGGGCCCACTTTTTGCTCAAAGGTGGCGTTGGACGTTCGAACAGCAAAGCGTTAAGCTCGGGCACGGGGTCTAAGCCACCTGCAGGCTGGGGAAACACACTTGGGGACCCAGAAGGTATGTGACACCTGACACCTGGGTGGTGACTGCCTCTCCTGGGTCCCTCTGGGCTCCATATTGCTTTGTGGGACCTGAGCTCAGGCAGAGATGCTGATGGCCACACAGGGGTCTCTGAGCTCCTCAGCTGGCGGCCCCTCCTCCCTAGCTCCCTCCCCTTGCTCCATGGCAGGCCCTGGCCAGGAAAGCACACACATGGGAGAGGGCTAGGGCCCCTCTGCCTGTCACACAGAAAGGGACACCTGTTCTCTGTGACCTCAGGGTTGGGAGAGGTGGGGGCTAGGGCAGCTGGTTCCCAGGAGACTAGTTTTGCCCAGTATTGTAGCCAGCTCAGGCTGCTATAGCAACACACCATAGACAGAGGTGGGGTGGGAGTGGAGGGTGAGGCTTAAACAGCAGACATTCGTTCCTCACAGTTCTAGAGCCTGGGAAGTCCAGGATTGAGGGGCTCGCATGTCCGGTTTCTGGTGAGGGCCCTCTTTCTGCTTGCAGATGGAAAATAAGCTCCCTGGGGCCTCTTCCTTGCCTGACAGGGACTCTAATCTCATCATCAAAGCCGTGTTCCCACAGCCTCATCTAAACCTAATCACTCCCCCAAAGACCCCACCTCCTCCAACCTCTGCACTGGGGATCAGGGCTCCAACACAGAGGAGTAACCCTGTAAGAAAGGGACCCTACTCAGGCCCTTTCTCCCACATTTCCATGGCAGGACTACTGCGAGAGGAATCCCAGCACAGGTAGGAGGTGGATCTCAATGATCCCTTGCAAACCTGAGTCTCCGCGACCAGGGCTGGAACTAGGGTGAGGCAATGAGGTGCTCAGGGTGCAGAATTTAAGGCAGCTCTCACTCTCAGAGGCTGACTCTGGGCTTGCACCAGCCTGAAGGTGAGGGCCTCCTTAAGATTGACACTCCCACACCTTGCTTGTCTCACCTTAGTCTTGGCCCTGTCCATGGCCTTGTTTTCAACCTGCCCCTGGTCTTCCAATCAGGAATGCACACCAAGGTGTCTTCTGAGGCAGCTGCGTTCACGGACAGCAGGTGGGCTCAGGCAGTCTCCTCCGGGAGTACCCCAGAAACATCAGGCACTGCTGTAGGCTTCACCCTCAGCAGAGCACTGCCCCGTCTCTAAAGACATGAGTTCCCCTATAGCAGGAGGGAAAATGATGACAGTGGCAGCTCAGGCCCTTCCTTTAATCGGGGAATTATCCTGGACCCCCACTAGGGAGGAAGACACTGGAAACTCCTGGAGTTCCCAGTTGGGGGTCACGCCACCTGCCACCTTTGCTTGGTAACCTTACTTGATTCTCAACACAGTCCAGCCATGGGGGTGTTACTCTCAGTTGACAGACAAGGGAAGGGCAGCTCAGAGACCTAAAAGAACTTGCCCAAGGTCACAGGGAATGGGCACCGCAGGTCCAACCCCCAAGGCCAGCTGCTCAGTGTCCCAAGGCTTGCCGTGTCATTCATGCTCTCACTCCCTCATCTGCTCACCCATTCACTCCCTCAATAGACATTGCTTCCAGGCCTACCTTGAAGCTCAAGGATTGCAGGAGTTTGGGGAGTAGCCTGCCTGTTAGCAGGGATCAAGACAGTATACAGGAAGCAAAGCAACAACTACACAGGCAAAAGTGGTATCAAGAAAGGAGAGGAGAGGGAAGTAAGGGGCAGGTGCCAGCCACTACGGGCAGATGCTCCTAGATGGGAGGTGCTGTGCCAGCCATGAAGAGGACTAGGAAAGCAACTCGGGGCAGAGCCCCAGGTCCTGCGGTAAACAGGGGACAGCCAGTGATATGATCTGAAGTCTAAGAGGAGGGAGAGCAAGCTGACAGAGCCCAATGCAAGAAGTCAGCTGGATTTTATCTAAGATTGAGGGAAGCCACTGCTAAGATTTAAAAAGCGAGGCGGCAAGATCTAATTTAGTAACTAAGATGATTGCTCCGACTTCGGTGTGCCGACCACCCAGGGAGCTGGTGGCCATGTGGCAGTCAACTGGCCACGGGCAGTGTTCCAGGTGGTGGCTCCACTGACTGTGGGAATGGCCAGTCTGATGAGCAGTGATGGCTTCTGGATAGTGCTTGGGCCCTGAACATGGCCTGTGGGGGCAGGGACAGGATCGGGGTGGGTTCCTGGAAAGCCAGAAACCAGACACAGGGATGGCATGTGAACACGCAACAAATGAATAAAGACATCCAAAGAGAAGTTCAAGACTGTCCCAGTGGGCAGGACCTCACTGGTGTGGGCCCACCCAGATGGGTGACATACAGGGTCCCACTATCAGCCTCACCCTGGCCAAACTACACATGGGTCTGGAAAGAGACAACCAGATCCCAAAAGGCTGGAGAAACAGAAATCCAAGCTCTGGTTTGCTCCTTTTCATTTTTTAAAGGCGAGGTGTGTGTTGGGGGTGGGAGTGGGGCTGTTCCTTGGTCACTGCCTTGCCCACAAGTCCCATTCCTATACTGGGCAGGAGTGAGCCGACTGAAGGGAGGCCAGCGAGTGTGGCTGAAGCCCTGAGCCATGCTGAGGGCCCCCAAATCATTATTTCATTGACAATAAAATGGGGCCCTGAGTATTCCTCCAGCACAAAAGCAGGCCTAATTATACATCGCTGTGCTCAGAGTGGGAGCTGTACCTTTTCTTCAGAGGGAGGGCATTAAGCACCTTCTCCGCTTAAATCGGTGATCTCACTGAGAACTGTTTTCTGAAGCACGGTGCAAAAAAAGGCTTGGCCTGATCACGACTCTCCGCAGGGTGCCGGAGTGGGGAGGAGGCAGCCTCTCCTGGGAGCACCAAGCATCTTATATTCAATCTTTTTAAAGAAGAAAATGCAAACCATGAGTAGGCTTCAATGCTCTTTTTTCTGAAGCCTGATATTATCCTCCAATAGAGGGGTTATTAAGCGGCATAATGTAACCAGCTTCAGGTGACGTCATCGGCCTGCATTGCTGGGGCCCCCGACTTGTGGGTCCAAGTCGTCACAGCAGGACTGGGAGTCAGGCAGTGGTGAACCCTGAGAAGGAAGTCCCGAGGAGCTCTGAGAGGGAGGACTTGACTTCCTGATGGCCGGAAGCATGGCCCAGGGGGAATTTTCTCGAGAAGACATAAGTGTATGTTTGTTGGTTTTTGATGTTTGACATCGTTTGGAACTTGGAAGGGCGAGTCGGTTTGATGTTTCCTCTGCTCCACTTACAGGCTGATCTTCAGATCTGCTTGTTTTTGAAGTCGGGCAGGACCTGAGTTTCAGGCCCTGTGTGAGTCACCAAGTAGCAACAGTCCTTTGACCCAGTCCTCTCCGGTCCCCTACTCTACTCCCAGGCTGACCACCCAGCACGGAGATGGGCCCCATCCTACTACTGTTTTGCTCAGCCCCTCCAGCAGCAGTCACCTCCCTCAGAGTCCCTGTCACAGCCCAGACACATGCCCCTGCTCCCTCTCCTCTCACTCATGGGCTTGGCTGTGCCTGACCGCTCTGCCCCAGGACCTTGGCACCAGCAGCTTGAATCCCTGGGGGGCTGGCTTGCAGACACAGATCCTTCCTCGGGGCTGGTGGCTTAGAATTGCTGACGAGTGACATTTCTCAGTGGCAGCATCCCCAGAGTCCCCACATTCAGGGCCAGAAAATGACAGCGACACACACCTCTCCCCACGTGCAGCCCGGCTCCCCAGAAGCATGTGGGGAAACCTAGCCCTTGGTCATTGCAGTCAGTGGAAACAACACCTACACCTTCACAGGGCATCTGGGCAGCATTGTGGTCTTGAAAATACAAAACAAAAAACAACTAAAACTTGCCTCCCGACAATCAGCACCTGCCTGTGCCTGCTGTTCCCAGCATGGTTGCCACGGCTTCACCCATAAACTCTAGCCTGCTCCACCCTGGACCCACCCTGGCCAGCTCAGCTCCTCCAGAAGCTGCAGCCTGGGAGACAGTCTGCTGCCAGACCTGGTCCCGGATGCACAGTGGATGAGTCCTGGGTTTGTGTCTGTCGCTCTTGCTAAACCCCTTTTCCTTCAACACAGCCCAGGCTTGTGGGACCTGCGCCTGACTCAGTTTCCCTGGCAAGCACTCCAGGGCCCTGAGAAAACTACTGTCCATCACACCATGCACCTATGTCTCAACCCTCTTTTACAGGGGCTACCCCTCCTCTTGTCCTCTTGTCCCTCTTTCTTGAAGGAGCTGGCCAAGGGCCACCAACTGGACTGCACGCCCTCAGCAAGCCTGCCTGCTGGGCTCTCAGCTGCCCACTTGGGAAACCACGTTACAGAGCCCACATGCCAGCCAGCCCTGACCTCATGGATGGCAGGTCCCTGGGTCCTGCAGACATGTGTTCATGCTAACTCCTCCATCCCTGAGAAGACCCACGGTGGCTCAGCTGCCAAAGGCACCAGCCCTGGGGTGTGGCTCCAGGTCGGGCTCCCTGCCTGGATCTGTGCACTGCACATGAGAGAGCTACAGAGGGAGGCTCATGGGGGCCCCACAGACGGCCCTGCTGCGGGCACAGCCTAGACACAGCCGCCTGCCTGGTTGGCCCAGCACGGTGCCTGGCACGTGGGAAGGAGGAACACAAGAACCCTTCTGGTCACTTTACAGGAAGAGTCCAGGGGCCCTGTGGGAGCAGCTCTGGGTCACACTCTTCCCAGCAGGCCAATGCGGACAGCCCACGGCTCCCTTGAGACCTGGGGAGTGGGCTTGTCGTTCTGGCAGCTCGGGATGTTACCGCGGCAACAGCCGGCTGTCTGACAGGAATTAGCGATTTCAGTGAGCGCCGTGGAACAGATGTTCCCACTTCCGACCATCCGCGGGGTGGGGAAGAAGCTCGCCATGCTTCCGACTGTGCGCTTCCGACTGCCACATCGGCCTGTCTCCACGAGCGTGGGCCACCCGGTTCCCTGGGAACCCAGGAGCGGTCTCCAGGATCCTGAATCTCAGGACTCCTGGGGGCCACCGGGCTCAGCTTTCAGCTCCGGCTGAGGAGGCTGAGCTGGGATCTTTAGCAGGTGCAACTACTCCCAGAGGCCTAGATGGTTCTCGGGCTGCAGGTGCCTCTGAATTATGTGGGTGGGGGAGGGGACTGCTGAAGCACAGATTGCTGGGCCCTTCCCCTGGGGCAGGGGCCTGAGAATCTGCATTTCTAGCAAGTCCCCAAATGCCACTGTGTCTCCTCGTCCAGGGACGTCCGTGGGCTACTTGCCCATGTAGCCTTGACACTCAGCACCGCCTAGAAATGTGTTGGGGATCTGCCCTCAGATCTCCGGAGGATTCTGGGTTTGAACAAGCCCAGGGAGGCTGCTGACACATGCAGTGGGCCCAGTCTGAGACTTGCTGCTTAGTCGAATCACCTAGGGCACACTTCCAACGTCCAGGTGGTGCTGTGATCTCTGGAGGCGGGATTGAGGCCTCCATCCTTTCTAAAGCTCCCTGGGTGGTTGCCTGCAACCAAGTTTGAGACCACTGGTCTGTAGACTGGCTGCTCAAAGCATGGTCCTAGGACCAGCATGCATCAGCTGGGAGCACGCAGTCACTCAGGTCCTCCAGGTACAGAATAAAGCTGTGCAATCAACAGCTCCCTACGTGACAGGTGCACCACCAAGGTTAAGATTCCTTGTAGAGACCCCCCTGCCCATTACCTACTGCAGTGCCACCTACAAACAAAGCAGGCGTCTTCTCTAAGGCCCAGTTTACTTCTCTGTCCAATGAGCTTATTATGCAAGCCAAGGAAGAGGACATCCTCCTGGAGTAGCGGTGAAAGTCCATGGATAACACCTGAAGTGCTTCATTGTAGGGGCTTGACAAGAAGCATGGAGAACTCCTGAACCAAACTTCACAGAGAACCCCAAGTGCCACTGCCCTGCCCTTCTTCTCCTGAGGCTGACTGGAGAAGCCGAGACCCAGGCTGGGCCGAGGACAGCAGCAGCAGTGCCTGGCCTGGGGCGAGGGGCCGAGGCTGCAGGGCAAAGCTTGTGCAGCACAGACATGGGATTTCAGCCTCCGTGTTCTTTTCTAGAACATTCCCCTCCTACCACATTAGAGGGGATCTGAAGGTGGTGGGCAGGCTTGGACAAGCCCCCTGGAGGTCAGAGACCTCGCCCTGAAGCTATACGGAGGGTGAGAGGATGTTTGCTTTTGGGGAGCAGAGAAGAGCCCAGCTGCCCAGAACGCAGCACAGGAGACCCCAGCAGGCTCAAAGTTCCATGTGTCTGATGGCCACCACCTTCGCGCTGCTCCTGCCGGCATCCAGAGCCTGTGTCCCTGGGACCCTGGTGCTCAGGAGGGTGGCAGTCCCTTCTCTCCCAGCTTGCAGTATGGCTCAGGTTTTCCTACTCCTTCTAGGGCTTCCTAGTCTTCCTACCTGCTGTCAGCTGACCTCACTTCTCCTCCTGCTAAGGGCAAACGACATTGGCAGGCCAGACACAACATACGCTATGCATTTCAAAAATTCTGACCCGAGAACCTATTCTTCTCACCAATAAGTTAAAAAATCCAAATCCAAACCACAGGTGTCTGTTGCTGTCCTATGGTGCTGGCATCCTACGTCTGCTTCCACATCCTCTCCCTGACCATCCTGGGGCCCCCCTGCCCTCTATGGTTGAGCTCAGCCCATGGGGCAGGGAGTCAGAGAGAAGCGGGGAAGAGGGCAGGATCCCCTCTGTCAGGCGGCCTTCTCTGCAGGGCTGGCTCTAGATCGCAGAGACTGGGTGGCCCCCTTGCCTCAGTCCTGGGGCCTGAACAGCTCTGCTCCCTCGGCGGCTCTGGGGCACCGCACCAGCCACCAGTATTTTGCCCAACTCCGCCCTATCTGTCTTGCAGTCTCCCCAGTCACCAGCGTTGGGGGTGCTCACTGGTTCCTGCCTGGGCTCTGTCTGACACACGAGAAAGGGAGATAGTAGGACTTGGAGGAAGAAAGACTGGTGTAGAGAACCAAGGAGGGAACGAGCCCGGCTCTGGCAGTCTGGGGGCAGGGGGAGCTGCCCCTCTACGCAGCGGGTGGTCCTCTGGCAGTGTCCCCTTTCTACGATGGAAATGGCCGGCTTTTCACTTGTAGCTCCGAATCTAGAATCTTACAGCGGAGACCTGTTTTCCACCTAGAAGCTGACATTTAAGAAAGGTCTGAGAATTCTAGAAATTTCCTTAGAGCAGAGCAGAGCAGAGCAGAGCAGAGCAGAGCAGAGGGACCCAAGGTTGGGTGTTCCAAGAATTACAAGCTTAGGGTCTTTGACAAAAAAAAATCCTGATTTTCAGAAGCTCCCTCTAGAAATTCTCACTTCCTAGGTGAGGGGCTGAGCCCAGACATCGGTATTTTTCTAAGCACCCTGGACTCCGGCAGCAGGTGGTCTGCATGCCGCTCTGAGCAACTCCAGCTTGGACGTCTCGTGCCCGGAAGGCTCTGCAGCTTCCGTGAGCTGCTGGTTTGCCGCCTTGCTGCTCTTGGAGGCTGCCCGGATCCCTCCTGTCTACACGCCAGCGTCCTCCATCAAGTTGGCTCTGCTTGGAGATGTCTCCCAGTGGCACCCAGAGGAGCTCCAGGGACAGGGATGTTGAGGAATGGATCTAATGAAAGCCGATGGGCTTGGTTCTGTCCATTAGGAGGTGACAACAGGACGTGACAAATGCAGGCGCCCAAACCTCTGCAGGCATCCCCACCAGAACCCGCAGCTCACACAGGGAAAGTGCTCAAAACATGCAGGGCTGCTGGGGCATGGGTCCTTACAAAAGGCCTGAGGGACCATGACAACCTGGCCCAGAGACAAGAAGCTCACGATGTCCCTGAAACAGGAAGGGCTCAGCATGGAGGGCATGAACGGGAGCTGCCCCAGCCCTGCTGCTGAGGACCAAGGCCCAGGAGGTGCCTCAGGCCCTTCTCACAAAAAGAGCTCAATGTCCCCTTCTCACAAAAAGAGTTCAATGTCAAGTCTGACTCTGCTCTGACCACAACAGCTCATCTGCAGCACAGCCCATGAATGGGACACGTCAGACAGAACTCTGGCTCAGCAGCCACGTGGGGCTCACACGGGGCACATGCGGATGGGCTCCTTACAAAATCCCCTTGCTGACCCCAGGCTGATCAGTGACCTCCGCTGGGCTCCAGTCGGATGCCTCCCCCAGCTGTTCTCTGGCTGTGGGCCACCGCATTGCGGCTTCACACAGTTCTTGAAAACAAGGAAGATGGAGGTGGGTCCTCAATGTACAAATGCACCTGCTACCCTATAGGCACAGGGAGCAGAGCAGACTCTGGCAGCAACACAGCACTCAGCAGCAGCCTGGGGGGTGGAGCCTGGGTACTGGACCCAAACTGCCACTAAGCCCACCCTTATGTCCCAGCTGGAAAACGAGGGCATCCAGCCAAACTTTCTTGGATTGTTTCTGCAGGAATTCTCCTTGTGTGAGGCCAGCATACAACTACATGGATGTTTAGCCTCTACCATGCACCCGGCACCAGCCTCGCCTGCAGGCACCAAGTCTCAGGTTAGTAACACAACAGGCCCTCCCCAGAGAGTTGAAGGGCCAAATGGCCATGACCCAGGAATGCCTCAAGTTCATCAGGACATCTGACGCATGCAACACACAGCCTGTGCGCCTTCCTGTTCTTGATGGTTTTCCTCATCACTCTTGTTAGCTGACATACATGGGTGACATGAGTTTTGCTACAGATATACCTTCCCCGGGATAAAATGTCATGCTCTTGCCCTTAGATTATCTAGGCCTGCTCTGAGCATTCTGCACCGAGCACTGACTCCCCATGGGCCAGAAGGCCGGTGGCCCCACCCATCTGCACTTAGACCCCGCCCAGCCCAGCAGGGACATCACAGGCTCCCTTTTGATTGGTCGGTGCCAGTGCCTCAGCCCAGTCTAAACAGAGCAGAGCTTTCTGAGATGGAGGGAGGGAGGGAGGGAGAGGGTAGGAAACGTACATGTAGTGTGGGCGTGGACAGCAGGCCAGTGTGAGCATCTGTTTAGCCAATTACTAATGTAGACGCTGGGCAAATCACTCAGCCTCTGTTACTGAGTGGTTGAAGGCGTAGAGTGCTGTGTAAAACCCTGAAGGCTAAAGTGATCACTGTGCGGTCCAGGATGAGTCAGCGCGGTGCGAATGGACCAGTGGCCGCTGGACCTTCTTGTGCTGGGAGTGGACGGGTAAGCAGAGTGTGGTCTGGCCACCCGGTGGCCTTGCGGAGTGGACACTCTGACACAGGCTCCAACATGGATGGACCACAGGGACATGGTTCTATGTGAAATAAGCAGTCTCTGAAGGATGAAGACTGCAGGATTCCACTGGGAGTTCACATTCACGGTGCTCAAGAGCAGAACCAGGGCTGCCAGTGTCTGGAGGACAGGGAACGGGGAGTACAACGACAGAAGTACATTCTGGGAGAGGGAGAGGGGAAACGGGGTTGGGACGGCTGCCTGATAGAGTGAGCAGACTTACTGCCACTGAACAGTCGCTGGTTACCTTTTCACTTGTGTGGATTTTACCACAATACCTTAAAAAAAATTTCCCAGCAAGGTAGAGCTCATAAAAAAATTTATTAAGGGAGGAACAATCTTGAGTTTTTGTGCATGGAGCTTGGGACATTTACTTTGTCCATTCAGTGGTAGTCTGGCTTTTCCTGCTTTCTGGACAATGTCCTCGCGGGATGAGGTTTTGGACGAGCTGCTTCTGGAGCTGTGGATTATCACTGCCCATCCTCCAGAAACTTCCCGCGAGTGCAGGCCTCGCAGGACAGCGTTTCCCTGAGCACTGCCGCGAAAGGCTGCTGGTTTTTTTTTTTTTCTTTTTTTACAGATAGAGTTAGACAGTGAGAGAGAGAGAGATACAGAGAGAAAGGTCTTCCTTCCGTTGGTTCACCCCCGAAATGGCTGCTATGACCAGCGCTGTGCTGATCCGAAGCCAGGAGCCAGGTGCCCCCTCCTGGTTTCCCATGCGGGTGCAGGGCCCAAGGACTTGGGCCATCCTTCACTGCCTTCCGGGGCCACAGCAGAGAGCTGGACTGGAAGAGGAGCAACCGGGACAGAATCTGGAGCCCCGACCAGGACTAGAACCCGGTGTGCCGGCGCTGCAAGTGGAGGATTAGCCTAGTGAGCCACGGCACCGGCCAAGGCTGCTGTTTTCTCCTGTGTGTCTGCTCTGTGTTCGCACAGTGCTAGCTACTACCTGAATAGACTGCATTCTCTGAATATTATCATTCCTTTTTTTTTTTTTTTTTTTTGAGTGGGAAACTAAAGCTCATAGAGGCTAGGCCATTCACCTAAGATAACACAGAGAGTGAAAACACTGGATGCAAAAACCTCTTTTTCAACTGCCCAGTGATACGTACTCCGTTCCAGCTGACTCTGTGAGGAGGTGGGACGGGGGTAGGAGTGAGCACCTCAGAAGGCCCCTGGCAGCTAGCTGGGGCTCAACTGAAGCTAGGGGACTCTGGACATCAGTTTTGTTGTTATTTTTTTTTTAGATTTGTTTATTATTTGAAAGGCAGAGTTACAGAGAGAGAGGGAGAGACAGAGAGAGATCTGTTGCTGGTTCACTTCCCAAATGGTCTCAGTAGCCAGGGCTGAGCCAGGTCGGAGCCAGGAACCAGGAGCTCCCAGGGTCCCCCATGTGGGTGGCAGGGGAACGCCACCTAGGCGCTGGTAGCTCAGCCACATGCAGCCAAAAGGAATTTTTTTCACCCCTGCCCCCAGCTGTGGTGTGTGTGTGGTGGGGTGGGGTGAGAAGTGAGGAACCAAACCCCACCCAGGGTGCCTGGAGACCTCTGCCCGGCCATCCTGATTCTCCCCCTCCATCCTGCCAGCCAGGGCCTCTTCCAGGAGCTACTTGACAGAAAAAGGCGCCCTCTGGGCCAGTGGCAGAGGGAAGGGCACAGACCTCGGGTCAGAACATCTGGGTCCACAGAGGGAAGAGGATGAGGAGGAGTAGGCGCTCCAGGGCTGCAGATCTCCGGGGCTGGCCGGTGGTGCCCACCCTTAACACCGCAGAACTGCACACTGATGAATGGCTACGTTTCACGTGACGTGTATTTCACCACACTTTAAGGGTTAAGATTAAAACAGGAACTTCCAGATCCCAGTCCCAGCTCTGACACTTGCTACCCCGCGGCCTCCCTGAGCCCGTTTCTTTCTCCGGAACATGGTGCTTGCTCTGCAAAATCCCCCTGACTGGGGCCCAGGACAACGCTCCAGCGGTCATGCCAACAGCCCCAGGGGACTGGAGACGAAGCAGCAGCCTCATGCTGGCAAACAGCCCCGTGGCTGGGCTGCCGGGGCAGAGGGGAGCTGGTGGAGGGAGTGTGGACGCCACCACCCCAGGGCTGCTCTCCCAGTGCCCCATGCCCTGAGGTAGCTACAGACGCTTCTCCCAGCAAAAAGAACAGCAGCGTCAAGGCACACTGCTGCCCACGAATAAAGGTGACTCTGGCACAAATCCCAGCCCTCCCGAAAGACAGGTTCAAATGAAGCAAAGCAAAGGGCAGCCGAGAGCCACAGTTCAAACCTCCCCTGACTGGGTCACCAGCTCCCGTGGCCCTCTCCTCCGCAGGGGTGTTCCTGCGCCCTCGCCCACAGTCTGCTCTGGGCACGCAGCTGGAAGGAGGCAAATTATACCCGTGCTCAGGCCCACGCGGCAGCACGAGGTGTGCGTGTTCAGGATCTGCGGGACACCTCCGTGGGGGCTTTTGGTGAAAGCAAAGCCACTGCAGAGCACAGGTCCCCGGGAGCCAGGAGGCCAGACTTCAGAGCCGAGCCCAGCCCAGCCCAGCCCAGCCCAGCCCAGCCCAGCCGCTCTCTGTTCCAGCCTTGGCTGCCTCCACAGCGTTCTGCAGGGAGACCTGGGTGCGAATCCCTGCTCTAACCACTTGCACGGTTCACTTGCTCTCTGCATCTTCCTAAGTGGGGAAACAGAGGCATCAAAACCAGCCCCTCAGTGTCATGGAAGGATTCCGGGGTCAGGGATGAGAAAGGGTGTTTTCTGGAAGAGTGACAAAGGGTGAACAAGTTCAGCCAGGGTCCCGGATGGTCCCTCTTCTCTCCCCTGCTGAGTCCACATCACAGCCAAGCTCCATGAGTGGAAAAGCTGCCACGGGGAAGACACAATTACGCAAGTCCTGAGACGGCAGAGAGCAGCAGGGTCGCTCGGAGGCTGAGGACCAGAGGCGCCTGCACGTGGCCGTCCCTCTGCACCCCACCAGGTCAGGCCAGGCCTATCTGTGCCCTGCTGTCTTCACCCCACTGTGAATGTCCACCAGGCAATTGACAGGTCCTGGCATCTGCTGTGTGTGAAACACAAGGCACGTGATGGGAAACGATAGGCTCCCTCCAAGAGTTCAAATCCATGGTCCAGGAAGAGCGATGGGGAGGCCACAGCGTCTCCCTCCTGCAAGTGCACCACATAGCCAATGAAGTGGCTTAGTGACTTCCTTATGCCTAAGCCATCACACTCGCTTACTTTCCTGCTCTTGTTCTCTCTCTCTCTTAAAACATATTAATTTATGGGGCCAGCGCTGTGGTGCAGTGGGTTAACACCCTGGCCTGAAGCACCGGCATCCCATATGGGTGCTCCACATCCGATCCAGCTCTCTGCTGTGGCCTGGGAAAGCAGTAGAAGATGGCCCAAGTCCTTGGGCCCTTGCACTTGCATGGGAGACCCAGAAGCTCCTGGTTCCTGGCTTCGGGTCAGCTCAGCTCTGGCCGTTGCGGCCAGTTGGGGAGTGAACCATCGGCTGGAAGACCTCTCTCTCTCTCTGCCTCTCCCCTCTCTGTGTAACTTTGACTTGAAATTAAATAAATATATCTTTAAAAATATTTATTTATTAGAAAGGCAGAGTTACAGAGAGAGAGATAGAGATCTTCCATTCTCTGGTTCACTCCCCAAAAGGCCACCAATGGCCAAAGGTGGGCCAGACCAAAGCCAGGAGTCAGGAGCTTCATCCAGGTCTCCCACGTGGGTGCAGGGGCCCAAACACTTGGGTTGTCATCTGCTGCTTTCGCTGGTGCATTAGCAGGGAACTGGATCAGAACTGGAGCAACTGGGCCTTGAACTGGTACCCACATGGGATGCCGGTGCTGTAGGCAGGCAGTGTTTCAACGTACTATGCCACAGCACCAGAATCATCTCCCTCTCTCTGTCTTGCAAGCAATCTAGAATTTTGCCTTAATGCTTCCAAAATTAGCGTGTCCCTCCTGAGAGCTGACAGCATCTGGAGCCTGAGCCCACACTCCCTTGAGGGCCCAGGTGAAGTGCCAACTGGTATGAGGCTACAGGAGAGAGTCGCCACTGTGAATGCCCGGCATGGGAGAGGGCTGCTCTCCCCACGCTGCAGGCAGTCATCTGTCACACTGCTGAGCCTGCGCCACAAAAGGCTGAGTGCTTGCCAAGGTCCAGGAAGGCCCCTGAAATAGTCAAGTGCCATGGCCCAGATCACAGCGCTAACAATGATGGCTAACTTCAAGTCTCGGCCCCTTCCACCCCCAGAGAGAACTGGCCTCCTCAGAGCTCTCTTCTGGAGCTGCCTCACAGCCTCTCCAAGTCGGCAGAGGTTGTCCAGGCCAGCACCCTCTTCCCACTAAGACAGAATCCAGGGAGGGTGATCGGCTTGAAATCTTAAAGGTGTTCAGCAGCAGAGTCTAGAACCTGTGCCTCTGGGTCCCAGTTGTCTCTCCCAGGACCTCACTGGCCTCAGGGGGCCAACTGGAGAGTACATGTGCAGACTGACAAGCAAATCTCTCATCCTCAGGATAGGTTACAACACTAGCCAATGGGGGCCAGTGGATTGATGGTACAGTGGATTAAGCCACTACTTGTGATGACATCCCGAGTGAGTCCCAGATCCAGCTTCCTGCTAATGTACCTGGGAAGGCAGTGGACGATGGCCCAAGCACCTTGACCCCTGCCACCCATGTAGGAGACTAGGGTGGAGTTTCTGGCCCCTGGTTTGGCTTGGTTTAGACTTGACTGTTGCAGCCATTTGGGGCGTGAACCAGAAAATGGAAGGTCTCTTTCTCTCTCTCCATGCCTCTCTGTCTCTCCCTCTCTGTGTGTCACCCTGCTTTCAAATAAATAAATCCTAAACACACACACACACACACACACACACACACACACGAGAACTGCCTTGGGAGGTGGCAAGTCCCCCAGCACTGAGGGAATCTGAGATGAGACTAAATTTCAGCTCTGGATAAGACTTAAAGAACACAACAGTGACACTGCACAAGCACAAGTCAGCATGGACAGGCTCCCACAACCTGACAGCTGGGCCTGGGCCCCCCACACTAAATGCTGCTTCCGTAGCCACTGTGAGAGAGGGTGTGAGTCCCTCCATTTCCAAGGGTCTGTAGTGCAGGCTGGGTGTGCAGTGTAGACAGAGCAGGGGCACAGAAGGAGGAAGACTGGGATCTGACAGTAATGTAGGACATCACAGACCTGCTGTGACAGGGACACTGGCATTCACTTTCCAAGGTTGTGGACGGATCAAACAGGCTGACTTCTGGAAACCCAAGGGACACAGCAGGCCCTTGATACCTGGAGGTGCTGTCTGGCAGCTGACTGATGACCCCAGGATTCCACTCCAGGAGCAGAAACTCAGCCACTTCTCTCAGGCTTCTGGATACTTGTTCTCTGGGTTAGCATCCTAACCCTAAACTGTCCACCTGCTTTAGCCTCCTCCTTCTCCACTAGCTGGACTGATGGGATGGGAAGGGCCGCCTCCTAGCTCCTAGGCACTCCTGAGGTCCCAGTGACATCCAATGACAGCACGCCCCTCCCCTAGCTACCACCTGACCCCGAACCCGCCCCAATTCAGAACAGACTTCTAGAAGAGATTCATTGCCTTATATGCATAATTAATGACTTTCAAAGATGGCTCATAAGTATACCATGCAATTTATTGGTATTTAATGCTTTGCATTAATGAATAATTTTTAGGCCATCCAACACTGGCCAACTTGAAAAACTTAATAGAACATTCAATAATTCTTGTCAGGACTTTATAAATTTCCATGGATTTATACATCCTGTGAAGTACATTTCATCTCAAACAAATTAAATAATGCATGGCATAGATGGGGGAGACCATTTGTTAAAGCCTGATTTACTAGGAAATAGGTGTGTTTTGTCACTTGGGCTTTCACTGCAGACTCTGCTGTGTTTTCTCCCAGAGAAAGAGAACAGGCTCACCAAGACACGGCCAAGACGCGGCGTTCATCCCCAGCCTTCACTCAGAGGATGCCAAGCCTCCTCGCTCACTCCCCAGCCCTGCCCTGGGCCCTCTCTCTTCCCTACACTGGTCCTCTGCTTGGACAAAGGTGCTCTCTCCAGCTTCAGCCACTCCCCGCCAGCTGTCCTCCCTGGCCCGGGAGGCAGCTGGACAAGTCCTCGTTGGAGGTTGGAGCACAGTCTTGTCCTGGGTCACTCCTCTGCCTGTGGGGAAGGTCCCCATCCTCAGCTGCCTGCCCCAGGCCTGCCCCAGGCCGCCCTGCTAGCTTCCCAGCAGGGCTATGAGATGCCACGCAGAAGGCCCCCTCTGGGGAAGGACGCTGTTGCCGGGCCCTGACGCCCAAGTCCTCCTGTCCTCCCCCATCCGGAATGTCTCCTGAGTCTGCTTCCTCTGAGCAAGCCCTGCCTGCCCTTCGGTGCCCAGCCTCCCACCCCTAGCACCTCCTCTCTGCAGTCTCCCCGAATCCCCAGCTGGGAAGAGCTCCCTTCCCCTTGGAGGGGGGTCGCAGGGGTCATCCCCCTCTGGCTCCTTTAAGGGCCCACGCACCTCATCTCCTCACCCCTGCAGTGGGCTCAACACGTATTCGGTGAAAGAATACATTTGTAAAACCCACTCACGCAGGTGCAGTGGTCCTGGTGGCCCTCTGCCTATTCAACCTTCCAGGCAGCCAGCAAGTTCCTGGTTCCTCAGGGAACTGCCTGGAACTCAAACCAATTCCCAAAATGATGAGGCGGCAACACCAGCACATCAGAGCCAGTCTCTGTGATCACCTCCCTCCAGCCATGCTGTCTACAAAGACCCCTGTCCCTCTAGCCACCTTGGCACCCAAGACAGGTGGGCAAGTCACCTACCTGTCTGAGCCATTTCCTTTTCAGTAAAGTGGACCCAGGCTTCTCATGGGGCCACGTGTAATCAAACGTTTGCAGGTCCCTGGTGGACGAAGCGGGACTGCCCTGGACTATCAATGACCACAGCGGTGGCTGAGGCCCTGGCCACTCACAAGTCCCTTCTCTGGGTTCTGAGCTCTGAGCACGCACAGCGGGCCCTGGGGAGAGGAGGTGCAGACCATGAGCAGGGCTGTGAGCTGGCGGGTAGACTCTGCAGGCGGAGGGCCCCCAAAGGCCTGGGGGATCTGCGTCTCTCGGTGTTGTCTGAGCTCACCAGGACCTCCTTTATGAGCCCGAGGGAAGGGCCAAGGGGAAGGGAAGGTTTCATGGGTTCACCCACTCCCACTCAAGCCTGCAGAAGGAGGAACACTTGCGCCGGCACAGGAGGAGGAGCCGGGCTTCCCCGTTCAGCTGAGCTGTCCAGGCAGAGGCAACAGCAAGCTGGATTGCCCAGAGGGCCTGGGGAGGGGGCGCAGCCTGTGGAGGCTGCAGGCCAAGGGGCAGAGCCGGGCTGGAAAGACCTTCAGCGGCCAGAGAAGGCTCTGACTTCAAGGCAGAGATGTCTACACTGGACCATCTTGAGTGGATCACAATCAATGACTTCAGGCAGCAGGGACCAGAGAACAGGGATTTTAAAAACAGCCCAGTACTGTTCTTCCCTAAGTTGGTAGGGACAAAATACCAAGTAAACGCAGATACCTTTTTCAACTTTAAATTCCTATCCCACTCTCCCCCAAAACTTCTATTGTCTGCTACCACTGGCTACTATCAACCAGGCCCAGATAATGCATGAGCAGAAAGCAAAAGAACAGCTAATTCAAAAACTCAGAGCAGACAATGTGGCTGTTTCCCCCATGGACTGTGGGTCTTACAGCACACAGGGAGAGTGAATAGATTTTCTGAGAGCAAAATGATTCAGTGTATATGGCAGGATTAATTCCACCCATAATAGCCCGTGTATTTGGGATCCACAACAGTATTTGGGTGAAGCCCACGGTGGCCTGGACCACATACAGCAAAGAATTGGTGTGCACAGCACAGAGAAGGGCCAAGCAGAGGAGACACGTTCAAGATGAGGTCAACGGGCTTGACCATGATTGGAGAGGATAGAGAATGGAATGAGACTCAGGGTTTCCAGGCAGCGGCCAGATCCCAGTGGACCCCACTGACACAGGGACTGGACAGGAGTAGTTGAAGGCTAAGAGATATTCTATCATCCATAGGAACCTCTGAAATTTAGCAGCAGCTGCACTTTCCAGGTGGTAAAATGTAACAGAATATCTTTTTTAAAAGTTATTTTATTTAATTGAAAGGCAGAGTTACAGGCAGAGAGGTAGAGATAGAGAGATCTTCTATCTGCTAGTTCACTCCCTGAATGGATGCAACAGCCAGAGCTGGACGATCCAAAGCCAGGAACCAGGAGCTTCTATCTAGGTTTCACACATGGGTGTGAGGGGCCCAAGCAGTTGGGCCATCCTCCACCGCTTTCCCAGCTGCATTAGCAGGGAGCTGGATTGGAAGGGAAACAGTCGGGACCCCTACGGGATGCTGCCATCACAGTGGCAGTTTTACTGGCAATGCCACAACACCATCCCTCAGAATTTCTTTTAAAGATAGCTGGGGGTGACCAGATTCTCCCATAATTTGATCTAGTGGCTGATCCCCCCATCTCCAGCAACTCCTTGCAACTGAGTTTAAACTTTCACTCTCCATTATTTCCCACCAATTTGTGATTCATAATATGACCTATTATTATGTAGAGACATAACCTCTCAAATCCAAATGATAGAAAACCAGGACAATCTATGAATTGTATTCTTATTCTAAAGGTTCATTGTTGAGAAAATGCTCGTGGCTTAGATGAAAGCTATTCAGAATTCACAAGACTAGTTGTCTATAGAATGCAAAGCCCACGGCACTCAAACAAACTTGCTCACACTGGGGGCTCTGGTCACCCCAGGAGCCTCACTGGCAACCTTAAGCTGAAGCTTAAGGTAAAGGCTCACAGGGTGGGGCAGGCAACTGGTGCACCCCAGTGAGGTCTGCACAAGTCGACCCAGCTCTGGCGTGATAGCTTTCCAATCAGCTCTGCTTCAAAGGCAAATAGTGATGGCAAAATTAAAATGTAGCAGCAAAGTAAAATGAAATCAAAGATCCGGGGAGAACTGTGCTTTCCGTTTGATTTCTCCCAGTTGAAAAGTCTTTCCAAGAACGCAAATGGAATGTTTTCTTTCACAAGACAGAAGGAAGTCTGGGAGGATTTCCTGTGAGTCCTGCAGTTTCTCTCCAGGATGTCACAGCATTAATGTGTTCAAAAGTGACAGACACATTCACTCCTAGGCCTTCAGGCCCCATGTCTGTAAAGAAGAGAAGATGCATGAGGCAGGCGTTTTGCACAGGGGTTGAGATGCAGTGTGGATGCCTGCTGCACACCCTGGGAGGCAGCAAGCGATGGCGCAAGTTCTAGAATCCCCTGACACCCAGGAGGGAGATCCAGATCGAGTTCTGGCTTCCTGGCTTTTGCCTGGCCCACCCCTGGCTACTGCAGTCATCTGGGGAATGAACCAGCAGGTGGAAGGTAGCCCTCTCTGTCTCCATCTCGCTCTCTGTGTGTGCATGCTTGTCAAATAAAATGAAAATAAATAAACGTTTATTATTATAAAGATGAGCAGGCAGGAACCACGCAGGGGGAAATGATCAGTGGACATATATTTCACAACATACGCAAATGAGTTTCACATGGGCCAACTATGTAACTAGAATGATAACAGAACTGGAATATTCTTATAACCTCATCATTCAGACAGCTTCCCTAAATATAACACTGGGCCCAGAAAAAAAAATCTACAAATGTGATTTTTTTAAAAAAAATTATTTCTGCATGAGAAACAAACCTGGATCATAAAATCAATACCAACAATTGGAAAAACATTTAACTCACAGAAAAGATAAAAGGGCCAACATCATCCTTATATTTCATGATCTTAAAGTTTCACGGAAGTTTCATGAGAATGTTTTCCTGCAAAAACGTGGAGGACGCTGTGATGAGAAAGAGAGGACTGTGGTAGGTTTGAGCAACCAAAGGATGTGGGGGCATAAAGCATTTGTAGCTAAAAAATAAAAATAAATAAACAAGGTTCAGAATTAAACACACCTGAGGGCAGGCACCTGTGTCCCACCTGGGACCCCTGGGTTTGACTGCTCCCTCTAGCCGTGGTCTCCAGCTTCCTGCTAGTGCAGACCCTAGGTCGCAGCAGTAATGGCTCCAGGAGCTGAGTCTCTGCCACGCATTCGGAGGCCTGCGCTGAGTTCTGGGCTCCTGGCTTCAGCCAGCCTGGAGCTACAGTGAGCACTGGGAGAATGAAGCAGTAGCTGGGAGCGCTTTCTCTTTCTCTCTCTCTCTCACAATAAATTTTTAAGTAAGTTTAAAATAAAATTATGCACTTGCTTTAAATCACTGCTCGGCCACATACAAGCTGAGTGACTATGGACAGTATTCCGTATGGCCTCAGTCAATGGTGGTTATCTTATCTAAGAAGTAGAAATATTAAGATCTTTTATTGTCAGTATTAAAAGAAGCATATGTAATGGCAGAGCCTACTATAAGATATAGAGTAATTTATAAATATCATCTATGTATTAATAAATATGTTTAAGCCTCTTCAAGTCGCGGTTGCTGTAACTTTCAACCTAGAAAACACGAATGTGTAGAGGTTTTGTCTCCATGTGGAACCAATTAGCGTTTGCCAGCAGAAAACAAAATGTTACATGCTAAAATTCATTCCAAACCGTAAAGTCCGTTGATAATGTCCAGAAAACACAAACAAACACAGAGGCTATAGCAAGATCTGGCATTGATTTAGCCACAACACAACCAGATATTTCTGGTTTGATTCAGCCATATCCAGGTAGGATTAAGTGGCGTGCCAACCTAGGCTGAGCAAGTGGCAGTCACACCACTGTGTCCCGAAGAAGCACCTACTGTCCTACTGTTAGGTGACCAGATCAGGGCACTCAAAGTCCCTCTTCAACAAGAGCAGCAGCACTGCCACCGAGTGACAGCTGAGACAGGGGAACCACATCCTTCCAGCTGGTCAGGCCCCCGACCAAGGAGTGGGCTGAGTCCTCTCTCTCACACCCTGCACAGTACACACGGTGGCCTCAAATGCACCTTCAGTTCCAGTCCCTTTGGCCAGCCCTCGTGAGAGAATGCGCAGTCCAACCCCCTTCCCTCTCATCTAGATTACTGCCCTGCAATGGATGCTAGCCGGCCTCCCCCGACCCACGTCCCCACACTCTGTGCCCCACGGCAGTCAGGGGCGTCCTGTTAAACTATAATCACACCCTGTCTCTGCTCAAACAAAAGCCTGCAAGGATTCCTCCAACTCACTCAGATGAAACCCAAAGCAGTCACCACGGAATACCAGCCCCCCACCCGCCACGGCGAGGGTCTTTGCCACCTTTCCTGTCGTCGGCTCCCGTCCAGCCTCAACGGCCCTCTTGAGGGGACTCAGACCTTCTAGATAAGCCCCTGTCTCACGGGGCATCTGCAGGTGCCCAGACTGCCCCCTCGCCAGCACCTGCACAGCTCATTCTTCACCTCTCTCAGGTTCTAACTCAAGAACCACTTCCTCTGGGTCACAGGTACACAGCGGCTCATGTCACTGTCTCTACTTTGAAGCTTTTACATATTTGAAAACACAACAACACAAACACCTTTATTTAAATCCGCTTCTCAGAGAGGCCTGTCCCTGGCCAACCCATCTAAAAGCCCACACTCCCGGCAACCTGACCTCTCTATCCTCCGCCTGCTGTTTTGTTCATTATCCCCATCTAACATTCCGTTTTACTTTTTGTCCATTATCTCACTCCCCTCCAGAGAGTAAGTGTCACATCGGCATGGGTTCTTCATCTCTTCTGTTTGCGACCATCTCCCCAGCGATTCGTCAGTCACTGAACGAAGCAGCAGGTGCGTGAGCCCACACACTCTCTCACAAACGGTCCTCTTGTTTGGTGGCTCCTGCTCTGCTTTGGGACCTTCCGCTTTTCATTCTCAGAAATCCCCAGCAGACCTTTCAAGCCATGTACAGAGAGACACTACCGTCCACTCCAGGGAGCTGAGAATTTCCACTGTCACTCACCTAGGACTGAAGTTCACAAAGCAGGGAGACCCAAGTTCAGTCCCACTTCTCCCTCATCCTTTGTCTGCTGTTTCACGCGACGCTCACCCAGAAACAACAGGTGCTGAGGAGCAAGACTGTACAGATCCCATGACGAACAGACTACAAAGAGAAGGAACCCTGGCTCTTTTTTCTGGGCCATGGCAGCAGCTCACAGCCAAAGGGGATAAAATACATGGCAGTCACAGGAAACGGAACCAACTTGAGACATCAGAGGAAGAAGAGAGATCAGAGAGAGTTATTGACCCCAACTGTCTTCACAGAAAAGAAACTCTCAAAAGCTGTAAATTGTCTGTAGTCAAGAAATGGAATCAATGGAGGTATTGACTGAGGGCTGACTGGATAAAGAAAACATGGTGTATATATATGATGGAATATTATTTAGTCATAAAAAGAATAAAATACTGGCATTTGTGATGACATGGATGGAACTGAAGGATGTTATATTCATCAAAATAAGCCAGACACAAAAAAGACAAATCTTGCATGTTCTGTCTCATGTGGAATCTAAAAAGGTTGATTTTTATAGAAGCAGAGAGTAGTCTAGTGGTCATGAGAGGCTAGTAGCATGGAGGGGAGGGGCGACACAGGAAGCTTGGATGACAGGTTCCAAAATACAATCAGGAAGTCAGAATAATTTCCATTGTCCCACAGCACAGCAGGACAATCATAATTTAAAACAATTTATTACATATTTTTATAGTAAACCTCCTCTAGGAGAGAAGGGCTTGAAGTGATCAATATTTAAGGGGATGGGAATGCTAATTACCTGGATGTGATCATTATATATTGCATACACATACTGGATTACCACACTGTACCCCATAATTATGTACAACTGTTATACATCAATTAAGATGTTTTCAATGTGAACTACGGTTCTATAAATTCAATGTCTGGGATCTGGCACAGACCCACTGCAGACTGAAAGTACTTGTTTCCCGATGACCCAAAGTCACAGACTCACAGCGAAGGCAAAGGATGGACCTTGGACATATCAATAAAGGATTTAACCTGACGCCAGCAATGAGATTCAATTCTGACATTCACTGAGCGCCACCAGGGGGAGCCATACCCTTCTGTTAACTCACACCTACCTGTGTTTTGTACCAAGTAGATGACCAGGTGACAGGCACGAGCCCTACACAGGTTACAGATGGAGTCATGTAATGCCCACGATGGGCAATGCCCAGATACGGTCAGTTACCTGGACAGCCCCGTGGATGAACACCGAAGTGAATGAAAGACTCATTTGTTGGGAGTCAGGGAAATGCATAGTGACATACTGCCAATGCTGATAGAAACTGTACACAGGTTAATGCTGTTCTTATACTTTCTGTGGTTGAACTGAGAAAACAAGCCAGTCAAAGGGTGATTTACAATAGCATGTAAGAGTTAACTAAAACTTGGCTATCCCCAAAGCACAAACCACATGACATGAGATTATCAAATTTAGGTCTAAAATCCAAATCAATTTCAGTAATTTAAATAAGTCACAAGGGGGACGGAAGAAGGTTCAAATGACAGCTCTCAATATAGCAGGTGGCTGAAGAATGGGTACAAATCCTGACTCCACCATCTGATGAATATGGAACTTTAGGTAATTTCCCTAGCCTCTCTAAACCCCATCTTCTCTAAAAAGTTGGGCAAAACTAGTATGTACCTCACAGAACTAAAGTCATGAAAATTAAATGAGATAATACATTTAAAGCACTTCCTATAGTGGCTGGCACATACACTCTGTACTCAGCATTGTTAATAATAGTGTGGTGATGCAAGGGGGAAAGCACACACACACACTCTTTTCTGGATGTTTACCTCTCCTGGATGACTATCTCCTTAATGAAAGCAGTCTCCCAGATGTCATGTAAAGAGGTCATCTAGCCAAGCCAGTCCCTCACTCTCCTGGCTGAGCCCTGCTACCTGTACCAGGGTCAGATGTAATGTGTCATGGTTCAGTCCCGATCCTTCTGCATCCATGCGATCGGAGGCCTGCAGAGCAATTCTCAAACTGGAAATCCAGTCACGGTCACTGCTTCCTCATGGGATCTGCAGAAGGCAACGGTTCTCTTTGAGACGGTGGCTGTCCTTGTAAAAGTCTGAGGCCAGGATATCCCCCCCCACCCTCCTCACACAACAGCTTGTAGAAATGGCGGGGCTGCTGTATTAAAATATGCACGCAAGGGGCTGACGTTGTGGCATAGCACGCTAAGCCTCCGCCTGCAGCACCAGCACCCCATATGGACGCCGGTTCTAGTCCTGGCTCTTAGTTAACAGCCTGAGAAAGCAGTTGAAGATGGCCCAAGTGCTTGGGCCCCTGAGCCCATGTAGGAAGACCCGGAAGAAGCTCCCAGATCTTAGCTTTGGATTGGCTCAGCTCCGGCCATTGCAGCCATTTGGGGAGTGAACAGTAGATGGAAGCTCTGTCTCTCCCTCTCTCTGTCTGTAACTCAATCTCTCAAATAAATTTAAAAAATCTTTTAAAAATGCAAATAAAACTTCCGCGACAACCAGGTGTTGGATGAACAGTGGTTATACCTGCAAGTGATGCACTGGTGGCAAACAAGAGCTCCAGGACCAAGGAGTCTCCACAAGGGGCCATGAGACTGTGGAGCTGCTACTAAGTATCTTCCTGTTAGTCTCAGCCTGTAGGGTGGCGGGGAGAGCCAGCTGCTGGTTGTGGTTCTGCAAAGCCTGCCCCAGCCTCAGTAGTAGCTGCCCGTGGTCACTCCCACTGCGGCTGGGAGGTAGCAGAGAAAGAAGCTGCAGCTTAATAACTTACTGTTGTGGGGCTGGTGCCGTGGCGCAGCAGGTAAAGCTGCCACCTGTGGTGCCGGCATCCCCTCTGAGCACTGGTTCAAGTCCTGGCTGCTCCACCTATGATCAAGCGCTCTGCTAATGTGTCTGGGAAAGCAGTGGAAGATGATCCAAGTCCTTGGGCCCCTGTACCCACATGGAAGTCTTGGAAGTAGCTCCTGGCTCCTGGCTTCGGATCGGCCCAGTTCCAGACCTTGCAGCCATTTGAGGAGTAAACCAGCAAATGGAAGATTTCTCTCTCCCTCTCTCTATCTGTCCTTCCCCCCCCTGCCCTGTAACTCTGCCTTTCAGATAAATAAATAAATCTTTAAAGAAAAAAAAAAAGCTTGCTGTTGCTACTCCCACAACAGTAGCAGCACAGGCTGCTGGCCATTGTCCTGAAACCTTTTCTGGCTCCCGCGGTAGCTGTCCATGGTGACACCTCAAAGTGGCTGGAAGATACTAGAGCATGGATCTGTGGCTGAATAATTTTCTGTTGTTCTCACACCAGTACAGTGGGGGCAGCTGATGGCTGGTTCTGGCCCTGCTCTGGCCCAAACAGTAGCCGTCCATGTCCACAGCCCATTGTGGCCAAAACCTCTTCTCAGTGTTCAAAGCTTTGCTGCAGCTGAAATTGCCTTCCTCTGTCCCTTTGGACGTGTTACTTCTTCCTTACTCTTCTGATCGGCCCAGGGAGCACTATGATTCACAGGCTATCCAAATAAACAAGTTCTAGTTCAGGATTAATCTAGATGTTAAGATCTGAACAAGATGAGTGCATCTTCCCTGGGTCCCAGGGTTGCCACGGTGCTTAATTTGTGGAAAAACAACAAACAGCTCAGATCAATATGAACGGATGCCCCGAAGGACCTTGCACAACAAAGGATGGCCCAAGTTCAGGCGAGGTTCTCCGTGCACTTGAGTGGACGGACGATAGCTGGCTAACCAGATCCGAGCAGAAGCACGGCTTCACATCTAAATTTCATTAAAGGCACAGCTGCAGAATTACTCTCGGCAGTCAATGTTCTTTAATTCTACCTCAGAATTCCTCTCCACTTTTTCTTCCCCATTCTGTGTAAGCAATTTTATTTTACCTCTGCCCATACATCCTGTTTTAAATTGGCTTTAACACTGTTCTTCTCTGGTATACTTCCAAATAACTGAAAGGAATAATATCAAGTGGGGAAAAAAATAAAAGAAAAATAGAGCTGTATAATTCCATTCTCCACTTAGATCCCAGATCCATCATTCAGCTTCCTGTCTATAAACAGGTGGTTAACAGCGGATGTCATGAGACAGCCATGTGACAGGTACAGCAGGAAACCCAGGACTGGGCATGCATCCTACCCACAGACCTGCACAGGCTGAATACCAAGATCTCACTCTCCCAGGGATGCAAGTCTATAAATAGCAGAGTGATGATATCATCATCAGCCAGCCTGTTGCTGTTCAGCTGTCAATTATTTTTAAAAGAGGTTACAGAAAAATTAATAGATGGTGGTAAATTCTGTAGCATCATTTAACCATGAACTAGTGCTAGCTCACTGTCTCTCACCCTCTGTCACACACACACACACACACACACAGGGAGATTTTAGTGGCTGCTTTTTGAAGCGAAGATTCCACCTATCTGAAAGCCCAGCCCTCCACACTGGAGCTCTTGTGTCTAACCCAGCCCTGGTGCTCTCTCGATGGAAGCGAGGGAGGGAGTGATGCACATGTACTGCTCCCGAGCACTGCCTCCAGAAAGATCTGTATTGGATAAGGAGAAACTCTGGGTTCAGTCTTGAATGAGTAGCAGGCTGTGAACCTTTACAATGGATCTAACACGTTAAAGAGAACTCAAGTCCCTCTCGCCCCTGTCGTGAAGGGAGCCCTAGACTGGATATCAAGAGAAAGTACCTGGGGCTGGAGCCTCCACTTGTCAATGACCTTGAACAGAGCTGCTGACCTCTTGCATACCGTCAGCTAAGCAGTGACCGTTCTGCACCTGGAGGCCAAGTCTACAGAGGACACAGGATGCTGTGCCTATAACACAGGGTTCTTGAGGCATACCCTTAACCCTCAGGAAAGCACCACCAAGTGTGTGTCCTGTCCACGCTCTCACTCTTCCCGATGATTCCATCCAAGCCCCGAGCTGATGTGAGGCACCAAGCCACCTCTGAAGGTCAGAAAATGTCACCTTTTCCTGGTCACTGTGGCTCCTTCACACTTGGGCCATCTTCCACTGCTTTCCCTGGCCATAGCAGAGAGCTGGACCCATATATGCCCATATGGGATGCCAGCACTTCAGGTAGAGGTAGAAGCTTTACCCGCTACACCACAGCGCCAGCCCCAGGAGTCATGCTTTAAAATGCATATATGTGTGCATCTACATTTATATAAGTGGCAACCAGACCAGCATGTGGAGGGGCATCTGCTATTTTAAGAACCAGCTCCAGTGGTAATCTCCTAAGTGACGCCACTGGCTGGCCACATGCCCTTGTGTCCAGGAGAGGCTGTGGTACTTTTTATTCAAGTCACACTGAATGCCTCTTACCAACCCATCCATCTTAATCAGTAGCAGCAGCCTCGCAGCCAGGAAGGGATAGGGGGAGGGCGGCATGAGGGCAGTGGCGAGAGGTGACGTCATAGAGGAAGGAAGGAAGGAGAGAAAGAGGATAGGGGAGAGTCAGTGGGGAGGGGAGGCCAGGCCCAGGCCCAGCTGTCACACACCTTGGATGCCACCTTCCTCTGTGTGAGTCCCTCGGCCTGGTGGCTGGATGCCCGGTGAGCCGGCCTGGGGCCTGCCTCATCAGGTCAGGCATGCTGCATCTGAAGCCACTGATACAGGGGCGTGCACTAGGAGACAGGCATGGCTCTCCCCGGAGGACCTTCGCATCCCTCCCACGCCGGGAGCCTTCTGGTCATCTCACCCACTCCTACCACCCTGCTCTTCCTCCGCTGCCCACTCCCATGTTTCTGGTGGAGTCCGAGCATCCGCACGCCCCTGACCTCACCCAGCCTCGGCCCTCTGTGTGCAGGTCAGGGCGGGGCCTGTGGGGAATTCTCAGCTGCAGGGCGCTGCGTACACCAGGGCTGCCCTTATCGTAGGCTTTGGGCCCTGTTTGCTGTTTCGCTCACCTGCTGCAGATGGAGCCCAGTGGAATCCAACCTCCTCGACTGGGCCCCTGTGAACCCTGGCAGCCCTGGGCAGGGCCTCCAGTGAGCTGGGAGCTGCAGTGCCACTGCAAAGCATCCCTAGCGCTCTCCTGCCAGGGGGCCGCTGAGAACCCAACGCCTGGGGACATCAACAGCAATCTGAGACCTGAGCCTGTCGCAGACCCTGTGGTTCCGAGTCCGAGTTACCACAGGGCCTGGGCCGCTCCTCCCTGAGGGCAGCACTCAGCTCAGCCCACTCAGCTGCAGCCAGGGCTCCCCACACAGCTCGGGAGCCCTTTGGGGGCTCGGTCCTCCTGGGGGCTTGGCCATGTCAAAGTGCAGGGTTGGCAGGGGACCCTCGGGAACAGTTTCTACCAGAGGAAGGGTGACGGCCCTCATGCCGGGTCACCGTGAGGTCACATCTGGGAACCGGGGTCTGTGATCAGCGGTGGAGAGAACCTGCGCACTCAGGGGCCTCAGAAGAGATGGCGAGGTGCTAGGATCCTGCTCTGTGTGTACACGTGCATTACATCTTCAGCAAGGAAAAAACAGACCCATTTCACAGATGAGGAAATGAACTAAGGAGGCAAGGGTAACATGTCTGAGCTCAGAGAACTAATAAATGACGGAGCTACAATGCAAATAAAGGTCTGCCTGACTGCAAAGCTCTTGACCTGTCCACTTCATCCCAGGAGAGACAGGGACAGCCGGACAACAGGAACACAAGGTGTGGAGGAGACAGAGCAGTTTACCTGTAGATGCTCACACGTCAGCCAGCCAGGCCATTGAATGGAGAAAACTCCACCTGATCTGTACTCTCCGGGCCCCTGTAGACACAGCAGCAGGCAGATGGGGGCTAGAGCACCCCTGCCACAGCCCGGCCAGCCACTGCCGCCGCAGCATGGACAAGGTGAGAGGCAGGAGGAAGTGGCCACAGTGAGCTGGTAGGCCTGGTGTGTTAATGCACACGCCAGCACTAGAACACAGGAGAGCTGCCTACCAGGGCTGCAAGGGCCCGGGCGTGGGATGAGTAGTGGAAGAAGAGCAGAGCGGGTTCAGCTGGACGTGCAGCCTGGTGGCCCCAGAAAAGACCTTCAAAGACAGGGCCCTCGGGGCACCCCAGGCACCCCAGGATCGGGCTGCTCAGGCCTTCTCAGGATGTCCCCACGCGACTGGCTCCATGACTGAGGGCCCTGAGCTGCCCGCGGCCTAGAGCAAGGCTACCTTGTGCTCCCACCTCACCACCGAAATGCTGTGCCACCAGGCCTGGCCGCTGACCTCTTCATGAGGTCAAGTCCCTGGAAAGCGAGGGAGGTTCTGTGGACAACTGCGTCTGGTCCCCAGCTGTCTACGCTCCATGGCAAGGGGACAGCCCT
The DNA here is from genome assembly GCF_964237555.1 of Oryctolagus cuniculus. Taxonomy (NCBI): domain Eukaryota; kingdom Metazoa; phylum Chordata; class Mammalia; order Lagomorpha; family Leporidae; genus Oryctolagus; species Oryctolagus cuniculus. The sequence goes on along the minus strand of NC_091433.1, from coordinate 43,539,168 downwards.
GCTCAGAGAGTGGCCCTCGCCAAGCTCCAGAGCCTGCTGCCTTTGGGTAGCTGCATGGGAACATCAGTACTGCTAAGAACAGAGCCCGACTCCATCAGCAGAACTCCAGGATCTTACATCTGCCTTTGCCCCGGCTCCTGAGCTCACCTGAGCTCCTCTCTGAGACTCTTGCCAGGGGGCTGTTCATCTCAGCCTGAATGGTTGCCCAGCACAGGGACCCCCCCAGAGCCAGACACAGCGGGTGGGGCTGAGCGGGTGCCCGGGAGGTGGTGGGGGCTTGGTGCCACTCACCTTTCCTATTGCATGGGATTGTGAGTGTGAAGTAGACCTGTGTCACACACATGCTCTGCAAACTCAAGTTCATCAGAATCTGGTCTCCTCCTGTGCCCAGGTTCACTGGGAACAAGAAGGCTGGACCATGGTGACGGGGCCCATAGACCAGAATCAGTCTGTTACTCCATGTTTGTTGGAATCTTGAGAGGTGACGCATCTGTACACATCCCACTGCCATGGTCGGAATGCTGCTGTCCTCCAAGATTCCTGGGTTGAAATTCTGACCCCATGGCCATGATGTCAGCACATGGAAGTCTTTAGAAGGCCGTTACGTCTGCAGGGTGGTGCCCTCTTGAATGGGATGAATTCCTTCTTTGAAAAAGCCCAACGGGGCTTCCTTGCACCTTCCACCACGTGAAGACCCAGCACGAAGGTACCTGCATAGAACCAGCAAGCAAACCCTCGGCAGACATGGAAGCCCCAGCACCCTGCCCTCGGCCCCCCTCCCGGCCTCCTGTTGCTTAGGAGCCTCCAGGTCCATGCACTCTGTTACAGCAGCTCAGACACACTGGTCAGGGATTGCCCACAGACCGCACACTTTCCCCTTCGCCAGCTTTGCTGTGAGCGCTAAGGCCAGCGGGACGTGACTGCATCAAAGGAAACACCTGCTGTCCCCCCTGGCCTGTGTCCCAGATGAGTCACCGCCTCTCGGACCTCAGTGCCCCTATCTATAGGACAAGGGGGGATTAAATACATCCTCTCTGGAACACCCCTCAGGAGGAACATTCTGGAAGCCTTTACTTCAGATCCATATAGACATAAGGAGGGAGAATCTGTAAAGAGAGCAACACCTAGAGAACCAAACACTCTTCTCCAGCGATCATGATCTATTATCAACCTCTCAGATCAATCACACTGTCCATGGCTAACGCCTAAAACAGCCCTCCTGTGGTTCACCAAGACCTTTGTATTCCACGGCCAGGCCCGTGTGAGGGTGTGCGGAACAGTGGCCATCCTCAGCTACATCTCAGCTGCTGTCACAGCCCTGGAAGTCCCTCTCCTCCCGCGGGAATTTCTGTCCTCCTCGATGACAACTTCCGGCTGCCCCCTGCGGATCTGAGGCAAGGCTTTGGCTGCTTTGCCGTGCTCTCTGCTTCTGTTCCTCCTGTTCTCCACAGCAGCGCGAGGTGAGTGAGAAGGGACAGAGCACATCTCTGTCAGAAGGAGAAACTAAAGCTTCCCAATCACACTTTTGCTGCGCTGCTTTCCTTTTTGAAGACGAAAACTACACCCACCATCCTCATTCACTTAGATCTTTGTCTTCCGTATCTAGAGATGGAGCAAACGCAAGTGTGTGTGTGTGTTGTGGGGGATTCATGTGTGCCCGTGTGTGTGTGTGTTGTGGAGGATGCATGTGTATCTGTGTGTGTGTGTGTGTGTGTGTGATGGGGGAGGTATGTGTGTCCATGAGTGTGTGTGTTGGGGGGATGCATGTATGTCTGTGTTGGGGAAATGCATGTGTGTGTCCACGTATGTGTGTGTTGTGGGGGAGGCATGTGTGTGCGCACATGTTGGGGGGGAGGCATGTGTGTCCATGTGTTTGTGTTGTGGGAGACGTATATGTGTCCGTGTGTGCTGGGGATGCATGTGTGTCCACATGTGCATGTGTGTGTTTTGAGGAGTACATGTGTGTCCACATGTGTGTATTGGGGAGGCATGTGTGTCCATGTGTATGTGTTGGGGGCATGCATGTGTGTCCACGTGTGCATGTGTGTGTATTGTGGGGGAGGTATATATGTCTGTGTGTGTGTTGGGGGATGCATGTGTGTCCATATGTGTGTGTGCTGGGAAGGTCTATATGTCCATGTGTTGTGTGTGTTGGAGGGAGGCATGTATGTCTGTATGTGTGTGTTGTGGGGCATGCATGTACATCCACATGTGTGTGTATTGGGGATGCATATGTGTCCATGTGTGTGTGCTGGGGGGCATGCATGTGTGTCCACGTATACATGTGTGTGTATTGGGGGAGGCGTGTGTGTCCACGAGTGCATGTGTGTGTGTTGTGGAGATGCATGTGTGTCCGTATGTGTGTGTGCTGGGGAGGTCTATGTGTCCATGTGTTTGTATGTGTTGGGGGGAGGCATGTGTGTCTGTGTGTGTGTGCTGGGGGGCATGCACGTGTGTCCATGTGTACATATGTGTATTATGGGGATGCACGTGTGTTCATATGTATGTATTGGGGAGGCATGTATGTCCACGAGTGCATGTGTGTGTGTTGTAGAGATGTATGTGTGTCCATGTGTGTGTTTTGTGGGGGAGGTATATGTGTCCATGTGTGTGTGTGTGTGTGTTGGGGGGAGGCATGTGTGTCCATGTGTGTGTGTGCTGGGGTTGCATGTATATCCACATGTGCATATGTGTGTTGTGAGGAGTGCATGTGTGTCCACGTGTGTGTATTGGGGGAGGCATGTGTCCATGTGTTTGTGCTATGGGAGAGGTATATGTGTGTGTGTGTGTGTGTGTGTGTGCTAGGGGATGCATGTGCATCCACAAGTGCATGTGTGTGTGTTGTAAGGGGTGCATATGTGTCCATATATGTGTGTATTGGGGGAGGCATGTGTGTCCGTGAGTGTGTTGTGGGGGAGGTCTATGTGTCTGTGTTTGTGTGTACTGTGGGGGATGCATGTGTGTTCATGTGTGCATGTGTGTGTAGTGGAGATACATATGTGTCCATGTGTGTGTGTTGTGGGGGAGGTATGTGTGTCTCTGTGTATTGTGGGGATGCATGTGTGTCCATATGTGTGTGTGATGGGGAGGTCTGTGTGTGTGTGTGTGTTGTGGGGGAGGTATGTGTGTCTGTATGTGTGTGTGCTGGGGAGGTCTATGTGTCTGTGTGTGTGTGTGTGTGTGTGTTGTGGGGGAGGTATGTGTGTCTGTATGTGTGTGTGCTGGGGAGGTCTATGTGTCTGTGTGTGTGTGTGTGTGTGTGTTGTGGGGGAGGTATGTGTGTCTGTGTGTCTGTATGTGTGTGATGGGGAGGTCTGTGTGTGTGTGTGTGTGTGTGTGTGTTGTGGGGGAGGTATGTGTGTCCATGTGTGTATGACAGGACTGCAGTGCTCCATAAGAAAGGAGTGGCTGTAGGGAAATGACTCTTCAGCCTGCCTTTGTCTCCACCCTTTTCCCCATCTACCACGCACATGCACCCCACACCTGCCTTCTTCCTCCTCACACACAAGTTCTTTCCAGGGATGACACTCAGTGTTCCCAAACCTCTTTTCTCAAACTGCCTCATTTACACTGACTCTCATAGACTTCATCTGCATTTTATTTAAGTAATTATTCAGGACTGGCCGTGCCACGTGCTCAGCCTGGGACCACCACAACAGGGATTCCTGATAGGCACCCAATTCTTTCTATGCATCCAGGGCCTACAGACCATGAGGGTATGACTGGGGTAAAGAATACTGAGTGGAGGGACCAGTGCTGTGGCATAAGGGGTAAAGCTGCCGCCAGCAGTGCTGGCATCCCATAGGGGCGCTGGTTCCAGTCCTAGCTGCTCCACTTCTGACCGAGCTCTCTGCTGCAGCCTGGGAAAGCAGTTGAAGGATGCCCAGTCCTTGGGCCCCTGCACCTGTGTGGGAGATCTGGAAGAAGCTCCTGGCTCCTGGCTTCAGATTGACCCAGCTCTGGCAATTGTAGCATTTGAGGAGTGAACCGCTAGATGGAAGACTCTCACCCTCCCTCCCTCCCTCCCTTTCCCTCTCTTTGCCTCTCTGCCTCTGTAACTCTGCCTTTCAAATAAAATAACTATTTTACATTTTTTTTAAAAAAGAATACTGAGTGGAAAGTGGGCAGCGATGGAACTGAAAAGGCAGGTTGATCCAGATGATGCAAAGCGCCTGAGATTTTGAAGGACGAGAAGCTAGCCAGGGCTGCCTCTCGCTTCTCCCAGAGAATCCCACGCCATAAACTCTGCGAGTAGAATGCCAGGCATGATTAGGGCTGATGAGCGAGAATGGGGAAGGGACTTTGCAATGACCTTGGGTAGCACACAAGGAGAGACCTGCCGCCAACTACAGAATGCCTCCTGGGGCTGAGGTCCTGATCCACTCTGTACTTCACAGACGAGAACCTTGAGCCAGGGAGGGGACAAGAGGTCTGGAGTGACAGCTATGTGTCAGCAGGGGGTTGTGGAATCACAAGTTCTCCTGAGCCACTGTCGGTCCCGTGCCCACTCTGAAGGTCACCTCTTCTCCACTGACGCAGCCGGCCCTCGGCAGACACTCCCAGAAAAACTTCCAACAGTGGAAGCAGCAGACAGGAGAGGAGTGGCGCCACACACACACACACACACACCCCTGGGTTGTCATTTTGAGCCTAATTGTTTTAACACCAGCTGTCACGTCTGCAGAATTCTTCTCTGGTTGCAGTGACCTGCAAGCTCTAGAATAAGGAGGATGAGGTTAAAAATAGCCCAAATTCCTAGAATTCACCTCTCCTTCTCACCCTCCCTTCTCCATCTTACTGACAGGCCTGCTAAGAACTCCACTTTACATCTATGAGCATAAAGCCAAAAGAGAGAAACTCAACTCGGATTTACTAGGAGAGGTACAGAGAAGTGGTGGGCAGGGCAGGGGCCGAGGGGTCTGGGGCCTGGGCTCTGCCTCCAGCAAAACAGGCAGGGAGCCTTGGTGGATGCTCCATCGGAGCCCAGGGGGTCGGCTCTCCCTCAGCACCCCCATCAGGGCGGCCAGGCAGGCGCCATTCCCCAGGGCTCTCTGCAGAGAGATCCACAAGTAGGATCTGGCCCAAGGGTGGTCCCATAGATGCTGTTCCTCTTGCTTCCAGGCAACAAGACAGCGAGGGACAAGCCAAGCATGCAGCCAGACATGCAGGCCAAACCCTGATGCAGACACTGCCTGCCTCTGTGCCTTGAGTCGCACTCCTGAATCCCTCCAGGTCCCGGCTCCCCATCTGTGACCCCGAGCTCCTGGGCCTGCTCTCAGGAGATAATTCAAGCATGAGGACCCTCCACGCCGCACTGGGAAAACAGCAACTCTGAAACACCTGCTTCTTTTCTTCGCCTTTCTATGCCCAGCTCTTGCACTCTTTCATCAAACGTGCCTTGGTGTAAGGGAGATTTGGGTCACGAGGAGTCCCTACGTTTGTGAAGGGGTTGTCATGGCATTGGTTATGACATTGAGAAATTGGCACGAGGCTTGCCTTCCGACTGTAAGGAAACAATTTATGAGTCATCTTAGAGATGTCATCTAGGGAAACAGTGCACAGGCATTCACGTTCTATTTTCCTGATGGAGGAAATGCTCCCATATGATGTCAGGAGAAAAATGCAAGACACAGATTGTATCTACAATATGTCTTCATTAATGTGAATGAAAATGCTAAAATGAAATTGGGGGAAATGTTGGCAGATGGTTTCTAGGAAGAGGCCTGATTAGTGAGGAGTTTTTCTTCATTTACACTTCACATGAGTGAGGAAGGTATCTGCCTGCCCCACCCCTACATGTCTTATACCAGAGTTCCACTCCCAAGGTCAGCATCAAACTCTCAGCCCAACATACTCATGTCGTAGATGAACAAAGACTCAGCGGATAAAGGGGTTCTCCCAGAGGCACTGACCACTGAAGACATGTTCTGGAAAGGAATCAAACCATCATGACTCCTGGTGCCATCTTCTTTCCAGTAATTCTGGATGGTGGTGGATCTGGGAGCTTCTTTGAAGCCATCGGAAAACAGCAGGAACACAGAGCCAAAGAGCAGCTTTACTGGCGTCCTCTAGTGATGAAACAGGGTCACTGCAGCCAAAGTTTGCAAGACTGCAATGATGTCCAAATAACAAGTAACGTTGCATTGCTTTCTTCTCCGCCAAACACTTACATATACTTCCAGATTTATATATATATGTATAATAAACATATATATATATATATATCTTATGTGTTATAGAGCACTAAGATTCCTAGAGATTCTCTTTATTGTTTCATCCTTTCAGGTGGAGAAGGCTGGTTTTAATTGGATGTGAAAGCTTGGTGAGGTGCTCAGACTGAAAAAGAAATCCCCAGATGAGATTCCACGGACTCTCTCTGGACACACGGTTATCTGTCTGGCCTTCACCTGATGCCCAAACCTCTTCCTTAGCTCAGCCTCTGCCTTTCTAATAGCCAAAGCCCCCCCGCCCCCCGTGCCTCGACTTCAGAAGGCGCACATCACTCTTATATATGAAAGCTGGATACAGAGGGGGAAAGAACAGTGCAACTGCTGGGCTTGCACAATGATTTAGCACAGGGGAGCCGAGAAACAGGATCACTGAGCAGGTGCTAAATGTTAGATGACATATACATTTTCTCTTCTTACTCAATAACAGCTCAACAAAGGAAGAACTCAACTTTTCCCGGGGAAACTGAGGCTTGGAAAGTGAAACAGTCACCTGCTCAGTCAGAGTTGTGACATTGCCTCTTTGTAACACACTCCTCTGAGACCCCCTCAAACAGAAGTCCAAGCAGACAGCTAGGAAGTGGCAGAGTCTAGATTCGCATTCAACGGCACTTCAAAACATTCACAGAAAATTGAATTAAAAGCTAAGTTTATTCTAGTGCAAAATTCCTCTTGAAATCCTTGCATACAATGGTCTTCAAAATGTTTTTGGAAAATATATATTATGAAAAAAAAACTATGCATGGATTTTAAAATGATTTGGCACCAAAATAAACTCAACATTTACTTAAAGCTTTTCACAGTATCCTCATATACTTAAACTCATTTACAAACATAACAAGTTCAGTGTAATTGGGCAGCAATTTATCTAATGCATAAAGGAAAAGTTCTCTATCTCCTGGAGCTGGTCCCTGGATACCAATTCTAGGCCAGGTGGGTCCTCCCTGACACTGCCTCTGGTCACCCATGTGTCAGCAAGGCCTCCACGTGTGCCCAGGGATGAGGGGTTGAGGTCACTGCTGCAACCCCAGAAACTCAGGCAGTTAGGATAGAGGGCAAAGAGAGAGTCTGGTGTGTGGAAGAGAAGATGGACCTAGGTACGAAAGGAATTCCTGCTCGTGCCTCCTTCAGAACCCACAGAACCCACTCTGGGCTGCTCGCGGCCACTCGGTGTCCAGAAGCACCAGGCTCTGGGCCTCCCAGGCCCAGCGAGAACTTGGAGAGCTTGGGTAGCACACCAGTACCCATAGTGCTTGCCCTTCCCTGGCCTGTGTCAGTATCATGACTGCATTCACCACCTCTCCTCCTCAAATAGCCCCTGTACAGGAGAAATGATGACCCCTGTCTTACAAATGAGCAAAGTGAGGTTCAGAGAAGCCAGGCAACCTGCACAAAACCCAACGTGGCACTGAGATTCGGAGCAAGAGTTTTGGGCTACAAATCCTGCCTTCTCTCTCTGCTGCTCCAGGCTACCTCATTGCCTCTATCCATAAATAACGATGCCAACATTTAATAACTGTTGTAGCAGACACACCTGAGGAGCTCTGGGACACAGAGAAGGCCCGTGATGTCGGACGAGAGGTTCACAAGGTTGAACGGAGTCAAGGTGAACCTGCTGGGAGGCTGTCATGTTGTCCTGGGGGAGAGCGGGATGGCCACGTACTTTAAGGAGAGGAGAGAGCAAGTTCACAAGGGGGAGTGGAGTTGGAGTGATGGGCAGCTGGGGAGCAGTAGGTCATGGAGCGTTACGAGAGGGAATGAGCGGTGAGCCAGGGAGAACAATGATGGCTATGCAGCACTTGAGGGCCTTGGCGGCTGCGCTGGGGAGACAAAGCTAAATCTTTCACTTATGAGGAGCCCTGGGAGTCTTGGGCCAGGGCAGTGAAATGCTCCAGTTGATGGTAAAAAGCTCAATGTGAGGCAAAGATGTATGGCCAAGGAGGTTTATGATTCTGATGTTTCTAAGAACCGCCTGCCAGGCCAGCGATAGAGAACTGGTTAAATTAGCTTGTTGCTCATCCACACAATGGAACACTCTGCAGTCATTAAAAATGATAACACGGGGAGCAGGCATTTGGCTTGGCAGCTAAGATGGCCTCACTCCACATCGGAGTGCCTAGGGTCAATTCCCAGCTCACTCCCAATTCCCGCTTCCTGCTAATGCAGACCCTGGGGGCAGCCACGATGACTCAAGTAATTGAGCTCCTGTCACCCACATGGGAGACTCGGATTGTGTTACTGGCTCCTGGCTCCATTTCTGGCTGAATCCCAGCTGTTGTGGGCATTTGAGGAGTGAACCAGCAGATGGGGGCGTTCTCTCTCTCTCTCTCTCCCTGTGTGTGTGTGTGTGTGTGTGTGTGTGTCTGCCTCTCAAAAAAATAAAATAAAATAAAATAAAATAAAATCTATGCTACAGCAATTTCCCTTATGGATACATATACAAATGAATTAAAAGCAGAGACTCAGATATTTGTACACTTGTGTTCACAGCAACACTATTCAGAACAGCCAAAAGGTGAAAGCAGACCAAGTGTCCATCAATGCGTGCACGAAGAAACACTATGTGGCCTGTACTTACAACGCAATAGCATTTACTTTAAAAAGGTGAGAAAAAAGGAAAATTCTGACACAGGGTGAGCCTTGAGGACGTTACGCTAAGTGAAATCAGTTCATCACAGAAGGATAAGTACTGAGTGATTCCACTTACATGAGGTACCTACAGTAGTCAAGTTCCTAGGAACAATGAAAAGGCTGGGAGGAAGGGAACAGGGCTATTGTTTAAAGGGCATACTTTTTTCCATTGGGGAAAATGAAGGAGTTCTAGAGATGATGGTGATGATGGTTACATTAAAAGGTGGATATGTTTAAGTGTGAACTACACACTTAAAAATGGTTATAATGGGGCCAGTGCTGTGGCGCAGTAGGCTAAGCCTCCTCCTGCGGTGCCGGCATCCCATATGGGCGCCAGTTCATGTCCGGGCTGCTCCACTTCCGATCCAGCTCTCTGCTTATGACCTGGGAAAGCAGTGGAGGATGGCTCAAGTGATTGGGCCCCTGTACCCACGCGGGAGATCCAGAAGAAGCTCCTGGCTCCTGGATTCAGATTGGCTCAGCTCCGGCCATTGTGGCCATTTGGGAAGTGAGCCAGTGGATGGAAGACCATTCTCTCTGTCTCTCCCTCTCTCTATCTGTAACTCTGCCTCAAATAAATAAATAAGAATCTTTTAAAAATGGCTATAATGGCAAATTTTGTTATTTATATTTTGTCGCTCCCCCTCTTCGTGGAGGAACGACACAGGACCCTGCGCTGTTCTTTCGTCTGCTCGGCCCTCCCCGGGTTTGCTGCTGGTTCTTCCCGGGTTGGCTACCGTCCCTTCCACCTCCGTGGAAGGGCAGTTCCCCCTGCCACCTTCCCCACTTCCGCGGGGGAGCGGCACACCGCCGGCCGGCTCTCTCGGGGGCTGCACAGGTGTTCCTTCAGATAGATGCTCCCCTTAGATGTTCCTCATGCATGTTGTCTCTCTCCTCCTTTATAGTCCTCTTCCGCCAATCCCAACTCTGCTACCCACACGCCGAGTACGCTGCTCTCCTCCAATCAGGAGCAGGTCCTACAGTTTGTTGGTTGAACTGGAGGCAGCTGTGTAGAAGCTGTTTGCTCCTCTCCCAGCGCCATATTGTGGGAGAGCAGATGCATAGAATAAGTCTTAATTCCAGTAACTTAGTCTAGTCCGAGTTGCTCCCCACATATTTGACCACAATAAAAAATGATACAGTTGTTGATTAACATGGAAATAGGCTACGATGTGTTGGTTAAGGAAAAGTATAATACATTATGCTAGAATCATCTTGTAAATATATATGAATATGCTAGAAAAATATTAAAAGAAATGAATCAAAATATTAATGGTGGCTATTTCTGAACTGTAAGACTACATTTTATCTTCTGCAAATCTATGTTTTTCAAAGTTTCTACAAGGGACATATGTAACTTAAAAGTATTAAAAGGGAAAGAAAGAAAGAAAGAAAGAAAGAAAGATAGATGGATAGATAGATAGATGAAGCAGATTGATTAAATGATTGAGTCCCTAGGGAGCAGGGTGAGCCGTGGCTTGGGAAGGAAGGAATGGCAGTGGGAGAGCCAGCATAAGAGGCAGACTCATTCATGCAGTGCCAACTCTGGGCAGCCATGGTTTAAAACTAAAGGTGGCTGCTTGGGGTGACTGGGACGGAGGGAACAGTGTACTGTCACTATAGTGACAGTTTTCAATGGTCACTCTCTATCTGTCTGTGAGATGCCCAGGATATGCCAGTCGCTGGAGAAATCGATATGACCAAGATGCTTTTTCTGTCCTCCAGGAATGTATGTCCTACTGTTGGGAGGGAGAAAAGTGAACTGCCGAGTGGAACGCAGCAAAGCACCTGTGGGTGTGCAGAGTCCCAGAGGTGACACATAGCAGAGAGCCATGCAATTAGGTAATGAATGGGGCTTTCTCTACATAGCTACTACTTGTAGGCATGCAGGCCAGGCCACAGGGCATGGAGTTCATTGTTCTAAGCAGAGGGACCTGTGTGTGCAAAGGCTCAGAGCACAAACAGAATCCAGCAGGACCCTACAAATCAAACTTGGAGTATTTCTTGAAGACCTCACAGAGTAAGGTGAGCACACACGGAGCTCTCTGCAGCTGCCTCTGCAGGTCACCTGTGCAGCAGCTCCCTCCCTCCTCTCTCTTACAGAAGTCCACCTCTGCTCTAGCCGCAACACAGAGCCTGCGTAACCAGGGCATTCACTTTTGCAGTGGATCCTGTCTCCCTTTGCTGGGAATTGGTGCAGAAAGGGACCTATGACAAACTTCTGGCCAATGAACCCTAAAAGGACCCCACTGGACAGCTTCTGGTGCGATTCTGCTGTTCACTGAAAGGAAAGAGTGGCCAAAGGCAAGGGTTATTTTATACCCATCCCCTTGTTTCTAGCTTTAGGTGCTGCTCTGATGTTTAGAGCTATGGCAGCCAATCCACAACCATGCAGGGCAGGGCAGGGCAGGAGAGTCAGAGACAGGGGTGCAACAACCTCACAGTTTCAAACTGCTGCCTCCTTCTCAGAACCCCCCTCTCTGGCACCTTGTCATGCACGATAACCAGATGCCTGTGTTATTAAGTCTCTCCATTCCCTGCAGCCAAGTACATCGTAAGTCATATGCCTGCCTCGAAACCAGGGGAGAATGTGAGAGCTTTGTTGGTCTGGCAGCAGAGCCTGGGCCTCAGTGACCAGCTGATGCCTGAAGCTGAAGCCTCCCCATAGCAGGTCAGCCCTCCCTTGCTGCCTCACACACACACACACGCACACACACCAGGAATCACAGCTGTGAACATAGCCTGCACCCAGCTATCATCACCATCACCATCAATACTGATGAGTCAGGTGCGGAACAGATGATGCCAAAGCCACAGAGGAGACAGACTGATGGAGTCAGCTCCTCTCTTCCCCCAAAGCTTGGTGGAAGAGGCAGGAAGCAAAACAGAAGGAGGCTCTACTTAGATTTCGTTTATTCATTGCCGCTGCCAGGGCGGGTACCTGAGGTCCATTTTCGGTGTTCCCTGGCTTCCTTCTGGGCCCCTTCTCCTCTCTGGGCCTGTTCCCTTTCCCTAGAGGTAGAAAAGGTCCAACTCAGGTGAGAGTAGCAAGCAGGACAGGAGCTTGAGTTTATGGGGGTGGCAGGCAGGGCTGCGGCATAGGGGGCCCAGGGCAGAGCAGGTCAACAGGGCTGAGCCCTGAGGGAGTGGATGACACTGGGGGAAAGACGTGAAGTAGGTGTCTGTCTTTTTCTGACTCTTGCAATCAGCTGTTCACCCAGGGAGCAGAGTGCAGGGAAGCACCAAGCAGGTCCTGCATTGCCTGTACCTCACGGGGAAACACCTGTTGGGGGGCTGCCAGCTTTACTCTCATGATGCCCTGTCCTACTCCAACACCCAAGATAGCTCCCACTTTCTATAGAATCAAGTGTGATCTCTAGACCAATCCTCCCCAATACCATCCCACAACAGCCTCATTTGGTCACATGGCTTACGCCATGCCACGCCTTTTGCACGCCAGACATTTTGCTAAGCACAACATATACACTGCCACCATCTCTCTCTCGGCAAAACAGTCTACTCAAAATTGTTAATCCAATTTAACAGGTGAGAAAACTGAGGCTCGGAACAGTGACAGTGACTTGTCCAGAATCCTAGAGCTGGGATTTGAACTCTGGCTCCAGACTCATGCTCCTTCCCACACTCCTCAGCCCAGAAAGGAGCCAGTCTACAACACAATGCGGAAAGCGTCCTCACTGAGCAAGCACGGGCTGCAACAGGAGCCAGGGCCACGGAAGGTGCAGTCCCCAGGAGACCAGCAAGGACTTCCAGGCTGGGGTGGGCTCGTGGGAGGAGCCGGCCCCTTTGTAAAATGGAGAGAACCATAGCTCCTAGCCCAGAGGAAAGACTGAATTCATAAACTCAAGTGTTCACAGCACCATGTGCAAGGAGCAGGAGTTCCGGAACCATTAATGTCTCCTACAGGTATTGGGAAGCTGCCGTGCTGTCATTATCACCATCACCATCACCATCACCATCACCATCACCATCACCATCATCATCAGCTGAGTGAACAGCAGACACGCACTACATTTGTACCTGAGGCTCCCAGCACCATGGGGGAGAAGAGGTGGAAATGCAAACAAAAAGAAGGTCCCCCCATGCTACTCCCCTTCCTACCCTCCCACCAGCACCCCTGCCCTCTCCCCTGCCTCTCCTCCTCCAATCTCCCCTCTCCCTTTATTCTGGATTAATCTGCTTCTAATCTTTCCTCGGGGTTAATCTTGCCTTCTCTGCTAATTCAAGGACCTTAACAGCTCCTTGACCACCACAGACGAACACATCTTATCTCATGTCAGGCCACCTCTCATCAATGGCTGCCATCAATGCAATTCCATTCTATTTACCCTCTGAAGTTCCAGGAGGACTTGCACAAGGCCTTGCTGGCAGGAAGAGGAAGCAACTTGCGAGGTGCAGCGTCTCCGCACAGAAGAGCCAGAGGGGACCTGATCCGCTGGTAGCTGGCAGGTCCTCCTTACCCCCCAGTTTGGAGATGACAGGAGGCCCGGAGAGGGGAAGGAAATTTGTCACTGCCACACCCGGCAGGTGGGATGCCCAGCTGGACCGACCCCGTCAGCCCCTGCCACTTGCCAGGCATTACAGGTAAGGGCACTGAGACTCAGAGAGGGCTAAGGACTTGGCCCTTACTTGCCCTGTGCTTTTCTAGGAGTCTGCCTCGGCCCTGCAGGTGTTGGCGATGAGTGCTTGTGTGTTCAAGAGGCTGGGCGGGCCAGACTGAGCAGGGCTCCAGGAAGCCAAAGCCTGACACTCTCTGTAGAGACATGCCTCGTGAAATGGCACTGCCAAGATCCGGCACGGGGCTGTGTCTCTGGCGGGCAGCACATCATCGGTTAATCCGGGGCTCTTAAAACTGGTGGGGAAGACAGGGCATCTCCCCTTTCCCCCGGTTGGTATGGAAACCGCCGCCCTCATATTTATATCAATTCTCTACCCACGCACTGCAGAATGATTGAAACAAAAATGAAAACCCACTTCACAGGGGTTCCTTAAGTGGGGGGCGTTTGCTGCCCAAAGTCCTGGGGCTGTGGAGGGTCTGCAGTGTCCTATCCTGTCTTCCAGCCCACCTGAACCCCAGCTGTTCTGCGTGGCTTCCTGTGAGGTCACCAACCTCCTGCAGCGTCTGCTCTCTTCCTCCGACATCCAGACATCTGTCTGCAAGGCAGACCCCAGTCCATCCCCGGCCACTGCATAAAAGCTCAGCTCTGTCCACACCACCACCACTCCTGGGGCAGACAGGCTGAACGCGCCAGCAGGGATTTGTCAGGCTCTCTAGATCCATCATAATCTGAGTATTTAAAGGTCCCCAAATGCCCATTTAGACCATCCACATTTTCTATCAGCCAGTAAATACTCCCAGACCCGGTCAGCATTTTTAAAAGGTCCTTAAATAGCTCATTTGCATAATCCATATTTCCCAAGCCCCTAAGCTTTTGTCCTCCCTACCCCATCTCAATCTTTATTATGCGTGAGGAAGAGAAGCCTCCGAAGGAGGGGAGTGGCCCTTCACTCCCCTTCGGAGAAAATTGATTCCTGTTTTTAAAACAAAACAAAACAAAAAGACCACATTTTCAAAAGCAGGCACGCAACTAAGCACCAAAGGAGAATATGTGGAGGGAAGCTGTTTACCTGGAAACGAAGGCAGGAAAATCCCCCGCAGCCTCCCAGAGGACACTCATTATGCAGCTGGCCCCTATTACGCAATACTCTCAGGAAGGTGGGCGCCCTCCCCGCCCCCAGCCCCTCTGCAAGTCGTGAGGAAGCCAGGCAGGCAGGCTTCCCTGGCCGCCTCTTCCAGGGTTAGTCTCTGCTAGGGAAAGGAAAGGCAACTGGTGAAATACAAGTCCCAGGGCCGTGGCTCATTTGGCGCAGGTGGGAAAGAAAGCCTTGGCTCAGTGTATTTCCTGAATCACGAGAACAAAGCCCCCAGCTAAGAGGTCAAGAGTAGGGACCGCCACACCATGCCCCTCCGCTCTCCGGGATGCAAAAGCTATGTCTTGCTCAGGTATCCGGGTTCCCCAGCATCTGTGACCACATGCAAGACATGGCCCAGTCCTCCCCAACACACTGGGAAGCCAAAAAGCGCCAGCCAGGAGGAGGGTAGAGGCTGTCTGGCTCTGCTCGCAGAAGCTTCTAGAACAGACAAAACCAACGTAAGAGGAGAAAAGTCAGGAGCACCCCCTGGGGCTGGGGGAAGCCTTTGGGGACACTTCTGGGGCTTGGGAACAGCTGCATCTGGGTGCTGCTGGTCTGGCTGTGCTTTCACTCTGGGAAATGCTCTGAGCTGTATTTTTTTTTTTAAAGTAATCCAAATTCCCCTCGTCCCAGTTTCGTGTTCCTTAGCATTGCTCTGAAATCCCCTCATGCTGCATTTTTATTTTTACTCCTTTGAGCACATCTGGGATGCCCAAGCCTCTGGAAAGAAGGATTATTTTCCCTTTATCCTGATTCTTGAGTATTTTTAGGATAGGTTGAGGGGGAGAGGGATACGTGGGCATCTCAGAAGGGACTGCCACAGGTGCCCTGGGAGGGAGCCCTGGTGAGAAGAGGGTGGGGGGTGCCGGCAGATTGGGCAAAGCTGCACATCTCCCCGCTGGGTGTCTCCGAAGCAGGGGTGGGCACCAGGCCAGGTGTCTCTGAGCATCTCCCACCTAGCGCAGACTGCAGGGCTGGCTGAGCTGGGGGCAGGAGGGCACAGGGTGAGAGCTGGATGCAGGGGGTGGGGGTGGGGGCTAGCACGCACCTCCTGCCCAGCCCCTCCCTCAAGGAACGCTCTAGACACCTGCGAAGCCTAGGGATCACTGACCCACTTTGCACCCGGAAGAAGCAGATGCTGGGGCTACAGAAGGGGTGTGCCGGGACCCCCTCCCCACCAATCCCTGCTCCAAGTCTCAACGTCTAGGTCGAGGGTCGAGGGCGACAAGGAAGGACAGTGCTTGACAAGCCCGGCTCTCTGACACCCTACTCCTCCTGTCCCCCTCCACGGCGGGGCGTGCAGCCCCCCAGGACACTAACGGTGGGCCACCGAGACCCAAGCTACCCCAAGAGGACCTTCTGGCCTACGGCGTCCCCTTTGTCCCGGCCCGGGGCCAGGGAGGGTTTGAGCTCCTCGCGGGCTGGCGACCCCGAGGCAAGTTGCGTGTTAGGGGGCTGTGGAGGGGGGCGCAGCGAGCAGAGCCACCCTAGCTCCCATAGGCTCGGCAACCCGTCGCCTTCGCCCCTGCCTTCCCACCCGGTATTGCCCGGGTCGTCACCAGGAAGTCGCAGTCTGCGCCACTAAAGCGCCGCCGCGGGCTGGCTGCAGCCACGCCGGGCCTCGGCGGGGCGTTCCGGGTGCCCTCCGCCTCCCTCGTCCCCGCCGCGAATGACATCATCCCCCTGGAGCGCCTGCCCGCGCCTCAGCCTTCCGCAGCCGGCGTCTGAGCTGCTCGTGGGCGTCCCTGTTCTTGTTCCTCACCCCCGCCACACACACACACCTGCTGCGAGCCAGCGCATGCATCTCTGCCTACCCACCGCCGCCACTCTCCCCGCGCCAAGCCTCCCAGCCCTCCCTCTAGATTCGCAGCCCTTCCTGGCTTCCACCTTCCCCTTAGCGCCTCCTCCGCCCAAATCCGAGTCAGCCACCTTTCCCTTAGATGGACGGATCTGATGACTAGGTATAGATGATAGAGACAGTCATGCATACGGACGGATCACAGATGGATGGACAGCCTGATAGGTATGATACAGAGGACAGGTGGCTGCACCAATATAAATACACAATAGTTATAGATGGCAGGCAGATGGAGACACGTGATGGAGACATAGATACTAATAAATGATGCATAATGATGGGAATATACACGGAGACACGTGATAGATACACAGAGCTGGCAGATACAGGTGACAGACATAGATGACAGATATTCACAGCGACTGATCATGGGGTGAGGAGGGAGGGAGGGAGAAAGGGGGGGAGGATATAGGAATAGATACAGAGAGATGTCCTGAAGGGACAACCCCGGGCCCCAGGGGTTCAGAATGATACCCAGACTTTGAAAATCTACTCAGCAGAAATGAGGCTATAGAATTCCAGCTGCTGGAGTGACACAGACTGTAGGGAGCTTCCAGTCCCTCTACACTGAACACAGCAACAGCTTGGCCTGGAAGCCCATGGCTGACAGCAGATGTTCGGGGTGGGGGGACTGCCTGTGAGCACCACCAGACTCGTCCACTCAGTCTTTGAACAAGCATCCACTGAGCCTGCTGCAGCTGCACGCTACACCAGGACTGATGGGCATACATGCTCACTAGGGGCAGACGCCCCCATCCATGCGAACAGGTGCCCTGGGAGAGGTTATAGACAGAGTGCTACAAAGCACAGGAGAGGGAGGCATTTCATCTGGGTCTGGAGGGTGGGCAGGGCGTTCCCAGGACAAGGAAAGACACATCAGGCAGAGGCACTGTATGTACCCAAATGAGCGTGCTTGGGGGGTGGGTGGATCACAAGCCCCTGACATGACAGTAGGGGCTGGGGTCAGAGAGAAGGACAAGGTCAGCCAAGGCCAGGTTGACAAGAGATTGAGAGCCAGTTTATTTCCTCTGTCACTGTCTCCTCTGCTAGAATTGTCCCCAGGCACCTGTATAGGGTGGACCCCTAGTCCTCAGGACAGGATGTGGCAATCCGAGAATCAGTGACCCTTTTGCAGAAATAGCTCTGGATGCTGAAGTGTCACCCTGCTGTCAGTAGGCCCTCCTTCTGTCTGACCTGAATCCCCCCCACCCCCGCCCCTCAGGGTGACTCAGTCCCTGGCTCCACGCTCCCTTCCTGCCACCAGCTACGACTCATAACTGGTTACCATGGAGACCCCAAGGAGCCTGGTTCACACCTGTCTTTCCTGATGGGACCTGGATGTCTAAATTGCTCCTGCAATGAATGCAGTGGGCAGCTGCCCACCTGCAGAGGTGTTTAACGGGCAGGACTTAGGAAGGGGACAAAGGAGGAAAGGGGGAAGCCTGAAGGAAGGTGCTCCCACCCCTGGGATCCAGGCTAGCATTTGTCTCTCTAAGACTTAGAGCCCCCAGAGGGAGGAGGACAAGGGAGATGAGGGCAGGAGCTGAGAGCAGAGGAGTCCAGTGTCCAGGGAGAAAGTAGGTGCCATGCCAGGTGTGTCTGCCGTTCCACACTACAACACACGGACACCTTTTCAGAACGTACTTGGGAGAGATGCACACTTATTTGTCAAATGGTACCCTTCGCACAAGTGGCACCACACATACAGAGCGCTCAAATACTCTTTCTGAAACACGGTCCATTTCTGTCCTGCTCACAGCCATCAAGAGCTCTCTACTACCAAGAAAGAAGATCCAACTCCTCACCCTGCCCTGGCTGGCCTGGCTGGCCTGGGCCCCCTTATAAAAGCTCTTCCTCATGATCCACCTAGAGACCCTCCTTGTTGTCCCTAGAGACTTCCCTCCCCCACTCCCACACCATAGCCTCAGCAAACCACGTCCTGCTTCCTAACGGTGTGGCCTCTCTGCAGCCACACTAATCTGGAGCTGACCTCTGCCTGGCCACCCTCACGCCACATCCACTTCCTCGAGTCATTTGCACCCTCACGGCTCAGTCCCAATCCTCAGGTCCCTGCCCCTTTCCTACCCCAGTTCAGACTCCATCCCTCTTTCTGGGTTGAATTCTGGACCCTGTGAGAGGACAGAGGTGTCAGTCCCGTGGCATGGACCCCCGCCAAGCAAGCACGTGGTCTTGTTCATTTCTGTGGCCCTCTGCCCCTCTGAGACCTAGTACAGGGTCAGAATCGATGTGAAATGCAGAGCACCCATCCACCCTACGCCTCCTCTCTGCCGTGGTTTTTAAGACCTCTACCAAAGTTCCACATTTACCCACAGACGCTCCACCCCTGGTAAAGAGACAGGAGCTCCAAGTAACAGAGGGGGCCAGATGCTTCCTACCGGGACTTCTGCTGCCCTTTGCAATTGAACTCCCTCCAGCCCAGCTCTTCACAGCTGCTGCTGTCCAAAGGGAGATGGGCTCCTGGGCTTTTCCTCTGGGGTTGTGACAGGGCTCTCTGGCATCAAGCAACTCAGGAGCAGGCCACTAGAATACAGTTGGTGTCTAGCTATTCCCAGGCCCAGTTCTGGGCCCAATCCCACATGCAGGTGGAGGAAGTGGCTTAGCAGCCGGCTCTGGACTCCAGGCTACAGGTGGCTGAGGCTGCAGGGCCATAACCCTGACAGGCACCATGCAAGCCTTCAGACACAGCCCTCAGAGGCAGAGGCTAACACAGTTAATTGGTTCCAACCTCCAGCTAAGAGTCAGCACATTGATTGGGTCCCCACAGGGCTCAGAACTGTGACCTTTGAGGATGCCTTACTTCCATATAAGCCTAAACCCAAGAAAGAGAAATCCAATTAAAGGTCGTGGTGCTCACTCCCCAGCTGGGTGGGAAGTGTGGCAGAAAAGGTGCGAGTTACAAACAGTGGAGGAGCAGCTACTGAGAAATCAGTGGAGAGGAGAAAAAATGGCCCTCTCCCCCGAGGTAGGGAATGGCACACTGTTCAAGGAAGGGCCAGGCCCATCTCAGCAGATGACGGGAGGCGTGGGCCTCAGTCCTCCCACACAAGGCATAGTCTCCTCCCCTTTCTGAGCAGGGCTGCATGTACCCTGACTCTCTGGAGCACAGAGACTCACAGGGCAAAGGGACTTCAGGTAAAGATCTCAGGAGTTGAGTTTGGGCGTTGGGTGGAGTCACGGGTTGGCCAATTCATATGATTTCAATGCAGGAAGCAGACACTGTGTGTGTATTCCACACCCAAAAGCAAGAGTCCAATCGCCTGTCATTCATCCAGCCCTACAGAGACAATCAGCATCTATCCAATGATCCAAAATTGAATCATTCAAGAATTCATCCAACAAATAAGAATGGAGTCCCGGCCGGCGCCATGGCTCACTAGGCTAATCCTCCGCCTTGTGGCGCCAGCATACCGGGTTCTAGTCCCGGTCAGGGCGCCAGATTCTGTCCCGGTTGCCCCTCTTCCAGGCCAGCTCTCTGCTGTGGCCAGGGAGTGCAGTGGAGGATGGCCCAAGTGCTTGGGCCCTGCACCCCATGGGAGACCAGGATAAGTACCTGGCTCCTGCCATCGGATCAGCGAGGTGCGCCGGCCGCAGCGCGCTGGCTGTGGCGGCCATTGCAGGGTGAACCAACAGCAAAAGGAAGACCTTTCTCTCTGTCTCACTGTCCACTCTGCCTGTCAAAAAAAAAAAAAAAAAAAAAAAAAAAAAGAATGGAGTCCCAGCTACATGCCAAACCCTTAGTAAGCTCCTTGTGACCCCCACCTCTCGCCCTGTACAATGGCAAGAGTTCTACCTATGCTTCATAGGGTGTTTGTGAGACTCGAACAAGAAAATGAACACCAAGTGTGCCTGCAGCCTGTGCAGGGTTATGCATATTCCAGTGAGCTGTGGCTTTGACGAGCACAGTCCTTTGGGTGTTTCCAAGATAACAGGAGTCCCACCCCAGAGAGACTCCCTCCCCTTCCTTGGTCCTTGAAAACCCAGCCAGGGAGCCCTTGATTGGCAATTAGGAGTTAATTCTCAGGCCATATTTGTCCTGCAAAGCCTTTTGCCTAATCTGAGGGTTTGGAATACATTTCTGAGAACCTTACAAAAATCTGCTCCTCCACCCCGCCTTGGATAGGATAGTAGGCAGGTAAGCTGGCTTCCCTATCTGCATCAGTTTCCACAACTGCACATTGGGATGGTAACAGTCCTCATCTCTTGGGGATGCTGAGAAGATCAGAGAGTCAATCTACGTGAAGTGCTTAGAGCAGCAGCTGGCACACAGGAGGTACCACATGAGAGTGAGCTCCTTACGACAATAATGCAACTCACCACAGAGAAGTGAGGATGCGGGCCAACCTTCTACAAAGGGATCCAAGGAGCTTCTGACATTAAGACACATGGACACATCAAGCCCTATTCTTCCCAAGCCTTAAACCACCTCCAGCCATCATCAGCTTCCTTGGGGGAAGAGATTGGGATCGCTCTCATACTCCCAGACCACAGACTCTCTGATCTAAGGCAACGCAGCCCCTAAGAGAAGACACTACAGATGTCACAGGAAGAGGAAGGGTTATAAAGAACCCTAGGCCGGCGCCATGGCTCACTAGGCTAATCCTCCGCCTTGCGGCGCCGGCGCACCAGGTTCTAGTCCCGGTCAGGGCGCCGGATTCTGTCCCGGTTGCCCCTCTTCCAGGCCAGCTCTCTGCTGTGGCCAGGGAGTGCAGTGGAGGATGGCCCAAGTGCTTGGGCCCTGCACCCCATGGGAGACCAGGATAAGTACCTGGCTCTTGCCATCAGATCAGTGCGGTGTGCCAGCCACAGCGTGCTGGCCACGGCAGCCATTGCAGGGTGAACCAACAGCAAAGGAAGACCTTTCTCTCTGTCTCTCTCTCTCTCACTGTCCACTCTGCCTGTCAAAAAATAAAATAATGACCAGGTGGATAAAAAGGTTGAGTTTTTATGCTGCAAGGAGCAGAGCAAGCGATACAAATATAGCGACAGACTGCTGAGTTTCTAGTTGCTGCCGACTCCCATTTAATTCCATCAGATTAAGGATGCTCTCAGTGTATCAACCCATAGGCAGAGGCACTGCCTTGTTTAAGTAATGGCTTCCATTCATGACCCAAAAATAAATTGATAGTCCTTTCTTCAGAGCCCAGTACAATTTATAGTAGCTGCTAGCCTTTTGTGCCTTTCAAGCAGAAAACAGTCCCAGTTCAGAGAGAGAGGGAGGAAGTTGTGCCCAGAAGTCCAAAGTCACCTAAGATCCCAAAAGCTCGAGTCTCCTAATAGAGACTTCATTGTCAAGCACATTAGAGTCCATGAATGCTACATAGTCCTGGTGCTACTTTCCATACAGACTCAAACGTTCCCTTCTCAATTTCCTGCTTCATTCCACTATGGTAACACTGACTTGGCCTCCAAAAACAGCAACATGCTAAGACACAATCCCTGCACTTGAGGAATTCTCGGGGTAGGCCTATGTCCCTGACCAAATCCCCTTGAACTTGCCTTAGTTCCATATAAATGTCCTTCCTCCTGCCTGCCTCACCATCATCATCGCTGGCTGGTACTGCCTACTTCACTCTGTGTTTCAGATGGCATTTTCTGTGCCTCTGTTTCCAGCGGAGCACTGGACTGGACTGGACTGGATACTGCAGACCGCCAAGGGAAGGAAATAAAGCCACTGGTCTGAACGAGATCACAGCCCACTGGGGAACGCTGTAACAAACACAACCGAAGCAGCTCTTGCCCTGGACAGCTTTCAGTCCGTGTGTCAAAGAAAGGGGCCCTCAACAAAATCCAGCGCTTCTCACTCATGGGATTGTGACATGGAACACACGGCAGCGGCCAACAGCGTAGAACGGTGGTATCAGCACTCTCAGGCCAGGTCCATGGGTGGTGACCAGGTCCCTTGTCCTGCCTGGGACTCCACGCCCAACCGCGGGAGAAGCAGTAACCTTGACTGTGCATCCAATGATTTCTGTTCCGCATGCAGCAAGCCAAAACTGCCCTGCTGGTCAAAAGTGGCCGAACAGTCCTGCTCGGCCCGCAGCAGAAGGTCTACACCAAGTGCGAGAGCACCTGATGACGTTAGGCAAACACTAGACGTTTGGTCTTGAGTACATGGGGCAGAGGCTGTTCCAAAACCCCACGCAGAGTGGCCAGTGGATGAAACGGGCAGGAAGGGCAGAGAGGACCCGTGTGCTGTCTCTCACCCCTTACAACCCACAGGAAGGTTGGTTCCTATTCGCCTTTTACAGACGCAAAAACTGAGGGTCACGGAGATTAACTAACCAAAGCAAGGGGTTGAGCCAAGACCCAAGCCTTTTCTCTCTAAAGCTGGAGTTGTTAGAACCACACCATGCAACCTACAAAAACAGATCATCTCTACCTTTGTCTTTGCTGTGACTATTTAATTCACCCATACTGAATTCCTCAGGTACCTGGGCAACTTCCTCCAGGTCCGAGGGCTGGAGCTTGGGGCTCTCATCCAGGATCTGGGCTCCTGAGCGGCAGACGCTGCACTCACAGCCACGCAGGAAAGGAACGCAGTGTTGCCCCTGCCTCCTCGGCCGCACCGCGCTTCCCGCCACCCGCAGTGGCCATTTCAGCTCCAATTTGCTCAAACTCCAGAACAAAGGCTCAGGCTCGGTCTCTGATGTGCAGAACAAAAACAGAGACAGGGACTGTCTCAATCCCTGGGGCCTGCGGTGAGGAAGCAGGCTGGCGGGAAGGGCGGCGCCGGGGCTCCCTCAGTGGCCGGGTTTCCCGGGCTGCGCAGCCTCCGCATTCCCCGCGCCGCAGCCTGGGGGCGCTGCCCTCCCAGCACGCACGCGCGCCGGAGCTCCGCAGGGCCCCTGTCCCCGCTCTGCCCCGCCGGGCCCACAGGTCATCAGACGCAGGTCTTTCTGTGGCCTTCTCCCAAGGCACTGTCCCCACAAACGTGCCTTCTCCGGTGACCGTGTCCCCTGGCTGCCAAGCCAGCTGGACTTGGGGCACCTGTCCGTCCCAGCTGGGCATGGCTGGGTGTCCGCAGACCTCTGGGGTGAGAACAATGGCACAAGGAGAGCCTACAATCTTAGGGTGAGGGAGAATCGGACCCCCAAATGCACCTAGGCAAGTTCTTCGCGCACTCTGTGACCGCCTCCAACTAGTGGACAATGTGCAACTCGTTCCCAGTCTCCAGACTCAAGGATTCCCTCCCCAGCAGTTGAACGTGAAGCCGCAATGTTAGTTTACCTTGCAGCAGTCACAGATTAAGAGAAAGAGAGAAGGAGGGAGGGAGGGAGGGGGAGAGAGAGAGAGAGTGTGTGTGTGTGTGTGTGCGTGTGTCTGATTCCCCAAGTTTTACTCCTTGTCTCACTTCATGACTTTGGGTTGTCCCTTGTTCCCCCGACCACACCCCCATCTCCGCCTGCCCAGCTGGGTGACCTAGGACAAGCTGCCCAGTCTCTGAGTCTCTTTCCTCATCAGCAAATGGGAGATGACAGAACCCGCATTGTAGGCAAGCTCCCAGGATTACATAAGGTCATCCAACCGAAACACCCAGTACAGTTACACCGTCTCATGTCTGGCACATAGAAGCACCCAGGAGGTGGTGGCCATTAATTCATTATCCATGTAACAATAAGCACCAAGTATTGCCACCTACAGGGTATCAGGCTGTCCTCAGCCCCCTTCCTCGTGGCTGGGTCACTCACTCAAGGACTTATCCACTCTGCTGCTGGCGCTATCACACCCCTAGCTGCAAGGCCAAGTCAGCTGGCTTCTCTGAGATGCCCGCCTTCCCACGTGTTTACCATGTGCTGAAAGATGCCTTCTCTCCTGGCCTCTGTGGAGGCCTAACTGGGCCACAGTCACAAACAGGATGCAGAAGAGAATCTAAAACTCACCTCTCTTAAAGACACAGTGTGGATGACCAGATGGCAGCAAAGGGTGGGAGAGAAGGGCCCTGGGAGCTTCCAAAGCCAGACTCTGCCCCCAGCCCCCAGTCACAAGCACGTCCTGGGCTGGCCAGGCCATACATGCAGTCACCATTAGGCTGCTCAAAGTCTGCTCCCCACCGTGGTTGCCTCTGGGGCCCTGTGATTCCCAGCAACGGAAGTCCACAGGAGGGACTGCAGGGTCGGATCTCTCCTGGAGGAGGGAACCTATAGGCAGCAGAGAGCACAGGTGCTCCCCCATTCTGGGAGGCCTTGGAGCTGATGGGGAGGCATCACGGGAGATCAAATGCCTGTGACAGACACCCGGACGCTCTGTTCCTCCTCCGGTTCCCAAACACACACCCATCAGTGGGAGCCCTGGCCTCCCCTCCGCCAGATCCATGTCTACTCAAATAAAAACTTCAATTCAGTGGCCAGCTTTGATGTTCCTGGGGCCTTTCAACACATTTTTACATAATCTGACTTTACAGCCTTTTCTTCCTAATAACGCTTCCTTCCCAAAAGAAAGGAGCCGGCACCTTTGCTTGATGGAGTCTATTCAGAAAGACCCATTGAAAACCTGCTGGGGCCAGCTGAGAGTGAGGGGCAGGAAGGGGGAGGCAGAGGGAGACAGGATCCTGGAGACACATCCTTCCCCTCCAAGAAGCCTGGAGCTGGAGCAGCGTTTGGGGGAGACAGAAATTCATACAACTGATTGTGGGCTTGGTGTGTGCACGGAAAGAGGTGCACACCAATTGCTTCGGGAACAAAAACCTAGTTCCTGTGTTTGCATGGGCCTGTGACTGCCAGTTTGTGGATTTGTAAGAATTTATGGATATACATCATGGTACATGAAATAAAGCTCTTGACCTAATAATACTACTACATGCCTGATACAGTGTGAACTGAATGAGAAATTAGTGAAGCTCTGGGGTGTGCTACCATTATCTCTACTTGCTGAGAGAGGAATAGAAACAGCCTACATTTTGATTATTTGAGGGGCCAGCATTGTGGCACAGTGAGTTAAGCTGCTGCCTGTGACACTGACATCCCATATGAGTTCCAGTTCAAGTCCCAGCTGCCCCACTTCCTATCCAGCTCCCTGCTGATGTGCCTGGGAGGGTAGCAGTAGATGGCTCAGATACATGGGCCCCTGCCATCCATATGGGAAAACCTGACGGAGTTCCTGGCTCCTGGCTTTGGTTTCACCTAGCCCCAGCTGTTGCAGCCATGTGGGGGAGAGAACCAAGGGATGCCTGTCTCTTGCTCTCTTTCCCTCCCTCCCTGTCACTTGGGCAGAGTGACAGAGAGAGAGAGGGAGGGAATGAGAATAAAAGATCTTCCATATGTTGGTTCACTCCTCAAATGCTTGTAACAGCTGGGCTAGGCTAGGCCAAAGCCAAGAGCCAGGAATTCCATCTGGGTTTCCTGCATGTGTGGCAGGAACCATCACCTGCTGCCTCCCAGCATGCACATTACCCAGAAGCTGGACTGGAAGCATGGAGTAGCTGGGACTTGAATGAGGCACTCTGATATGGGACATAGGCATCTCAAGCAGCAGCTTAACCTGCTGTACCACAGTGCACACCACTAAACTGCCTACGTTTCTGTGCAGCTGTGCTGCCCAGTGTGGTAGCTACTGGCCACGCTTAGCGAATGAACACTTGAAATGTGGCTACTCCAAAGTGAGATATGCTACACCTGATTTCAAAGAAGCAGTACAAAATACTCATGAATAAATTTCTTATTGATTATATGGTTAAATGATAATATTTGACATAACAATTGGGTTAAATTAAATCTACAATATATAATTAAAATTAATTATGTCTACTTCTTTTCACTCTTTCAAATGTGGCTACCAAATATGGTTTACATTTGTGGACCACATTCCATTCCTATTGGACCTACGGCATTTTTGTATCCATTTCATCATTTCATTCCCACCACAATTTAACAACTTAAGCACTGGCCCCACTTTAAAGACAAGCTAACCTGAGACTCGGAGAAGTGCTGCACTGTCTCAGGTCACTCCACATGAGGCTTCAGGACTCTGCTTGAGACAAAGACTGTCATGGGTCAGTAGCTCAAGGTCTGACAGCAAAATGAAGGTCAAGGCCGGCACCGTGCCTCAATGGGCTAATCCTCTGTCTTGTGGCGCCGGCACACCGGGTTCTAGTCCCGGTCGGGGCGCCGGATTCTGTCCCGGTTGCCCCTCTTCCAGGCCAGCTCTCTGCTGTGGCCAGGGAGTGCAGTGGAGGATGGCCCAAGTCCTTGGGCCCTGCACCCGCATGGGAGACCAGGAGAAGCACCTGGCTCCTGGCTTCAGATCAGTGCGGTGCGCCGGCTGCAGCGCGCCAGCCACGGAGGCCATTTGGAGGGTGAACCAACAGCAAAGGAAGACCTTTCTCTCTGTCTCTCTCTCTCTCACTGTCCACTCTGCCTGTCAAAAAAAAAAAAAAATGAAGGTCAAGTTAGCCAGGTGTTCCGGCTTTGTGGCTTGGGCTAGTTACTGCTCTCTTCCTTACCTGTAATACAGAGCTCATGCTATCCTGACACAGTGCAGTAAGAACAGAGGAGAGTATACACTGGGTGTATACGAGTGGGGTCTGTCATCATCATAGCAAGCCTTCTAAAAACAAGCCCTCTGTCCAGAGCCTTTGACCTTCAAGGTCCACGGTTACAGTTGCCAGACTGCCAGACTGGGCAGGAGGTCCCCTTTTGCCTGATGCCACCTTTGGGTCTGACATCACCAGGCTGCTCCCTGTCTCTCTGTTCTGCAGTGCCCATTGCCACTGGCTGTCACCGCACACAACGTCAGAGGCTCCCACGTGCAAAGGTGTTGCGCGTTCTTGCCAGCACCCCTGCTGCCTGATGCTAGAAGGCCAAGATTAGAGGCAATTGCTCAAGTGACACCTTCATCAGGTGCGACTTGAAATGAGGATCGGGCTTCTGCACAGCTGCACTACTTGGTTTGCTATGCTTTTTAATAATAGACTTTATTTTTAGAGCAATTTTAGGTTCACAGCAAGACTGAGAGGAAGGCGCAGGGATTTTCATGCACCTCTTTGCCACCCCCACCCAGACACAGCCTCCTGCCCTATCAATCAGCACTGGTGAACCCGCACTGACACATGGTTACCACCCAGAGTCCATCATTTGCATCAGGGTTCACTCTTGGTATTGCACATCTATGGGTCTGGGCAAACGTGTAATGACATTACCCACCATTAAAGTACCGTACATGGGATCTCAGCTCTTTCCGGGGATGCCTGCCTGGTCTGGCAGGTGTAGTCTCTTTATTAAACTTGGCTAGCGTGTTTACTACTAAACAAATAACCATACAGAGTAGGTCTCTTGCCCTAAACATCCTCTGTGCTCTGCCTGCTCACCCCTCCTTTCCCCCCATCCCTGGCAACCACTTATCCTTCTATTGTCTCCATGGTTTCAATTTTTCCAGGACGTCATCCACTTGAAATCACACAGCACATATCGTTTTCAGATTGGCTTCTTTTACTTATCAAAGTGCATTTAAGATTCCTCCAGGTTTCTTCCTGGTTTGATAGCTCATTTCTTTTTAGCACTGAATAATATTTCATTGTGTGAATGCACCATGGTTTGTTTAATCCATATACCTACTAAAGAACATGCTGGTTGCTTCCACATTTGGGAAAATATGCATAAAGCTGCAATAAACATCCATGTGCAGGTTTTGTGTGGATAGAAGTTTCTAACTACTTTCAGTAAATACTGAGGAACATGATAGCTGAATCATATGGTAAGAGTATGTTTAGTTTTGTAAGAAACCACCCAAACTGTCTTCCAACATGGCCATACCATTTTGCATTCCCCAGCAATGCTCGAGAGACCCTGCTATGTTTAATAAGTTCTTTGTGATGCTGCTCTTGTTTTTAGCAGCTTCACCTTCATGCCCAGACCCCAGCCATCCAGTTTCACAGAGGTTCCTGTGGTTGCACTTAACACTCAGTGTATATACCTTTGCTCCTTAGGAATAATCATAGCTAGTGACACTTGTATATAGCACTTCGTATAATCCAGGAATGGTGCATGGTTGTCCCATGTGCTATCCCAATAATTTTAACAGCAACCCTATGGGCTAGGCACCATAGTTAATAACCCCATTTACACACATGGAAAACTCAGGACCCCCAAATTCTTTACTCAAGCTGGCCTTGTGAAAAGACCTCCATCTCCTCTGATCTCTGAAGGCCATCAGCACTCATCCCCTTAGAAGGCCCCTCCTATGGCCTCAGGCTCATGGATAGGAACTGAATGCCCATGTCCCCCCAGTCTATCTGCTGAAGCCCTCATCCTCAGGTGATGGGATTTGGAAGAGTGAGCTCTGGGCCATGACTAGGTTCAGATGAGGTCAGGAGGAAGAGGTCCCATAATGGGGTTAGTGTCCTCTATGACATGAAAGGACCCTATGAACCAAGCAAAGACCCATGAAGATACAAACAAGAGAACTCAACCACGCTGGTCCCAATCTCGGATTCCAGCCTCCAAAACCCTGAGAAAGAAATGTCCACAGTTTAAGCCTCCTGGTCCATGGTCTCTGTCATGGCGGCCTGAGCTGGCAAAGAGACTCACTGTGTCAGCAAGGGACTCCTTGCTGCCCTGCCGGCCCCATCCCCGTCCCATCTCCTCCTTTCCGTAGGATGTCCTCTTGTCTACCAGCGCCCTGAAACCGGGGACTCCCCAACTCCTCTCTCTTCCTCAAGTCTTCACTCTCAATTTGCCCTCCAAAACTTCTCTGGGAGACTCCTTTCCATTCTGTCCCTGCTCTGAAACCCTGGTTCAGCACTTTTTTTTTCTCCATAACAACAGAAGAATAGTCTACAGACCATACCTCCAGTCTCCCTTTAGCCAACCTGCCTACACGCAAACCTGCAGTAACGATGCTCCTTAAACCATGTACGTCACTTCACAGCCTGCTATGGTTCAGCTCCCTGTGCTCACCACTTGAAGTACCAGAGTCTACAGTATGTGGTGCCCATGCTCACTTTGTGCCCATCCCAGCGCTCCTGGCTCTACCCTAGAAAACTCACTCTCTGTTGCTGCCCAAGCTGGGCTCATTTCCACCTCTGAGTGGCTCCACATACTGGCCCCCTGGCCTGGAGCCTCCTGCCCCCCAATCCTTCTTCCTTTCCATCTGAGCTCCAACAGGCTTTCTAGAATGGTCCAAAGTCCAGGCACAGAACATACTGATTGTTCCAGACTGCCTGCATGTCACTGTTTCTCTCCAGACACCGTCAGACTGCAGGCCTGGTAGCTGGCATCTCTTGTGTATCAGTAGCGTGCCCTGCAGTGAGGAAGAGCCCAGAAATCCTTAGCTTGCACTCTTGACCAATGTGAATATAATAGTTAGTACTAATGACCCTGCCCCGAAGAAAACACAGCTGCCCTCTTGAGAAATCTGGCCCATGGCTGAGTGTCAATCCACCAGCCATGACCACTGCCATGGGCACTTACAACTGAGTCAGGGATGTCTCTGGGGGTACTTGGGCAGGGGACTCGGTTAATATCCTGCAATTGTGACGCCGGGACCAGAGTGCCCCGGTTCAGCCGCCTATCGGGCAAGGGTAAGCATGCTGAGTGCTAATAGGTCTGCAGCATCTCCTAGGTGGGAAGGGTAGGGCTGGTGTGAAACCTCTTGACTTTAATGCTGTCATCAGAAAACCACCACAACGGGGAGATCAGTTGGAAAGAGCTCCCTCGGACCCTTCCCCAGGCACCCACATTGCTACCACTTAATAAAGATGGTGTTTAGTCGTTACGAGGTTTGTACGGAGTAGGTGGTCTTGTTACCATTTTAAAGATCAGCAAACCAAGGCTCAGAGAAGTGGCCCAGCTAATAAACGGCAGAGGTGACCTAGCATTCACCTATTGGCTCTCTCCTTGTTCACAGTGAGCCTCCTTCCCTCTAACTGCCCCCCCCCCAGATTCACAGGGGTGAGCCCTGTTGGCCTTGCCTGAGATGACCTTGCCCATAGGTTGCTGACGATTCAATCAGAAACAGACCCGTAACTCAAGCTGAGCCAGAGGTAACTCCCCAGGCTCCACCCTGTTACCCTAAGAACTCCTGATCCCAGCTAAGTGGATCATCATTTGGCACTGGAACAGAAAGTGCTAACAGAGAGAGAGGTAGGGAGAGAAACGGACACAGAGGGGGACAAGAAGCGCCTGGGACCCTCTGGACTGCCACTTCTGCATCCTTGGTGACCTGAAGGTCCCACAGTACCCTCGCCTGGGGTCTCCCGAGACACCTCTTGGAGCTTCCGCCAGTGCTGAGGGCTTCTGTTATACCAGAAGGCACTAAGCAACAAGGACTTCCTCAGGTCTGACGCAGCACTGAAGCTGCAGAGTCGTGCTCGGGCCCCCAGTGGAAGGTGCCACTCAAGGAGTCAGGCCCTTGAGAACAGAAAACAGAGGATGCCAGGTGCTCGGGAGCGAGCTCCGGAAAGTGAAGGCTCGGGAACACCAGCACCCGCTCACCAGTCCCCAAGCGGCAGTCATCCAGACACAAGCTGACGCGCTCCGAGCTGCGCCAGGGGAAAAGGGGAGCACAAGTGGGTCCCCCGTAGGTTATAGACAAGGCCCGACTTCAGCATTCCAGAGGGAAGAAACCTGGAGCAAGGTCAAGTGCTGCCCCTTCCTCCAAGCCTCCCGGAGGCCCTCTGGCTAAAATGAACCTCACATGTGAAACTGGAGTTTCCGCCCCTCGGCCCGCTGGCATCTTCCGCCTTCTACTCCCTGTTCTAAGGTCTGCTACGCACATCTTCACTCCTGTGCTAGACTGGAAAGCACTGAGGCAGAACCCACGTGTGACTTATTTTTACCGCCCCAAAGCACTCAGGCCAGCCTCCAGCCTCTAACAAGAAAGTCTCGGAGGGCGTTGCTGAGTGAGTGTGCCCCACAGTAGGCAGCCCCCACCCTGCAAGCCCGGGTGTGTCCCCATCCAGGGCTTCGAAGAGGGGCTCCCTTTGGTGGGGGCAGAAGACCATGTTTACCACAGAGGACCCTACAACCCCTGAATCCTAGAGTGCCAATGCCCCTCTGTGAGAATCTCGCCTTGGCTCATTGAGTTTTTCTCTTGCTTCTTTTACGAGTTGGCACCACGCATAGGGTGGAGAGCCAGATTAGCAAGGAAAGCTGTCAAAAATATCTCCCCTCCAGAAAAAGCAAAGGAAAACAACATCTTGGTGGGTTTTTCCAGGGGAAGAAAAAGTGAAAGAGTCTCTTTTTGCCTTCTATGTGTTGCCCGAAAATGGCAGTTTTGCAGAGAGAAAACATATTTTTCCTGAGCAAAGCTGTTTATGGTGTGAAAGACAGAGTGTGTGTGCTGAGCCCGAAGACACAAGTTGGCCCGAGGCTCAGCTATGCGTGCTGTTTTCACAGGAGTTTAGGTTGGGCAGGAAGGGGCTGGGGAAAAGGGAAAAAATAAAATCTTTGTTTTGTGAACGTGGAAAGAAAAATGTTGCCCTGGATCAAGTTCAAGCCTGGCAGCTGGTACAAGGCAGCCTGTGACAGAGATGCACTGGGCGGGGGGAGCTGGGGCCGCACACCGTGTGCCCTCTCCTGGCTCCCCAGAGAAGGGGCAGACTCACCCCAACCGCAGGATGGCTGGACGTGTGCGGCCATCGCAGGCTGGAGCCCAGGCACAGCCAGGCACCCCACCTTCTACCTTCTTGTGACAAACTCCCAAGGGCTCTTGAGAAGATCCAAGGAGGTGATGCCCGGAAAGGCGGTAGCAGGAGCCCTGGCCCCTAGGGAGTGCTGAGGGGTAGCGGTGGCTTTGCTGGTGAAGACTGGGGATGCGGGTCACGGAGATGAAGATGACACTGATGGAGATGGTAATGGTGGTGATAATCACGAGATGATGCCACCATGGTGACAGTTATGGCGATGATGAGGATGACAACGAGGGTGACGGTTACGAAGCTGAAGATGACCACCATGATACTTAGGGTGAGGACAAGGAGGATGACGATGAAGAGGAGCATAAGATGATGATTATGAAAGTAAGGTTGGTGAAGTGCTGACGATCATAGTGACGACGAGACTGATGGTGATGGTGATGACGACGCCTGCTTCACCCACGACGGGCACCGCCCCACAGCCCCTTCTCCCCCTCACAGTTCTGCCAGTCCCTTAGACTCAGAAGGAGACCTTCCCAAAGTCTACCAGAGGGCAATGTCCAAACCTCCCAGATCAGAACACCCCCTGGGTGTGATTTATGCAGATACCTAGGCTAGCCCTAGGCCCTCAGGTTCTGAGCCCCCTGCAGCTCCCCAGGGTGGTATCACGTGCACTATGGGGCGAGAACCACCCATAGAGTCCTAGAGTCCGACTCCCTCATTTTGTAAAGGAGGGGACCGAGGTCAGGGGAAGAGCAGGCTGGCCAGTGAGGAACGGCAAGGTCAGGAATGAGCCAGGTCCTCGGAGTCCAGGAGGAGTTCCTTGTCACTCCAGCACGGCCTAGCGGTTATTCAGTAGTGATGTGGTTAAGCGCCCACTGTCACAGAACCAAACCAGATGAAGCAAATCAGATCAGCAGCAAATTAACACATGGCCTGCTGGACACCCCGCCTGGTGGGGTGGGGCTGGGGGGTGGGGAGGAGGTGCCAGGGCATGGGACACGGTGAAATGCTAAATGCTGGATGAGGGGAACAGAGGAGGGCCTGGGCGTGCTCAGTGGGAAACGTTGCTTAGCTGGAGAAATGAGAGGTGCACAGAATCTCAAAGGTCCAGGGAGATGGCACGGAGGAGCCAGAGCCTTAGCTGAAGCGCTGAAGGCTGAGCCCAGTTTAGCTAAACAAAATAGAGCAAAAGGCAGAGCACCAGCACAGGCGACAGGTGGAGTGTTCCGGACGTTTCTGGGGGCAGTGAGAAGCTGCATGTGTGCGGAACTCCAGGCACGAGGCTGGGGAGCCAGGCAGCACAGGTACCCATGCTGGCCCTGGGAGAGAGTTGGCTTTTATGCTACCCAGAACACAGAGCCGTGTGAGAGTTTCCAGGAAGGGGGTGAGGCACATCTTAGAAAGGGCAGCCCAACAGCAACATAAAACTGGGTGGGAAGGGAGACGACCCTGGCTTGAGCTCAGGCTGCTAAAGGTGCCAGATTGTGATGGCCAGGCCTCCAGAGGGACATCTGCAAACCCCCTAAGACTGCCCAGCTTTGCAGCTCCCTTCTGCCTGAGAAGGGGCGGGGCACGCGTGATGCCTACCACAGCCAGGGCTGCTCTGCACCCCCAGCTCTGTCTACGCCCACAGCCAGCCTGCCTGTCTTTCCCCTTGCACAATGAGGAAGATGCACTTCTCCTGGGGTGTGATGCTAAGGTGCTGGCCCCACCCTGAGAGGCCACATGTGGTGAGTGTGACTGAGGTAGAACCACCAGCCAGTGTCCACAAAGCTGAGTTTTCTTGTAGCAGTGTGGGGCCAGTTACTGGGTCTCTCTGAGCCTCAGTTTCCTCATCTGTGACGTGGGGAGGGACTTCCATGAGATCAAAAGACAAAGTACAACAAGTGGCTAGCCCAGCATGGGTGCAAGCTATCTGCTGGCCACTGGGATGGTGATGATGACAATGATGATGCAGTACCCGTTTCTAGCCCACACTGCCGGCATCCCCGCCAGCAGCAGCAGCAACAGCAACAAACCACCTCCCTGCGCTTCAGCAGCCACGCAGGAACCAGGAGATCAAAACCCAGACAAGCTCTTTGCTCCAGGCCCCAGGCAGTGTGAGCCCAGGAGGGGTAGAGGATTACAACCAAATCTCTGCATCCAACTGGAGTTGTCTGACCTCCAGGGACAAAGGATCCATGTGTGGAGATCCGTGCAGCCCCACAAGGTAGGGCGGAGGCCCTCGGGGAGCGGCGAGAAGCCCTGCTCAGCAGCTCAACTTCCAGAAGGCACTTGCACCTGGAGGTTCCTGCTGACGAATCTGGAGGTCTGAGATGTCCATTCTGCCCGAAATAGCACAGATAAGGGCTTGGCGGGGTGTGGTTGTCACAGCTCCTCCCATGTGCACATGGGAGCTGTGGGGAATGCATATTCTCAGGCTACACCAGCCTCTGAGGCAGCACCCGGCAATCTCTCTGGGGGACCACACCTCTAAGCCGTGAGAGCCCAGCACCCTAAATCTGATGCCCACTACAGTTTGAGAAACACTGCTCTCAAGGAAGGAATCCTCTGAGGGTTCAAAAGAACTTTGAGGCAAATTCACTAATTGCGTTCCCACACCACAGCTAGGAAAACAGCTCTTACCCTCCAGGCGATGTGGCAAATGCTGACACCTTGGAGGCCATCTTGGGCCAGCAGCTTAGGTGCTATCCTCGTGTCTGAACTCCCTGGAAGATGGACGTGGCTGTGTGGTGGTCTGCTGGGGGCACAGGGTGGGGGCTGCACAGTGGGCTACAATGCCCACTCCAGGGTGCTGGTGCCACGCTCAGGCACCAGGCGTACCTGCGCATGAGATGGCGGCTCGGTGCCTTCTGTGGGCTTCTGTATTTTCCACGGTCCCACTCATGTTTATGACGAGGACCCAACAATACTGTGACACAGAGGCGACCCAGCCCTCCTGGGCAGGGTTCCCAATCTGCTTCCTCCAGGAGGCAGGAGCTCAACAAGGACAAGTCCAGCTGTGAGAAATCTCCTTACCGCTCCAACAAACTTACTGAGTTGATCAGATTTTCCTTAATGTGTGCTGTGTGCACCATGGAAATGATTGGATGCTGTGAATGACGTTCAAGACCAATGGTGAACTGGGATCCCCAATTTCAACTTTGTGTGCAGTCAAAATGGGCCCATTTTTTTCTCACCCACAAATTAAATAACAAGTGAATCTAAGCTTTTATCTACGGGATCCTTTATTTAAAAACCCTTATTTGTATGCCTTTTGTTGTGGGTGGACCTTGTAGAGGAGTTAATTGGAGGAAAAGATGCCTCTGTGTTTTAAGTGTTAGAAAACTGCTGACTTAGTCTACGGCCATACCACCCTGAATGCGCCAGATCTCATCTGATCTTGGAAGAAAATTGCTGACTTAAGCCAACCTGCCCATGTCATAGATAAAGGCTCTGACTCCCTACGATGTGATGTGATTCAGCCAGGGTCACACAGGCAGTTCTCAAGGTAACTAAGCTGGACAGCAGGGAGGCCTCTGTGTGCACAGGAACATTAACCAGTGGCAGGGAGCAGGGACACTTCAGGCGCTCAGAGAAGAAATTTTAGTTTTTTAATAAACTTACGTGATTTTTCACCTCACTTCAGGGATTGGGAGAATTAATGAATCTTTCTCACGGAGTAACGGAGGGAGGAACAAATCTGAGAGTTTGGGGGGCCCTGGTGGAGACCCCTAGCTTCAGGCAGGAGCATTAGTCAAGCAGATGTGTAGGCTGGTTTTGAGCATCTCTTCCCTGCTAGGTGGAGGTCTGGGCCACCTGTGGGCGCTGTGGACCCGTGGACACTGTGGGCCTGCGGACAGTGTGGGCGAAGCACATTCCATGTCTCAGCAAACATTTGAGGTGGAGGATCCTACCGCAGCCAGGGTTGCAGCTGAACTGCCGTGTAGTCCAGAGGATACACACAGCTCACTGAACCCAGAGCCTCTGTCTTGGAGTTTAAGTGTGGTAATCAGGAGGAGTTTATAAGAACTTGGACAATGCACTTGTCACATAACTTTAGGGAAAACAAGAAGGACAGGAGACAGTCAATCTAGCATGATGGCAAGTCAGGCTCTGAAGATAACTGACAAGGCAGACATGACCAGGCCAAAGGGGAGAAGCCACAACTGGTCAAGCTGGCCAGCCCTGAGGAATGAGGGGGAGTGTTTCAGAGAGGGGAGGGGCCAGAGCCCTGAGTGCTCCAGGGAGCTTGAAAATGACCCCTTTGCCATCTGACCTTGGGGCCTCACACTCCTGCTAAAACAAGATATTAAAAATGGCTTTAATGGGGCTGCCGCTGGCATAGTGGGTAAAGCCACCACCTGCAGTGCCGACAGCCCATATGGGTGCCAGTTTGAGTCACAGCTGCTCTACTTCCAATCTAGCTCTCTGCTATGGCCTGGGAAAGCAGTAGAAAATGGCCCAAGTCCTTGGGCCCCTGCACCCATGTGGGAGACCCAGAAGAAGCTCCTGGCTCCTGGCTTCAGATCGGCGCAGTTCTGGCCATTGCAACTAATTAGGGAGTGAACCAGTGGATGGAAGATCTCGCTCTCTCTCTGCCTCTTCTTCTCTCTGTGTAACTCTGACTTTCAAGTAAATAAATAAATCTTTATATTAAAAAATGGCTTTAGAGGCCAGCACTGTGGCGTAATGGGTAAAGCCACTGCCTGCAGTGCTGGCATTTCATATGGGTACCAGTTCAAGACCTGGCTGTTCCACTTCTGAT
The DNA here is from genome assembly GCF_964237555.1 of Oryctolagus cuniculus. Taxonomy (NCBI): domain Eukaryota; kingdom Metazoa; phylum Chordata; class Mammalia; order Lagomorpha; family Leporidae; genus Oryctolagus; species Oryctolagus cuniculus. The sequence continues at coordinate 43,502,401 of NC_091433.1, read as the reverse complement.
CCAGCTCTCTGCTATGGCCTGGGAAAACAGTGGAAGATGGCTCAGATGCTTGGGCCCCTACACCCAGGTGGGAGACCCGGAAGAAGTTCCTGGCTCCTGGCTTTGGATCGGTGCAGCTCCAGCCATTGCAGCCAACTGAGGAGTGAACCATTGGATGGAAGACCTCTCTCTCTCTCTCTCTCTCTCTCTCTGCCTCTCCTTCTTTCTCTGTGTAACTCTGACTTTCAAATAAATAAGTAAATCTTTTTTTAAGAAATGGCTTTAATACTCTGAAATGGTTCCAAAATCACACACCCAGGCTTGCATGTGATGCATCTATTCATGCGTGTTTGAAGTCCTCTTCCCGCCCAGCCCGGCCCTAAAGGTAGACACCATACTCCCATCTTACCAAGGATTCTCATGCATAAACAAATACGAGCACTCTCTGTGATCCTCCCAGCCTTTTAGCATTCAAAACGTCCTGTTCTGCCTTCTTCGTTTCCCTCACCACCATCCTGTGGCGGCAGTTTCCAGTTAATACCTGGGTCCCTGCAGGGTCCTTTCATGGCCCCCGTCTTTGCAGAAGTAGTGGAGGGGAGGAGGGACGCTCCCCTGGCCTCAACACTGAGCCCAGAAGAGACTCATAGACCCCTTTCCTCTCCAGGACTCAGCACCACGGTGAAGGTGGGCACAGGTGATCCTGGAAACAAAAGCATGTCCACGGAGGCTGGCCAGCCTCGAGCCCGGGGCCGAGGCTGCCCAGCAGCCAGACCTCCGCCAGAGGCCGCAGTGGCAGCCTGCAGCCCGTTCTGCGGGTTTCCCCCCCACACCCGGCCCCGGGGCGCTGAGGCCAGCCCACAGGGGTCCCTGTCCAGGGGTCCCTCCAGGAAGCACCCAGGACTCACAGCAGTAAGAGAGGGTGAACTATTTAAACTTACTAAATATAAACTGTTTACTAATTATCATAAATAATACACACCACATGCACGTCTACGGAAGCGGGAGAAAGACCAACAGCCTTAGTGGGAGGACTCTGAGCAAGGGGGCGAGGATGAGAGGGAGTGCGACGCAGGAGCTCAGCACCAAGCTGAGTGGCTCCGCGGAACCTGGAACTCGGCCGCCCCTCCTGAGCTCCCCAGCCTTGTCCTCCCACTCCTCCCCGGAGTTGGCCCTGTTTCCCTTCTCTCCATCCACCAGGGCTCTCTGGAAACTCTTCCCTCACATTCAGCCTCGCATTCATGTTTGGTCACAGCTGCACAGCCCCTGGCAGGTAGGATTGGCGCCTGCCTTTGCAGAATCAGCCCAGGAGATGTCCACCAAATGGACGAACTCCCGCCTAGGGCTTCTCTCTGTCAGCACTGCCGGCAGGAACCATGCTTTAAGGACATCAACAAATGTTCTCTCATCATCCTAACAGTCCCAGCTTGCAAGCAGGCTGGGTAATGGTTTATCCATTTCACAGATGAGAAAACTGAGGCACAGACAAGATGAGTAGCTGAAGACAACACCAGCTTTAACTGCAGAACTTATTTGCTCTTTTACAATTTCCACCCTCAATCCACCCTCGGGACAATAAACACACCGGTCTGACTTTGATCGCCCAGTGAAGTCAGCAGGGAGGAGGGGCAGGTGCTCCCATCTTGACCCCTACTTCTCTGTATTTGTGTGACTCATTATAGCATTGCTCAGGTCTCTGTTTCTTCTATAATGTGGAGATCCGACTGTGACTGACTTTACAAAGTTATGGGGAGGGTTAAAAACAACCAGACAGATTGCCTAGTGTTGTGGCAGCACAGAGCAAATGCTCAGTCGAATCTCACGTCATGGTGCACCCACATCAAGTCTTTCTCCTGTTCCCACTTTTTTCACAGCTTAGGGAAGGCTCCTCCGCCACACACACACAGAACATTTACTATGACTCAACACCTGTGGGCTAAAAACAATGGTCAGCAGCATCACCATGATTAAAAAAAAAAAAAAAGAACAGAAAATAATAAGTGTTGGTAAGAATGTGGAGAAATAGAAACCCCCACGCACCTCTGGTGGGAATGTAAAATGGTGCAGCCACTGTGGAAACCACTATACCGATCCCTCAAACAGTGAAAGACAGGATTACCATATAGTGCATGGTGCCTACGGAGACATTCCCCAACATTCCCCAAGGAAGTGAACGCAGGGACCACCCACGGCCAAACGAACATTATGTGCAATAGCAGGACTCATGGAGAAATAAAAACGTGATCCATACATACAATGGAATATTATCCAGTGATAAAAGGAAAGAAAATTCTGACACATGCTACAAGATATTATTAATGTATTGTAATAATACAGGCTGTTATGCTAACTGAACTAGGCTGGGGGTTCATCACTAAAGCCTTGACATAGGATCAATCTAAATGCCCATTAATGAAATCTGATATATGTGAGTATATATGGATGCATATAACAGTTATATAGATATGCACCTATAGGTAGATATTTAATGCAATATCATTCATCCCCAAAGGAAAAGGAAATCCTGTCACTTTCTACAACATGAATGAAATGCTAAGCGAAATAAGCCAGATACAGAAAGAAAAACACCACGTGATCCCACTTATGTGAAACCGAAAACATCTGACTTCTGGAAGCTGAGAGCAGAATGGGGTGGCCGGGGACTGGCGCCCCGGGGTGAAGAGCTGCAGGTGAGGGGGAGCAAAGTCCCAGCTAGGCAGGATGGGAGCTCCTGGAGCTCTCCTGTCCAGCATGGGGCCGGACCTCACGGCACTGAACTCCGTGCTTGAAACTTGCTGAGACAGCAGCTCCTCGCTGTTCTCCCCATGAAAAAAAAAGCTGTGACTGAGAGAGGGGACAGATACGTCCTTATTGTGGTAGCCATGTCACAACATATGCATATATCAAAACATCATGTTGTACACCATAAACACTTTTCTTCTGCCAATTAAACCTCAACAAAGGTAGAGGGGAAGACAGAGTTTGTAAACCTGAGACACCTTAAGAACCTCTTGGTGCAAGGCTTTAGCTTTCAATTTTTAATCATGGATACCACATCACTTTTATGGGTTGCTATTGGCAGGATGCTGATTCCACTACTATGTACATTTTTTTTTTTACTTTGGTGCAAACATGGAACTAAATTTAAAAGTGCAACATGTGCCCATTTGCCATTTTTTAAAAAGCTGTTCACAGAGAACAGATGCCTCCTGATGCCAGTTAGATGCAGTCCCTAGAGCAGTCAGGTCCACAGAGGCAGAAAGCAGAATGGGGGCTGACAGGGGCCGGGGAGGGGAAGCCAGTGTTTAATGGGGGTGGATTTCAGCTGGGGAGATGGCAAGAGTCCCGCGGATGGACAGAGGCGGCGGCTACACGTCCACGTGCGTGTATGTAGTGCTATGGCTCTGTACACTGTAAAACGGCAAAATGCTAAGTTTCACATTATGAATATTCTCTCACCAACAACAGTGAACGTGGAATGCCTGAATCTGACGACACCATCCCAGCCACAGGCTACACGGCTGCTGCTTGTTCAGTTACTCTCTCCAACACGGGTGGGGGTACATCCGGCCTATGGGCCATGTAAGCCCCGCAAAGTCTCTGGGTCTGGTCCAAGGCAATTGCAGGCAGGACTTGAAACTCAATACATCATCAGCAGCCCAATTTTTAAGTTGATAATTTTATATGGCCTGCAAACGATGCTATAAATACCCACATGGCCCTTGGCAGGAAGCGGCTCCCCACCCCTGCTCTGCAATCATTTTATGACAGGTGCTGCAAGCCCCAGGTTTGCAGAGGGAGACACTAAGCTTCAAACACAGCTGCGTCAGACAACGTCTGTCTGCTGCTGAGCACCCCAGTGCACAGCCACAGCTCCTCTGCAGCCCAGTGTGACAACCTCATGACTCCCTCTCATCCCCTCCCTGTGCTCAGCCAAAGCAGTAGCCAGGAAGTCCCAAGTTGAGCTGGGGACACTCAGCCACGTGGAACTATTTTAGCACCTACACGGACTATGGACTAAACTTCCACACCTTGCTGGCTGCTCATTTCACACCACAGGCAAGCAGCATTCTGCCCTTATTGTTCTACGGGACTTGACAGCAGTTTTGCAAAAGAAGGCTGTTGGGAGCCGACCCCTGAGAGAGGAAGTTAGGGTCTTTCCCGGTAGGGGAAGGAAATGATTGTCCTCACGGAGCCTTGGCCTGATCTCCTGCACGCCCTGCACCCCAGCATCCCTCTGCCCCTTGGATGATTTGCAGAAATCCACACTGGGATCTCTCAATATGTGCATCAACATTAAAGAGCTGAGGTGTTGTCTCAGTCCATTTCCTGTTGCTATAACAGAATACCAGAGGCTGGAAATTGATTAAGATTAGAGGCTTATTGGGGCTCACAGATCCGGAGGCTGGGAAGGCCTGGAGCATGACTGTGGCAGGGGCCCTGGGCTGCTTCAGCTCACGGCAGAAAGCAGCAGGGCAAGCGGGCATGCGTGGAATGACAACACGAGGGAAGGCCTTGCTTTAGAACAGTCGCCTTGGTGGTAACCAGCCCAACCCCATGAGAAAGGCATTCATTCCTTTTAGGGACCCCATCACCTCTTAAAGGTACCATCTTCCAGAACCAACACGATGCATTCCAGAGGGGACAGACCACAGCAGGTGTGGACTATGAGCAGAGCCTGGATCGTGTCTATTTTTTTCCAGAATGTTGTTGCATCTAGACGTTAATAAGATATGAGCCTTTAAAGGTAGATGCATTTTATTTTATTTTTGTTCTGTATTTACTTGAAAGGCAGAGAAACAGAAGAGAGACAAAGAAACAGACAGACTGATCTTTCATCCACTGGTTCATTCCCCAAATGCCCACAGCAGCTGGGGTTGGGCCAGACTGAAGCCAGGAGCTGGGAAGTCAATCCAGGCCTGCAGGGACCCACCTATTTGAGTCACCATCTGTTGCTTCCCAGGACGCTCCTTAGCAGGAAGCTGGAATCTGATGAACATCCAGGACTCAAACCCAGGCACTGCAGATGCAGGTGTTCCCAGGGGCATCTTAACTTCTGCACAGAACGCCCTACCCACAGACACACTGCAGAAAACAACCAAGTAACAGTACCCAGCCCCTCTTTGGAAGCGGTGACTCTGATTAGAGATGAAATGTTCCAACCCCCCTTTCTGTATACTCCAGCATCCTGCTGTACTCCCAAGGTCAGCAGAGTTAGAGAGAGAGGGAAGGGGACCTGGAATGACAGGAGCTTCCAGGAAAACCCAGATGATTTTGGGAGTTTCCCAGAGATACCCCCGCTCCATGTCTTATAACTCAAACGCAACAAATAAGCCTGAGTCCAATACGCCCGTGATGTGCCAGCTCGTTTCTAGATATTGGGCAGACGGCAGCAAGATCAACAGAAGAGGCCTCTGCTCTCATAGAAACAAAACATCAGTGGTGGGAAGTGGACAAGTAACCAGCAAAGGAGCAGTAGGGTAACTCAGAGTGATAACTGCCACAGAGCAAGTACAAGCAAGGCTTGCAACAGAGAAGGCAGTGTCAGACCCCCACTTCCCCAGCCAGGGCACTCATCCACGGCCACCATGAGAGGGCTGGGGGTCCAAATGAAACCGTTAATAGGGCCCAAAAATGCTATCCCAAAGTGCAGGTGTACAGTCACAGGTTTCTGAGCTGGCTTTGATTTGAGCCCTGCCAGGGTTCCTGGAGAGAGGCGCAGCTTGCTACAGCAGCTCTCAAAGGCCAGGCTAGGACTAAACGGACTCTGAGAATGTGATGGAAACACAGATGGAGCCAGCTCCTGAGTGTCTGGGTTCCTACGTGCAGCTTAGACATCTGGCTTTGCAAGGCACACAGATTCTGATGAGCAGCAAGGCTGGAGAAGAGACAACCGCATTGGTCTCCACAGGCCTCTTCCAGACCAAGGGAGCCATGGAAGCCAAGCATCCCTTTCTGGGTTACTCCTGGGCTCTCCAGCAGGCCTTTGGTCTCTGGGATTTGGGTTGTTTCCTGCCCTGCGGAGCCCTGCGGAGCCCTGGGCCCTCGCCCTAGCTGCCTGGTTGGTGCCTCTGGCCCTGCTTGGTTCTGGGCCAGCCCTGGAGCCTCTTCTGCTCCATTCCCTTTGTGACCTGCACTCCTTGCCCCCAGCCCATCCTGTCTGCCAGTGAATGAAGCCAGACCTGGCTGGGTGCCCGAGTGCCAGTGCCGGAGGCTGTAGACTCTCATCAGTGAGATCGACAGGGCGTCTGCTGAGGATGCGTCAGGCTGAGGTCCCATGACTCTGGAGGTCACCCTGCAGAAGTGACTGACCTTGGTGGGGGCAAACATCCCTGGGGTGAATGGCGCTGGGATTTGGGGCGCTCTGAAGCCCCTTTTGGCACAGGTGCCCTGTTCTGTGTCTCACTGCAGGACAGCTTATTCTCGGAAAAGTCTCATCCGGGCTTCCTGAGGCTGGAGTGTACTGGCTGGCTCACCAGACCTGCTCTTGGCATCTCTTTACTCCTCTGCCTGTTCCTCCTTTTCTGAGATCAGAATCAGGTGGAAGGATTCGGAGCTCTTGGAGGCTGGTGCAGAGAGGCCAGTGCCTGAAGGGGAAGCAGTGCCTTAGAGCACAGCCCTGGCCTGGAGCAGCCTGCTGCTCCCTGTGCTCTGCAGGGGACGGCAGGGGCCAGCTCGCTCCAGGGCCCCAAGAGATCAACTCGCCCCACTCTCTCCTGCACCACCCACTGCTTTCTCCTCCAGATCGTCCCCATCCTCAGAAAAGCACACTGTGATCTTTCCCAGCTTAAAAAAAATTAACACTTTGACGATGCATGCCCTCTGGAGACCACCCCCATTTCTCTGCTGTCACTTGGCGCCAAAGCTCTCAAAGACCCTACAGTATTCACTGCCGTGCTCTACCCTTCTCCCAGCCACTCCTCCTACCAGAACCATCCCTGCCGAGTGAGCAGAATCTTCCCGAGGCCAATGCTCAGCTCACCTGGCACCCGTCTCGTCCGGCGTGGTTGCACAGCCAGTTGATCCCTCCTCGTCTGTTGAAATGCTTCCTTCCCTTAGCTTCCAGAACACTCCGTCCTGATTTCCTAGCTTGCTGGCCGCCTCTTGTCTCCCTTCTGCCTGCTCCACTTCCTGTCGTCCAAACGTCCTCTGCGAGCTCAGACCTCAGCACAGGCCTCTCTCTTCCATCTCTCCCCAGGTGGCCCCAGCTGGACCATGGCTTTTAACACCAACCAGACAGTGATGACTCCCAAATTCACATCTCGGAGCCCAGCATCTCTCCAACGATAAGCATCTCAAATTTTCTAAAATCCAAACAAGGCTATGTGTTTCCCCCCTTCCAAGCCTGCTCTTCTTTGCAGTCCTCCCCAGTGGAGCACAGGGCACCATCCAGTTATCCACTTGCTCGGCCCAGAGAAACCAGGGGACACGTTTAGCGCTTCTTCCCTCCACACGCTGAGCCCACCCACACTGCCTTTTCACTTCACCTTCAAAAAGTGGGCGGGCCCCACCACTTCTCCCACCTCCTCACCTCCACCATTGAACGGTGCCAATCACTGCCAGTTGTCTCCAATCTGGCCTCCCTGCCTCACCCACAGCACAGCCAGAATGATCATTTTAAGACTTAAACACTCAGCATAAATCCAAAGCGCTTCCCACAGCCCGACTCTCTGTCTCCTGCTATGGTGCCCCGCATGGCCCTGGCTCCAACCACACTGGCTTCCTTGCTGTTCCTCACACTTTCCAACAGGTCTCCAGGCTGGGGGATATCCTCGCTCTGCCTTGGCCTGGAGGGGTTCATGCCCTGGATCTTCTCAGACCCGATGAGCCCCTTACATCACTAAGGTCTCTGCTCAAATGCCACCTCCCAGGGAGCCCTCCCAGGACCACCGAATCTAAGCCAGCACTCCCCACCCCCCAGAAGGCATGATCCTCTTCCCAGCCTCTCTCCAGAGCACCCACTATTATCGGAAATTAAAACGACTGACTATTTGTTACTTTCCACCTGGGGAGGCAGGCTCCATGGAGGTGCGAGTCTTGTCTGTCTTGATCATTATTAGTTGCCAGTACTATCGGCCAGTGGTGCTCAGGAAGTACCTGTCAAATGTGCAAGCTTGCAGGTGGAAGTGCCAAGGGCAGGGCATCTGCCATGGTTCCGGGTCCGGGTGTGAGGCTCCGACTGTCGCGCTGGCAGCTGAGCCCCAGGCCCGGTCCCTGCTCTTACTCTCATTCTGATTTTCTCCACCCACGGCCCCCACTCTGGGTCAGAGCTGGTTTCCTCCATTTCCAGCCAGGATCACTTCAAGCCCTCTGAGCCGGCCCAGAGCAGCAAAATCCGGCAAAGCTGAGGCTGCTGGAAGCCAGGCGGGCTCAGCTCCTCACCGTCTTGCTCCTCCCTGAGCCTCAGCCAGGGCCAACCCATTCCGGGCTCCTGCCCAAAGCCTTCCAGGTTATCAACGCCACTGTACATGGCAGGAGCCCTGGAAGGCGACAGCCATTCGTGCCTGTGTGGGCACTTTGGTCTCCTCCTCTACTCGAGTTAAGGCAGGAGCAGCAGGTCGAGGAAGGCGAGGGGCCCGGGCCAGCCTCTGGTCTTATCATGTGCACAGGGAAGCATCCCTGAGCCCTTGTGTACAGCGGGGCCTCCTCATCCACCCCTGTAATCCCACCTGCTTGCTACCCAGGGTTATTGCCAGCCTTGCTCCACGGGGACGGGTCTCCCTGCCTGTCCCAGTGAGGGGCCCACTAGAAGGGAGACTCCATCGTGGCCAGGACCTGTGTGGGTGCATGTGAGTACGTGTGCCAGCTGTTCTATGAGCATGCTCTTCCCTGCATGCCATTTTGCTCACTCTCCCCTGCACTCTGAGAGCTGTCTGGGCTCTGCCCCTGGGGTTGCCCCTCCCCCGCTCCAAGCCAGATCTTCCAGGTGAGTCCAGCCTCTGCCAGTTCCTGGCGACAGTCACCGGCTCCCTCCTGACATGCACCCTCCCAGTGCAGCTCTTGCAAATGGACAGTCCCTTCTCTGGCCAGGTCAGCCCCTCCAAGGGCGCTCTCAGGCCCCCCCGCCTTGGTCCAGACCCAGCCTCAGCAGGCAGGGGTAGGGATGGACAGCTACCAGTGCTGAGGAGCCCAAGCCCCGCTTGCCTCTGGTGGGCCATACCCTGCAGCCTGGGCGGGGCCACCACAGGGCCACAGGGCCCGCCCCCTCTCCCCCAATCCCCAGGAAGGCTGCGTGGACAGTGACGCCTGAGACCCCTATTCGAGAGGTGCCAGGTGTTATCTCGCAGTGGAATCATTTCCCCTTTCAGGCTCTTTATAAACGGAGGGGCAAGGGCTGGGAGACTGGGCTTATTTGGCTCCTAAGGCCTCAGGCTGTGTGTTAAGTGACCCTCTCCCGAGAGCCGGCCGAGTGAACCCATCCATCTGGGGTAGATCAATCCCGAATCCGCCTCGTGCTAATGAGGAAGCCGCCTCTCTTTCTTCTTTGCAGACACGGGAGGCCATGAATGATTCATGTGCAGGAGGCGGGGCGCGCACACAGGGCTCCTGCGGGTGCTACTGCCCTTGCCCTCCAGCCCCGGGGGCCCTTCACAGCACCCGCCCCCAGACACAGATGAGCTCCCAATGACCGGGCACCGCTGGAATTTATCAATGGCTGGTTCTCTCAAGGAGCAGCTTTCATTGATCAAATCTGTTTCCAGCCTTCTGTTCCTGAGAATTCCCACAGGGGCCAAGATTCACTTGCACTGCCTTGTGGATAAAAATTAAAAGCATTGCCCATAGTAGGGAACTCCACGTTTTCCCCTTGGTTCCAACAGACACTTGCCAGCTCCACCCCACTTCTTCAGGGAGGACTTGGGGCTCTCTGGGGTGCGATGGGTTTTGTTTTGTTTTAATTTGAGAGGTAGAGTTACAGACAGAGGGAGCAATAGAGAGATCTTCCCTCTGCTGGTTCACTCCCCAAATGGCCACAATGGCTAGAGCTGGACCGATCAGAAGCCAGGAGCTTCCTCTGGATCTCCCATGTGGGTGCAGGGGCCCAATCACTTGGGCCATCTTCTACTGCTTTCTCAGGCCATTAGCAGGAAGCTGGATCAGAAGAAGAGCAGCCAGGACTTGAACCGACACCCATATGGGATGCCGGATGAGGCTTAGCCAGCTACACCACAGCACCAACCCTGGAGCGTGATGATTTTAACAGTGTGTGCACATAGGGTTATCAGCCATGTGCAAAAACACACGTGCATGGGTGTGTGCCAGAAGGAACACAGCACAGATGCAGGGTGCCCCTATGCTGCTGTGCTACAAAGACAGAATTGCAACTGATGTTTCTCTTCTCTAAGTTCCCTCTGGAATAGTGATGGTGCTGTTGTTTGTTTGTTTTTTTTTTTTTTTTTTTTTTTTGGACAGGCAGAGTGGACAGTGAGAGAGAGAGACAGAGAGAGAAAGGTCTTCCTTTGCCGTTGGTTCACCCTCCAATGGCCGCCGCTGCAGCCGGCGCACCGCGCTGATCCGATGGCAGGAGCCAGGATCCAGGTGCTTTTCCTGGTCTCCCATGGGGTGCAGGGCCCAAGCACTTGGGCCATCCTCCACTGCACTCCCTGGCCATAGCAGAGAGCTGGCCTGGAAGAGGGGCAACCGGGACAGAATCCGGTGCCCCAACCGGGACTAGAACCCGGTGTGCCGGCGCCGCAAGGTGGAGGATTAGCCTATTGAGCCACGGCGCCGGCCAATGGTGCTGTTTTATGATAAGCATGGTATGGTGGGAGTGCTGGGTGGGGAATCAAGGGGTACAAGCCCCAAGAACACAGACTCTGGGGCACTGTGGCTGATTAAGTGAAGTCAGAAGCTTCAGAGAACTGAATATGAGGGGAGCCACATCTCCCTCCCTCCTCTGGCCATGAACTGCCCCCCCTCATCCAAGGCAAGCCACGTCCAGGCAATGAATGCTGAACAGGACCAGAGATGGGGGAAGGCAGCCCAGGATGAGTTGGGATTACCTACAAACACTGCACTGATGAAGGCTGAAAGCCATGAGGTCCACAGGTGCAGCCTAGCTCACAGGCTGCGTGCCTTGGACAGAAAACCTTCCATGTACTGCTGCTCAGATTGGCACTGCCCAAGGATGCAATGTCTTGAGCAGGGGTCCTATTACACTGGTGACATACACCAACTGGTCTGAGGGTGTGGGTGGACCAGGGGTTCCAGGCTTCCTGGCTGAGTCCTACAGCAGCAGGGGAGAGGGCCCACCTGGTACACTGCCTAGCACATACGCATGCTTGTGTCCTAGCACCTTATGCCAGCCATGCTCTGGGGAAGACTGCAGCCGCTTCTCTTTTCTGCCTGTCCTTTAGGGAGCCCAATTCCTGCCTACCTGGAGGGAACAGCCTGGACCAGTCGGCGCCTCTTGGTGGTGGGTGGGAGGCAGGAAAGCAGTGGGAGGCAGATGCAGTGTGATATTGCTGGCTTGTGTGGGGGTCACAGACAAGGTGGGGGCCACCAGGACTGCTGATCCCCAAGTCCTGAGGGCTTCCTGGGCACAGGTGGGCTGGACCACCACACACTGGCGTCCAGGTTGTACCTGCTTAAAAGAGGTGGCCACGGAGGGTGCCCCTTGTCTGATTCCTGCAGAGGTCCCTTGGGCACTGGGGCCTGGGCGTGGCTAGCCGGGTGCTGTAGAAGGGGAATGCCCAAGGGCAGCCAGCAAGTGCTACAGAAAGGCTGACAGCCACACCAGTGTCCCCCTCGGCTGTCCATGTGGGAGGTGCTGAAAAACAGCCAAGACACCAAGGCAGATGCCGTTCAGGGGACCACCACGCTGGGCGCAAGGCCTGCCGCGCTGGGGTTTTGCAGTGGGGGAGAGAGGCTGGGCTCAGGTCAGACAGGTGGCCGAGGCGCACAGAGAGGAAGCCCCAAGGCCAGCTGGGAGAGCCTTCACAGGTAGGGGAATTCTCCGATCTGGTATCAGGGGTGAGGCCTTCCCATGAAGATCCTGACCCAAGGGGGCTCTTGCTAGAACTGCAGGAAGTGGGCCAAAGATGGGGCCAGAGGGCACAGAGGATCAAGGGCAGGGTCACCCAGAAGCCCGGGGCCTGGACACCACAGGACACCTCTCCACTGGGGGCTCAGTCCCCCTGGGGAGCCTGGTCCCCTGCCCCAAATTCCAGATCCCAACACCCAGCTGTGTCTGACAAATAAGCACCCCCCGAACCGTGGCGCCCGTCAGCTTCTGTCTCCCCCAGACTGGCCCTGCAGGATGACCACACAGGTGGGGGCCCCTCGGAGGCACCCAGGGTTTTGCTTGTGATGAGTCCGCGGCACAATCTAGAATGACCTGCAATGGCTTTAGGGATGGCCTCCCCAGGAAGGGGCCGTGGGTACAAGGCCACGGGGGCAAGACGACTTCCCCACTGCCCCAGGTCTGTTGCGAGGACCTGCAGCACCGTGACACAACCTCATTTCCTCAGACATCCCCTCTCTAAATCAGCAGCCACGGGTCACAGCAGGGAGCTTGGTGCAATGCCCTTCTTAGCTTCCCTAAACACTTCCCTGTCACCACCCATTGCCTCACTGGCTCCCCCTGCTGGATGCCCTGTAAGAGGCCGTTGCTGAGAGCCCAGCTCCTACAGAACTGAGCCCTGCTCTGAGGCTCCCAGGGGCCTCACGCGGAGGTGACTGCTCTATTACAGAGAAGCCTGCAGCTGCAAGCGAGTCCCCCTCCCTGCACCTGCCCCCCAGTACTACTCCCAAGGGACTGCTGTCTGTTTTTTATTTATGCGATTACTGGGAAGCTCCTTGTTTACATTGCTATAATTTACATTTCCCACAAGTTCCCTCCTTTCTGTTCTCCACGTTGCTGAATTACTGAGTCTCCCAACTGCTCCTGAGTGCCAGCCACTTGCATGCCCTTCGGAGAACAACCCGGTAGATGCTGCCTGTGTTCCCAGGGATGAGCCTAAGGAGTGTGCAGACAGTTCCCTGCACCTAGCCGTGCTCTTGACCTTGGGCTCAGAAACATGCAGCTGCCCTAAAGGCAATTCCTTAAGGGAATCATCCTCGTTAAAATCACCTCTGGGAGCCCATGCTGTGGCACAGCCACCTCCAGTGCCGGCATCCCATATGGGCGCCGGTTCAAGTCCCGGCTACTCCACTTCCAATCCAGCTCTCTGCTGTGGCCTGGGAAAGCACTACAAGATGGCTCAAGTCCTTGGGCCCCTGCACCTGCACGGGAGACCCAGATTCTGGCTTCAGATCGGCCCAGCTCCAGCTGCTGTGGCCATTTGGGGAGTGAAGCAGAGGATGGATGACTTTCTCTCTTTCTGCTTCTGCCTGTCGCTCCCCCTCTTCATGGGAGAACGACACTAAGCCCTGCCTAGGCTTCATATCCGAGTCACGGCACCATTATGTCGCTCCCCCTCTTCGTGGAGGAACGACACTAAACTCTGCGCTGTTCTTTCGTCTGCTCGGCCCTCCCCGGGTTTGCTGCTGGTTCTTCCCGGGTTGGCTACCGTCCCTTCCACCTCCGTGGAAGGGCGGTTCCCCCGGGCCACTCTCCCCACTTCCGCGGGGGAGCGGCACACCACCGGCCGGCTCTCTTGGGGGCTGCTCAGGTGTTCTTTCAGATAGATGTTCCTGGTGCATGTTGTCTCTCTCCCCCTTTATAGTCCTCTTCCACCAATCCCAACCCTGCTACCCACACGCCGAGTACGCTGCTCTCCTCCAATCAGGAGCAAGTCCTACAGTTTATTGGCTGAACTGGAGGCAGCTGTGTAGAAGCTGTTTTCTTCTCTCCCAGCGCCATATTGTGGGAGAGCAGATGCATAGAATAAGTCTTAATTCCAGTAACAGTATAGTCCGAGTTGCTCCCCACACTGCCTCTCTGTAACTCTGCCTTTCAAATAAATAAATAAATCTTAAAAAAAAAAAAACCACCCCTGACCATCTGACCCCAGCTTCCTGGGGGCTGGGGAAGAACAGGTGGCTGTGACCAGTGAGTTCTGCAGCCCATGTGGCCTGTGGCAACAGTTTCAGTGAAAAACTTGAAGATTTCTCACACTCTCTGCGAACCACCACCTTTTCTTCCATGCGAAAGGGAGCCATTAACTCCTTTCCCATGCCTTCTGCGCTCCTGGGTGTGTATCTTCTGCCTCTCTCTTTTTCCCAGGCTCCCGCCAGGGACCCGCTGGGAGGATGAACCTTGCTTCCTTTGTCGGACCTCTGGATGCACTGCAGGCCTCCCTTCCTCCAGCCTGGGCTGGCCTGACCACGCCAGGGCACCTCCAGGTAAGACACCTTTCACCCCACGCTGCTGGCCGCCAGAGCCCTCGTCCTTGGCTGCAGGAGTTGCCCTACTGCCTGGCTCCACCCCTCCAACCCTGGTGTCAGGAGCAGATTCCCAACCACCACAGAGCACGGCTCCAGTCCCACCTCGGCTGGAAGGCTCATCCTGGTGCCCACTCCCCTAGTCTCCTCTGCCTCCCCCATTTCTGGTTCCCTCCAAAATTGCACAGTAAACAACGACTATACCAAGCGCCGCTCCCCACAGAGCCCCCACAATTCCCGCCCTTGTCACAATCATCACCTGTCACTGATCATTATCTAACACACTGTCTTTCACTAGTTTCTCAGGGTCTCGGTCTCCCCCACAGCAATGGAAATCCTACAGGGGAGAGGTTTCTGTCTGCTTTGTTCACCACAATGAAACACACAGGGCCCAGCGGCTCAGAAACCACGTGCAATGAAGGCACAGTGTGACCCCAGTGTTCTCCCCTGTTCACAGGCATCGTCTTAGTTCCTCCTCAGGACGCGCCCCACGGTTGGTGCTATTACCACATTCCCTTCACACATCCGAGACGTTCCGGGACTGCCCACGGTCACAGAGGCTGGACGGGGTGTGGATCCCTGCATGAGACTGCCACGCCCAGCTTCAGCAGACACGGCCATCTGCCCCCAAGCCCTCATCCTGGGTGCCAGCCATCTCCCGACCCTCTCCTCCTCCTCTGTCCTCATCTTGCCCGTTGGTCAAACAGCTCCTGCCCTGTGGAGCTCGCCTGATCCCTGGGTTACCACTGCTTGTTCCTGACCCTTTGTTACCTTTACACCCACCCTCCTCTGGGACGAGACCCATGGTCCTGGAGCACAGCCCTCAGTGCAGGCCACGCCCCATGAAGAGTGACCATGTAGGAGGTGCTTGCTAAGCGGCCCGACGGCCGTCACACTGGCGCTCTGTCACGTTTTGTGATGTGCCGTCCTTCACTCGGAGTGGCCACCTTCATCCCCCCGACGTGTTTGATTTGTGGAGTCACCCCGGCCTCCTCCAAGGCTGAAACACTCCAGCGAGGAGTATGTTCTCCCCAGGCAAGTCTTCCGACAGCGCGCAGCACAGGGCACAGGAGGGGGCACCAACCTGAAGTCAAGGGTGCATCTTTGAGTAGGAAGGGGGAGTGGACATCCCGCAACATCTTTCCTGCTGTTGAAAGGAATGCATGGGACGCTTAGAAAACACCGGAATCTATACAGAGGAAGACACAAACCACCCCCAACATTCCTTCAGATGTTCAGCCTGAGCTAGGCACTGGCACGCCAGTGACCCGGCACTGTGTGCTCTCACTACCCTGTGCACCAGGCGACTCGGGACAAAGGCTGCCTCGTGCATGCTTCCTGGGACGACTGTGGGAGATCCAGACCAGGAGGTGCAACCATCATTGAAAAGGACCTGGGTTTTAAAATACAATGCACAGGTGGTGAGACTGGGGAACAGGGAGGTCAGCAGACAAGGGAATGAGGTCATTGAGAAAACTCTGATCTGGTTCCCAGCAGGAGGGCACAGGGCGTGTCACGTCAGGCACCAGGAGAAGCACCGGGAGCAGTCAGGAGGCAGAGGGAGATGAGTGCAGAAAGAGGCAGGTGGGGCAGGGCAAGCGGGCCAGTGGGAATACTTCGAGAACACTCAGAGGCCCAGGGACCGTCCCTGGAGTGACTAGGGGAGGTGGACAGTGGCCCAGGGTGTGTGAGAGGCCAGCAGAGGAGGTAGCCAGGGTGTGGGTTTGTATTTGAGAAGAGCGCTTGTGGGCGGGTGGTTTCCTACTCCAGGAAAGGGCTAAGCCTGGGTGTGGCAGCGCCTCCAGGGTCAGCATGACCCAGGGGGCAAGGAACAGGACACAAACAACAAAGACAAAGATGCAGGAAGAAAGGAGGACCTGCGAGCTAGCTTCCCGAGGCCAAGTCCACGCTCAGGAAGTGCTCCCGAGGGCCCTCACGTAGGGGCCAGGCCACGCTGACCCACTGCGCTCGGTCCAGTGCGGCAAGGAGTCGGAGGCGCTGAGAAACAAAGACGAAGCTGGGTTCAAGCGGCGAGGTGGATGTCGTAGATGCAGGGACTGTTATCGGAGACACAACCCTCAATGAGCCTGTGGGTTCTTGCCTAATATTCAGAGAAGAATTCTGAACACTGGCATAATGAACGAGGCAGCATGGTACATTTTAAGCTTTTTATTTAGTGAGAGAAATGCACAGGAGAGTGAGGGCCCTATCTAAGAGAAAGGGAAATCTGGGTTCATACTGAGTACCAGGAACCAGCCACGTGGAGGAGCATTCAGGCCAGGAGCATGGGGCAGGTGGCCTGAAGGCCACGCGCCCTGGAGGCACAGGGGCAGCAAGCGGGTCCAGGGAACAAGGAAAAAGGGCCAGGCCCACTGTGTTCCAGGCCTTTAATCCACTTCCAAAGAGGAGTGGTTAATTAGCCTGATCAGCAGGTGGGCGCACAGGTGTGGCCAGGTAGGGGCATGAGGTCACACAGGGGCGTGGTGAAGGTGTGGTCTTGCAGCTCACAAACCTGATCAATTTTATCCTATATGCTTGCCTACAACAAGACCCTACATGGAAACCTGGACCGTCAGATGGGAGGGCTCTGGAGCAAATTCCACCTAAGTAAGAAGTTCCCCGAGGATCAGGATCCAAGCCCAGCTCCCCAAGGAAGACTGCGCTCCGCCTCCTCTCCCTCCCCCATGTCACCTGCATATTCTTTAGACAAACAGTGCTGTATTAAAACAAGCACAGTCATCACCGTCGCCATCAGCTTCAGCTTGCCGATTTTAATGGGAATGGAAAAACCCGACTCCTTTGTCCCCGGTGCAGTAAAGGAGCAACTCCCAACCCCAGATGGATACTGGATTTCTAAGAAATCAGGTCAGGCAACCAGCATCCGTGGGGTTCAAAGGGACTTGAGCTCTGATTAAAGTCTGCATCTGAATGAGCTGAACGTGGCGTCTCCAGAGGAGGAGGAGGAAGAAGTGGGCTTGAAGGCGGTGGTAACCTGGCCCTCCTGAGCAGACATTAGGAGCCTGTGGTCAGGCCAGGGCTGGCCCACAGCCCATGGAGGAGTGATGGGATCGGGGCAGGGGAGGGCACAGGCCCAGAGGAAAGAAAATCTGCCTGGGGCAGATTTTTACCCACGCATGGCACAGAGCTGTTCTCCAACCAGGCTGGGGGCGTCCAGATTTCTCCGCCCTCGCACTGGCTGCCTCTCTGCCCTTCCCACATCTCCACCTGGGTGGTGGGGTGGCTCCTCCCCAGCCTTCAATGTCCAACTGAGCTGTCCCATCCTCTGGGAAGCCCAGAGGATGCACCCTACCCAGCACTCTGGAGGAAACCCCATAGGGCCGGGCACAGTGTTCTGTTTCTCCTCTGGGATGGACTTCTGCAGAGGGCACGGTTAGGGGTTATTAAAAACTCCCCCTGTGCAGTGGGCATTGCGGCACAGCCGGGTGAACCTCTTCCCTGCCTGGGACACTCTCATCCCATGCTGGAGTGTCTGCGATCAATTTCTGCCTCTGCTTCTGACCCAGCTGCCTGCCAATGCACCTGGGAGACAGCAGGTCACGGATCCCTGCCACCTACACTGCAGATTCAGATGGAGTCCTGGCTTTGGCCTGGCCAGCCCTGGCTGTTTTGGGCATTTGTGGGGTGAACCAGCATTTGGAAAATCTCTCTCACTTCCTGCCTCCCTCCCTGTCATTCTGCCTTTCAAATAAACTTTAAACAAAAATAACCATCGGTACCGTCTGCACCAACTTGGCCACACCAGCTCCTTGATCGGCACAGCTTTCCCTCAGGGTAAGTGGTGTTATGCCGGCTCTGCAGAAGAGGAAACTGAAGCTGCAATGGGAGCCGCTCACCCAGGCAGCAAGGCGGGACCAGGAACTCCGGCAGCTTTCCCGAATGCCATGTCTGTCCAAGTGGCCAGACAGGCATCTTCGAAAAGCACATGGGAAAATGCCCTTAGGACAAAGGGATGCGTGGGTTTCAAATTTTTTTTTTTTTTAAACACCGAAACAAACTTATCCAGCCATGCCTGCCTGACACATTATCAGCACTGCTAGGTCCACTCCAGGGTATCCGGGAGGCTGGGACCAGCTCTGGGCTTGCACCTTACAAATCTCTGCTGAAGGAATGAAGGAATGCACCACAAGGAGCACCCCAGCGGCTGCTGGCCGGCGCTCCCCGTTTCCAGACCCCAGAGAAAGGCTGGCGCCCCAGGCCACAGCGCCATACAGCTGACCGCCCGCCCCCCATCCCCGCTCTCCGGTCCTGGCGCGGCGGTGTCGCCGCGGAGCCCGCGCGTCCGCTACCGCCGGGCAGGCAGCTGCGGAGCCATCTGCTGCGAGGGCGTCGGCGGCACCCGCGCCAGTGTTTGTTTACAAACCGCACACTGCGTGCGAGAGAAACACGGCTCCTCTTCCAGGCAGACGCAGCGGGCGCCAGGCGGGAGGAGTCGCCGGGAGCGCCGGCCGGGCCACCCGTGGAGTCCCCTTTTCCTCTCCACTGCCGCTCTCACTCCCAACCCACACGCGGAGGTCCAGGTCCCAGTCGGGCTCCCCCTCCAGGGCACGACCCCAGATGGAACGCAGGCCGCAGTAACAGCGCCTACATCATAAGGACTCACAAGGATTAAGTGAAGCAACCCACATAGCAGCACCTAACAAACGCACTCTTTTATCACCGTAGGTGACAAGTTAGGTCTCCAGCATTTCACAAAGTGTTCCTGCAGTCCAATTTCTCACCCAAGTCAGGGGAATTCCTCTTTCTGACAGTTATCAGAGACAGATGATAATGCCTGGGAAAAAAATCATGAGAGCATTCACAGGCAAATGCACTTCCGGGTTACCACTCTAATTCCCGTTCCCCACAGTGAGGATAAAGCAGAAGAGCCCCCAATTTCCTGTTCTCACCAGGGCTGGCTTGGGGCTGCCCGGAAGAGGGTGGGCTGTGAGAGCCAGGAGCTGGAGAGACAGCAAGTGAGGGGAGGGCTTTCCCTCTGCCCCTACAGGCCTGGGCGAGGGACCTTCCCTAGACACCATCTGGGTCTAGTTCTGCTTCCTCTGCATCCCGGCAGAGCCTTGGTGGTGCCAAAGCATTCTTAGTTGGGGTGCTCCCTGCACACTCAGAAAAGAACAGTCAGTCATGGAAAACCCGGCCTGGCTCCTCACGAATGAGGGCCTTGCCTCAACACAGTCAGCAGGCTATGGAGGTTTGTCCCTCCATAGAAGGGCTTGAAAATGCTACAAAGTGATGACAAGGAGGAGGTTAGGGCTGGGGGGGTTGGAGAGGGAAGGAGCAGCGATCACCACTAGGCATGGCCCTCCTACTATGTGCCCAGGGCTAGGTTGGATTTTCTCCTGCAGTTCATCCAATAAACACTTATTGCACCTCACACTGCAGTGGGCCCAAGTCCCATGGAGGAGGAGGGGCCATCAGAAATAACTCCAATAATGACACACGTGCAGTTAGGGACAGAGTTCTTGTAATCCTGATACCAGTCCTGATAACAACTATGAATGACAAACATTATGCCCATTTTATAGATAATAGCTCATAGGGAAGGAATAACTTGTCCAGGATCCCCAAGGCAGGGCTCAGAGCCAAGGCCCAAGGGTGGGGGTTGTAACGGGCCCACCTCCTGGTTCTAGACTATATAGCACCATGTTCAAGCCTGGCCCCACAGCAGCACAGCTGGTAAAGGTTCCTTACTGAGGCTAAGAAAGAATAGGAGTCCACTTACAGAGCCCTGTTTTCAAAATTCTGAACCAAGCAAAAGGGTTATAGACACTGATCCTTGGAGCCACCCTCTGACATTCCATTTGACAGAAGCACAGGCCTATTGGGGCCACCCCCAAGTCTGCACGAGTGTCCTTCTGTGCAAATATGTCCACTCATTGGCTCACTGAACACACCCTGCCTGGACCTGGAGAACTCCAAATCCCAATCAGAGAGTCAGGGCTGGTGGGGCCCTGTCCATGGTGCTGAGGAAGCACAGAGGAAGAACGAGGGGTAAAAAGTCCACTTTCCAGTCTGGGAGCAGGGGCCAAGGGCAAGGCAAGACCATTAAACCTACTCAGCCCAAGATGGAGGAGGAGGGGCTGGGCAGGAGAGGAGAGAAGGCGGAGGACGGCCGTCTGCGGAGGACTTCACCCGAGGCCGTGTGCACGGGTCAGACGAGGACACCGCCAGGATTAGCTGCTGCTGCGCTTAGCTCCCCGGCTGTGTCCCTGGGCCGCACTCCGCCCTCTGAAGAGCAGGCAGGAATCGTAATGGGGTGAAATCAGGACAGCAGCATGCTAAGACGGCCAGGGAAAAATGATCTGAAAACGCAGAATTTCGTGGGACAGGCAGGCCAGGAAAACCAAGCTGCTGGGGGAAACCAGTCCCAGCGGCAGACAGCAAGTCTGACCCGATCTGGAAGGCTGGCAGGGCAGGAGGAAAGGGTGCATCATGCAGCCTGCCCACCCGGCCACGGGCGCTGGGGGAAGCATGGTCAGACGGCAGCCCACACTGTCGTCCCAGGAAGTCTGGGGAATGGAGGCCAAAGGTGGCGAAGTGCTGCAGGCTTCTCAGAAGAGCCAGGGGGTGAACTGCGACACGCGATCTATAAACCAAAAGGAATCAGACCTCCTCCCAGGCTGTGCCTTGCCTTGTGTGCTCGTTTAGCCCCACCCCTTCCCTTCAGTCTCCCAGTGAGACCTTGTAAACCCAATAGCCCCAGCTCTGTGAGGTGACAGCATCTTTCCCCAGACCTGCTCCAGCACAGACCCAACCCAAACAGGGTTCGACTGACTGGTTACTTGCACCCCAAGTGGAGAGTTTCTAGTTAAAGCACTTTTCCTTTACAACAACACAGCATCCCACAATAATTAACGTAATTACCCTCCAATGCGATCTGTTTTTAAAAGTCTGAGTCTCATTTATTTTGTGGAACAAACTCCAACCCTGTGATATGAACACCTAGTTCCTTATCAAACCCACTCCCTCATCTTCCCGGGCACACAGCTGGATCACACTTCCCAGCCTTCTTAGCAATCACTGCAGCCACGGGACCGAGTTCTGGTCGAGGGAAGGTGAGTGGAAGTGTGTGTCTCTCCCAGGCCTGGCCCTAAGCTTCTCCCACAAGAATTCTCTATTTTATTCCCCCTGTCCACTGGGTAGAAGAGGAGGACTGTAGGTGCCTGGAACTGGAGGATGGAGTAGCCTCGGTTCCTGCCTCTCCACATGGAAGGCCATCCATGAGCCAGACCATGGCACTCCTTTGCGGGCAAGACATAAATTTAAATCCTGCTAAGTGACTAAGATTATAATTTATTGGGGATGGTGCTGTGGTGCATTAGCTTAAGCCTCTGACTGCGGCATTGGCATCATCCCCTATGGGTGCCAGTTTAAGTCCTGGCTGCTCCTCTTTTGATCCAGCTCTCTGCTATGGCCTAAGAAAGCAGTGGAAGATGGCCCAGGCACTTGGGCCTCTGCACCTGCTTGGGAGACCCAGAAGAAGCTCCTGACTTCAGATCGGCACAGCTCCGGCCTTTGTAGCCATTTGGGGGAGTGAACCAACAGATGGAAGATCTTTCTGTCTTTCCCTTTCACTGTCTGTAACTCTACCTCTCAAATAAATAAGTAAATTTAAAAAAAAATAATTTATCTATTACAGCATCCAGCATTAACCTAATATAAGCATTTACTATGTCTATAGCATGTGGCAAGCCAGGCTGGGATAAGGTTATGTACCAATAAGGGTCAGATTTCAATACACAGTGTGGGGAGGGCAATTCTGGAAATATCCAGAGTGATGGGGCTCTCGGAGTTCCTGGTACACTTGGCTCAGAAAAAAATCTGGAACACTCCCCTCCCCCACATCCATCCCCATCTGCAATGGCCACAGATACTCTTGAGTCACCTGTCACCAGCTCTTCCCGAGGGGCTATTCGGCTAGACATTTGGGTTTAGCTGATGGCCCAGCTTTTTCTCAATTAGAGACCTAGTGAACGCATTTTTTCCTCTTCAAACTTTTTCCTGGAGCCAATCATCTTCTGAACTTGCCAATGGGTCTGACAAAAAGCTTACTGAACACCTTGCTCCACCCCTCGATTTCATGTAACTTTCTCCAGGTCTCTTTTATTTTATTTTTATTTTATTTTTTAGACAGGCAGAGTGGACAGTGAGAGAGACAGAGAGAAAGGTCTTCCTTTGCTGTTGGTTCACCCTCCAATGGCCGCCGCAGCCGGCGCACTGCGCTGATCCGAAGGCAGGAGCCAGGTGCTTCTCCTGGTCTCCCATGCGGGTGCAGGGCCCAAGCACTTGGGCCATCCTCCACTGCACTCCCAGGCCACAGCAGAGAGCTGGCCTGGAAGAGGAGCACCCGGGACAGAATCCGACTAGAACCCGGTGTGCCAGCATCGCAGGTAGAGGATTAGCCTATTGAGCCGCAGCGCTGGCTTCCAGTTCTCTTTTATAGTGCTGCCCATCAGTCCTGCATTTCTGGCTCTCTCGCGTTCACGCATCACTTCCCCACGTTGCCTCTCCAGTCGTCCAGCTCAGTCTCTGCTGGGCCCTGCTTCCTATTTCTTTTCCAGTACGCAGCTTCCTTCATCTTCCAAGCATTTCCTCACTTCCCAGAGCGCCAACCACCACCCCACCAATTCTTAGGACCCACTCCCTCCCCATTCATCTCTCAAGGAGGCGTGAGGAGCTGAAGCCGCCCTCTCCACGCCCGTCCACCTCCGTCTCCATTAACTCGATTAAGCTGATCCCTGCGGATAGCAAACTAATCAACCAGTGGGTGACTATCGTCCTTACCCCCTACCTCCCATTCTCTCCCCATCACACATGCCCTAGCCTCTTGTGCAAACAGTGGAAGGACCCACCCCACAAGTATCTTTCATGAAAGAAAGTAATTTACAGAAAGAAAAAAAAAGACTTAGTAAAACATCCCTTGTGAGAGGAGACAGTGTTGTTGTGGCCCAGAAGGTTAAGCTGTAGCTTGCAACACTGGCATCCCATACTGCAGCGCCAGTTAGAGTCCCAGCCACTATGCTTCCGATCCAGCTCCCTGCTAACGCACCTGGGAAGACAGCAGAAGATGGCCCGAGTGCTGGGTCCCTGCTACCCACACGGGAGACCGCAGTGGAGTTCCAGGCTGCTGGTTTCAGCTTGGATCCGTCCCAGCGATGCAGCCATTTGAGGAGTGAACCGATAGATGGAAGTTTCTCTCCCTCCCCCCTTCTTTGCCACTCTGTCTTATAAAAAAATAAATGAGTAAATATTTTTTAAAAATATACTACAAGGGGGTCGGCACTGTGGCATTGTGGGTAAAGCTGCCACCTGTAGTGCTAGCATCCCATTTGGTGACCAGTTTGAGTCCTGGCTGCTCCACTTCCAATCAACTCTCTGCTATGGCCTGGGAAAGCAGTGGAGGATGGCCCAAATCCTTGGGCCCCTGCACCCACATAGGAGACCCAGAAGAAACTCCTGGCTCCTGGCTTCAAATCAGCTCAGCTCCAGCCATTGTGGCCATTTGGGGAGTGAACTAGTAGAATGAGGAGTCTCTCTCTCTCTCTGTCTCTCAAATAAATTTTTAAAAATGTTATTTAAAAAATATACAAGAATTGTCATTGACTTGTTCTCAAATTTTCCCTCTATAAACATTCCATTTTCCACTATCTTAATGAATACAGATCAACTTTTCTCAAATTTCCTTATATATTTCAAATACCTGCATAATATTCCATGCTTTCTCCCCCATATATTTAATAATCCACTTTCCAAAGCAGTTGCGATTTCCCACGATAAAACACATATAGATAATAACTTATAACATCAAAGAACAGGAATCAGTTAAGGAACAAGATGTACATGATCCATGGGCCTACGAATCCTGGCTTAAGGATACTTATTGTCACTGAGAATCAAAGTGACTCCTGAGTGGCAGTGCGAATACAGTTAAAGACGCAGCAAAAAGGGAAGCAGGGGGCACGAAGACCTGGGTGGCTCAACCCAGCAAGCATGATTTATGGCACTGTCCTCTCCGCTAATCTTGTAGTGAAGTCTTTGACGTGCTTTTAAAATATTTCTCTATGTCCTGCCTATTTGCTACAAGGATATGACACAGCATAAATTTTTTAAAAATCATTATCATAAGAAGAAAGATGGGAGGCACACTAAATGGGGATATGTGTGTGGAAGGAGGAATAATTATAACTTTCTGTTAAAAGACTAGATTCTAGGGAATGAACTTAATTACACAGAACTTAGTTCCAAGCTTCCCAGCACCCATGGCAAAGAGGGAAATACCGGGAGATTATGGGGCTGAATTTTTCCTAAGTACAATGATCGAGATGATGGCTTCCTAACTAGGACTGTGAGAGGCAGCTGTCACCTATCTCATTCTTTAGAAAGAACTTTCCAGAGCTTTGATCTTGCAGTCCTCAAATGGGGTCTTTGGCTGACCCCACTGTCCGTGAGTTACCCAGCCCTCAGCCTCTGCCATGGGCATTCCTGCACCCTCCAACCTAGTGTTCCTGGGCCAGTGACGTGCCATGGCTATGATGGTGCAGCACATCAACCAGACCAGCTGCAGCCTCATCCACCTAATTTTTTTCCTGCTCACATTTTCATGCTATTCAAATAGCCCTTGGGAGTGTTTTTATTCCTTCCTCATATTCCTCTTGAATTCCAGCCTTCTCTCCAAGCCTTTCCTGACAACTCAACCTTGGCCCTGGGCTGGCCTCCATGGACCCCAGGGCACTCACCAGGCCACTGCCATCTTGCTATGCAGCAGCCATCCTCAAACAGAGAATAAGTCCTTTCACATACCCCTAGCAACTAAGCACACAGCACTTGCACAATAAATGGCCACATGTCAGGGCTGGGTACTGGATTTGGGCCTGGGAGGCCTGAGTTCTTGGCTGGGTCCCTCTTCAAACTTTCGTTAACCAGGTATAGAACAGCAAGGAGGTGGACTGGTGAGTGTTCTCTGACATCCCTGCCACCCTGAATTCCCATGAGTAACCCCTGCTATCTTTGGGATTCCATTGCCCTCTGGATACACTGTCCCTCATGCACCCTGACTTCACCCTCTCCTGCTGCTTGGCCCACCAATGGGTTCTTTAGCTGTTCTCAGATCTAAACAATCTTGTTCCTCGCCTTCTGCTTGTAACAGACATTACCCTGCACCCCAGGCAGCCTCCTGTCTCGGATCACTCTGCTCAAACCGGCTATGGGAGCTGCCTGTTCTAAGCACTCCATGAGGACTGTCAGCCTTCGTTCCCTCTGCTCAAGTTCTCTGCTTCCCACCACTTGCACTGCAGCCTCAGGGAAACGCTTCAGTGTTCCTCCTTGTATGAACAGTTAGTGCATTCTTGCTTTTGTACCTAAGCCACTGATACCGAACTGCACGACGACAGAAGCATCCCTTTCAGGTCCCAGTTCCAGCTACTTATAAGGCTCTACAGCCTTGGGCGTGTGCCTTAACCCTTCTGGGCTTTGGTTCCCAATCGCTACCCAGTGCCTCAGTTACGAAGCAAGACGGCATTGGTCAAGCTGTGGCCACCAGCATCTCTTCCCTTCCACTCCTGATACTTCTCGGACCCAGTTCCAGCCCCATGAACTGCTACACACACTAACAAGTCCAGTTCTGCAAAGAACTTTCTGTCTGAAGCATGTGCGTAGCACTTCAGTTTACACATCACTCCCTCCTACACAGTCCTTTGATTCTCAAAAAAAAAAAAAAAAAAAAAGGTATTGCCACCATTGTGGCCATTTTTCCAGATGAGGAAGCTGAGGCTGAGAGAGGTACCCCTAGAGACATGCTTCCAGGTCTTTAAAACCCAGACCTCAGTCTTCCCACCCCTAACCAGCTAGGGGACAGCTCACGAGGAGCACCGGAGCTGCAGGTGTCAGCAGCAGTGGGTCCCAGAGCCCACACTCTCGTCCTCCTGCGCTGAGGGACACAGGGGTCACTGCTGGCCCTCGAGGGCTCTCTCCTGCTGCAGATGCGGCATGGGCTGCACAGGTCCATGTGGGAGCTTTGACGTCAACGGTGCTATGAGGAGGGCGGACAACATCCCGAGCCAGGGTGAGTGTGGGGACAGGGCTGCCTCTCCCAGCAGGAGACAAAGCCCCCGTCAGCTGGAGTGCAGGGCACAGACGTGGAGAGGCGTCACAGTGACTGGCAGGGAGAGGAGAAGCGGCCGTCTGCGTGGGATGCATGACGCAGGTATCTGAGTCATCCTGGCTGTCAAGGGGGTGGCTCTGATCCTCCCGGCAGGGGCGAGGGCAAGAACCGGGGACAGCGGCTGGATGTTCTACAGTAAACCTGCACATTTGGCTGGGACTTGCAAGCCTCCCTGGGTTCCCTCGGATCCCAGACACCTGGACCAGCGACATGACAGGCTGGGTGACCTTGGTCCGGCCACGCCCTCCCCGGGCGGCAGCAGTGAACTTCCCAGGAAGCTCCCTGAGATCTCTCTGCAGACTAACATTCCATGATTCTTAACTTGGACAATATTTTTGGAGTTATTAGCTCTGCCTTATATAACGAAACTTTATTTATCTTAGATGCGGACCAAGCAATAATAGACATTTCTTAAAAGGTAAAGTTTACCCAGCCCCACAGATTGTTTCTCTTCCTGCCTTGGGCCTACTGACCACAGTCAGTCTCCTCTTCCTCCTGGGCCCCCAACCCTAGCCTCCCTGCAGGTAGATGTGGCCGTGTGGCTGTGTCTGGGGGATGGGCCGGGAGTAGCTGTGGGGTCTCTGGCCCTTCCAGTCTGACAAATGCCTCAGAAGTGGCCATGCCTCCTGGACAGGGCCCCAGAATGAAGACCCGTAAAAACTACTGAAATCCAAATAGAGTCCAGAAGTTGCTAAATAGAAATATACCAACAAGAGTTTCCTAGTTTCCACACAAGTACCATGGTAATGTAAGACATTACTAGAGCAATGGGGAATACGGAAACTCTCGGTATTATCTTTACAGCTTTCTGTAAATCTAAAGTTATTCCATAATAAAAGTTTACTACCATTTAAAAGAAAGCAGTGGACATGTCTCTCCAGCTGTGCTGCCCCATCGGCCAGCTGGATGCAGATGGCAGCACTGGCTGGCCGGAGCAGGCCCGGCTTCCCAGGTTGTGGACGCAGGCCCCCCACCATGGTGGGGTGCTGCTAGAGGGGCGAAGCCTTTGGCCAGCGGGGCCCATGCGTCACCGCGGCTGCACCTGTGCCAGCTCGTCCACCCCCATCACGGCACCTCTGACCGTGCAGAGTGCAGTGTCTCTGTCTGCTGGTTCCCCTGCTGGACTCTGAGCTCCTTGGGTCTAGCGTTAAGGTGCCCACCTCCATGTGTCTCCAGGGTCTGCCTCAGTGCCTGACTCAACAGCAGTTTTGTGATTTGGAAAAAAAAAAAAATTACAGCTTGAACTGCCTCCTCTAGCTTCTTGTAGAACTTAAAGAGTGTGGAAGGCTGAATGTGCTGATGGCTGTCTCCAGCTCCACCATCCCAGAATGTCAAAGAAAACGCAGTCTTGAGGACCATCCTAAGCCAGAGACAGCCTGGGGTGCGGTGGGGCTGGCACGGGGGTGCTGGAGGCAGTGGGGTGGCTTTAGTGGTCCTGAAGACCGAGGGACACTCCCAGCACACAGTGGGCTAGGACTGGGCGAGCAAAAGTCCCTGCAATGCCAGACTGTCCTACCTCCCGTCACTGCTCATGAGGCTGACACTTCCTGTGCCAGTTCCTATTTGGTCTTACCCTCCTTGTCCTGCCATCTGCTAAAGTCCTTCTTTCCTTCCCTGTCTGCACAGCATCTTCTTCCCTCTCTCTGGCGGCCTCTGCAGGGAGCTGACTGCTTCCAGCAACCCTGCCCATGCACCTGTGTAGATGTGGGCAGTGGAGCTTCCCATCTGCATGCAGTCCGCCCACCCTGCTTTTCCCCCAGAGAAACCATCATGGCACGGCCCCTGCCCTAGCAAGCAGGTGCCCAGGAAGCCTCTGGGAGCACAGGCTCCTACTGGGATCCCTGGAAGCAAACAGCGCCCCTCCCTGACGTGGGCAACTGTTCTCCTTGTTACCCCCTACACACACACACACACACACACACACACACACTGTGCTGGCAAAAAAAAATCACACTTATTTGCATCAGGCCCCCGGGTGCCCACCAAACTGGTAATAATTGATTTCTTTTTTCAGGAAAAGTAGATGCCAGGCAATGCATCTCTCCTCTCTGTTTCCCCACCTGTCACACTGCAAGGCTGCTCCCTCCCACAGGGACGGTTCTCCCTCTGCTCCATTTCCATCCCACAAGGTGTCCAGGCCACCCACGTTGGTCTCCCCTCTCCTCCATCTCTGCCACCAAGCGCAGTACCTCAATAAGGAGAGGTGGCGCTAGGGCTCCTCCCTATTGGGATACAGAGGCCCCAGAGTCTTGGATGCGGCAGGCTCATTCTTTTTTTTTTTTTCCTTTTTGACAGGCAGAGTGGACAGTGAGAGAGAGAGAGAGACAGAGAGAAAGGTCTTCCTTTTGCCGTTGGTTCACCATGGTCGGTGCGCTGTGGCTGGCGCACCGCGCTGATCCGAAGGTAGGAGCCAGGTGCTTCTCCTGGTCTCCCATGGGGTGCAGGGCCCAAGCACTTGGGCCATCCTCCACTGCACTCCCGGGCCATAGCAGAGCTGGCCTGGAAGAGGGGCACCCGGGACAGAATCCGGCGCCCCGACCGGGACTAGAACCCGGTGTGCCAGTGCCGCAAGGTGGAGGATTAACCTATTGAGCCACAGAGCCGGCCAAGGCAGGTTCATTCTTACCCATGACAGAGGGGGAGCTGGCTGAGAAATCCCCAGCGGTAGGCAGCCTGCTCTCCCACCTCAGCCTATCTCCTACCAGGGGAGCCCAGCTCTGCCACCTACCCCAGACTCCTCCTGCAAGGCCCTCCCTGAGCCCTGGCTGGAGCCAGTGTGGACAGACCCCAGGGTCACGCAGGTTTCAGGCTGGTGGCTTCTCCTCCACATCCTCTGATGACTCTCAGGATGGGTCATCTATGAGCCACCCCCGCCAGCTCTGTGCTCAGTGTAAAGGAGAGTGCCTCTAAGTGCCATCCTCTGCCTGGCCCTTCCCAGGGTGTTCTGGAGAGGATCAGAAGGCCAACAAAACACAGGGGAGCAGGTGGCGTTCTGGGGTCGCAGCATCTTAACCGCGGAACCTCCTGGAGGCTGTAATACAGTAAGCGCCCTTGCATTTCCACGGAAGTGATGTAGCGGATGGTGTAGCAGGTGAGCCTTCGGGATGTTAGAGCTCCTAGGGCACACTGTGGAGAAAACCACCAGGGTCAACTTCGGGGAGTTCAATCCTTCCAGAAGGCCTTGACACTGGCCCAAGGACCAGGCTGGTTCATCATTTCTGCCCTTCCACAGGCATTTCCCGTGCCGTGTTTCCTGGAAGCGTCCTCTGAGACTGAGTCGTGATTGGATGAGCAGAATCCACACACAACCCCCCTTCCTCCTAGATTCCTGTAGGTCCCCCCCAGCTTCATCTTCCCGGTACTCGATAGGGAGTCTTGGCAACACAGATGTGCAAGGCATGGAGAGAAGGTCCTTAGGAGTCCAGGAGTTCTTGGCTTGGGGCTCCCATCATCGCCGTGACAGTCGCCCACTTGTCCACGCACTCAGCGCCTTGCCGTACCTTCCTGTGGAGAAGGATGTTGGTAAGCCTCACTGCGAGGTTCGGGTAGAAGACGGAGGCCGGGTCTGTTCCAGGACATCCCACTGATGAGACCTACTCCACGGCTCTAAAGGGGTGTTTTTGCTGGATTTCACATGTGTGGCCAGAAAGCAACAACTCTGAGAATTCAGCACCTGTTTCTGGGTGAGGTGAGAGGATCTCAGAGTGGCAAGCGGTGGTGATGACAGTGGGGAGGAAAAGAAAAGCAAGCAGGTGAGGGTGTGAGCAAGCGCTCCGTGTGCAAGGCTCCGAGCTACTGCCATCCTATGACACAGCGGCGCTTCAGCCTGGGTCCTCGAGGGAAGACAGCACGGCAGGAATTCAAACAGGATGAGCACGTGTGGAAACAGCAGCTCCTCCCATGTACACCTCATAGCTTACTAAACACTGACATGCACACAGCTCCATTTGAGCTTCGCACCCTCCCTACACCGGGAACAAAATAGAAAGAGCTCCCCGCTTTGTGGACTGTGAACCAGCAGTTAGGGGTCTTGAACACGACCTCCCAATTGAGTAGCAAACCAAGGGCCAAGATGGGACCCTCACTTTCTACCCACAGTCCACTCATTCCTCCCATGGAACTCATTAGACCGAGAGGTCAGGAACATTTGAGAAATGAGTAAATGCCATCTCAAGAAGCCCCTTGCCTCTAGCACCCATGGGTGGCTGTCATGAGGAGCACGATACCAGGGCTTCAGGGACACAGACAGGTGGCCTCCTCTTCCCAGCCAGTTGGTCTCATGTCTCATTCACTGCAACAGGGTCACAGAAAGCATGCATTGTAACTGGGTGCTTGTGCCCGCATTCCCAAAGCTGGGCCCTGAGAGGACAATGCAGTTAGATGGAGACAGGTTCTCAGAGGCTGGGTCCAGCTTCCCCACAGCTGTGTGCTCACTGCAGGGTCCTGGAGGCACTGAAGACATGCTAACAAAGACAAAGCACAAGGACTGTGATGTGCTGGGTTATGTCCCCTCGGAATCCACGTGTTGAAGTCTTAATGCCAGGGACCCAGGACGTGACCACATTTAGAGGCAGGGCCTCAGAGAGAGGTCAGTGGGGTGAAAGGAAGTCACCAGGGTCAAGCCCTAACACGGCACAAAGGGTGTCCTTGAAGGAAGAGGCGAGGACACAGACAGGCACAGAGGGCAGCCAGGTGGGGACCCAGGGAGAGGACGGCATCCACAGGGCGAGGAGGAGGCCATGCCCACACCTTGATCTTGGACTTGCGGCCTCCAGGACCGGAAGGAAGTCAATGTCTGTGCTGAAGTCGCCTGGTCCATGGTGCTTGTCACGGGGCCTCCAGCACTCTAACACAGGTCCAAGGTTAGGCCAGGGCTCCAGAAGCAAAGGGGAGGGGCCTGGCAGCCTCCCCGCATCGGGTGATAATGCACATAAGTGCGTCCTCTCTAACATCACACGGCATCTGCACCTCCTTTCCTAGCACTGAGTGCAATGAAAACACACTTTATGCTGAGAAATCAGACCACACAGAGCCCTGTTCCCTCCCTCCAAGAGGCTTAAACTCTAGTAGAAGATATGGTAGAAACACGTGGTCAAAAGTGAGCATAGAGGAAACACGCAAGTTTTTAAAAACACAATGCACCCGCATGGGAGACCAGGAGAAGCACCTGGCTCCTGGCTTTGGATCAGCGCGATGCAGTGCGCCGGCCTCGGCAGCCATTAGAGGGTGAACCAACGGCAAAAGGAAGACCTTTCTCTCTGTCTCTCTCTCTCTCTCACTGTCCACTCTGCCTGTCAAAAAAAAAAAACAAAAAAAAAAAAAAAAAAAAAAAAACAACAACAACAATGTATCCAAAGCCAGGCCAACAGTTAATTGTCTGAGCCCAGAACACGAACAATCAGAGGCAGCAAGCTCTCTGAGCTGCATCCCTGCTATCCCGTCAACCGAGCTCAGTGCCAATAAATAAAACCTTCCCAGCTGTCAGAACTGTCCTCCAGGCGTGCCCCCGGCTGTGTTCCAGTAGAGCCCACCAGAGAGAGAGAGGACTCACAAGAGCCAGAGTTCCCAAGGGGGTCTGGAGGCCTACCGAGAGGGATGGGACTCATCCGGGGCCATGCAGCTCACACAAGTGGAGCCAGAGTCCTCAGGCCTCATGTTAAGCAGCGGGAGGGGGAACAGAACTCTAGGCCTCAGCCCAGGTCACCATTCTGCCCTGGGACACCAGGTAGAGGACAGTGGGCCACGTCTACCCTACAGCAATGTGCACAACAAGGCGGGAGGAGAAGGGGACATCAGTGGCCAGGGGGCCACCAGCCAAAGATGACGCCACACGCTAAAGCGATCTGGGATTAGCATATCCTGAAATCAGGGTCCCTCTGCATTCCCCTGGGGAGAGTAAACCATCCATGAGCTTGTGTGATTAAGACTCAGTCCCTTACCCAGAACGCTGGTCCCTGCAGGACTCACGTAAGCTTGCGTGACCTCTCCTGGGAAACAATAATTAAGGACGGTAATGAACCCAGGAGACGGTGCTTAAACAAATATTGGCTGAGTCACAGTGCGCTAGGTACTCTTGAATTCTGGGGGAGATGCATTTGGCCAAAAAGACCTGACAGTCAAATCAGGAGGAAGCCTGCACCTAAAGGACTTCATGAAAGGCAGAGGGAGACATGCCCTAAGGTGCTAACAGTCCCGCAGGACGCCCCCACTCAGACTCTGTTGCTAACATTTCCTGTCCATCCGGCACGGCCCAGATTCAGTCTTTCACTGTAACACATGCACCGATCAATACCAAAGATGAATTAAACGGATGAAAATCAATCCCAAAGCCGGTTTTTATTTCCAGACCAAAATAATTTCATCAATAATACAGAATTAAAAGATGCCACTAAATTCTGATATCTGCACTGCACATAGTTCAATCACAGGTTGAGGACGAGATTAAGAAGTCGAAAACCCGGCCAAGGTGCTGTCCTGCTGCCTCCGGCAGATCGAAAGGGACCAGAGTGGAACAGGGAGCTCCAGGAGGAAGCCAAAGCCCTTGGGGTAGCCCGTCCGGTTCAGGTGGCCACCACTGGGTGCCCCTAGGCAGGTGACCTGGGGTATTACTGCCCATTCAATAGGGCAGCAGGCACAGGTGGCTGTTCCAGATGGCCACCAGGGAAAGGCAGATGCACAGAGCCACACCCAGGGCCCTGGCAGGCTGGTTTGGAAAAGAGGACTGGGCAGGGGAAGGGAGTGTAGAAACCTAAATTTGAGTGACACCGCGGAAAGCTAGGAATTGTAGGCTTTGGGGTTGCTTTTGAACAGGAAGATGAGACTCTCAGAAGCAGCGGCTTTGGGCCTACTGGGGCAGTGTGGGGGAGGGTCTGGGATGTTTTCAAAAGTCCTGCCTGTGAAGTTCATGGCCCCAGCAATGCGGCTGACCCATCAGCTCCAACAGATGCAGAACAGGAAGAACCAGGACATACAGAGCTGCAGAAGCTTCGCTCCCGTGGGCCCCTCTGCCTCATGTGCCCTTTCTCTCCCCTTGGAGCTCCCCTCTCTCAGGAACCCTCACGTAGCCCCAGCCCACTGTCAGGAAACCACAGGAACTGTCCAGTCTACTGCTGATGAAACGGCAACAAGCCGCCCTGCAGTACTGCTCAGAGCTGAGGGGGCCTTGGCTTTGTGATTCACCCTTTTATTCACTTATTCAATCAGTCACTTCCTGGGTACTGCTCTTGAACCAGGCACCACGCTGGATGTGGGTGATGGAGAAAGCAACAGAGGTGGTTACTGAGCACGGGTCCTGCTCTCAAGAGTAGGTCTGGTGGGGGAACCTCTGTTCCATCAGCTGACAGTCTCTGGGCACTTGCTAGTTATCAGAGCCATGCCGGGTCCTGGAGATCCCATCCTTGCTCCAGGACAAGTGACAGGTGGAGAGATGGCAAAGTGGGATGTGCTTCAAGAAGTGTTCTGGGGTCTCGCCTCTAAGGCGGGACAGGAAAGTGGAGGCCGCACACCAGCAAGGAGATAATGAACTAGTGTTGAACGTGGTCCTCACTGCTGGAGCCTCTGCAGGCAGAGGTCTCACGGGAGCAGGACAGGACACACAGCACTGAGACCCAGGATGAGTGGCAGAGGTCTGGGAAAAGCTGTGCAAGGGCCACAGAAACTACTGCTGGGGCCTTCCCAGAGGGCAGCAGGCTGGCCTCGGGGTCACACCTTGGCTGGTGGCCCCTTCCTCGTGAGGCACTAGGAGGGAGGGAGATGGGGAGGAGGAGGGGAAGGAGATGCTGCCCCTAAGGCAGCCCATTGTGTGTGGGCTGGGGACTGCAGAACTCCTGCTGAGACTCGAAATCTGAACTCATAAGCCATGGGTCCTTCAGCTAGAAATTTGAGTCAGATACACCTTGCTTGATCCTAGTAAGCAAATGAACAGAGACCAGGTGTGACAGGTAATTTTTCGTGCCACTTGCCTAGGCTAAGGGATACCCGGGTAGCTGGTAAGGCATTCTATCTGGGTGCGTCTGTGAGGGTTTGCAGAAGAGATTAGTACTTGAACTGGCAGATTAAGGAGGGAAGATGTGGGTGGGCATCATGCAATCCTCTAGGGGCCGGAACAGAACAGAAAAGGCGGAGGAAGGACAAACTGTCTCTGCTTGAGCTGGGGCCTCCACCTCCTGACCTAGGACATCGGCACCTGGGTCTCAGACCTTTGAACATGGGCCGGGACTTGGGCCATCAGCTTCCTTTGTTCTCAGGCCTTCAGACAGGAATTGAATCACACCACTGGCTTCCCTGGGGCTCCATCTGGCAGAGAGCAGATCCTAGGACTTCTTGGCCTCTGTAATTGCATGAGCCAAGCCCTGTGATAAACATCCTCACACGCAAACCCACTACGGGACACTTCAGCCAATGACAGACAGCAAATGCAATGATGGCCCCACACTGTGGTCTCGCGATGTTACAGCCATCTAAGTGTGTACAAGCACACTCTGTGAGGGCCACACAATGATGGAATCACCTAATGACACACTTCTCAGAACGCATCCCCACTGTGAAGTGACGCATGACTGTGTACAGGTTCTGTTTCTGACTAATGCACTGGCATAGACAAAGGACTTGGGCGTGAATGTGCCCTCCAGGCTGACCCCTAAACTTGGTGTTTAGCTAGTTTCCTCCCAGGGGTAAGTGTTAAGGAAGATGCTCCCAATAGCACCTGGTAGGTGTTGAGTCCTCTTGCTGAAAACTGGCTCTTTCGAGTGACTGACTGTACTGACCCCCATCAGACCCCTCACAAGGCACTTCTAGCACATGCACAGCCTGGCCCTCATGCCAATCCTTGGAAGTAGCGGAAGTCTCATTGTTCACAGTTTATCATTTTGCTAAAAGAGACTTGGGGCAGGCAGGATAGGTGTTTGGCCTGGTGGTTAAGCCACCAACTGGGACACCCACATCCCATATCAGGGTACCTGGGTTCAAGTCCCAGCTCTGCTCCCAATTCTATCTTCCTGCTAACGCACATCTTGGAGGGAAGCAGTGATGGTACAAGTACTCGGTCCCTGCCACCAACAGAAAGACTCAGATGGCATTCCTGGCCCCTGGCTTCGTCCTGGTCCAGCTCCAGATGTTGCATCCATCTCCACAGGCTGGATCTCTGGCTGTCTCTCTTTCTCTCCCTCTCTCAAGTAACTAAATAAAAGTTTTAAAAACTAACTACTTGACCTCAAACAGATATTGGCACACTCGTGTTCCCAGCAGCATTATTTACAAGAGCCAGAACACGGAGACAATCCAAATGTCTATCAACAGATGAATGAATAACAAAAGGCGATTTATACACGCAACAGACTATTATTCAGTCTTAAAAAGGAAGGAAATTCTGATGCATGCTCCAACACTGCTGAATCTTCAGGGCAGTGTGCCAAGTGAAAATGGCCACCGTGTGATTCCACTTACACGAGATGTCAGAGTAGGCAAATCCGTAGAGACAGAAGGTAGAATGGGGTTGCCTGGGGCTGGGGAGCGCACCTCTTGTTTAGTGGGTATGGTTTCAGCTCTGCAAGATGCAGCAGCTCTGGAGATGGATGGTGGTGATGGCTGGACAACAGTGTGAATGCCACCAAACTTTACACTTAACATGGTTCAGGTGGTAATTTTATGCTATGCATATTTTACTACAATTAAAAAATTTTTTTTAATTTAAGTGACTTGAACTGAGATCTTCTGACTATTAGGCTGCTGACCTAGCGTCTACCTCATCAGCTAAGGCGTGATGATGTCATGGGACACTAAAGAGCACACAGGCTGGAGTTGGACCAGCACCTGGATGAGCATCACCAGCTATGTGACCTGAGCCTCCTTCACCTCTAGGCTTCCATTGTCTTTCTTTCTTTCATTCATGTTTAAGATTTATTTATTTATTTGAAAGGCAGAGCCACAAAGAAAGAAGGACAGAGAGAGAGAGAAAGAGCTTCCATCTGCTGATTCACTCCCCAAATGGCCGCAATGACAGGGGCTGGGCCAGGTCAAAGCCAGGAGCTTCCTCTGGGTCCCCCACATGGGTGCAGGAGCATAAGGCCTGGGCTGCCCTCCTGCTGCTTTTCCCAGGCCATTAATCAGGGAGCTGGATCAGAAGTGGAGCAGCTGACACTGGTGCCAACATGGGTGGGATGCCAGAGCTGCAGACCATAGCTTAACCTACTACGCCACAGCACCGACACTGTGGTAATGTCATTACACATGGTAATGACAGTAAGGTGCCCACACTCAACAAAGAGCCCGAGAGGCAGCAAGGAAGGGTCCCCACGATGTGCAGTGGGAACCCAGGGCCTCAACCAGAAGCTTCCCTGGCATCACCTGACCACTTCTGGGCCCATGGGAGGATGGGCAGAAGTCTCCTCATGCCCACCATCACCTTGAATCTTGAACCACTGGGACAAAATCCAGTACTGTACAAGTAACAGCCTAATTCCCCTATCATTCAGACAGGGAACAGCTGTCTCCAGTTGTTGGAGGGATGGGGGAAGGGGGGGTACCACGCAATGGTTTCTGTGTCCAACTGGCCCCACATTAGCCTCTTATCCCTGGGTGGCCTTGGGCAAGTCCCTTCATTTCTTCAGGCACCGCCCAAAGGTGTGGGGATTCACTGCCCCTCCTGAGAGTGGCTGCAGGGGGTGGGCAGGGTCCTGGGTTTTGAGGACCTGCACCATGGAGGTCTCAGTAAGGTTAGCTCCCTTGTGAGTGACCCTAAGTGTTCTGGGGATGTCCATGGACAATACCACTCCATCACGCCACGCTCCAGAAAGAAAGAGAAGGAGGAAGCCGGCAGCTCAGGCAGATGGTGAGGGCTCCATGGGCACCAGGCAAGGGACTCCCAGGACAGACCATGAATGTCCAAGAGGAAGCGACCCTCAAGGTCTAGTGCTTCCGGAGCCCGGGGCTCTATTTCCCACCAGTCCCCTGGATGAAGAAGAAACCCTCCCACCGCTCCAGGAGGAGCTCTATCCTGCCTTCTCAGCTGAGAGAAAGCATCTGGGCACAGACTCTGGTCCCCATGGCAACCGCTCCAATCTGTGTCAGCACAATCGTGGTCTTGCTGCTGCTACAGAGACAAGGAGGGGGAACACTTCACCCGCTCGTCAGAGCTGGAACCCCAGAGGACTCAAAGGAGAGAGGCTAAGCCCGGGATCAGCCTCCCAGTGCTCACCTGCACCTGCCCTGAGCTAGCCCTGGGGCAGATGTGAGAAAGCGCTGACCCTCCAGTGGAAGGACCTCGACACTGACCTTGGGCTTGACCCCAAACCACTTCAGACAGCCGTGATTGGAAAGCTCTCTGGGGACACATACTCTGCAACCTCTCCCGGTACCTCACTCCAGGAATTGAGTCTCACGGTGCCTACTGGGCAGACAGACCTATTTTTAAATTTCATTTGGGAGGATAAAGAAGGGGAAGGAATTCCAGAGGGAAAAGAGAACACACACCTGTTGAACTTCTCAGTGGGCACCCTGAGACCTTATTGACATCATGGATGTCCCCTGGCACCACAGGTCTACGCACTGCTGCTGCCTTGTCACAGATGAGGAAATGAGGCCCAGAGAGCTCTTGTGGTTTGTCCAAGGCCACATAGCTTTTCCAATGGTGCCAGGATCCAAACTCAGGTTCAGTCTTCTTTTCTGCCATGCCTCCCCAACTCGTCCAGCATAATGCTGACCCTGGGTAGGGTCAAGTCCACCTCCTATGTACTAGAAACCTGAAGTCACTGTGAATCTGTTAAACTCTTTTTTTAAAAGATCATTTTTTAGAATTATTTTATTTATTGGAAAGAGTTACAGAAAGAGGTAGAGGTAGAGACAAAGAGAGAGAGAGAGGTCTTCCATCTGCTGGTTCACTCCTCAAAGGACCACAATGGCCAGAGCTGAGCTGATCCGAAGCCAGGAGCCAGGAGCTTCTGCCGGGCCTCCCACATGGATACAGGGGCCCAAGGAGTTGGACCATCCTTCTACTGCTTTCCCAGGCCATAGCAGAGAGCCGAATCAGAAGAGGAGCAGCCAAGACTCGAATCAGTGTCCACATAGGATGCTGGCGCTGCAGGCTGGGGCCTTAACCCACCCTGCCACAGTGCCGGCCCCAATCTGTTAAATTC
The DNA here is from genome assembly GCF_964237555.1 of Oryctolagus cuniculus. NCBI lineage: Eukaryota > Metazoa > Chordata > Mammalia > Lagomorpha > Leporidae > Oryctolagus > Oryctolagus cuniculus. The sequence continues at coordinate 43,463,797 of NC_091433.1, read as the reverse complement.
TAAGGAAGGGACGGTCTAGGGAAGGAAGTGCAATGAGCCTCCTCTGGGGTAGGATGGGAGCAGCAAGGACAGGCCCTGGGGATCAGGATGCCCTTCCTAGGAGATGGGGGACCACGAAGCACCCCTGGAGCCACAGGACTTGGAGGACTCCTCTAGGGAAGACAAAGCTGGTCTCCATACCAACTCAGGAAGCCTAGCCATTGGCCTGGGGGGCCCACTTGGTGGTTCTTTCTTGTCATGCTGAGAATGGAGAGAGAGAGAGGGGTGTCAATCCCACCATCCTTATGTCTGAGATCTGGGGATTGGGCAGCAGAATTTAGCCCCCACAGTGAAGACAGCCTGGTGTCCTGCACTTTCTGAGCAACCTGACTTAGGCTGATGGTCAAAGCCAAGGGCCCTATGGACCACACCAGCACCCTCAGAGGAAAGGAAGGGAGGAGAGTGGAGGGGAGTGGAGGATATGAGGAGAGGAGAGGAGAGGAGAGGAGAGGAGAGGAGAGGGGAGGGGAGGGGAGGGGAGGGGAGGGGAGGGGAGGGGAGGGGAGAGGAGAGGAGAGGAGAGGAGAGGAGAGGAGAGGAGAGGAGAGGAAAGGAGAGGAGAGGAGAGAAGGGAGAAAGAGCAGAGGACCAGTTGCACTGGTGGACCTCAAAACTGCCTGGACTCTGCTCTTCCAAGAGCACAGAGCTGGGCATGAGGATGCAGGAGCAGGTGGCTAGAAACAGAAAATGCCTCTTCCCCATGAGAAGAGGCCCCTGAGCAGGAGGTGCCCTAACACACCTCTCTATGTGCCTCCCCTTGCTTGCTGCAATGGCAAAAGGAAGTGTGTGTTAGAAGCAGGAGAGGAGACACAGTCTAAGTGGGTATCAACAGAGCAATAAATGAACACACTTGAGTGCATTATGGTATATCAAAAAACAGAATAAATACTGCTTATAAAAATAATGAGGCAGCACCGGTACTGTGGCCAAAGTAGGCTAAGCCTCTACCTGCAGGGCCAGCATACCATATGGCAGCTGGTTCACATCCCAGCTGCTCCTCTTCCCATCCAGCTCTCTGCTAATGGCCTGGGAAAGCAATGGAGGATGGCCCAAAAGCTAGGGCCCCTGCACTCACGTGGGAAACCCAGGAGAAACTCCTGACTCCTGGCTTCAGATTGGCCAACAGCCATTTGGGAAGTGAACCAGTGGATGGAAGACATTTCTGTCTCTCCCTCTCTCTTTCTGTAACTATCTCTCAAATAAATAAATCTATAAAAAAATGAAGCACATCTCTATTTCTGACTTGAGAAATGTCCACAGTGAATAAAGCAACCTGAAAAATAATATGTACACTATGATCTCATTGTTGTGAAACAAAACCTGTGTATTTGTAGGTGGTTTGAATATGCATCTATATAAAACAGTCTAGTAGTCTACATCGTACCATTTAGTAGTAGCCGCCACCTTTGGATGAGCAAGTAGCGAGCAGATCCAGGAAGAGGGGACAGGAAGAAAGGAAAGCATGTTTGTTTACATTCTATACTTCTTGGAATTTTGTTAGAAAGATCAGGTGATACTGCTATGATAAAAAGGCAACAGATAATGACAAACAGTCCCCCGACACCAAGAGAGAGACTGTACTGCAGACCAGTGCTCTCCACAAGCGGGTGACACTCTCCAGTGCTGGCAGGGACCCTCCCTCTTTTGATTGATTTATACTTCTTGCTTTTGCCTTATTAGAAAATCCTGGGCTTCTCCAGTCATTTCAGTCCTCACAATCAGGCAACTTTTAAGTGAACTATTAGAAGGGGAACTCGTCTTACACAACTGGTCCAAGCTCCAGCATGCACCAAATCAGGGCTCTGTCTCTTTATAAGAAAGGACAGATTGGAGGAGGAGGGTAAGGAAGGAGCAAAAAAAAAAAAAAAAAAAAAAAAAAAAGACGTCTTGTGCAATTCTCCTGACATGATTATTAGGCTCATTTGAGCAACTTAGCTATCTATCTATTTCTTGGTCTATGAACGTAGTGTGTGATCATCAAAACCCTGCAGATGTAAAGCTGACACTTGCCACTGGCTTGAGTCTGTCCACAGCCTGCAGCTCACTGTCAGTCACAGTGGCGGACGGGGCAGGCCTGCCCAGCTGGGCTTCAAAGCTGTGAGCACAGCCCACGTCTGTCCAGCCAGTCGGCCAAGAAGTCCCTGCTGAGCACTGGGCTCAGGCTAAGCAATTCTGTGGGAGAGGAAGCAGATAGCACCTGCCCACAAGAAGTGTATAGCCTCACTGGAAAGAAAAAAGCCCTCCAGACAGAAAGCAATACAAGCAGAGATTCCTTGTGTCTGGCTGCTCTCTGTGGTTCACAAAAGGCCTCCCCCGTGCTGTTTGCCCATCTGAACCACCAACTCCTTTGCAAAGAGACTGGGGCAGTGATCACCCCCATTTGACAGAGGAGCCAAATGAGGGTCACAGATCAGGATGGGCACGGTAGAAATGTGCAGAGCACAGCGAAGGCGCGTAAACGTGAAGACGATGCAGTGGGCTGTAGACACTCGGGGCAAAGCCATGGCCAAGGTGAGAGCTTTGGGGGACAGCAACGTACTTTCTCAGAGCCCCTCTTCCCTGGCGAGGCACCTCCAAATGGCACCATTTTGATGAAAATAGGTCCAGGTTCTGAGAAAAGCAAGCCCGAGCAAAGCTTGCAAATCGTACCCTCAAAATGGTTGCTCCCACAGAAAATCAGAAGGTGCGAGAGAAATCCAGAAGACAGACTTTAACTTGAACATGACCTCGGCTTTCTCATGTATTAATCACTCAAATGGAATAAATCTATTCCTGCACGGGCAGAATTACACAGTTATCTGTGATCCAATGTCAAATAGGTTATGCCTTGATTAAGGTCTTAGTGCAGATGAGAATTTTATTGAAATGATTTTCATTATCTGCAGAGCGGTTCATCACAAATATATTCGGCCCAGTGTATTTCAAATATGATTTGATCACACATCAAAATGTGGGCACTTAACTCATTTTAATCGTGAAATTAAAGTGCATCCGCCTCGCTTCCTCTCCTGGGGCTGTTTCCTCTCAGGAAATTCCCACACCAGCTTCACTCTGCCTAGATCCCCCCACCGCGCCCCCAACCCGGGCTCGCCACCTGCAGTTCTGAATTCTGACCATCAGGTTGAAAGGGAAACTTAGAATCAAAGACACCGCAACCCAAAGTAATCTCTGTTGGTTCAACGGAGAGAGAGAAGCTTTCATGTGTGCTAACTAGCTAGGGGCTTCTTCTGCGTCAGTTTGTTAGGGATCAGTGTTAAGTTCTGCTGTTTCCTCAGGGGTCATTTGGACTGCTGTCTCACCACCTGTGTCAAGGATGAGAAAAGCAAATGGTTCCTGCCCTTCGGGGCCAGACTGGGTACCAAGTGGCTAGAGAAGGTGTGGAAGGCTCACTGCACTGGTGCCCTGGAGGATGCCCTTGCCTGCCCTCTCCCGCCCAGGGACCCGGAAAGGAACAAACCCACGGTCAAGGTCTTCCCGGGGAGAAGCCAACAGTCAAGCCAGGGAAGCTGAGGTTTCCCTACCAGACAGCTCCTTCTGTGGTCAGAACAAGCTGCTATCTGGGCAGGAGCAGTGACCTGGGTGTGTGAAATAAAGATGATTTTCTTTTCTTTTCTTCTTTTTTTTTTTAAGGGAAAGGGTTTATTGGTGGAGAAACCTGACAGAACGGAGGGAAGGGACAAAAAAAGGAAAAGAGAGTGTAAGAGAGATCAAGAGAGAGAGGGGGAGAGATCAAGAGACAGAGAAAGAGCCACATGTTCAGGAACAGGTCCTCTTAAAACTTTCCCCGGGGGCCGGGCAGGGAAGCAGGAGCAGTGAATCCCTTTAGGAAGGGGGAGGAACTGACACCGGTGGTTGGGCCATGGGGTCACCTGGCTTCCAGCCGTAAGATGATTTCTGCTCTCAACACGGAAAAGGCAGACCACTTCTGAAGTCCAGCTCCACCTTGTGAGATCTTGCTAATATCTGGGAACTCAGAAGATCTCAGAAAATCAGCATGGGGCACAAACCATAACAGGAAGTCATTCTATTACAAATGCAGAGCCAGAGCGAGTCAGAGGGGCTTGGGTAGGACAGCTGGTGGATCTCAAAAGACACTGACATAAGTGGTAACCCAACTTGCAACCTGGGAGAAGGTAAAAAAGGAGCCCCCTGTCCCAACAGGGCTCCCCAAAGCCAGCCTCAATACTTCTTTTTTGTTGTTGTTTACATTTTTATTTAAAAAGAAGACAAATGGAGACAGAAAAAGAGGGAGAGAATTTCCATTTTCTGGTGCATTCTCCAAATGTCTAAAAGAGCCAAAACTAGAAGCCTGGAACTAAATCCAGGTCTCCCAGCTGAGTGTCAGGGACCCAAGTACTTGACCTGTCACTTGTCACCTGTTGCTTTTTTTTTTTTTTTTTTTGGACAGGCAGAATGGACAGTGAGAGAGAGAGACAGAGAGAAAGGTCTTCCTTTGCCGTTGGTTCACCCTCCAATGGCTGCCGCGGCCGGTGTACCGCGCTGATCCGATGGCAGGAGCCAGGTGCTTCTCCTGGTCTCCCATGGGGTGCAGGGCCCAAGGACTTGGGCCATCCTCCACTGCACTCCCTGGCCACAGCAGAGAGCTGGCCTGGAAGAGGGGCAACCGGGACAGAATCCGGCCCCAACCAGGACTAGAACCCGGTGTGCCGGCGCCGCAAGGCGGAGGATTAGCCTAGTGAGCTGCGGCGCCGGCCCCCTGTTGCTTTCAAGGATGCATTAGCAGGAGGCTGGATCAGAAGTGAAGGAGCCAGGACTGGAAGGAGGCACTTCAATATGGGATGTGGGTGTCCCACACAAGGTTTTATTTTTTTCCAGCCACTTGCAAAGCAGAGTGACAGAAAGAGAGCTCTTCCATCCACTAGCTCACTCTTGTGTGCAATAGCCAAGGATAGGCCAGATGGAAACTGGAGACCTAAACTCCATCTACATCTCCCATGTGGGTGGCAGGGGCCCAAAGCACCTGGGTCATCACCTGCTGCTCCCAGTAGGCATTAGCAGGAAGCTGGATCAGAAGTGGAGTAGTCAGGACTCAAACTGGTACTCTGGTAGGGGATGCCGAATGCAGGTGTCCTAAGTGGTAGCTTAACCCCTGCCTCCCAAAGCCTACTGCCCGCAGTGGGCCTTTTAAAAAAATATATTTATTTATTTATTTGAAAGGCAGAGTTACAGAGAAGCAGAGGTAGAGAGAGAGACAGACAGACAGGTCCTCTATCCGCTGGTTCACTCCCCAAGTGGCTGCAATGTTTGGAGCTGAGCAGATCCGAAGCCAGGAGCTAGGAGCTTCCTCCGGGTCTCCCACCCGAGTGCAGGGGTCCAAGGACTTGGGCCATCTTCTACCGCTTTCCCAGGCCATAGCAGAGAGCTGGATCAGAAGTGGAGTATCCGGAACTCGAACCAGCTCCCATATGGGATGCCACTACTGCAAGCAGTGGCTTTACCCGCTATGCACTTCAGGCATTGGTTTGACTTGCTACACCATAGCACTGGCCCTCCACATGGGATCTTAACTGGCCACCCCATCATTCCTCCTTCATGCCGACATCTTCTGTGGGATTGGATGGGCTGCAGCATCCTCATGCGGGATCATGCTTCATTTATTTTTATGATACTCCCTGTTGGACTATCCCCCTGCTAGAGTCAACTCTTTATCCACTTGCATTGGCCAGAATGTGAAACTCCACCAGGGCTGGCCTGGGTTTCCCGTCGAGAGGACAGGGGACAGAACTACTTCAATGACGAAAGGCCGACTGCATAAAGCTGTTCATCCTAGCCGTGCATGTAGAAGTACAAACTGTGAAAGCAACCTCAGTGCTTGTAGCAAGGAAAGCTCTGGTGAGCTGCTAGGAAAATAATCACAAAAACCCACGAGCACATCAGGCGAGGAGCACAGAATTGAATGCTGACTATGATTACAATTATATATTTCAAATTTTTATAAAGGAATGCAGAAATAAATATTTAAAGCTCTTTGAGATAGGGCAACTACAAGTCTGTATTTAGTTTTTTGTTTTCAAAACCCTTTGATATTATACATCTTTTTTTTTTATTTATTTATTTTTATTTTTTTGACAGGCAGAGTGGACAGTGAGAGAGAGAGACAGAGAGAAAGGTCTTCCTTTGCCGTTGGTTCACCCTCCAATGGCCGCCGCGGCCGGCGCACCATGCTGATCCGATGGCAGGAGCCAGGAGCCAGGTGCTTTTCCTGGTCTCCCATGGGGTGCAGGGCCCAAGCACCTGGGCCATCCTCCACTGCACTCCCTGGCCACAGCAGAGAGCTGGCCTGGAAGAGGGGCAACCGGGACAGAATCCGGCGCCCCGACCGGGACTAGAACCCGGGGTGCCGGCGCCGCTAGGTGGAGGATTAGCCTAGTGAGCCGCGGCGCCGGCCATTATACATCTTTTTAAAAAAATAAAATTGAAAGAAAAAAATACGGAATCTAGAGGGCAAGGGATCCTCCTTGGGGCCCCTGAGTCCTGTCTCTGCCCCATCTCGCCACATGGCTGTCGGCATCACCCTCCAAGACTCGGTTTGCATAAAGACCGGCTGGGTTGCGCAGTGTGACTGCCTGGGTCTTCCTATAGGGTCCTTCCTATAGGGTCCTGCAACCACAAATGGTGCCTACTGACCTCATTAGACTGGCTGGGAACATCCATTGATACCTACCCGGCCAAGGGGGCTGGGGTTAGAACACCATCTGCATGGGCTCCGCCCAGTGGTCCAGAGCCACCAGCCACATACGCTGTTAGCCGCGCTCACCTTTCCCAGGCACAGACACAAGCTGCTGTGCCACTTAGACGCCGGATCACTCGGCACTCCCCAGCACTCCGACACCATGCACACTGTCATTTTAAAATACAACTCCCCTGCATCTAAAAATCGCACGATTTCCCATATAGCATCTCCTAATTTTGCAAGAAGAGAAGAAGAAAATGTTTATTCAGAAATATCTCATGTTTACATAGCACCTAACGCTAATGAAGCATCTTCTCTGATCTTAATGATGAGATTAAGGTGTAAATTTAGAGCTCCGCCCACCAGCCTGATGTGTTTCCTACTCAGTCCAAGTCTTTTTAAATAAGTTACCAGATTCACCAGCCTTCAGAGCTAATGTGTGGGATCTATTTTTTCCCTTCTCCAAAAAGGCCCCTGCCAGTAGCACTTCAGTGATCTCCCCAAACCCAGAGGAGGCCCTCCGTTCTTTCCCTGTAGGTGCCGGGGCGGCTGCCAGCTGGAAGGAAAGAGAGAGGTTCCTCACGCACTAGATGGAAGAGAACCCCAACAGCCTCTTTCTCACACCTGTTTGCAAGTAGCCGGCTCCCAAGGCAGCACGGGCTCACTCCCAGGAAAGAAAGCACCCGCTGGGTAAGGCTGCACAGGCCGCTCCGCACCCCCTGCCGCTCAGTCCCGGTCCCTGCAGTGCCCTCCAGCTGCGGCCTGCACCCTGTCGCAGGCCTGCTGCCACTGCTGGCCCCCTCCCACCTTCCTCTGCTCGCTCACAGGCCGCCTCCTCCTTCCGGGCTCTCCTGGGAAGTCTCTCCTGGGCCCTCCAGGCCCTGCCTCCCCTTCCGGTCATTCCACAGCAGCAGCGGCACCTCTCTGATCTCCTTTCCCCAGGCCCCCTGTGCTACCCTGGAGCCAATGAGGGCAGGAGCTGCCGCGCCCTGACCCCCGTGGCAAGCAGGGCTCATTCTCACTCCACAGGTAATCCTGCGGTGCCCACTCTTTGTGCCGGGCGCCCCGTGGTGGGCTCCTGCTCTCAAGGGGGCCCGGCCCTGGGAGAGCGCAAGGCAGGTGCTCCTCAGAAGTGAAAGGCGAGTGTGTGTGTGCGTGTGTGTGTGTGTGTGTGCCCACACGCGTGTGTGATGTCTGCATCAATCCTCGTGCCAATCTCACTCGTATGGGAAGAGCTACTGGTCATTTTATATAAGACCACCCAAGTACACAAAAGGGTAAATGAGGCTGGTCAGGGACAGGAGGGAGGGGAGTGGGCGATGAGGGACGCCAGGGTGGGGAATCACCGTCCCGGCGCCCAGCCTCCTAGTAACTCCTCTCCCCTTCCATCCAGCCCTGGTCAGCCTTGGGCGCAAACCAGCACCAGGAAGCCCTAGAGACCTCTCCCGGGACAGTCTCACCCTTACACTGCCAGGGTGCACCTGGGGCAGCCAAGCTCTCCAAGCCTCCAGTTCTCCCCCTGGCCCGTGCCCCCGGCTCACAGCCATCGACGCTGCCTTCGAGTCCGTTGACATCAGCCCCTGCCTCCCCAGGGCACTCAGTTCCAGGATTTGTCCCAGGCCAGCTGCTGGGTCAAAGGTCTCTCAGGCTGCTCCGTGGTGAGGCGTTTCCCAAAGCAGGTCCACGGGTGCTCTACCTCACATCACCCGAGGACTAACGAGGATGCAGATTCCAGGCCCATCCAAAACCTAGGGAGTCCAACCGTGTGGGTGAGCCCCAGGAGCCTGCATTGTCACAAAGTCCCCAGACAATTCTGGGGCTAGCGGAGTCTGAGAATCACTAACCTAAACTCTGGGCTCCTTCGCAGGACACAGCCTCCTCTTTGGCTAAGTGGTCTGGCTGCCCTGGGGGGTCACTCTTACGGCACTGCCAGGCACCATGTGCCCCGGAGAACACTCACACCGGCTGAGCAGGACATTCTGAAAGTCAAAGGACCAAGAGGACCAGGCAGAGCCCTGGCTGCGGACACACCGGGCACACAATAGGTGCTCAAGCAACGGGGGTTCATGTCATCTACAAGCGGCATCATGCGGTCCAGGTGGGTGTCAACTACTCAGGTGCCTGCCAGATGGTATCTTGTCAATTAACCACCACAGCCATAGAAAAGGACCCTAAGGTGATGGACGCACCGTCCCCCACCCAGCCCACACCAAGGCAATGCTAGACCAACAAATCTAAAGTGTCAGAGAGAATGAAAGCTTTTGGGGATGGCAAGGGAAGTTGCACGTGCTGGAGGGAGACCCAGTGCGGGTATGTGACCTACCTCGGCTACCGAGGTAGTCCCTAGCAGAGGCTGGAATCTAATGCAGGTCTCCTCGCCTAGATCCTGCTGCCTCCTCGCTGCAACGGGAGACTTCAAATGAAAAGCAGGCACAGCGGCCTACTCTGCCACTAACAAAGGCAGCAGCATGGCTGCGCCCGCGTCCTCTGAACAGCTTTGACTCCAGAAACACCTGGAACAGAACAGAGGCTTCGGAGGTCACCCAGCCAGCCCTGTCCTGCGGGGAGCAGTCCCGCCCTTCCCCGAGATGGCCAGGGAATGGCTCAGGGGCCGGTCTCTCGGAGCTGAGACTGCCTCCCACAGCCGTCCACCTCACGTGAGGGCTGGCGTGTGGACAAGCAGGACCCACGCGCCCTGCACGCCCCTCTCCACCCACTGTCCTCTGTCCTGCCCTCACCCCACTGGGCTCCAGTCTTCCACTTTTCCTCTTGCCTGATCCTGTAACACCATGGCATGGGACTGCGGGGCTTTAAAGTTGCTAAATCTATCCTTGGAGGAGATGCCCGACAACTGTCTCAGGGAAGGCGCTGAGACTCCGCCACTACGGGCTAATCGCCCACGTGCACTCCTCCCCCTCTTCCTGGCCACCAGGACTCTGCTCTGATGACCTTCCTCCCCGGGGACCAGGTGACTGATTGCAGGCTCAGGGTTCTCTCCAAGCTGCCCACGTCAATCTCAGCAACGCCACTCCTCTTGCAGGAGTTAAGCTGAAGCACAGCAGCTTGATGAAGTCTGGCCAACAAGACGCAGTGGAAGCCCACTGGGGATGCGATGGCTTACTCCCTAAATGGCCAAAATGGCCAGGGCTGAACCAGGCTAAAGCCAGCAGCCTGGAACTCCATTCTGGTCTCCCACATGGGTGGTAGGGGCCCAAATACTGGGGCCATCTTACACTGCTTTTCCCAGGCACAGGGAGCAGGATTGGAAGCAGAGGAGCCAAGTCTCAAACTGGGATGCCCATATGGGATGCCTTAACCCACTATGCCGTAACACTGGCCCCAAAAGCTTTTCTCCTTAAAAGGAGACACAGGAGGACACCCTCCCTCTCCTTCCTCTTGGATGCTATCGTATGTCAAAACCAGGAAAAGGTGTCATCTTTCTACCACAAAGGGAGCCAGAATGATGGTCTAAGGATGGCAAAGAAAACAGATGAAAGGAACCTGGGTCTGCCCAGGTTGTACTGTGAAGTCACCTGGAGGCACCAGTCCTCGAGTCACATTATATGACGACACTTTTTTTTTTTTTTTGACAGGCAGAGTGGACAGAGAGAGAGAGAGAGACAGAGAGAAAGGTCTTCCTTTGCCGTTGGTTCACCCTCCAATGGCCGCCGAGGCCGGCGCGCTGCGGCCGGCGCACCGCGCTGATCCGATGGCAGGAGCCAGGAGCCAGGTGCTTTTCCTGGTCTCCCATGGGGTGCAGGGCCCAAGCACTTGGGCCATCCTCCACTGCACTCCCTGGCCACAGCAGAGGGCTGGCCTGGAAGAGGGGCAACCGGGACAGAATCCGGCGCCCCGACCGGGACTAGAACCTGGTGTGCCGGCGCCGCTAGGCGGAGGATTAGCCTAGTGAGCCGCGGCGCCGGCCTTTTTTTTTTTTTTTTTTTTTTTTTTTTTTTTTTTTTTTTTTGACAGGCAGAGTTAGACAGTGAGAGAGAGAGAGAGAGAGAGAGAGAGAGGTTTTCCTTCCGTTGGTTCACCCCCCAAATGGCTGCTACAGCCAGCGCGCAGCACCGATGAGAAGCCAGGAGCCAGGTGCTTCCTTCTGGTCTCCCATGCGGGTGCCGGGGCCCAAGCACTTGGGCCATCCTCCACTGCCTTCCCGGGCCACAGCGAGAGCTGGACTGGAAGAGGAGCAACCGAGACAGAACCAGCACCCCAACCGGGACTAGAACCCGGCAGGCGGAGGATTAGCCAAGTGAGCTGTGGCACCGGCCAAGTATGACGACACTTTTGCTTTGTCTGCACTACTGTGAAGTGCACCTTCTGTGCTTGCAGCAAAAAGCAGCCCCATTGGCAATCCTTTCTTCTATTGTCTCAGCATTTAAAGAATGAGACCCCAATTTCCAAGCTACACATCAGACCAACACATCAGGCATTAGTATAAGTGGGGCATTTTAGAAATTCTTCTTGAAAATGTGGCATGTAAATTGGACTTGCTTATCTTTTACGTTAAGAGTGAAACAAATGGCCTTAAGGTAAGTGGGGAAGGTTTTTATGATGCTCAATAACTCTGGGGAAAGGACAGCCACGCAGTGCTGCTCTGTTCAGGAACATAAGCCAGCAGGCTCCTGGGGACTGGACAAGCTGTGGAGCCGTCAGACGCCATGTGTCTTTTACTGTGGTTACTGTTGAGATTCAGGAAGTTGGATAATCGGGAAGTCAAACCACAACTGTAAAATGAAAGAAATAGAGCAAGTGACCAGTGTAGGGTCCAAAGTAAGCAGAGATGCAGAGCAGGCCAAGGATTCCCGCGGACCTGTCCTGGGGGCCTGGAACTTGCTTTTGGACATCCTTGCAAGGCAGTCCCTGAAAACGGAGGCGAATGGAAGTTGACTTGCTTTTCTAATCAAAAACCTTGTGATCCACTCAAAGGTCCCTCCTAGGGCTAGGGCTCAGGGCTGCAGGATGGGGAGAAAGGGGGGTGGGAGGATTCCAGAGTATTCCACCAGGAGCTGCGATGGGCTCCTGGGAGGAAAGTGGCTTCTGACAACCACAGGCAGGAGCCCTGTGCTGTTTCTGATTTCTCTGAGTCATGCACAGATGGCTTCACAAACACAGCCGCACTGCACGGTGCTGTGCTTCTAAACCTTCAAAGCTTACCTTTCTTCCCAGACTGTGTGGGTGTGGGAAGCCTGGGTCACAGATGATATTTCCATGTATCCCTCCTCATATCTGGGGAAGGTCTGCTCAACAGATACAGCAGTACACAAATGACAGCTGCCCAATGCTCCCTTCAGGAGCTCCGTGGAAGAGATGGACTAACAGGGAGGACACAACCAACATTCTGCTCACAGCAGGCACCTTATCCAACTCCAGCAACAACTGATAGAACGGGGTGTTTGGGGAAGGCCTGTTTAGTCACTGGCTGGTGGGACAAAAGGGACAGATCACACAATGACTTCAGTCCACAGCAGTTTAGGTTGCAAGCACTAAGGAGCATCGCTGGGCTGTGGGAACACAGAGCGGAGGTTGAACAGCTTCCTGACCCTAACAAAACCAGCAGGTCCACTTCGGAGAGAGGAAGACGCCAGTCCAAGCGGGTCCAGCAGCATCTGGCCTGCCTGGGCTTCCTGGAGCACCCAGAGAGCAAGGCAGACCGCCCATTGCTGCTTGCCATACCTGCTCCCCGCAGATCGCTGTAACATCCTGACGTGTGACCCGCCCCCACGAGCCATGTGGCTGACGTCTCCAGCCTGCTTGGGGCAGGGGGAGGTGGGAGACCCATGAAACATCTCTCTGCTGGAGGGCTCAGGCACAGGGTGCAACCTCTGGGTTAGACTGTGGAGCCAGGTGACCAGAGTTCAAATCTCACCCCTGCCACTCTCTAGCTGGATAGACTTATGCAAATTACCATCGGTGCGGCCAGAAGCCTTTGTTTTCTTGTCTGCAAAGCGGGGCCAAGAATATATGACGATGTCTATGCTGCCAGCACATCTGTGGGCCGGGTACCTGTGCAAGCACTTCACGGAGATGAAACATGCCTACTTCCCAGGGCTATTTGGAGGCTCAAAGGAGATGACTGTGAAGGGCCTTGGGAAACCCTTAGGCACAAGGCAAGGTAAGTTAATTACATTGGGAGCCTGCCTTCCCATTTTTCTTTCTCTCAAGAGGCTAGACTGGCTTCGGGGATTCCCCATGATGAGAAGTCTGCTCTAATTGCCAGCCAGCCTCCCAGAGAGGGACGCCATCTCTATAGGTCCTGACATTGCTCTTCTTGTCTTGTCCGGTGATTTTCATTTGTCTAAGGCGTCACTCGCTCATTCATTTATTGCACACATCCTGCATACCTGCTGTGTTGCAGACTGCTGCCCTTGAAGAAATGAAGACCCGAGAGAGATGCAAACAAGGACAGCACAGAGTGTCAGAGAAGCGTGGAACCCGAGAACAGGGAGAGGCCGCTGGCAGCCCTGGGCTGACGCTGGGCTGGGAGCCCTGTGAACAGTGGATCCAGTCACTGCCCTGCCCATGCTGCGCAGAGGCTGCCCTGATGGAGCACTCACAGGCCCTGGGAACCTGATGCAGCTTCTGCCCTCAAGCTGCTCACCATCCAGTGGGAGAGGCAGGCTAAAGGGGTCAGGGAAGCCTTCTCCAGGAATTCACACCCAGCCGCGAGAGGAGTGGGGCTCACCAGGGGCGAAGGGCGCAGGACTGCTGAAGTCTACCTGGGAGCGCCAAGGCGGCACGTCCACTGCAGAGGGCAGCGCTGACAGCGCAGAACCCAGGAGTCGCTGTCTGGTCCTCCAGATCAGGGGGGCCAGAGGGCGCCCAGCAGGTGGCTTCCTGTGCCCCCCATCTTGGACAAAGGTGCCTGACTGCAGTCTGAGGGAACTGTTCTGCAGATGGGGACATTGTCCCGGATAAGCCCTCAGAGGCCAGCCAAGTCCCTGCCCTGAGCCTGAAGGTCAACAGCTCCCTGGGGGAAGAGCGAGGCCCAGCTCCAGTGCCCTGAGCGTCCGGCACATCGGTCCCTGTACTCTTCACGGGGCCCATCGTATTCAGATGAACCGTTAAGACGCAAACCGCAGTTAAGAAACCTCTCCCAGCATTACAGCGGTGCAAAAGCCATTCATGAGTCCATCGTTAGAATCCGGCCAGATGTGCGCTTTTCATCGTCAGTACTCTAGATGGCATTTTCTATGAGGCTGTCATTGTTTGCAAAAGAAAAAACAATCAGACTCAAATCCCACAATCTCTGGCCCTAGGGATATCACTGCGTCCATCTTCAAAAAGACTGTTCCTGTTCTACCCCCCTACACACACACACACACACGAGCTAAGGAAAGGGAAGATACAAAAACAACAATCACTGCCACTTCCTGCTCTCCCATGGCCCAGGCAACTTCACAGATCCTCTCCACTCACACTCGTGACTCCGTGAGACTCCCAGGAAACCCATTCTTCACATGAGGAACTCGCCTGGAATCACGCAGGTTATAAATGGTTTAACGCCAGTCTCCATTTTCCTGAGAGGCCATGCTTTCCTGGGACAGCAATGATGGAGCTGGCATTGCTTCTGGGTATGAGTGAAGTCGGGCCAGATGCTTCAACCACGTTACCCGCACTGAGTTCCCACCATGTCCCTAAAACGGAAGTCACACTCTGTACGGAGGCTGCCAGTGCAGCCCATCTCTGCTCTCTCCAGACACTGCCTTCCTCTCACCCAGAGGGAGAAGGCCAGGGCTGACATAGAGAGGATGTTCCTATCTTGGTGACAGCTGACAATACACTCTCCCTATTATCAATGCAAACCAAAAGCAGCAGCAAACCAAACAGAAAAAAAAAAAAACAAAAAAACAAAAAAAAACAAAACCCTGCAGGTTCCTGACAAGCAGCACTGGACACAGAATGTATTTTTGTGCTACAAGCAGGACTGCATGGCACAGCACTAGCTAGTCCATCAAGCCAGCACTCCCCATGCCCTAACCCCGCCTCAGAACCCAGCTCTGACCTCCCCAGAACTAATGACAGACAGGGCAGCCACTGTGGTGGGGGAGCCAGCAGCCTCCACTGAGATGAGCAGGGGGCCTGTGCCTCTCGGGTGCTTCAGCAGTAGGAAGATCACACCCACCCCTCGGCTCCTGCCACTCAGAGTCAGCTGCGGCTTCTCATCAGCCCACACGCAGCCCCCGCTCTCCCCTCACTCCTGTTGGCTGGGAATCCATTATTTACTCTCTGGTTTTAAGCTCCAGTTGTGCTTGCAATCGTGGCCTTGAAAACCCACTGCCTGTGGAAAGTGCACCTGCTAGTCACATTCACATTCCCTAAATGGTGACAGTGGGGGAACCAGATTCTGAAATCCGAGTCTCCATCCGTCCCTGCCCAGAGACCTCTCTGATGGGTCCAGCTGGAGAGTCAGGGAAGCCCAGAGCACAGAGGGATAGGTGGTCATGGGGTGCAGCAGCGAGGGGCAGGAGTGTGATACAGAGGGAGGGAGGGTACTAAGAGGGTGACATGTGGCTGGGAGACCAGGCCAGGGAACAGCCCAGCTGACAGAGGGGGCTCCACAGCTGAGGCCCAAAGGCAGGGGCTGGGTGTCACAGGGCTCCACAGGCTCCATCACACCACATACAACCCACAGACACGACATACCTCTGTGTTACGAAGCTCATGTCAACATCTAAATTCCAACCTCACTGGTGACTGTGCTTTGTCATTACTCAGAGAGAGGCATTTGGCTCAGTGGTTAAGATGTGAGGTAGGAAGCTTGCATCCCACACTGGAGGGCCTGGGTTCAAGTCCTGGCTCTGCTCCTGATCTCAGCTTCCTCCTGATGCCCACTCTAGGATGCAGCAGGTGATGGCTCAGATCACTGGGTCCCTGTCACCCATGTGGGAGGGCCGCACTGAGTTGCTGGCTCTGCCTTCAACCAAGATGATGCAGGTATTCAGGAAGTGAACCAGTGGATGGAAGCTCTCTCTTTCCTTTTCCTTCTCTGCTGCTCAGATAAGTGAAGAAAGAGATAAGATAGAGATAGAGATAGAGATAGAGAGAGAGAGAGAGAGAGAAAGGGAGAGAGAGAGTTGTACGGTACACATAAAGAGCCCACAGTCCTGGAAGAACTTTATTATCTATTTGAAATTTACCTCCCAATGCCAGCTCCAGCCTTATCTTGGCAGGCAACTGCTGGACCCTTTTAGCCCGGGCCAAGCTGGCACTGGTTCCACTACTAACTCATGTTTACGTCCCCCACGGATAAAGCCAGCACGCCAATGTTTGATCCCAAGAACAATGAAGAGTAACCAATTCATTTTTTCTTCTTTTATGGACAGTATCATGTTATTCAATGTGGTGACCTCAGGACCTCAGGGTTTCTGAGGTGCCCAGAAGCCAACAACACCTGCTGCATTCTTATTCCCCAGCAAAGCAACCCCAGCAGGAGGTGGAGGCCCTGGCCCACCCTGGAAGTGCAAAGCTCCAGACCTCCTCTTTGTTCTTTGCCCAGGACACAGCTGGGGAAGGAGACACGCAGCTCCACCTCAGCCAATCAGAAGTGCCGAGCACGGTGTGGGCCCCTGGAGTTCCAGGGTCACGGCCACAAACCACAGCAGCTCCTCCCTTATCTGCCCCCAGATCCGCCCACACTTCCGTGCTTGTTCTTCCTGACCCTCCCCTGCACTCAGCGAGCCGGAGCTGGATTCTGCTATTTGCCAGTCAGAAGGCTCATTGCTAGGGGCCATTCGCAAGGAGCTTAAGGGAATACAACCAGCACTCCTAAAAATACATATTTATTTTATTTATCTGAAAGACAGAGGTCTCCAGTCCACTGGTTCACTCCCCAAATGCCCACAACAGCCAGGACTGGGTCAGGCTGAAGCCAGGAGCCAGGAGTTTCATCTGGGTTGTCCAAGCACTCAGGCCATCCTCCACTGCCTTCCCAGGTGCATTAGCAGGGAGCTGGGTCAGAAGTGGAGCAGCTGGAATTCAAACTGGCGCCCATATGGGATGCCAGCATTGCAGGTGGCGCCTTCACCCACTACCCCACAGCATCAGCCCCACAACCAGCACGCTTGAGGCTGAGACTCCAAAAGCGCCAAGACACAAAGGCTGCCACAGAGTCATGGGCCTAGAAGACCAGATCTGCTGTCAGACCCCAGGGGGAACTTGGGTCTCCTGGGAATTCTAGATGGGCCCCACCCCTAGGGAGAGAACAACCCACCCACTGTGTCGGGACGACCTGGGAACAGCTGACCTCACGTGTAAAAGTGAGAACGAGGGATGCTCAAGTACAGGCAGAAAGCAGAGTCCTCTGTCCTGGAAAGAGGGGAGCCCACAGAAGGGCTGCTCTTCCCAATCCAAAGTTTGCAAATTGGACGAGGAAACGGTGAAAACAAGCCACCTGAGCCTGATCACTCTCCCGGGTGGGTGCCGAAGGGAGGAACGCAGGGACAGTGAGGAGCTTTAAGAATGTGAAGACGCCTGTTGGAAAACGCGCAGACAACTCCATTCAGTGTCAGGTCAGAAAGATATTTCAGGCTCACACCTTGTAAAACTGTGATGTCGGCAGACACCTTCAAACCCACACCTGTGTATCAGCCTACATATAATAAAGATGTTGTTAAATATATACTTGAGCCAAAAATGATTTTACAGGAACCCAATCTGACATAAAATGATAATTCTGACCCAGATCCCCCTGCAAAAGAATGAATCTTTCAAAACCAGTCTCACACAGCCAAGCATAAAACAAGCAGTTTCATTAGGCGACTCCAGATCACGATGCCAGCACCACTTCTCAGCCCACGTCTCACTCTGCTTTGGCATGTTACTAATTTTTTGTGGCACTGTCTTCCTGCTCCACCTAAATACAAACTTCCTTGGCAGACAAGATAATGTCTGGCAAACCAGAGTCTAGAATCTCTCTCACTGTCCACTCTGCCTGTCAATAAATAAAATAAATAAATAAAAATCAATGAGCTAAACACACTGAATGAGATTCAAGTAATGAGGATTAAACCAGAATCTTAACATTGATGTCAGTTTCAGATATCCAATCTGAAATTCATTCCTTCAGACAATATTTAATGAACTTCTGTAAGTGAAGGCATTTGAAAATGAATAGAATGGGGCCGGCGCCGCGGCTCACTAGGCTAATCCTCCGCCTAGCGGCGCCGGCACACCGGGTTCTAGTCCCGGTCGGGGCGCCGGATTCTGTCCCGAGTGCCCCTCTTCCAGGCCAGCTCTCTGCTGTGGCCAGGGAGTGCAGTGGAGGATGGCCCAGGTGCTTGGGCCCTGCACCCCATGGGAGACCAGGAAAAGCACCTGGCTCCTGGCTCCTGCCATCGGATCAACGCGGTGTGCCGGCTGCAGCGTGCCAGCCGCGGCGGCCATTGGAGGGTGAACCAACGGCAAAGGAAGACCTTTCTCTCTATCTCTCTCTCTCACTGTCCACTCTGCCTGTCAAAAAAAAAAAAAAGAGAAAAAAAAAAAGAAAATGAATAGAATGACATGTTCCCTTTATTGCTTACTCTAGCAAGATAAAATAAGCCTTAATATGATAAATTCCATGTTAAAATTATAAGGTATTATGGAGGTTCTGTGCCAAATTGTGGTAGGACAAATAAAATAGGCTGTGCCTTGTATACAGAAGGTGCTTAATAAATGCATGGGTGGATGGACAGACAGATGGATGGGTAGGTAGATGGATGGATATGGCAACATTGTGATAGGTTTGTGTATTTTGAGTAAGGGGATGAAGAGATTTCAGCCAACAAAACCACACAAGCTAAGACAAAGGGACAGCAAAGCACTGAGTGCCCCTAGAGCCCATGCTTGAGACATCGGGTCTAGCAGGGTGGGCATCAGAGCAAAACCCTCGGGAAAGAGGCTGGAGCCCGGGAGTGGCAGGCCAGGAGCACCTCTCCAGGGAGTTTAGGCCTTGTCTGATCTGAAATGTCAGATGGAGGCACTAGAACTCGACAAGTCAGGCCAAAGTGAATCTTCCAGGCCTTCTGAAAGGGATGGAAGGCATACTAATCATACACCCACTACAGTGGGTCTGGCTGAGATTGAGTGCTTTTTGGAAAATGAAGAGCAGTAATAATACAAGGAATACTTATATACTCACTCAGCTTTGTCAAAATGTAACATTTTACATTCATAGCTTCATTTGCTTTTTTGGAGAATTGCGTCACTTTATATACAACTGAGACCCTCTCTTACATTCCTCTTCTCTCAGTACCTGCTATACCAAACGTTTTTGTTAATCATCCCATGTATATTTTAGTACAGACACAAACACTCACACACACATATATATTTGCCATATTTTAAAACTTTACACGGGGACAGGCACTGTGGCACAGCAGGTAAAACCGTGGTCTGCAGTACCAGCATCCCATGTGGGCGCCGGTTTGAGTCTTGGCTGTTCCACTTCTAATGCAGCTCTCTGCTGTGGCCTGGGAAAGCAGTAGAAGATGGCCCAAGTCCTTGGGCCCTGAACCACATGGGAGACCTGGAAGAAGCTCCTGGCTTCGGATCGGCCCTTGCGGCCATCTGGGGCGTGAACCAGCGGATGGAAGACCTCTCTCTCTCTCTCTCTGCCTCTCTCTAACTCTCTTTCAAATAAATAAATCTTTTAAAAAATAAACTTTACACAAATGGTTTAATACTGCAGATACTCTCTAGTTTGCTTTTCTCACTCAACATTCTTTTCAGATTTATCCATGATGACACAAACGTAGCTTTCACAGCCATGTAATATTGCATTAACTGAGCACTCACAATTTATCTAGTCTCATTTTATGAATTTTATTTCCAATGTTTTGTCTCCAAACACATTGCCACGAAGGATATTCTGGTATGGAATTGCTGGGCATCAGCCCTACACATCTTCAATCTTATTAGGTACTGCTAATGTGCTCTTAAAAAACACAGGAGCAGCCTGAACAGCCATGAGCAGTATAGGAGTTATTCTTGCTTGCCACACTTGCCTACATTATGTGCCATGTTATAGGTGTAAAACTGCATGTCACTTTTAATTTGCATTTCCTGGGTTGGTACTGAGGTTAAACATCTTTTTTAGGTATTTATTGATCTTTTGATTCTCTCTTCAGAAATCACCTGTTCATAACTTTTACCCATTTTAAAAATTTGGGTCTTTTTTTGTATTGATCTGAAGGAAGTTCTGTATAAAAATTCTGAATGCTATTATTTTGTTTGTTCTATACCCTGCAAATATCTGCCCACAGTCTGTGGCTCATGTTTAGTATATGTGCTGCCGAAGCGAGCACTGTGGCTCATTTTTAAATACTATCTTTGGTGTTTATGTGCCCTGGATATATTGCAATTCATGAATACTCTGAACCCCACTTTACAGATGAGAAAGCTGATCCTGTGTGTGCAGGTCCCTCAGCTAGCACAGGGGAGAGGCACAAGGCAAGCCTAGGTCTTTAGAACTCCAACATCCCCGCTTTCTCTGACCACCCTTCTAGCCCACCCCATCTTTCAGGCAAGCAACCACAATGAATGCTTATACTGGCAGGTGGTGCTGGAAATGAAGATACGGGGGCAAGGGCAAGAATGAAGAATTAACCAATGACTGGATGGCCACGTGAAGGACGAGAACAAGGTGAGGTGAACAGTGGTACCCGGAAAACCTGGGAACATGGGAGGAAGCAGCTGAGAGTTGTTTTTTAACGGACTGAGCTGAGGTGCTGGTACAAAGTCCTGCGGAGAAATTGGCAGTGTGGTGTGGGCTAACAGAGAGGGAGAATGTGAAACTGAAGCAACTCCAGTCTAGCGTGGTGGCTGCACATCCATCCCACCCATGGGCTTGCTCAAGTTTCCCAAGAGTCTATCTTATATGGACTTTTCTTTCTTCCGAATCTGACACCCACACAATGCCAAGCTCACACTAAGCATTAGAAAAAATATTTACTGAAAAAACGACAACTGTTAAATTCCTTATAGCTCCATCATCTTATGCAAAAACCCTTGTGGTTTGGAACTTTCTGTGCCTTAGGAAAGTAAACAGGTGCAACACACCGCTTGGCATGACTCCATTCTGCAGTGAAAGGTACACATATTCACAGTGAGTGAGATAAAGAAAGATCAGAAATAACCTTAAATCACTTTGGGTCATGTTTTTGCTGCCAAAAAACCTTGTGCCAAACTTAAAAAACTCTCTGGCTTTGTGATGCAGAATTGCAGTAAGGGATTGTGAACTCACTGCATTGTTTTTAAAATTTTTCTGACTAAGGCTCTAAGTAAGAAATGCACCCTCCTCAGTAACTCCCTGTAGTGCACATGAGCGCACACAAACACGCACACACACCTGCAGAAGTTAAAACTGAACAAATGTTCATGAAGTTAGACTTCTTGCTGTGTGAGAGGCAGTTTCATATAGTTCCTCTGGCTATTTACTGACATTTAAAATTCTGACTGTGGCCCATGAAGCTGATCTCACAATAGACATGGATGGTTTTGATCTGGGGACCATCCCCCTCACACCTATGTTTCGGGGAGTCTGATGAGGACCTAGGCTAGGAAGATCAGCCCCTCTGAAAGTGGGGATGTGAGGGACAAGGCAGTGGAGGCAGGGGGTTGTCCTGAATGATTAAAGGCCCCAGGAGAAACTGGATCGCGGCAGTGTGGCTGGAGCTGGCCATGGTGCTGCCCTGCAAGCAAGAGCAAGAACACTGAAGATTCAAGGATCGACTCCTCCTAGAGGAAGGAGCAGCGGCTCATCTTGCTCTGCTTCTAGAGCAACCCGGGACAGAAACAAGCTCAGAACTCCTTTCATCCTGTTACGATTTTCCTGGCCAATAAGAAGGGTTTTCATCATGCAATGCCAGAGTTGAAAGGGGCCAGACAGACCAAACAATTCAACAACCAGTTCCCCTATCTTAGGGGAGGCGACAAGAGGTAAGGAGACCTTGGACAATGGGGCCCAGCTTTGCAGCTGAGGGGAGACGTCGCTGGCTGCCAGCTACACATCGCAATGCACTCAGCATAGCTCTCAGCTCAAGTCAAAACCTCGGCCACTGCCCTCAGCACAAAGATGGTTCCGCAAGAAGAACTTCTCTGGCAAGATGTCCACGTGCTTCTCCAGCACCCTGAGTCCACCGCGGGTCGCCCTGTGCACTGCCAGCACTCAGCCCCCATCACACACTTAGTCTCTTCGAGAAGGACAGCATGGCCCTTCCTTCTTTTATCTTCCTGAAATTGCCTAGGATGCAGTCACATCTGACTTAAGTATTTTATGCTTAAAATATTTGAAAATTATATTAAAAACAGTGCATCAACTACTTCAGGCCATACCTATTTCTCTCTTATCTGGTTTCATATAATTAATAAATTGAATTGTAACAACTTAGGACTTTATAATCAGGGTCTTTTTATCTTCTTTTTTATATTAGGGCATATATAATTTTCCACTCAAACTGATCAGGGGACCTCCAAGCAGAAAGAGAGCTCTTCTTAGAGCCCTCTGCCTTCTCCTCTCCCCTCAAACACCTGCTTCCCATGAGCGGGTGCAGAGCACAGAGTAGGTGACATGAGGCCAACATCAACAGAGTCGTCACCAGCTGCCAGCCACTGGACTGAAGTTCCACACCTGCTCCTCCTCTTTGCCCTGTAAAGGCTGCAGCAGCATTGTCAGCGTCAGCCAGATCCTATCTGAAGCTCCAAACTCTTAGGTTACTTTGCCCAAAGCCAAGGTCTGCCTGCACCTTCCCTCTCACCTCCTGCGGGCAGACAAGCTGCTCAGTATACACACAGAATCCTGGGCCAGGCAGAAGCCAGGAGCCAGGCTGCTGTGGGCATCTGATGGAGTGAAACAGCACATGCAGTCTCTCTCTCTCTCTCTCTCTCTCTGCCCTTCAAATAAGTTGAAAATAAATAAATAAAAAGTTTAAAAAGCAGAATGCTGCAGACACTAACAAACTTGATTGATTCACAGACGTCTTATAACATCTTGACTGGGAAACTCTGCCACTCCAGGCTAGAGAAACAGGGTTTTCATTTTCAGCGTTAACTGCTGACCACGGTTCAAGTTTGCACAGAGAGGTGGGTGACCAATTTTTTTTTCTATCAAGTTGCAAATATTAATCTACAAAGTCTACTTTCCATTTCAAATGAGATTCTAATATACAGCAAAGGGCAAAAAAAACTTGGTTAAAAACTTTACAAACACAAAGTATTATTAAGTACATTTTATCTTCTAAATTTAAAAAAAGCCACCTGTTGTAATGTCATGGTGTCTACAAGCATGGGAGTCAGCCCTGGAAAGGAGAAGTCAGCACCCGTACGTCAGGCAATGCTGGCTTGTGAGACGGTGCTCTCAGAGAACAGAGCAGTTCCACAAGCGGCTTCCCCATCGTGCACTGTTCTGAATCCCCCTCCTCATGGCAGACAGACCAGCACCCGGTCCTGTCAGCAGAGGGAAAACAGTAGGATGAAGCAAACCCACTGCACCAATAAAATCTAATGTCCAAGTCAAGCAGAGAAGCTCCTCTGCACCTTGGCTCTGCTCCTTTGCGGGCCCGTGGATTTCTGTGTCGAATTCTAGAAGAGTTTCCGATTCAGTAGATCTGGGATGTGACCCAGGCGTTGATAGTTCTTCAAAGTACAAAGAAGCGATTCCGATGTACATATCTGGTTAAGACTAGACCACACTTCATTAATGGTTGTATTTTCCTCAAAATGCCAATTAGAAACTCTACTATCTTCCAATTAAGCCTACTAACTTTAATAGCTATTTTATTTCAGGACTGGGAAGACATTTTCAGCATAAAAATGGAAGGTATGAAATTAAAACTTGAAAACTTTCATTAAGATGATAGTGTAAAATTGTCTCAATGTGAAAGAAGCACTGTAAACAAAGTTAGAGAACAAAGGGAAAATATCTGTAGAAGTGACAAATTCAACAAATATTTTAAATATATCTTTTGAGTATGTGACTCTCCTTCTCAATATTTACCCCAGCAGGGGGCCGGCACTGTGGCACAGTGGGTTAATACCCTGGCCTGAAGCACCGCCATCCCATATGGGCGCTGGTTCAAGACCTGGCTGCTCCACTTCCTATCCAGCTCTCTGCTATGGCCTGGGAAAGCAGTAGAAGATGGCCCGAGTCCTTGGGCCCCTGCACCCACATGGGAGACCTGGCAGAAGCTTCTGGCTCCTGGCTTCAGATCGGTGCAGCTCTGGCCATTGTGGCCATCTGGGGAATGAACCATTGGATGGAAGACTTCTCTTTCTCTCTGCCTCTCCTCTATCTCTGCCTTTCAAATAAATAAATCTTTTTTAAAAAATATTTACCCCAGCAGAATAAGATTTGTGTACAAAGAGTTAGCTCTAGGACTCCGCCTTGCAGCACAATACATTAAACAGAAGCAACCTAACCATCCACTAAGAAGGGATCACCAGGTCAAATATAATACAGCCGTCTAATGGGATAGTAACTAGTCAAAAATGCTTTCAAATATTCCAAAATGTTATAAACTATTCATTCTGATGTTCTTACATGAAAGAGGAGGTTACAAAATATTAACGGTAAAAAACAAGGGTGTGTGATCATCTCAATTTGTGAAAATATATTCATGAACAATATTCCCCAAAATAGTAACAATAGTTCTCTCAGTGGCAGGAGTACTGTGGGTCCCTTTTTTAAAATATTTATTATCTGAAATGCAGAGTGACACAGACATTCCAGCTGCTGATTTATCCCCCAATTCTTTTCTTCATGCCATCCTTTAATTCTCAAACGTTTCCAGCAAACATACGTTGTTTCTAACAAGTTACTACTAGAACACCGCACAATAAAGGCATCCCTGTGTTGGAAGTGAACAAGCTATTAGATGAACCAAAACCTTCTGTGCTACCATTGCAGTATTTAGTGGCAGGTGCCTAAGAGAGTTCGGAAAAGGAAGGGAGATGAACAGAAGCCTTTCCCTGGAGAAAGTAACTGTGAAAGCCACAACCAGGTAAGAGTCCCTGTGCCTCACATCCTGTCAACAGCCGGGTCCTGGGTCCTTGGTGGACCAATGCCACTTTTAATTTCGAGGCTGGTATCTGCCTGTTTTAGCAATTTCTAAATAGCTAAATCATATGTAGACTATGCATAATCAAGACCCCACTGTATGTTACTCAAACACCACGTTAAAATCTAGCTAGAATAAAGACAATTTGGTTTCTAGTTGCAAAGGCTGAGATGCCGTCCACTTGCATATGATTTGCATGTCCTTTGCACCACCTGACAGGAATGGTGTTTCAACCATCAATGCCACCCTGCTCTCAAGTTCTGGTTCTATCCAGAAGATGGGAGGCAGCGCACGGTCAAGTAAAATCAGGTTTTCCCAGTCAAGTAAGTTTGTCACCAGCAGGACACAGGCCATTTGCTGTGTTCTTGTTACTTACAAAAGGCAAGTCTAAGAAGGCTCACAAACTTCATATCCCTTTCATCCATTAGTTCTCGTGCATTAGGACCTCAAGAGGTGACATCATCATCATCAAAGTATTTGTGTATTTTCCCTACTGTGCTTCCCGAAACGTCACTTGAAACTTCCTCCCCACTTCTGTACTCCTGATGCAACCAAATGGGAACTGGCATAATGCAAACATTCCAAGAGTTAGGACCTGGGGTCTAGCACACCTTAGGCAATGTGCCTCTGTGAGCCTGTTTCATTATGTATAAAAGGAGGTCACTCCAGCACTGCTGAGCTCCAGGGCAATTAGAAAGTTTGCATAAAAAAAAAAAATGCCTGAGTTCTTGGCATGCCTGAGCCTTGCTAGACCACGCAGCTTGTGGGCCAGCAGTGCCAGCTGTACCTGAAAGCTTGGAGGAAGGGCACCATCCTAAGCTCCAGCCCGGAAATAGTGAATTGTAATCTACAACTGAATCAGATCCCCAGGTGATGTGTGCATTCACGTATATGTGCCCAGGCACACACTCACACACACACACACACACACAGCTAGAGAAGGACTGAGCCACACGAACCAGTCAATCCTTGTAGCGCTACTCCTAAGAGCGGGACATAAGCGAGAGTCCCCAGTGCATGCAATGAACACGAGGTCTTATGTCTTCAGTTTTTCCAGCGCTAGTAATGCCGGGTGCTTCTCACGCACAGATGATGATTTGCCAGGAAGCACTCTGCAGAACTGCGTTTTGGCCAATTCATAGCGAGGAAGGCATTCTGTCTCATCAGAGCTTTGCAGGGAGGCGATCCCATCAGCCAGGATTGTGTGCTCATGGATGTTTGTATTATGCTCCTGTTTTCAATGTTCCTTACATGAATACTGAAATACCCTTTTAGAGCATCTGAAGAATTTATTTATACATTTTCATTTCATTTATTTAGAGGCAGAGGGAAACAGGGAGAGAGTGTGGGAGCCAGAGAGATCTTCCATCCACTGGTTCACTCTGCAAATGCCTGCAATGGCCAAAGGTGGGCCAGGCTGAAGCCAGGAGGCACAGAATTCAAACCAGGTCTCCCACATGGATGGCAGGGGTCTGAGCACTTGACCATCAACTGTTGCCTCCACAGTGCACATTAGCAGGAAGCTGGATCAGAAGCAGTGGGGCCGGCACTGAATCCAGGGACTGCAGTATGGGATGGGACATTCCAAGGGGTGACCTATCTGCTGCACCAAAAGCCAGTCCCAATGATACGTGTTTTTTTTTTCTTGTAATATTTTATTTGACAGGTAGAGTTATAGACAGTGAGAGAGAGGGACAGAAAGGTCTTCCTTCCATTGGTTCACTCCCCAAATGGCTACCATGGCTGGCGCTGCACCGATCCGAAGCCAGGAGCCAGGCACTTCCTCCTGGTCTCCCATGCAGGTGTAGGGGCCCAAGCACTTGGGCCACCCTCCACTGCCTTCCCGGGCCACCGCAGAGAGCTGGACTGGAAGAGGAGTAGCCAGGACTAGAACCCAGCACCACACGTGGGATGCTGGTGCCACACGTGGAGGATTAACCAAGTGAGCCACGGTGCCGTCCCCGCCAATGATCTGTTTTTGAAGAAATTCAGTGCTTACATAAGTGAGAAGAGCCACCCAGAAATCCTGTTCCCTTTGAGTCTTTCCATGTACTTAGAGAAACGAAAAGTTCTCCTTGTTTTTCCTCTTGAATATTAAGCTGGGGTGAAGGGAGAGGAAAATACTTTGTTGTGTTTCAAAAGTTAGTTTTAAACAGGATCTTGGAACTTTCTGGGATATTCACCATAGAAATACTTAAGAGACTGTTGAGTCCACAGACACCCAGCATAGAAAGGACTTGTAAGAACTTGGCTTACTGATGTGGTCTGAGTAGAGAGCTCCCCCTCCTTCCCTGAGCCCTGGGGAGCCCTCCCCAGCTGTCGTTCCCACATCTCTACCCTTCTCTGAAAAAGCCCACCCACCATGGCCACAGCCCACCGTCTCCACATCAACAGCCAAGCTCCAGACGACACCCTCAACCCGCTGAGCACAGCTCTCCCTCCGCGGTCGTGCTTCCTGTAGCTTGAGGATGGCGGGAAGACAATCCTGTCCACACCAAACACACGCTGAACAGCTGTCAGCTGTTGGCTGGCGCAACCCTGGTCTCTACCACCATGACCGGCTCTCTGACTGCTAATCCACTATAGGGTTTTCATTATTCACTATAGGGTTTTTATTATTAGCACAAGTCAGCCTCCAATTGGGGGAACTGTGGGCTCTGACTTCAAGCAAACATTGAGGTAGAAAATAGCAAAGGAGCTGGAAACAAGGATGGACGGCTAGCAGACAGCTGTGTCCGGAGATCGGGCCAGAGGTCATTTCCCCTAAGGTAGTTGCTGCTGGCCTATGAGGTTGTCATAATAATATCTCCTTTACTTCTAAATCCAGATGCTTAAAATCCCCAGGTGTGTTCACAGCTTGGGCGGTAGGGGAAGTGGAGGTTTCAGCTAAGTGTTCAAATAGCATGTATTTCTTTAGTTTCTAACATGTCAGGTAAGGCCGCAGGTCTCGAAGAAACAGCCTCAAATAAGACAAAGACCCTGCAACCCGGCCCTCTCCGAGACTGCATTTTAGTGGAGGAGAAAAACCTACAATGCCAGGTCATGAGAACTGCGATGAGGCGGTGGGGAGATAATGGCCAGAAGTGAGATAAATGGTGCAAGGGGACACGCTAACCAAAAGGAACAGCAAGTGCAAAGGCCCTGAGGCCAGGAGGAGGGCACAAGCACATCTGCGGGGTGGTGAAGGGTGAAAGAGGTGGCACAACTACATGTGTTTAAGTAGCGTTGATTCCTAATGAGAGAACAGAAGTTATGAGTCCAACCTAAGCCAAGCCTTCAGCATCCCGAGTTAATGCTTTGGGGTCTACTCATTGTGCTCAGTGTGCAACAATGGAGTCTAGAAACCATCTGAGGGTCCCACAGCCAAGAAAGCCTGGGGCGGACGGCAAGTCTGGACCACCGAGCAACCCTGAACATGCAGGCCCGCAGGGCGTCTTCCCCTTAGACAGCTAAAACGAGGTGTCGTTTACACTTAACCCTTGAAGATTTCCGACTTGGGAGAAATCGAGTTTCACTGCTTGAGTTTTAACTCTTCAGGAAAATATCCTGTCTCTCTAAGTAGACTCAAAGAACTTGAAATCAGCAGTTTTACAGGAAGAATCTAGAAGACTACTCCTCACTTTATATTCCAAAAGCTGTTGGCATTGGCCCGGGAGCCAGGTGCTCTGAATCTGGCTGTCCGCGAGCCCGACGAGCAGCAGGTGCTGGGGCAGGCAGTGCGCGGCGTGCCCACCTCCCTTACCTGCCCTGTGATGCTATCATGCAGGTCCCACAGGGCAAGCCAGGGCCACTGTGCTCACGTGCACTCTCCTCAACGCCAGTGCCTGGCGGTCGTAAACTCTAGGGCTGTGCATCTCCGTTACAGGCATCCCAATGGTGCATGAGCCGAGAATGGATATCAAAGAGGTAACTGGGTAAGCACAAGAATTATACAGGATAGTCGCTGAAAGTGACCTTATAAGGGTGACAAAGCCAGCAGGAATCTGAATAGCGAAAATCCTGAAAGCACTGGGGAGCTGGCTCCACCCACACCATGCACCCATTCACAAGGACGCTGCCAGCCAGGGACAAGGCACTGCTGAGACCAGCGCAGGACACTGGTCACAATCCCATCAGGCCTGAGAGGGCAGACTCTTATTTTTCTGCACCATTGGAAATTTTTACAAATCATATCATCTTTATGAGAAAAACCAATCTATCTTTTGGGGAAATGGGCATCAGGAGAGAGAAGGGAGAAATCTACACTAATCACCCTTGTTGCCCACTGACAGGGACTAACAACCCAGAACCCCCAAGAGCTGATGTGGCGAGCTCCACATGGCAGAAGCCCTGGGAGACAGCAGAGACCCTTCTACAGAACCGAACTCTTGGGGCTGGCGCTGTGGCACAGCGAGTTAACGCCATGTCTGAAGCGCCGGCATCCCACATGGGTGCCGGTGCTAGTCCCGGCTGCTCCACTTCCAATCCAGCTCTCTGCTGTGGCCTGGGAAAGCAGTAGAAGATGGCCCAAGTCCTTGGCCCCTGCACCCATGTGGGAGACCCGGAAGAAGCTCCTGGCTCCTGATAGGTGCAGCTCCGCCATTGTGGCCATCTGGGCAGTGAACCAGCGAATAGAAGACCTCGCTCTCTGTCTCTCTCTCTCTCTGTAACTCTTTCAAATAAATAAAATAAATTTAAATTTTCAAAAAAAAAAAAAAAAAAAAAAAAAAGAACCAAACTCTTGCTCCTTAGCTAGCATACAACCTGGGATTCTCAAGGAGCAAACACCAAGCCAGGAGGTTCAGGTACCCGTCCATTTGGCTTTGATCCCCCTGCCTCGCTCACAGCACCTCTGGCCCAGGCTGTCCTCCCAAACCCCCTTAAGAAATGCGGCTGACCCGGGAGGGCCCACTCCTCCTTCTGCCTTTAGTAGAAACCTCTGCGCATCCCATCTAGCATGCAGTCTGGTTTGTTACTGCCATGCCCAGGCCACAAAGACTGTCACAGAGCTGCCACCTGGGCTAGGCCCTGGGGAAAACCATCTAGCAGGAGGAATGACAGTGGCAGGACCAAGGAAGAGGGTGCACAGCTGGACTTGGGCGCTCTAAGTGCTTCTAGCCTGGACTATGCGCCAGCTTGATGGAGAGACTCAGACGTCCACACCACCACGTCCTACCTGACAAACGTGTTGGTCGGCTCCAAGGTACATACACACACTGTGGAACTCACTTTCCCAATGAGGTCTACCCGGATGCCCCTGCTTTAAATACTGAGACCTGCTCCTGCAGCCCACTCAGAGTCCTGAGCTCATGGCAGTTTTGGCCACCCACGCTCAACCACAGTCCAGAAACATTGAACTGAACATTCTGGAAATAAGCAAATCCACAGGGTCCAACATTGTGAACTGCATGACGAGCCCTGGCACTGCTCAGCTCCGTCCCACGAGGTTCTAGAATCACCTCTGTGCAGCACACCCGTGTGGCACGGCCATATGTGCAGGACAGGGTTCAGTACTACCCACAGCTTCGGGCATCTCGGGACAGATCGCCCACGGGCAAGGGGGCACTGCTGCTCCTGCCTTGTTCTCTTCTTTGTGTTCTAGTTCCCTGGTGCCTGCTCCCCCAGGCTACAAGACACTCTGTGTCTTTGGTTTCCTGAGAGCTCAGAACAGTGAGTTCAGTGCCCAGAACCCAGTCAGCACCCACCAACATGATTCAAGAATGAATCATTTACTCAAGGAGTGGGAGTTGGGCACAGCAATTCAGCTGCCTCTTGGGCCACCCACACCCCATTGTAGAATGCCTGGGTTCATCTCAGCTCCACTCTCCATCCCAGCTTTCAACACTGCACATGTTAAAAGGCATCAGATGATGGATGAAAGACCTGTGTCCCTGCTACTCATGTGGGCAACACAGATTTTTCTGGCTCTCAGCTTTGACCTGGCCCAGCCCTGGCTGTTTAAGGCACTTGGGGTCTAAACCAATGGATGGGAGATATATCTTTGTTCCTCTGTCTCTCTGCCTTTCAAATAAATTAGAGTACATGAAAACATTACTGCTCAGACACAATTTAAAAATGAACAACATTTGGAAAGAAAAAAAAAAATCTTCTAGGGCCCAGCTGCACCAAGCCTGTTTCTCTAGCACACAGCTTTTTGAGAAATGATTTTGCTACTGACTCTCCTAGTAAAAAGCGTGGGGGAGAAATCAGAGCGAGGATGTCCAGGGACGACTCCCGGGTGTTGAGAAATGGGTTCCTTTTCAATTATTCAGCGGACTCGGAGGATGAGAGCAATCCTGCCCCTCCACAGCAGGCCGCCCAGCGAGGCGCGGGCTACGTGTGCACTACACTGTGGAATGAGACCCAAGCTCCCATCAGGCAAGAGGCACACTTGCAAGGTGGCCGCCTCCTCCCTATACCTGGCTACCCGCCTTCACGCTCCTCCTGGCCTGGTCTGAACCCCAAGCTTGCAGGGCAGCCACCAGTCCCACTACTGGAGGGGCCCAGAGAGCCAGAGCCAGGGCTCTCGAAGTTGTCCACTCTGCTCGACCACAGAATCATTTCAGATTTACATAACAATAATTTGCGTATAAAATAATAATAAAAACTCACAGATAACCATGAGTCCAAGATGGAGTTTTAGGTCAGCTGATGTTGGCAGCAAATTATTTTTTAGAGGAAATGGCAGCTGCTAAATCAGTCCTACTCAATATCCATTTTAAACAGATCTAAAAAATAAAGTATCTCAAATCTGTAGGGAGAAGCCACAAGGGATTCCTGGAGAGAAGTAAAAACAAAATCCAACGGAGTGAAATAGTGGATGGAAGACCTCTCTATCTCTCTGCCTCTCCTCTGTGTAACTCTTTCAAATAAATAAATCTTTAAAAAACAAACGAACAAATAAAACCCAATGCCACAGGACTGGCTCAGGCAGGCCAAACAAGGAGAGCAGTGCTCCAATTCCCGCCGTCCATTGTGTGGAATTGCTAGGAAAGCACTCATGGAGCCCGCTGAAGCGCAGAGCTGCCGGCCCAGGCCATGCCAGGGTGCCTGTGCCCCACACTTTCTCTTGCATTTGGCCTAGCACTTAAGAAAGGTCACTCGTCGGGGCTGGCGCTGTGGTGCAGCAGGTGAACACCCTGGCCTGAAGTGCCAGCATCCCATATGGGCACTGGTTCTAGTCCCGGATGCTCCTCTTCTGATCCAGCTCTCAGCTATGGCCTGGGGAAGCAGTAGAAGGTGGCCCAAGTGCTTAGGCCCCTGCACCCACGTGGGAGACCCGGCTCCTGGCTCCTGGCTTCAGATCGGCGCAGCTCTTGCTATTGCGGCCATTTGGGGAGTGAACCATCGGATGGAAGATCTCTCTCTCTCTCTCTCTTCTCGCTGTGGAACTCTCTTTCAAATAAATAAAATAAAATATTATTTTTTAAAAAAAGGTCACTCCTCAGTTCTCAAAGATGAAAAACTGCCCTACAATGACCTCAACAATTTTGCCTGTTTTCTACCAATGGTGTTCAGCCTTAGGGCTGCAAGCCAAATCATCCTGTGAGGTGGCTTTCCAAGGTCAAAACAGGGCCTAGGGGTGGGGTGGGGTGGGGAGCAGACAATGAGAGCCACTCAAGAGCTAAAGAAAACCCCGGATGCTCAGGGAGAATTTCTGAGATGTCCTTTAGCTACAGTGGAACTTGATGTGGAGCAACACGAGATCCTGGAAAAAGACGAAGCTCCCCACGCACACCTGTGTCGTACAGGGGCAGCTCAGAAACACAGAACCACACGCCTACCGCGGTATTTGGCTAGGGCGGATTTCAGGTGAAACCATCTCAATCGCCACTGATTTGCAACTCTCTGCTGCAAAATTTGGTTTATGTCCCAAATATTTAGTCCAAATTTTCAATGCCAAAGTAGTATCTCCCGGTTCTTGCTAACAGCGTGCCACCCACACGAAAAGATGAGCAGCAGTACTGCAAAATGAAGTCTAAAAGACCCCTCCAGCCAATTTCATTTACTTACTCATTTCATTCTTGCTTTCAAGTCCCCGGGAACACAGGAAGCAGGTGTCTGCCTCCCTAATCACCGCCCAGGCTTTAATAATTCAATGCTGGGTCTCCCAGGGAAGCATCTCAGAGGAAAACACTTCCTGTCGCAAATGGCCACATCTCCCTGATGAGCACTGCAGTAAGAATGCTGCAAGATCCCGGGAGACAGAGGTTACTACAGCTCTGAACTTTCTGCCGGCAAGCACCATTTGAGAGCGATACCAGCCCTAACGTTAACAAAGCCAAGGAGGCAATCTTGGCAACTCACTCCTCAGCACATTGTGTGCAAAGCACTTAGAAGAGTGGCTGGCGCCCGCCTGGACCAAACAAAACAGCTGGTGTGACAGTCACCAATTGCTTCCCGACAGGCATACACTGTACGGAACCTGTCCTCAGGCAAGGCCATCGCTGTGCGAAGATCCCAGAGCGTGCTCACACAAACCACCACACCACGGGGCCTCCTGATGCAATCAGTGAACGTAACAAAGATGAGGTGGATTCTGCTGGCACCCACAGCACCACGTTGCACAGTAACTGTTGTTTTGGTAGAAGGAGCACTCCCTAGAATAATTACTAAAGTTACAGTAAACATGTAAGCCGGGAGCTGCAGTCACTTATCATGCACTCCTGCCCAAGAGTGCTGCTACACTTTAAATGACCAGCACCACACACCCAAGAGGAATGGGTTAGGACAGCAACCCCGTCTCTGAGCCACGGCAGCCTTGCAATTCCATGATAATCCTAGGAGACCGCTGTTGAATTTGTAGTCCGCTGTTGACTAAGACGTTGTCATTTGGCACGTGAGTGTATTTAGCTTAGATTTTTCTAGAAAATGCCCTGAAACTAAGATAAAGGCGATTATATATAGCTCAAATTCATCAGGGATTATTTATGTTTCTCTTTTTAAGGGTTCTTTTGTCCAGTTCTATAAAGCTAACAATAGTCTAGTCAACACAGACATCTTAAACATACAGTCCATCTTAAACTTCATGTTATAGCTGAGCAGAAATGAAAACAGCACAGGTTATAATCATTTTATAACCGCTGGTCCTTAACTGGCGTACAGGGTGCTGGCGGGCTGGAAAGCTATTTGCAAGGTACTATAAATGACTTCCTGAAAGTCTGTGTTGTGATAAACTTTTGCATCATCTGAGGTTTCAGTTCATTTTCACATATAACTAGGGGAAATCTGTTCCAGAGATTTCCAGAAAGCTCCCCCCCACCCCACCCCCAGCCAAAGCACTGGTTCAAACAGGAAGACACTGCTGTCCTTGTAACTATCACCACAGTGGGCTTTTAAAACAACGTCTCCCATCACACAGCAACACTGCAATCTAGACTTTCCCAAAGTGTTAGCCATCCTCATCAGTGTCTGTCAGTTGCATTTTATGGGATCAACAAAATGAAGCACATCACCAAGGCAGAATCAGGAGAAGAATGTGCTAGTATTGCTTGTGCAGTTCCAACAGGCAGCAGCTCCCAGGCTCCTGACATCACAAACTAATAAAAACATCATTAAAATGTCTTCAGAGGGGGCCAGCGCTGTGGCACAGTGGGTTAATGCCTGGTCTGAAGCGCTGGCATCCCATATGAGCACCAGTTCGAAACCCGGCTGGCTCCACTTTCAATCCAGCTCTCTGCTATGGCCTGGGAAAGCAGCAGAAGATGGCCCAAGTCCTCTGTACCTCTGCACCGTGTGGGAGACTGGGAAGAAGTTCCTGCTCCTGGCTTCAGATTGGCGCAGCTCCAGCTGTTGCGGCCAATTGGGGAATGAACCATCGGATGGAAGACCTCTCTCTCTCTCTCTCTCTCTGCCTCTCCTCTTTCTGTGTAACTCTGACTTTCAAATAAATAAGTTTTTTTTTTTTAAAAATGTCTTTAGAGGACTCAGAAATCACAAACTTCAGTTTACCAAATATGGGCATACAACAGTGATAATGGAAAAGTTTCAAGGGTATTTTTTTTAGCTGAAAAAATTCTGAAATCTCCCATACTATTGCTCTTTTGCCTGTTTTTGCCAGAGATCAGTACCATCCTCTACCAGTCGTGCAGAAGCTGTGAGGACAGACCCCCTTGACCTTGAACTCACACATACACCACATTCCTGCTGACCCTGGGAGCAGCTCTTGCCTTTCCCTTCCCACTCCATGTTCCCGCTACAGGCTCCAGACTATGTGCTCCCACTCCATGGCCCCATTCCACCCACTCCCAATCACTGTTCAATCTCGGCAGAAAAGTTGCAAAGTCTGATTTAGATCATCTTATTTGTAGATCTTCCTGTTCATTTCCCTTCTTTAAAAACTCAAAATTTTTTAAACAAAAATTTGCTGACTAAAAGTTCCTTCGGAGCACAAAGCTACTTTATTTGGACCAAGTTTGCTACATCCACAGAAAAGCTAGCTGTGGATTTTCAGCACCTTAATCCCAAGCACTTGCTCATGACAGCACAAAGTTCAGACGTGAAGACTGGAAAAAATTGCTGGGCTCAGTTTACAGTATTTTTCTAAGTGGAACACACACACATATTAGCAGCCTCTAAGAATTTATGTGTACATTGCATGAAAAGTAAAATACCATGCTTCAAATTTTTTCTCAAAGAACAATTTCAAACTATTCATGTCTTAATTAGATCACTTAGTTTTTACTTATAATATACAGTACATTTTCCTTTACAGAGAATGGATCAGCAGTGTCTAAAAGCATGAAAAGTTTATAGAGTAATAGGATAGTTTCAGTTTGCCATGGTAACAAGGTTATATTTTTAAAGGGTTATGTTAGTCTGTTTATTAAAATAAGACACACCTGGACAATCAATGTGGGCTTATGCGGGTTTTACAAAAACTGCTTATTTTTTACAAATCCAAGTCTTCCTGACATGACCACTGTATATGATCTGTTTTTCTAGCTTGAGGGAGATCTCAGATTCTCCAATGGATCTCTTTAATTCACACCTCCAAGAACTAGCAAGTGGACACTCAAGTCCGTGATAGGTCTTCCCACACCTGAGCCATACTGAGGTCCACTCCTGGCCTCAGGAGACCATGGTGGCTGGAGGGGAAGTGTGGGTGTGCACACTCAGCAGAGTGCCCACCACGCAGCAAATGCCCAGTGGCTACTACTCCAACAGCACAATTCAACAACCACATTTTGAAAACGCCACACATTTTTATAACCAAACCTTGGACAGCCGAGATGCCTAGGTCTAGAGCTTCTGTCTTCCCAAGAGTGGCAGCAGCAAGGGCGATGGAAATGAGGGGAAGCAGGCGGGCGGCCTTTGCAGTCAGCAGGCAGCTGAGCGGCTCTCCTCTGCCGCCCACAAACATGCCGAAAGGAGGGAAGAAGACCGGACTGAAGACAAAGGGGCGGAGCTAGGGCACCACTGCAAAGAGCTGGACCGGAAATGAAAGGACTTTGGCAGGGCGATCAGACAGGCTTAGCAGGATTCCGACCACACTGGAACCCACTGTGTTCAGCGCTTACCCACGTTTCAGACTGCAGGATGGAAAAGCAGCAGTCAGGTATCCAAGACGTGGATCAGCTCAGGCGCCTCAGAGCTCATTCTCTCTGGGGACAGACTGTGAGGCACTGGAAAAGCCCAAACTATTGTACTCCAAAACAAAGGACGACAGCACCTTCAAATTCTGAATAAATGTCCAACTTTGAGTCGGGCTGACTGTTGGAGGCTCCCCTCTGCCATGGTGGGTCATCAGCAGTAGTAGGGACAGAAATGTTCCAGGTGAGAGGTACACTTTGCTTACATTAAAGATACATTTTATGAGGTTATTTTAGGTCCAATTCATCAGACAGTTGAATTCTGTCTCTTGAACGAACAGTAATGCCTTCTAAGATGTTTGCAGAAGGTGCTGTGTTGTCGCTCTGATGGTGCCTCTTGTTAGTTTCTTCACATTCCTGATTCTACAAGGATGACCTTCTCAGCGAAGCTGTATTCTGCAGGACACTCTCAATGAATGAAGTGACAGGCTGGTGATCCAAGATTTCAAAATGGAGATTACAGCCACTCAAATAGACTTACTTGTTGAAACACATTTCTAATGACATAAATCAAATATATTCATTCTAGGTCAAAATATAAACTGAAGAAGAGTTTTCTCTAAATTTATAAATGGATTCATAAAATTCAGAAATAACACACATAAGAAAAACTGTGAGGAAGAAAAATGGATTTATTTGGAAAACTTGACAATTATATCAAAAACATGCTACAAATTTAAAAATCACAAGACAACAGAATCCCAAATTTCCAGTCACTGTCATAATCTTAAGTACACATTTTACATCATGAATTTGACATCCCAAGACATGAGAAAAAGCCACATATAAGAGAAACTCTACACCATAATATGTTTTAGATAAATATGCTCATTTTTAAAATAAGACATTAACATTCAAGTTATGGAATAAAAACCTGCTGCACCCACAGGCAGCATCTGCACTGAGGACTGTGGCCCACTGTGCCCTCACGCCTGGGACTCTGCTCTTCCCATCTGCAGGTCTGGCTCCTTGGCAGGCATTTTTGGTCCATTTCAATATGGAGCTCTCGAACTGTTGCTTTAGTTCTTTGTATGGAGGAGCACGAAGCAGCCTTCAAGACTGCATGCTGCACCATGCCGGGGCCATACACAATCTCTTTCATGAGTGAGAACAAAGTCAGAGCAAGGGCCCAGTGAAATGAAGAGGCTCTTCTAGGATCAGGACTCCCTGACACATGGCCAGGCCAGTCTTGATGCTCCTAGAAAGTTCTGGAAGATGCTAGGGGTGTGCAGTCTTCTCAGGGGAAGGACCCACAGCTTTCTGCAAATCTTCTAAAGGAGTTTGCCTACAGCTTCCCAAATACAGAAAGCCATTCTGGGCTCAGGCTCATTCTGTGTGTCCCTGTGGACTTAATGCACCTCTACCCAGGAGGATCCTGGGTAAACAGATTCAGACTTCTGAATTCTCAGTGGTTTAGTGACTCAGGAAGGCACATATTTCCTACGACTCACAGACTAAAATGCTTTTATAGTATAATCGAGGCCAACATAAAATTCAAAAACAAATTTGAGGTTTTATTTAGAAGTTTCTAGGAAGTAACCAACAAGCACCGACTACATGCAGGCCCTCAAATCTCTACTATGTTCAGAATTCTGTATTATTTTCTAAGTTATACAACAGGGACAAGAGATGTTTATACCATTTTTTCCTGATATTTAAGATACTTATTTTGAATTCATTGAACTCTGAGCCACATACTCATTTAGACCGTATCAGAACCAAATAAAACCCACTGTGAGGAAACATATCAGTATTTCCAAAGACCACTGACTTCCCTTGAAATGCTGCCCCCGCTAAGTGAGAGCAGCCACCAGCCCGTCAACATGCCTGCTGTGCGCGGCCCCCACACCGACCGCCCAGGAGGGCAGCCCACTTCCCTAGTGCGCTGGAGTTGGCTCTGTAACAGCCCACCCTCCACCTCCGCCCTGCTTTTCACTCTGAGGTTCTTAAGTTTTCACCTCTCTTGGGTCTCTTTCATTTATACTCACAGGTTTCAGAATCTAAGAAGGTCTTTTAAATATTCATTCCAGTAGGAACCAAGATTTTTCCTGTCTGGCTAATTCCTTCTGGGTATATCAAATGCCTGCATCCAGGCAATATTGTGGCTAGAATCGGCTGAGAAAACACCTCTATTGACAGAAGTATCACAGAAAGGGAGTTTTTCAAAAGCCAGTTGTAATGGAAATTTAGATTAAAATTTTATTTTATTTCTAAAAATCTATCTAACGCTTTCATTGCACCTTCTATTAAATAACTATCAGCTGATTCCTCTAAAAACAAAGAAAAGCAAAAGTGGGGGTGGGATGAGGAGTGGGGATGATGTAGCAGCCTGGTCGTGTTCTACAAGTGTAATACAGATGTCAGGAACATTGCTGTTCACTAACTTCAGGAACACTGCACAAACCTTCAACTTAAAACGTGAACTAAATTAATACATAAACATTCTTCTGAGGCCATGCAACCTCTACAAATTTTTCATTCTCATCTGCACCCTTTGATCCTTTTTAAGTTGTTCTGAATGTGGTCTTAAAAACCAATCTTAGGCTGGCGCTGCGGCTCACTAGGCTAATCCTCCGCCTTGCAGCGCCAGCACACCGGGTTCTAGTCCCGGTCGGGGCGCCGGATTCTGTCCCGGTTGCCCCTCTTCCAGGCCAGCTCTCTGCTGTGGCCAGGGAGTGCAGTGGAGGATGGCCCAGGTGCTTGGGCCCTGCACCCCATGGGAGACCAGGATAAGCACCTGGCTCCTGCCTTTGGATCAGCGCGGTGCACCAGCCGCGGCGGCCATTGGAGAGTGAACCAATGGCAAAAGGAAGACCTTTTTCTCTGTCTCTCTCTCTCACTGTCCACTCTGTCTGTCAAAAAAAAAAAAAAAAAAAAAGACCACACACAATCTTAGGGCAGGTATGGTGAGAATAACTATATTCTTAAAGTTGTACTTATGAAATTTGTATTCCTTAGAAAATAAGTTAAAAAATAAAAATTAAAAAAAAATCTTGGGGGCCAACACTGTGGCATAGTAGGCTAAATCTCCACCTGTGGCACCAGCATCCCATATTGGTGCCAGTTCTAGTCCCGGCTCCTCCTCCTCCGATCCAGCTCTCTGCTATGGCCTGGGAAAGCAGTGGAAGATGGCCCAAGTGCTTGGGCCTCTGCACCCAAGTGGGAGACCTGGAAGTAGCTGCTGGTTCCTGGCTTCAGATCAGACCAGCTCTGGTCAGTGTGGCCATTTGGGGAGTGAACCAGTGGATAGAAGACCTTTTTCCCCGTCTTTCCTTCTGTTCATAACTCTACCTCTCAAATAAATTAAAAAAAAAAATCAATCTTACGTAAACAGCTCTGGTTAAAGTGCTGGGAGGTACACTTGACCACCAAAATAACTATTTGCCCCAGAATGTTCCTCAAATCTGAATGCCAGCAGGGCAGGCAACAGAAAAAGACAACCAATACTGCACTACGGTCACTCAAGGACTATCTGA
Source organism: Oryctolagus cuniculus (assembly GCF_964237555.1). Lineage (NCBI taxonomy): Eukaryota > Metazoa > Chordata > Mammalia > Lagomorpha > Leporidae > Oryctolagus > Oryctolagus cuniculus. The sequence goes on along the minus strand of NC_091433.1, from coordinate 43,423,980 downwards.
TTCTTCTATCAAATGCAAGTTCTCCAACCATTCCTATAGTCAAGAACACCCAGTCCATATTCTGCTTCTACATGAAAGCAGCCCACAGCTTCAAACAGTATGCTCAGTTACACAGTATACTGTCATAGTTTTCCTTTTTAAAAGGAAAAATAACCCCTCCTGGAGATTAAAGGTTTCCCTTGTCTTCTTCATTCACCCTGCCTATCTTCTGGCCATTTGACTTCCCCGTAATTCATTCACCCAATAGTAGGGAGACATGGAGGAGGTGAAACTAAGCAGCTCTTTTTCCTCCTCATTAGCACTTCTGTCCTACATAATAATGCCTAATTTTGAAATTGGCAGCATTTTGCCACAAGTATATTTGGATTTAATTTGGGTAGAATTTGCATATTCTAATTTAGACTGTTCCAAGACCATTTTCCAGGCTGGAATTTTGTAATTACAACCTTTATGATTGTCACTTAATTCTTTTCTCCCGCTTCCTGCAAATTACCTCTGAACTAAGTAACCTATACTGCAAGGTAGAAAGAAAAGCAGCTGACCAAACAGGCATGGGAGGAATCAACAAAACTGCCTAGGAAAATATAAGGTCCAAGAACCCGAAAATCCTAAAAAGATAACGATCTCCACAGTACGACACTGACAGCTGACAATTGAAGAATGTATGCCAACTCGGAAGTACAAAATTATAATATCTGCTCTTTTATGTACTTTTATTAAATCTGTTGATTCACCTAGTAAGTCATTATGTACACAAAAATATAATTTCCAGGGTTCCTAAATATTCCAATATATTCAATTTAGGGATCCAAGATTCTGAACATGCCATCACCAAAAAAAATTGCAAACCTAAAAAACAAAAAGGAAAAAAATTAAACAATGTCAAAGAAAAAGACTTTCTTAGAAAAGGTCAATATTTACTTTTATAATTTTCAAAACATTTTCTCACCTTATAAACTCTTAAAAATATTAATAAAGTTTAGCTTAAAAACAAGACAGTTTACATATAGCAAAATACATATTAAACCACACTCATACACACTTAATTCACTAGTATTTACTGGGACAAAATTTCTTCACATTTGTAATTTGAGGCTTTAAAGTAATATTACTTCTGCCTTTTTTGTTTCAAGTTATCATACAGATATTCAGAGGCATAAAAGAAATTATAGATCTCATTGTTGTACAATTCACATCTTTATAAACTACTCTCTGGAAAAAAATTGATAGTGGCTGAAATTGTTGTCTTTCTATTACATTAACTTTTAGCACAAAAAGTAAGATATTCTTCAAAGTTCTTCCAGCCTCCAAAAGACCTAAGATAGGTATGCTTTCTGGAGGCAGAGGAGGAATCAGTAAAACCATCAGAATTTCCAAAAATAAAAATATCAGTGATTGTTTCTCATCAAAACATGAATAGAAAGAAAGTGAATTATGTGAACAATTCTTCTACCACTGGCTTATGTACTTATTCTATAGAAGACTAAGAGTTCAGGGTTGACATTCCCAGAAGGGTAAGAGCACACACCAGGAGAGAACTCTCTGCACACCGCAGAACTGTGGAACTAGGCTGATGCCCACTCTGAGACTACAGACATGAAGTCACTGCGCTCCCAGCCTCCTGGCGGGACCCATGGCAGGTGTGTGAGTAGCTTGTTCTTACTGTGTGCGAGCAATGCTTTTATCATTACATATAGTGACATATATGAAGAAATCAGACATGGTTTCTAAATTTTAAGTCACTCTTGAAACCTGAGATTGAGGGATAAGAAAATACTGCCCATGAAGAAATGGAATTAACAGAACTACGCTGACAACTAAGCCTCCAAAACATGAAAACAGGACCTTTTTTTTAGAAAGAAATTCCAATGTTTTCAGGTTTTTGGAATTAGGTTTTTGGAATTTCTACTCTTGATTGCCCTCCAGACCAGGATGAATTTCAATTTTCTCAGCATCACATCAATTAAACAAATGCACAATTTAGGTTAAATATAAGTAAATGTGTGATACTATTCTTGCTATTATTTGTTACATGCTGTGAATGAAATGAAATAGCATAAAGAACTTATTTGAAATAATGGCTCAGCAGAAAATCTGAATTTGAATAAAAAACTTTGTTAGGATTCTCTTCCTAGGGGAATCAAATGGCCTTATAAGCACTGTTACAGCAATATATTTAACAGGACACAGTCCACATTAATAAAGTCAATAATTAGGAGAAGACTTCTCCCCTCAAATTTTACTGTAATCACAAGAGCTAATTCTATTACTTCAGCTATATAATATATTTTGAACATACAATAATTAGAGCGGGACTAACACAAATAGCATTCTCAATGGGCAATTTATATTTTTAAAAGTAAAATACACCAACACACACACATACATAAAACATCCGAATTTCCATAGAAAAAAGATGTTGTGGCTAGAATCCTTATTTTCTAGTATGAAAAACTTAAGTCTGAGTTCCCTTTAAGAGCAAGCCCCACTGGTTTTCAAAGAAAACAGTGCTTCAAGCTGCAAACTCCTAATGGTTCAGGGTCCGTCTGTTGTCTTTTGTTTTTTTTTTTTTTTTTCCATAAAAATAAATCTTTCGTTGCTAGTTAAGTAGCTCACTAAAGCTCACTTTTCAAAAATTAAAAAACAACTCTGAACAGTTGATTAACATGTAGACTCACGATGTTAATCACGATGTTAATCCTTTTGTTAAGTACTTGAACCAGTTAAGCTAACAGGTCTTTTAATATTTTGTTCACAACTGTAAAGATTTAAAAATCTTCAAAAGGGAGAATCCGGGTAGGACAGACAGGGAGAAAGCATGCAGGCCCCTCTCGCTCGGGTTCTGCCATTACCATTGCGTCTGAAGTGGTTTCAGGAGGAGGCGATCACACACCTTCTAGTCAGAAATCAGATGACCTCAAAACCACCTCATGTCAGGCTGAGGCCTCCTGCCCTTGGCTTAGCGCTAAAAATAAAAATACATGTGAATGAACAAACGAGCATGGAATGAAACCTCTAACATGACACTCAAATAAACAATTAGAAGGCATTCTAGCACAGAAAAGTGAAAACGCACACATTTCTACATAGAGAGGCACAGTCCTACTGTGGATGGAAGGGTGCCCTTCTTGTCCTGTTAGCTACTGAGGACACAAATAACGACAATCGATTCCAAGCTGGCTCTATGTTATTCACTTCCTGAGATTATAAAACATTTACTTTTTAGTTTAATATAACAATATTAATGAAGTTAGCACCTTGGGTTTTGATAGACATACCAGGGCAAGAAGGGACCGTGGCACGCTGAAGCACTGACGATGACCTGGCCCTCACCACTGAGGAAGGCTCGCAGGGGTTTCCTGGGACCCTCTTCGCGGCCTCCCACCCACGGCACCCCCTCAGCTCCACAGCTGAGCAGCGGACACTGGGGTGGGGGTTGAGGGAGGGTGGTGGCAGCTTCTTGGCTCAGCCTGTGGTGGGTGGGAGCTTCCCAGAGCTTACGGAAGAATACCAAGGTCTGGGCTAGTTTGGGTTGGGCAGGAAGGCCTGTAGTTCTGTCCTGTTGTGGGGGTCATAATAACCCAAAAGATGTTTTCTGGGGTCCTGAGAGGGTGGTTCAGTAACACTGCTTTGGACATTAAGGTTCCCATTCAGAGAGCTGTCAGCAATCCAAGTCCCAACCCCATACGGATGGCTCTGCTGTAGAATCCAGAAGCTTGGACCCAGTGCTGAGGTGGTGGAAGGAGGAGGTGGGACTCAAACCCAGACACTCTGCTTGGGAGTGGAACTCCCTTAATGGAGTCAGTTGATCTTTCAGTGGAGCTGATTTGCAGCCAAAGTGGGCAGAGGAACCACAAGCTAAGGGTAGCATCCTTCCAGGCAATGCTTAAACAGCTTCGTGTGCCTTGTTCAAGTCCCTGCTTAGTTCTCTGTTCCAGCTTCCTGCTCATGCTGCCCCACCACCCGCTCCCCAGGCAGGAGGTCATGGCCCCTACCACCCACCTGGGGTCCAAGATTTCCCTCCCACCTCATGGCTTTGGGCCTTTGGAGGCTGTACCAGCAGATAGGCTGAGGGTCTCTCTCGAAGTAAATTTAAACACACACACACACACACACACACACACACAAAACAATGGCCTGGCCCTAAGAAATATATTTTTGGGTATTCAGAATTCCCGGCACCAACAGCAATGATAGTAGTACATCAAAATTAACCTATTTCTCCAATCAAAGCAAAGTGCTGACTCATTCAACAAAGATTGCTTCCAGAGCCAGATGTCAAATGCTTAGCACAACAGGTTCCAACCTCCTCAGCAAGCCCAGGGGTCTGTTTCCTAATTCGGGTCCTCAGTCTGGGCTATGATGCTATGGAGACAGAAAGTGAGGATTCCTATGTTTCCGCAAGAGATAGGAGGTCGGTATATTTTAAGTGACAACAGAATGAGATTCTAGGGCTTATGAAAAGCAAAATGCACTAAGGATCCTGAATCTTGACGTGGTAACTGACCCGTGGTCATCATGTGCCTCTTCAGTGTGAAGCTTGTTTCCATAACCCTGCGCTGATCCTGAAAGGCAGTTCTCCTGCATGTGGAGAAAGCTGGTAGTTCTGATCCCAAACCTAATGCCCCAGACTGTTGTGAAAGGTTAAATCAGCCGAACACCTTCAAAACTCACTTAAGAGTCCCTCCATTTAACTGAAACCATAATTTAAAATTCAGAAATTTTGCTGCCACTCAAAGAATCGGCCCTAACTGTAGTGAACTGAAGACAAATATAATTTTATACCATTCATGCACACTAATTAAAGGTATTTTATAAATTATCAAGCAGAATCTACATATTAATATTACTGTGACATGTTTTGCATTTCTCTACTGGTTCTGTGTATACCAATGAAATTCTTTAATTTTGGGGAAATAGGATACATCACCCTAAACCATCAAAATAGATGCATCTGATTCAATCAAAGCCCTATGTTTATCTGAAAGCAACGTAAACATATTTCTGAGTTAGATTATCTTTTATAACTTCTCAAGGAGCCCAACGAATTTAGTATCCAGACCACAGTTAAGAGTTACATGGTCTGACTTTGAAGTCCATAGGTCTCAGTATCATGCTTTCAAATAATACATTGCAACTTACAAAGAAATATAGGGGAAAAAAGACTTGTGTGGAGTCACATCTAAGTTTAAATCAATAAGCTCTGGAAGTTCTTTCCCACTGATGTTCACAGACTAATTCCAAAGGCTTATCTTCTGATAGAGTCACGTCTGAATTATGGAAAACTGCATGCTGATCTTATCTGCAAGCAGCCAATCCTTCCCTGCCAAGGCAAGAGTCCTGCTCTTTTCAGCATGTTATACACTTCAGAAAAAACCATAACTAATTAATAGATAAGCTTTAAACATTCACTTATCTATAGACCCCAAATCTGTCCTGCATCAACAGAGGGAGTCTATCTTTCGCCCACACCTCTTCTCAACTCTTACTGGCTACCACTCATTGGCAAAAACTAAAAGTAGCTAAGAGGCGCACTCACTGGCCTCTGCAGAACTCAGATCTTGCCTTCAAGTTTTTACCCTCATCCATGTGACATTCACAGCTGCAATGCCCTCACCCCTGCACCTCTATTTTGCTTCAACTGCTCCATGTTTCATTATACGAGCTACAGTCCACCATCACAAATACTGTGACAAGGGTACAGCTTGCACTACTCCCACTCCAATCATGGCCTCTGGGGATAATGTAATGAGATTTTAACACTCAGAAGACATGCTCTGGTTTACTAATTTTATTCCCAGTCATTAATTATACTGATCATAAAACTTAAAAATCCATCTGTCACTTCAGAAATGCTACATAGAAGTCTCCCATTTAACAGGATCAATGAATTCTAGTGAGTTAGGTATAGATTTCAACAAACGACAGAATCAAAGACTGATAGGAACAATTCCTACTTACGAATGTCCAATGTCAAAAAGATTCTCATAATAAATTATCTCTTTGGTTTGGACTGGATCTTCTATACAGAAAGGAGTTAAACCTGGCAACACACTAGATGTGAGCCTGTCATCTGAACAGTGTATTTCTTAGAAGTCAACTTGGTGCCCCCAGCGCTTGCAGGCATTTGGGATGTGCACCAGCAGATGGGGGCTCGGGCTCACTCGCTCTCTGCCTCACAAATAAATAATGAAATTAAAAGCTTTCTATAAAAGAAAAAAATATCATAAATGAATGCCTGAGAGTCATAAAAATATTTGTGGACAAAATGGGTAAAAATGTTTAAGATATATTTTATTTATTCATTTTTTAAAGTTTATTTATTTATTTGAAAGTCAGAGTTACACAGAGAAAGGGAGAGACAGAGTGGGGGGGGGGGGTCTTCCATCTACTGGTTCACTTCCCATATGGCCATAACGGCAGGGGCAGGGGCAGGGGCAGGGGCAGGGGCAGGGGCAGGGGCAGGGGCAGGAGGAAGCCAGAAGCCAGGAGCTTCATCCAGGTCTCCCATGTGGGTGCAGGGGCCCAAACAACCTGGGCCATCTTCTACTGCTTCCCAGGCCATTAGCAGGGAGCTGGATCGGAAGTGGAGCAGCCAGAACAAGAATCAGTGCCCATATAGGATGCCAGCACAGCAGGCAAAGGCTTTACCTGCTGCTCCTAAGACACATTTTACAGCACAGGAAGGACTATAAATACAGAAGCCAAAAAAGGACACAATTGATTTAAAAACAAAAAGAAAGAAAAGAAAGAAAAGGAAAAATGCCAAACCAAATAAAACACCACTTACAAACAATAAATTGAGGGAAATATTTGTAACAAATATTATGGGTATAGATACACACACACACACACACTCACACATATTATGGATAGAGTCATTACAAATTATTATGAAAAATATAACCCAATGAAAAATGGTTAACAGTTGCCTACAATTCACTGAGGAAAAAAACTGGTTATCATATGAAAATATCTTCAAATCCATTCAAAAGAATTTCACACCAAAATGAGATGCTGGCAGTCTGAGGAGGGTTCTGAAGAGTCTGGGGGAGATGGCACTCAAACTGCGCCCCTGGGAGAAGTAGGAACTGGTACTTTCTGAAACACAATGCTCATCTACCAGTTTCAAAAATCCACATCCTTCAGATTTCTTTTCACGTGTAAATACGAAAGTCCGTACAGGAAGGTATTTACAGCTACTGTTAGCACACAGAAAGGAAAGGAAGAAATCCAGAAAACCATCTTAGCATCTGTTAAGAACGTTAATTGTTACAACAGTTACCTCTCACGTAGCTGTGGAAAGTGCTGGCGATCCATTATCAAGTGCATACATGATGCTGCTGCCCTGGCACGTGCTGCCTGTCATTTCCAACATGGCTAGAGGAACACCAGAGACGCACACAAAAGGGAGGCGGGATTTCAGCAGGGCAACAAAAAGGCTGCTCAAGAAACTTAAAACACGAGAATGGGGGCAAGGACCTTGTACTTACATCTTATATTTCTAGAGTATAATGTTGCTACCAGGAAAAATTTTACCAAAAGGTTTTTCAAAGATGCTTTACTATTTCAGCATTTCAAAATTCTGTGGGTTGCGTTCCTCAAAGCAGAAAGAGACAGAAAAACCTAAGTCCCGTCTGCCAGGAGCCACCTTGTGAACGTGGGAATTCATGTGGCCACAGCTACAGAGGAGCTCGCTATCACGCGTGGCGGCCACTGGGGACGTGGCCTGGGCCCTGTGCTGCTCTCACCTGGCCACTGCCTGCTTCTCCCAGCGCTTGTCCATCTCTGCTCCTCCTCTCACTCCTGACTCCTACGACCAGGGGCATGTCCCAAGGTCTGGAAGCTACTCCTGTGTGTGCTACAGTGTGTGCCAGGCAAGTCAGTAATCAACTGTTTTGCAAATCTTTTGCCCTGGAGAAGCCGCCAATCCAGTAAAATTGAGCTGTTACCACAGAACTCGTCCATGATCTTAAGACTCCAGACCCAGCTCCTTCAAAAGTATGTTCTTGGTGCCGGCACTGTGGTGTAGTGGGTAAAGCTGCCGCCTGCTGTGCCAGCATCCCATACAGCCGCCGGGCCGCCGGTTCGAGTCCCTCTGCTGTGGCTCTCTGCTGTGGCCTGGGAAAGCAGTAGAAGATGGCCCAAGTCCTTGGGCCCCTGCACCCACGTGGGAGACCTGGAAGAAGCTGCTGGCTCCTGGTTTCAGATAAGCACAGCTCTGACTATTGTGGGGAGTGAATCAGAGGATGGAAGACATATCTATTTCTCTCCCACCCCCACTGCCTTTCTGTAACTCTGCCTTTCAAATAAATAAATAAATCTTTTTTAAAAAAAAGTATGATCTTGCCCTTTTATGTGACACCCAGCATTACAGACAGAGTAGATGCACTGTAAAGGCTTCCAAAAGCATCACTAAAGAAAATCAGTCTTTCAGGTAGGAAGCAAAGCAACAAGCATGCTAGGAAATAATTATCTGTCCATTTACTTTACAGTTTTCATATTCGTTCCACATCTACAGCAAACAGTGGCACAGCTAACCCTCTGCACAGGACGATGGCAGGTCTCAGCACCCTGGCCCAGCCCAACTCGCACGCACATATCTCCCCGACCCCCAAACGCGACAGGCCAGTCTAACAGTTGCAATGCATCATTCCTGACTCTGTGCCAGGGAGTGAAACTAGGGCCGCCAACTGGGTAAGGCTCCAGACATGTCCCTCAGCAGTTTCTCTGGCTATCATGCCACCACAACTCAAAGTGCTGCGGTATCAGCAGCAGACTGCTGGACACCGTGTGATTTTACTTCAGCCCTCACTACACTCTGCTGGTGGCTGACTGTTATTTCCAAACCCCTGTCTCCCCTTGTGCCTCCTCTTCTCCCTTCTCTCCTTCTTGCACTCTTTCTCTGTCCCCATCTCCTGTACAACCTCATTTTACCTCCCTCACTTTTAGCTTCAGCTTCTCCTTCAACAGCTCCTTGGCTTTTGTCTCCAAACACATTCAGGTTTCTTGACTCTGAGACCAATCAATCCATAATCCATTTCCTTCAACACAACACTGCCTTGAGCTAATGCCTTTCTTCCTGTTTCTCTTTACTGCTCCCATTTGCGGACCACATTTGTTCACACATCCAAAAACTGTTTACTGCAAACTAACTAGGTGCTGGGACCTGGGGTAGAGGCCTAGAGGCCCACCCTCAGCGAGCCTCTGGTTCCACTGCATAAACAAGCGGGCACACTTGGGGGTTCACAATGTTCCTGGCTGTGAAGGAAAAAAATACCTGGGGCAATGAGAGTAGGAGCCAGAACTCTTGATTTCCACCAGGCAGCCCTTCTGCAGGGTGTAGCTCATGTGTGCTTGCACAGCAGCCCCAGTGAGCTCCCTTGCAGGATGTGACATCTAAGCAGAGAGGTAACAGCAGACCAGGAATTAGCCAGGAAAGGAACCGGAGCAGCAGCATTCCAGGTAGAGGGAGCTGGACAGAGAAAGTCCTCAGCCAGGCACAAACCAGACAAGTGGTCTCAGCACAACACAGGTTTGGAGCCATACCCTAAGTGTGGTGGGGACTGCAGTTATAGACTGCCCCTCCTTGTTCTTTGAGCGTGGCTTCTACTCCTACCAGCCTCTGAAAGGCCAGCTGAGCATTCCACATACGCACTTCTCACCTGACTACCCAGCCTCCTAAATGATGTCTATCCCTAACTTGAAAGAATGAGCCGTCGTTTTCATATCCCCCATCTTTTTTTTAAATTTATTTATTTGAGAAATAGAGTTACAGAGAGAGAGAGAGCAGACAGAGAGAGGTCTTCTATCCACTGGTTCACTCCACAAATGACCACAACGGCTGGCGCTGGGCTGATCCAAAGTCAGGAGCCTCTTCAGGGTCTCCCATATGAGTGTAGGAACCCAAGCACTTGGGCCATCCTCCACTGCTTCCCCAGGCCACTAGCAGAGAGCTGGATGGGAAGAAGAGCAGCCGGAACACCAACTGGCACCCATTTGGGATGCTGGCGCCACAGGCAGAGGTGTAGCCTACTATACCACAGCACCGGTTCCTGTCCGCCACTTCTCTAGGTATTTTAGTTTTACATTTTGTATAAAGTAGGTGTTTAAAACTTGCACAATGGACAAGTCAGTCTCAAAACAAACAGATTAATGAAAACAACAATGCAAGAATGCTAGTTTCCTTATTTTCTCAAGCAATGATGAAATGTTTAGGAACTCAAGAAACTTTTTGAAACAAATGCCCTCTACAGACTTCACTAGCCTATGAGCACAGCATCAGGAGTACGTCATAGCTGGGTATATGGTAGTACTGCAGTTCTCCCACGATATGATCATAAAATTAGACAATTCACACTCAAGTCAAATATCCACTTAACTGAAAAATTACTATTCTATTGCAAAGAATACAAGCCAGTGACACCCCTGCAGTAACTAGCCATTATGTTCTGCAAGTTACCATACAAACATCTGCCTCCATACACAGGCTATTTTGATTTTCATGGACTATGCTATTCCTTCCATTGATGCTAAACGTTGATGGCTACTACCATTTACAGATTTTAGCAGGCAATTACCAGAGTTATGTTCTATCAAATGAAAATAAGAACCAAGTATTTAAACTATGCTGGTAGGTGGGGCAAAATGTCAAGTTTGTTAGTTCCAACAAGTATGTGATCTGTCTACAATCCATTAGAACTGCTGCTGCACATTTAGAAAGAAATGTGAGATTTGTTTATGTTAGAAACATGCAAACACTTCAGACACTTGACTATACAATTGGCCTTCCGTATCCACTGGATCCACACTGCTGGATTCAACCATCTGCAGATAGAAAACTGTATACTGAGCTTATAGACTTTTTTCCAGTCATTATTCCCTAATACTGTCTAATACATAACTGTTCACAATGAGTTGGCCCCAGAGCTGACAGAGTTACTGATTATCTCAAGCAACTATCTGAGCACAAGGGGAAAACTTCCTTCTAGCAGTGTTCTGGTTTGCCATTTTTAAAAAACTGGGCTCCGGGGGCCAGTGCTGTGGCATAACGGATAAAGCAGCCACCTGAAGCGCCAGCATCCTATATGGGTGTGGGTTCAAGTCCTGGCTGCTCCACTTTTGATCCAGCTCTCTGCTATGGCCTGGGAAAGCAGTAGAAGATGGCCCATGTCCTTGGGCCCCTGCACCCATGTGGGAAGACCTGGAAGAAGCTCTTGGCCCCTGGCTTCGGATCGGCGCAGCTCCGGCCATTGTGGCCAACTGGGGAGTGAACCAGCGGATGAAGATCCCTCTCTTTCTCTGCCTCTCCTCTCTGTAACTCTTTCAAATAAATAAATACATATTAAAAAAAAAAAAAAAAACCCACTGGGCTCCAGCATTCTTAAATGTAGCAACTATTATCCTCCCCTTACAAAACCAGAAAAGCTCTCCCCACACCTGTTTACCAGCGTGAACACACGTCCACACATCCGCAGCGCCTTCACTATGTTCCAACTGCCCCTTCCTAAGAGCGTCTGAACTTGTGTTGTCTCTTCCGGGACTGCTCTCCCTTCACCAGTCATGCAGCCCGCTGCCCAGCTCGGAAAGTCGTCAGCTAAAATGCTAGCTCTTCACACACTATCTACTCACCCCACCCCAGCCAGCCCCGTCAGAATCCTGCTGGGGCTTTCTCCCTAGCACAATGTGCTAGTAACATACTCCTCTTCTGCTCATTTTTTTCTCTCTCCCACTCGAACAATTCTAACCGCCTTTATATATGAAACCATATTCTAGAGACTAATCATTCAAGAAACCCAAAACCCTCAGTGCTACTCCGTGATCTAGCTGAAACTCCCTCATTGCACAACAGCAAAGCAGGACATGCTACAGGGACTTTCTAGCCCTCACTGGGACAGACTTGAGTCCATCAGTAACTCAGTCAGCTCCAGGGCCAACTCTGTGTGAACAGTTACACTTCAATTAAATGCAGAATGTTACTGACCCAAAATAGGTGTGTGTAATTTCTGAAGAATAGAACTCATTGGCAGAAACTGAAGAAACTTATTACAGAGGCTCCTCAACAGAATGGGAAAAAAGTCTGTGAAGCTCAAGAAAGAACTGCAATTGATTGGCAAACTGATCAAGCTACTGAAAAAAACAAATGCTGTGACTATGAGAACACTTCAGGTTGTGAACAAAGACTAAAAGGAAGAAGATGAAGTTTAAAATATGGCAGGGGACGGGGCAGCACTAGAAGCTCACAAGGAGAAGCTGGAAACAAACACAAGAGAAAAAGCAGGCAATGAATAAAAGCTCATTGACAAAATGGCTACATAATTTCTAGGACCAGGTGTATAATGAAAATACAGGGTGCTTTAAAAAAATTATTACATGCAATTCAACAAGGCAATGAGAACACTAAACCAAGTGGCCCTATGAGCTACTGCGGCAAGTAGCAGGAGGAGGGGTAAGGCAGCGGCAATCACCCACCTCCTAGGTACAGGAGACCTCACAGACGTCACAGGCACCCAAGCTACAAATTACAGGAGGCCAAACTAGGCCTTCAGACATTCGCGGGTTGTTGTTTAAGTAAAGGGGAGGGAGGACAACATAATAAAATGTACAGACATACTCAACTCTATGGTTGAGTATAACATCAATTACCATAGAACAAATGGAGGCTTACTAGGCAGGAAACAGGCAGAAGTGACAAATTCTGTTGCAGGGTAATAATGAAGATGATCTGGAATCTATCACTACCCAGGGAAGATCAATATGGCTTCCTGAGAGCAAGATGACAAGAACTATACATCACGTCTGAAACAGCTAACATCAAGAGGGACAGGGAAATGCCAAATACAAATGTGCCTCTATTAACTAAACGCTCAGGGTTAGCCATGGTTTTATAAAGATCGTCAGGTTAAGGAGATGGCAAAAGTTGAAGCTGGACTACAAAAAGTTTCACTAACAGAAGGGATCCCAGTCAGGGGAGGGGGAGGGGGAGGGCGGTGCTGGCACTGTGGCTTAGCAGGTAAAGCTATGACTTGCAGCACTGCTATTCCATACAAGCGCCAGTTTGAGTCAGGGCTGCTCCACTTCCCACCTAGCTCTCTACTAATGTGCCTGGGAAAGCAGTGGAAGATGGCTCAGGTCCTTGGGCCCCTGCCCCCACATGGGAGACCTGGAAGAAGCTCCTGGCTCCTGACTTCGGCCTGCCTGGCCCTGGCTCTTGCAGCCATTTGTGGAGTGAATCAGCAAATGGAAGACCTCTCTCTATCTCTCCCTTTCTAATTCTGCAATTCAAATTAAAAAAAAGAGAGAGGGGAGAGAGAGAGCGAGCGAGCGAGCAGGTTTTGGGAAAGTTAAAGAAAGAGAAGCCTAAAACCGGAAGGAACCTCACAAAACTACCAGCCAGGTCACCATTCCAGAAGACAAATAGGTCTACTCTGAGTCCATCTTCCAGCTTCTGAAATGTGTGGTAGCCTTCAAGAGAAGACTATCATCTTTAAACTACCAATGTTAATTTATTTTCCTTATAGTTTAAGCCAAATTAACGTTATGAGAAAACAAAGACCCAGGAAGCTTCAATCAAGTTCGAAAGAATGTTTAAAATGACTTGAACAGCCCTTATCTTGACTGAGGAACTTCTTTTTCTCTTAATGGAGAATGGGAATGGGAAAGCGCGGGGGTGGGGGGGGGGTGGAGGTGGGAGGGCAGGTATGAGGGGAAGAATCACTATATTCCTCAAGCTGTACTTCAAAATTTGTACTCCTTAAATAAATGGTTTCTTGGGGGGATGGAGAAGGATCCTTAAACACTATGTGGCTAGTCCTCCCCTCGTCTACGCCATGCATATTTAGGTCATGTTGGAAATTAAAACCTGGGGCCAGCACTGTGGCATAGTAGGTAAAGCTGCTGTCTGCAATGCTGGCATCCCTGTGTGGGTGTCAATTCAAGTCCTGGCTGCTCCACTTCTCTCTCTTTTTTTTTTTTTTTTTTTTTTTTTTTTTTTAAGATTTATTGATTTATTTGAAAGAGTTACAAAGAGGGAAAAGGAGAAGCAGAGAAAGAGAGGTCTTCCATCTGCTGGTTCACTCCCCAACTGGCCGCAATGGCCGCAGCTGTGCTGATCCAAAACCAGGAGCCAGGAGTTTCTTCTGGGTTTCCCACGTGGGTGCAGGGACCCAAGGACTTGGGCCATCTTCTACTGCTTTCCCAGGCCGTGGCGGAGGTGGATCGGACGTGGAGCAGCCAGGTCTCTAACTGGTGCCCGCCCATATGGGATGCTGGCACTGCAGGCAATGGCTTTAACTGCTACGCCACAGCGCCGGCCCCCAGGTCTACTTCTGATCCAGCTCTCTGCTATGGCATGGGAAAACAGTGAAAGACGGCCAAAGTCTTTGGGCCCTTGCACACACATGAGAGACCTGGAAGAAGCTCCTGGCTCCTGGCTTCGGATCCGTGTGGCTCCAGCCATTGTGGCCATTTAGGGAATGGACCAGCAGATGAAAGACTTCTCTCTCTCTCTCTCTGTAATTCTGCCTTTCAAATAAATAAATAAATCTTTAAAAAATTTTTAAAGAAATTAAAATCTGGAGCCAGCACCCTGGCCTGAAGCGCCAGCATCCCATATGGGCGCCAGTTCGAGACCCAACTGCTCCACTTCCAATCCAGCTCTCTGCTATGGCCTGGGAAAGCAGTAGAAGATGGTCCAAGTAATTGGGCCCCTGCACCCATGTGGGAGACCTGGAAGAAGCTCCTGGCTCCTGGCTTCCGATCGGTGCAGGTCTGGCAATTGTGGCCAATTGGGGAGTGAACCAGTGAATGGAAGACCTCTCTCTCTCTATTTGCCTCTCCTCTCTCTGTGTAACCCTTTCAAATAAATGAATAAATCTTAAAAAAAAAAAAAAAAAAAGAGGGAAAAAAAAAAGAAATTAAAACCTGAACTTAAACCTTTGTGCCTTACTTTTAATATAAGACAACTCAAAATTAAACACTGTGAATAATGTAATTCTGGTGTTCTTTACTGTTCACAATAGACTAATCATTTGCATTTTGTTTTTAAATTATTTAGCTTCTATCAACAGGACAGAAAATCAGCAAGGAAACAACAGAGTTAATCGCCTCTATACACCAAATGGACCTAACAGATATCTACAGAACTTTATCTGTACCCCAAGTTTATTATAGCTCAATTCACAATAGCTAAGACATGGAATCAACCAAGTGCCATCAACTGAAGATAGGATAAAGAAATTATGAGTTATACACACCATGGAATACCACATAGTGGTTAAAAAAAAAAAGAAATCCCATTGTCTGCAACAAAATGGATGAAACTGGAAAACATCATATTTAGTGAAATAAGCCTGTCCCAAAAGGACAAATACCTTATGTTCTCCCCAACCTGTGATAACTAATAGAGCACCTAAAAGGTAATCTATAGAAGTGATAGCAATACTTCAAGATGCGATGACTTTGAATACCCCTTGTCTCACCCATTGAGGAACAGGTTTTTTTTTATACAATTTGTTGACCTCTTTACTTAGTATAGAATTAATCGTATGTGTATAAAGTTAATGGAAAATAGCCAGCACTGCGGCTCACTAGGCTAATCCTCTGCCTGCAGCGTCAGCACCCCGGGTTCTAGTCCCAGTTGGGGCACCAATTCTGTCCCGGTTGCTCCTCTTCCAGTCCAGCTCTCTGCTGTGGCCCGGGAAGGCAGTGGAGAATGGCCCAAGTGCTTGGGCCCCTGCACCCGCATGGGAGACCAGGAGGAAGCACCTGCTCCTGGCTTCGGATCGGCACAGCGCGCTGGCCGCAGCACACCGGCTGTAGTGGCCACTTGGGGGGGTGAACCAACGGAAAAAGGAAGACCTTTCTCTCTGTCTCTCTCTCGCTCACTGTCTAACTTGCCTGTCAAAAAAAAAAAAAAAAAAAAAGTTAATGGAAAATAGATCTTAGTAAAAAAAATAAAAATGAGAATAGGAATAGGAGAGGGAGGAGGAAGAGGTTGGGGGGGGGGGAAGAATTACTGTATTCCTAGAGTTGTATTTATGAAAGCATGTTTGTATTCCTTAAGCAAAAGGCTTTTGGGAAAAAAAATAAAAGATTGAGCCCAAACAAAATAAAATATTTAGCTTCTATCACCTTAAAATTCAAAAGAGAAATCAACTTGAACTACTTATTAACTCAATAAAGAATCATTATCAACTTACAAACTCAAATAGCACAAAACATTTATCATTACTATTTTTCCAACGTATTATTATTTCATTCTGTCCCTAAAACCTAAGACTGGAATAACTGGTCTATATTCCAAAAGGAAGAACTATGCTCAAAAGACTACTACAATAAGACACACATTCCTGGCATCTACTCAAATATACTTTCTTCTTTCCCTAGATCGGTGCATCTTATCAATAAAAGAAGACTTTAACATCATGACACAATTATTTCTTCCTGCTTTCTGGAAATAAAGACCCAATCCAATAGACAACAAAGTCAGAAAAAAGAAAACCGTCTACTTAGAAAAATGAGAAACTGTTCCACACCTACCCCTCAAAGAAAGCAGAGATCCTTGGTGAGCTGCAGAGGCCCAAAATGGAGAAGCTAAGTGCATTCAGCCCTTTCTCAGCCTCAGCAAGGGATTGCTACATTATTCTGATTTTAGAATCGTGAAGCTGGAATCTTCCAGTTAGAAAGATCTAAGGTCATGTAGTCCAAACTTCCCCTCATGCAGGAATCCCAAATCATCAAGTGGTTATTCAACTTTTGCTTAGTATTTCTAAGGACAAAAAGACTGTGTCCTTGGGAGATAATATTTTCCATTTCAGAGCAACTCTGCTGGAAATAATCCTGGCACTATATAATTTAGGACAAATCAATGATTTCACAACACATTAATTACTCCACGTATAGACCAACTCATTTTTTTAATCACTCAATAAGAAGTCTCAATAGCCATCTCCAAGGTTTATTATTTCAGTTGTTCAACAAGTTCAAGGGCCCAAGTTCTTCTGTTCTGTCATCAGCACATAGGATTAACGATTTTCAAGATGGCTCCTTTATTACAGGTGTCACATGCAGACATGACAACATTCAGTGGAAGATTATTTCTCCCCCTTTCAATATTTTTATCAGGGAGGAATATCTGTGTCTTCAGACTCCTAGCACATGTCTTACTGCCACAGCTACATCTGGCCAATCACTGACAAAGAAATTGAGTCCATCCTGATTGGCTGAGGTCAATCATGATTTGTTCTCCAGAGAGGATAGATTACAAAATCAAGGTTCCATCATGAGGCAGGAAGGCAGGGGAAGAGAGCAGTGATGCATAGGTGATCCAATGTTTGCTCAAAGCATTCTCTCCATATAGATGTGCCACACAGGAAGCTAAATTATAGTCAAATGTGTGTTTTATGGTGAGCAATGAAATCAAATAAGTTATCAAATATATATTTAACAACATCAGTGTAAATTAGTCTCATGTATCATTCTCTACAACTAGGTTATATTCTAAGTACGACAAAGTACTAGACAGGCTACTCTGCTTCAAATTATGTAACTAACCAACTCCCTTCCCAACAGTCCCATTTCTTAATGAGATGTAATACATTCTAACATGCTAGGGTCAAGTTCAGCTGGCCTGCCAGTTATTCTCTAGAGTCATATTAGTTGAGCTCAAGGCTAGGTTTTATAGACTACTTTCTTTTCTAATTATGTGATCTTCAACAACATCAGTTTCACTATTGCTGCTGTAACAAATCACCACAAACTTCTTAGTGGCTTGAAATTAGAAACTGGGGCAGGTGTTTGGCACAGCAGTTAAAATGCCACTTGGGATGCTTGCCTATCATATCAGAGTGCCTGTGTTGAGTTCCAGCTCCACTTCTGATCCAGTTTCCTACTAACGCACACCCTGGGAAGGTAGCAAATGATGGCTCAAATACTTCAGCCCCTGCCATTCACATGGGAGTTCTGGGGTTTCAGGCTTCGGCCTGGCAGTGTCAGCCATGTGAGGAGTGAACCAGCAGATGAAAACCTCTCTGTTTCTCTGTCTCTGCCATTCTAGCTTTCAAACAAAATGAAAATAAATATTTTTTAAAGATTTTATTTATTTATATGTTTAAGAGGCAGAGTTACAGAGAGGTACAGACAGAAAGAGGTCTTTCATCCATGGGTTCACTCCCCAAATGGCTGCAATGGCTAGAGCTGGGCAGATATGAAGCTAGGAGCCAGGAGCTTCTTCCAGGTCTCACATAGGTACAGGGGCCCAAGGGCTTGGGCCATCTTCCACTACCCTCCCAGATCATAAACAGAAAGCTGGACCAGAAGAGGATCAGCTTGGACTTGAACCAGCACCCACATGGGATGCTGACACTAAAGGTGGCGGCTTAACTACTGTCCCACAGCATCAGCCCTAATAATCTTTTTCTTTTTTTTTAAGTAACACAAACTATTCTAAGTTCTGGGGATCAGAAGTCCAGACAAGTTTCACTAAATATGCCCTAAGGGCTGAATTCCTTCTGGAGGCTCTGGGGGAAGAGCCTCTATTTTATATTCAATCTCTGTTTTATAAACATCTTCATCTATTTGATACATAGCAAGAGACAAGGAAAAGGATATCTGAGGTACAAAGCTGAGTGTTCATTTGAACTTAGTTCCAGAACCTATAAATATGTTACTTTGCATTGCGGAAGAGACTTTGCAGAAGTGATTAGGATCTGAAAATGCAGTGGTTAGTTTGGATTGCCTGGAAGGGCCTATTGTAAGCACATGGAGCCTTGTAAGTGAAAGAAGGTAGCAGCACTGTCAGAGTTAGAGATGTATGAGGATGTTCCACTGCTAGCTTTGAACACAGAAGAAAGGGCCATGAGCTGGTCCAAGTATGTGGTCCCTAAAGTCTGGTCTTAAAGGACTAAAATTAATTCCCAAAGCCAGAGAAAAATAACCTTATTCAACACATGCACTTCTAGAAAGACAAGCAGGTCTTCTTCTTTCTAGAGTTCTAGAATTAGACAGCACTTAGCATTACAAGAAAACTACTGGGGTGAGTTTATTTGACTTTATTTATCAATTTGGTAGTTGTCAAACTGCTCTCAGTTTACAGTAATTTTTTTTTCTTTTCTTTTTCTTTTTTTGACAGGCAGAGTGGACAGTGAGAGAGAGAGAGAGACAGAGAGAAAGGTCTTCCTTTTCCATTGCTTCACCCGCCAATGGCCACTGCGGCCAGCACACCGCGCTGATCCGAACAAAATGATACACACTTAATAGTTAGAATGCAGTTCCTCTTTGCTTCCTGGTTAAGATCCAAGCTTAAGGCTTTGCGTTTTCTAAGACACAAGTGTCTTACAGGCATCTCCATCAAAAACAAGGGAGCAGGAGGGGCGGGGGGTGGGGAGGAGGGTCTCTAAAAGGGAACTCAAGTTTCTTTTCTTCTCTCCTCCCAGTGCCCCCCCCCATCCACCCTCCTTGGATTAATCAAGATCAAGGGCATAAATCATGGGTTCATTCAAAGTCTGAACCCAAGGGCTGTGGTCTCCAGACTCCCTTAGGATAAGTGACTGGGGGCTACCCACCATGGCTATGACGGGGCCTTCTCATACCTACTTTAAAAACAAACAAACAAACAAAACCTCTCACTGGTTACGACACCAAAGGCCACTTGGGAGCTACTCTGGCCTAAATCTGCTCTGCCTACAGGTGGATCACTGGGAAACTTCTATCTCCCTCAGAGTAAGGTACAAATTGTGGATCTTCCACCACAAGCCACGGGATACCCAGCACACTCACCCACACATCAAAACCCCAGTCCTTACAACACACTGCACTTACCTGCTGCAACGTTATCATTAACTGTGGGCAGCAAATGTGTTCCCAAATAGTGGACTCTCTAACCACACTACTTGAATTCTCAGAATACAACTGATGCTGTGACATCACATACAATGTAAGTACACACAGGGAGGGAGGGAGGGAAGCTAGTTACACAGCCGAGTACCCTGTTTGAGACTCTGTCCCACGGGTCTTCTTTTCTTGCTGCGGTAATCCCCGTTCATTGCTATAATTTCAGTGAGAAGACATTGCAAGACTTGACACAGTACTGAATCCAGTATTTATTCACTCTGGTTCCTCACAGCAAGCGTCTTTCATTTTCCATAGTTTCACAGCTCCTGGCCTTGTCAGACCGTTCAACTGTACTTTTTAAAGTTTTCCCCCTAAGGTTCTTAATCTGCTTTATGCCCCTCTTTAGATTTCTATGTGGAAACGTATGTGTGAATTTAGGAACAGAAAGTTACTTGAGGGATGTAAGATACAAGAAAGAGAGTGGTAATTAAAATAGAAGTCATAATGGAAAATCATTTTCTTTAGTTTTTCCTTTAAGTCTATAATACTGAAGGGAAAATCCTTAGAATTCCTTAGAAATATAGTTAAATCTCATGGTTTAAGTGCACCAAATTTTTAAAAAATTCCTTGGATGTTTTAATAGCATAAAATTCAAAAGGTAAACAAGGGCAACAGGGAAATGCCTTCCTTCCATTCTTGCCTGTTAGCCACAGTTCTCCTCTCCTAACAAGCCAGTGTGGTTTGCTACTCTGTAATATAGAGAAATGTAATCTCCCTACTGCTAGTGACCAAAGAACCATATTTTTTCTGTATTCTATGTTCTAATGCAGTAGATCTCAAACTTCCTCCAGAGATCCTGTGTATATTCCAATGCCAGGAGCTCACTGTGAAAAGCAATGATCTTCAAAGGACAAAATCAAAGGACAATTAGAGACATCACAAGTTCCCAAAGTCAAAGCAAGTGCATTGCTGTCAGAGGTGGTAGGTGAAGAGCTCTTGTCCAAGGCAACAGCATTCTGCAGTATGCTCTGGTTCCCTCTCGACCAAGCCTAAAACAAGCCTTTCTTAAACCTCTCTCATACCTGGGACCCAGCTGACCTTCAACTTCACTGTCTTCGTACTGGTTTTAGCCTTTCTTAGAGACCTTTGTATTATGATGATGATGATATATTTCTTCCCACCTATAATATTTTCACACATGCAAAGGGAAAAAAATTCTTCCAATGGAATTGCCAGAAATTGCCTGAGGGCAAAAAATATTTCTCAAGTAAGACTACAGAGATGAGAGTTTAAGAAGTTGGAAGTAAATTTATCCCATTTTTTATTTCAAAAACTTCTGTGAGAAAAATGAGGACAAGAAATTCATTTACTGTCTAATGTTAGAGTGAGGAGAAATCCTGAGCTGCAAGTTACACTCCAAGGCAAACATGAATATAGTTGGCTCTAAATAAATACAAGCACACAAAGAGGGTGCAAATGGGTTCCAGGAACTAAAATTGAAATGCACATTTATTAAAAGCTTTACTGCTTTTAGGCATTAGAATTAAAGTGTTGTCACTGCTCTCCTTGTAACAGTCAGAATTACACTTTCAAAGATCTCTAAACATTTGTTGCTGACTTCATACAGGACACGTCTTTGTGAGAGGCAAGCTGGGAGTGGATTAGAGCAATAAATCATTCTGTATGCTGGACCTAACCCAGAGGATGCTTGGGCCAAGTGTGTGAACAATATCCTTAGGATCTGCCTACAGGAGTGGGGCAAAAGTTATGAGGATCTCAATTTTTCTTGAACAAGAAAGACTGTGCGGAGTGGACACTGAGCTGGAGGGAATGGTGTTTTTCTCCGAATATACACTCTCCACGGAGGTTTAAAAAGGAATAAATGGTAACACAGTATAAGCTAGTACAGCAAAGAACTGTGTGCCTGAAGATGGATCTACCTTTACTAGAAAACACAAACTGGCAGGGCTTGGGGACAAGGAGGCAGTTGAAACACCTATACCCAAAACCCTCTGCATTTCCTGAGGAAATGTCACGTCTTAGCTTTATCCCGCAACCAAACCATAATTAACTCTATGCCTTCCATTATATCACAGAGCTAATCGGATCATATCATCTATTTTTCAAGATTTATTTATTTACTTGAAAGTCAGTTACACAGAGAGAGGAGGAGAGGCAGAGAGAGAGAGGTCTTCCATCCACTGGTTCACTCCCCAATTGGCTGCAATGCCTGGAGCTGCGCCAATCCAAAGCCAGGAGCCAGGAGCTTCTTCCGGGTCTCCCATGCGGGTGTGCAGGGGCTCAAAGACTTGGGCCACCTTCTACTGCTTTCTTAGGCCACAGCAGAGAGCTGGATTGGAAGTGGAGCAGCCAGGCCTCGAACCAGCACTCATATGGGATGCCAGCACTGAAGGCAGCGGCTTTACCCATTACGCCACAGTGCCGGCCCCCATATCATCTATTTTAACACCTAGCAGTGACTATTTTAAAACCTAAGACTTTCCCCATGATCCCTTTCATGACCCGGTCTCTCATCTTTCTGGTCTGAGCTTCCACCACTAACCACACCCTCAAATCGCTTGTGCTTCCCTTAAAGCCTTAGCACATAGAGCTGTTTTGTCGGAAAGTCCTTCATCACCACTCCCCCGGATCCTGCTCCAGGGGAACAACTCCAACACTCAACATTGGAAATGGCAGAGCACCTTACGATGCTTTCTTTGTCTACCACCCATAATGCCCTCTCCTCCTGTGTTTGCCTAAGCACCTTTTTCATCCCTCTTTAATAGCACTGATCACCATGTGTGTTACTGTTTATCTACTTGATAATTCCCTTTTCCACACTCAATCCCCAAGACCTTAAGGGCCTGGAGAACAAGGGTTTGTGTCTTACATAATTTTGGCCAACATGAGGGAAAGTTAAGACATCTGAAAGTAATAAATACAAGTGTGGATGTAGAGAAAGGGGTAGCCTCATTCAGTTCTGGCCATGTTGGCAGTGACTACTACAAGGAAAATACTGCATGCCCTTATTTCTGTACCCTAGGCACAATGGTAGGCACTCATTAAATGTTACATGAATGTGCAGAATAAGATATCTCCTAGCATTGTCATTATTATTAAAGAGTCTCATGGAATTGAAACACAGAAAACACGTACCTGGAAAATTTTTACATTAAAGAAGACTGCATGGTCCTTTTTACTGAATGGGAATATAAATTGGTATGACCTTTTATGAAGGTTATTTTACACATACACACACACACAAACATACAGCCCCAACAAAAATTAGCCAGGGAAATAATCTAGGGTAAACTAAAACCATAGTCATAAGAATGTCTGCTATGGTGTTATTTATAATAGCAAAAATTAGAAAAGACTTAAGCAATGAATAACAGATCAGCTAATTAAACTGCAGTTCAAACACAATCAAATGCTATACAGTCATGAAAAATTACATTGCAGAATGAGACCTAACGATTCAGAAAGGTATCGCCATTATACCAATAAAATGAAAATGCTGGCTACAAACATTGTTTGATTGTTTGCTTAAGAAAGCATACATTGGAACTGGCGCTGTGGCATAGTGGATAAAGCCACCACTTGCAATGCCAGCATCCCATATGGGCACCAGTTCACATCCTGGCTGCTCCACTTCTGATCCAGCTCTCTGCTGTGGCCTGGGAAAGCAGTAGATGGTCCAAGTGCACACATGTGGGGCACCCAGAAGCTCCAGGTTCCTGGCTTCAGATCGGCGCAGCTCTAGCCGTTGCAGCCAATTGGGGAGTGAACCAGCAGATGGAAGATTTCTCTCTCTCCCTCTCTCTCTCTCTGCCTCTCCTTCCCTCTGTGTTAACTCTTTCGAATAAATAAATAAATCCTTTTTAAAATGTACACATTAATGTATTTTTTACTTATCAAAAATTTTCTGGACAAAAATACAGAAAAGTATATTCTAAAACAGGAGAAATCTTTCTTAAACCCAAAAGTCAAAAATTATAATAAAAATAACTTAGGAGGGGCCAGTGCTGTGGCGTAGCTGGTTAAGCCACTGCCTGTAGTGCCAGCATCCCACATGGGCGCTGGTTTAAGACCCAGCTGCATCACTTCCAATTCAGGTCTATGATATGGCCTGGGGAAACAATAGAAGAATGGCCCAGGTCCTTGGACCCCTGCACCCACATGGGAGACCCGGAAGAAGCTCCTGGCTCCTGGCTTCGGATCGGCACAGCTCCGGCCATTGCATCCAACTGGGGATTGAACCAGCAGATGGAAGACACCTCTCTCTCTCTCTCTCTCTCTCTGTAACTCTTTCAAATAAATGAGAAAATAAATCTTAAAAAACATAATTTAGGAAACTGATTAATGTATTACTTATATAGTCCAAGATTACCAGTATTTCAGCAATCTTAAGACATAATCAGGCCGGCGCCGTGGCTCAATAGGCTAATCCTCCACCTTGCGGCGCCGGCACACCGGGTTCTAGTCCCGGTCGGGGCGCCGGATTCTGTCCCGGTTGCCCCTCTTCCAGGCCAGCTCTCTGCTATGGCCAGGGAGTGCAGTGGAGGATGGCCCAGGTGCTTGGGCCCTGCACCCCATGGGAGACCAGGAAAAGCACCTGGCTCCTGGCTCCTGCCATCGGATCAGCGCGGTGCGCCGGCTGCAGCGGCGGCCATTGGAGGGTGAACCAGCGGCAAGGGAAGACCTTTCTCTCTCTGTCTCTCTCTCACTGTCCACTCTGCCTGTCCAAAAAAAAAAAAAAAAAAAAAAAAAAAAGACATAATCTTTCACCTACAGAATTGGAGTATTTCTTACAATGGACAGCATCTTACAAATAACAGCAATTTTGCTTCTTCTTGGAATATAAAAACTGGTGCAGCCTTGTCTCCCACTGTGAAAAGTATATGACAGCCAATGAAAAAGGATCTTTTTTAAAGGAGAGAAAAAAAATAAAGATTTATGTATGGGACTTAAAGGATGACTTCTTCCATTAAACCTTAGCCCATTGCTCTGATCTGAAAGTTTGTGTCCACTCAAAATTCACGTGGAAGCCCTAACTCTCATTGTGATGGTATCTGGAGCTGGGGTCTTTGGAGTTAAGCAGATCATGAGGATGGAAGCCCCCAGAGGAGGTTTAGTGCCCTTTATGTAGAGACAAGAGGCCCTGTGAAGACAGCAAGATGTCTGCCACCCAGCAAGAGGCCCTCGCCAGGAACCAAATGTTGGACTTTCCAGCCTTCAGAAGGGCACAGAATAGATTTTCGTTGTTTAAGCCACCCAGGCACAGCACTTCTGTACAGCCTGAACTGAGCCATCCACACAGGGAACATTCATGCACAATGTGATTGTGGGTCTCGTCATTTCTTTCCCTTGGTGTGTGTAATTATAATTGTCTAAATTTCCTACAAGGACCTCATGGATTCTTAAAAAACAAAACAAAAAAGCACCATTTAAATAAGCTACTACTAAGTGTTCATGCTTAAAGTGAAAAAAAAGGAAGATAACACACTGTAGTAGACATACAACTATGAGTGAAAAGTCGTAAAAAAAAAAAAAAAAGTGAGGATTTATTCACTGTCCTCACTTTCTTCTGCTATTTCTGACACCAGGACATGCGTGGTCAGCCTTGCTGCCGGCTCCGTCCAGCGGGTCTGTGGTCCTGCTAGCAGACATGGCTGCAGGCCGCACAGAAGGGCTGTCCTGCTGCTGTGTGGAGCTTTAGAGGACTGTCTGCAGGGAGGGAAGTGTGGGAGACAAATTCTGGATACGTCTGCTCACTTTGTGCTCTAAGTTTTCGTTCCCTCAAGAAACCAATACACTAGCTCACAAGAGAGAAAAGAAATGATTGTGAAAATACAGAGGAGTCAAGGAACGTAGAATTCTTTCTTCATTCACTTCAGCCAGATCAATTAGGAGGAATTCTCTCTCAAACTTGGATGGCATTGGCCACATTTTTTAAGATTTATTTTATGTATTTGAAAGGCAGAGTTACAGGGAGAGGGACGGAGAGAGGGAGAGAGAGATACATCTTCCATCTGCTGGTTCACTCCCCAAATGGCCACAACAGCCAGGGAGGGCTTGGCCAGGCCAAAGCCAGGAGCCAGGAGCTCCTTCCAGGTCTCCTATATGGATTCAGGGACCCAAGAGCTTGGGCCACCCTCCACTGCTTTCCCAGGCACATTAGCAGGGAGCTGGGTTGGAAATGGAGCAGCTGGGACTGGAACAGGCAACCATATGGGGCACAGGCATTGCAGGCGGTGGCTTTACCCACTAAAACACAACGTGGCCCCCATCGTGCACATCTTGAAAGGCTTCATCAAAGTCTGTTCCGAAACTAGGCTTTCCACTACCCCAACAGACACTACTCTATCTCTGGCACCCCCAGTTTTCAAAATAGAGTGCAGGAAGAAGGGCTGCTTAGAACAAATGGACTAAAGAGACAAAATGAAGGGAAACACACGGTTCCACAAAGTCAGCAATGCACGCAGGAAGCACAGGCAGCAGAGAGCCTCTGCTGAAGCCACTGGGAGACTGAGATAAAATAAGGAAGTTCACTTTGAATCCCCTCTCCAGTCTTTTTCTCTCTGGCTCCCCCACTTAAAACTCAGGATTTCTTCATTATACCAGAATTTCAAGATCTTCAACAAGGAAATACAGGAAAATGCTAACATATTAAATAAACTAATGAAAAAGACTTAAGTCCAAAATTCTATTTGTTTTTCCTTTTTAATTTAATTGTGAAAGGCAGAGTAAAAAATATATAAATAAATAAGTAGATAAACATACATATGAATATGAGACAGATCTCCCACCTGGGAAGTTAACTCGACAAATGCCCTCAAAAGCCAGAGCTGGGCTAAGCCAGGAGCTAGGAACTCCGATCAGCTTTCCCATACGTGGAAGGACCCAAGTACCTGGGCCAGCATCTGCTGCTCCCAGGTGTGTTAGCAGGAAGCTGGATGAGAAGCAGAAGCAGCACTCTAGGCACTCGCATACAGGGTGCCTGCTGCACCACAATGCTGGCCCTAAAAACCCTATTTCTTAACACACACCCTCAACCCACAGTAAACTTAATAAGCCTGTCCATTCTAATGTGCTGACTAAAGGAGGCAGCAACTTCTTCCACTTTTGAGGTTGGAAGAGGAACAAGATGAGGTTCTTTGGTCACTGCATACAATGCAAACAACATTCTTAGGGAGAATGTGGGCCTCAACCACAATTACTGACTACATGTAATAAACACCTGTGAAGACTGTACCCTTAACATCAATTCCAGAAGAATTTTATAAATGCAAGCATCCTAAGGAGATCCTGAAGGCACTTCAACAGTGACTCGTGTTATGTCTCATGGTGAACCGTCAGTGGATGACAAAGCTCTCCCACCATCTTCTCCCAGCAGTCTAACAACTGGAAGTCAGAGTATCTTTTGGAAGAAAAGGACACTGGTAGGCACCGAATATAAGAAAACATAAATACCCTTTACAAGTCAATTTCAACTAACAGTTATCACTCAACAGGCAGGTACCCAAACTGGTACTCAATGGATGGAATGGCTTAGTGTCTCAGCTATACCATGGGCTCTCAGCTGGCCTGCCTTCAGTAGTTCTCCATTCTGCATGTGATTTCAGAGTCTCACTGACATAAGTAGGCTGAGAAGGCATTGAGAAGCTTCCTTCCAGGGCCCTCCTCCATTCTTTGCAAACAAAGGAGAAAACCCATTTTTTTTAAAAAACTCAAAATATTCCTACAACTAAAGTGGTCTTCAAGTGAATGAAAGCAGTGAGGGTACTATTCGTAGAGCAGAAAGGACAATCAAATTCCCAGTTTTTCTCTGCATTTTCACAACATGGCTAATTTTATTTCAAGTGTGCTATATTCTCTAAATAAATCTAAATAGACAAAACTTTGTAAAACAAATAACATGTTTCAGACACATTTTTAAACTCTAAAGTATCTGAACCACTTAATTAGTAGATAATAAAAAACAAACCACTAAGATGAACTTCTCAGTAACATGCTAATATATAGTTACCACTTGCCACTTTGTAGATAATTTTCAGTTATTTGTTAGTGACTAATAAAAGCAATTAGTTCTCTAACCCCTCTTTGGTAATTTCACAATAAAACCATTAACCTTTAGTTAAATGCAAATTGTAAAGCTTTAATAAATTCTACCCTCTATGCCTCGTGACAAGACTGTTATTTTATAAAACCAGATTTTCTTCTTTGTGAAAATAAGATAAAATTTCTTCACTTTTCTGTACAGAAAGTTATAATTTTCTCTAAATAAAATATAAAAGCAGACTAGGTAGTGAATCCAAAAACTCACCGACACAATTTCCAACAAGAGACCAAAATCCTACACTCCATAGGACAAGTAGGGAGGGACAACCCCACAGCCACCTTGGCTGAGGGCTTCAGGACAGCAGAACCCACAGCAACCACAGGTCCTCCTTGTATGGCACAACTCAGCACATTCAGAGAAGTGGCTGCACTGGTGTGGCCCACTCCACAGAACAGACACCACGGGCCTGAGGGGCCTGCACCCACACTGGGAACCCACCCGCTGGCCTCCCCATCTCTTCCACGAATCAAAGTTGAGCAAAACA
Source organism: Oryctolagus cuniculus (assembly GCF_964237555.1). Taxonomy (NCBI): domain Eukaryota; kingdom Metazoa; phylum Chordata; class Mammalia; order Lagomorpha; family Leporidae; genus Oryctolagus; species Oryctolagus cuniculus. The sequence goes on along the minus strand of NC_091433.1, from coordinate 43,395,544 downwards.
GGGACAACAGAGAGGAAGGAAAGAAAACATTGAGAGAAAACTGGGAGATGAGAAGCAGGAAATGGAGGAAGTAAGCTGTCTGCTCAAAACCCATAAGAGGAGCTCTAAAAAGTAAAACACAAACTATATAATCCAAGCCTCCTTCAAGGGTTGAAGAAAACTGATTCCAAATAAAAAATAGGCCATAAAAAGTACTGAAGTTGAATCTCACACAAAGTTGTGACGGGGCCGGGGAGGAAAGATCTGGATTGCAGATATTCCTACATGAAAGCATATTCCTCCCTGAAAAAAATACAATTTGAAAATGAGGTGAAAGATGTCAAAATGACACAAAGCACGTAAGAACATGATGAATTTTCCAAAAAGAAAACAGAAAAGAGTGATAAAGCTTAAGGAAACAATGCAAGTAAAAGAAAAAGTCATTTTTGAAATGAAGACTAGATAAAAAATAAGAAGCAACAAAATGTGTAAAAGGAATAAATAGTTACAATAGCCAAGAACGATTCAGCACACACAAAAGGAGTCTCAAAGTGATGGTGCAGAATAAATGCTGAAACTGTAATTTAAGAAAATTTTCATGAAATAAAAAATGATCAGATTTAGCTATTTGCTAAAAGCCCAAAAACTGTACCAGACTTTATAGAAAAAGCCCTTTGGGCTTCTATGCAAAAAGACCACATAACTTAGAAGAGTAAAATTATCACTGGACTTTGCCAGCAATATTTTATTTCAGAAGCAAGCAAAGAAACCTATTTAAGAAAATGCAAGTCAACAATTTTATATCCAGCAAAAGTGACCTTCGGCTATCAAGGGGTATCTATCAACGCTGCAAGAGCTCAAGAAATGTTTTCTAGAGTCCTTCCTGAGGGATCTCCTAAAGAATATGCTTCAGAAAACCAAAATGACTATAGAGACAAATACAATAAGAGCATAAATCACAGAGTAATTTGCAAAACTAAGATAAAATGAGAGCTGAGAGAGAGACTGGGGCAGGTGGTGTGGAACGACGGATTAAGCCGCTGCCTGCAACACCAACATTCCACATCAGAGCACAGATTCAACCCCACTGCTCTGCTTCCAATCCAGCGCCCTGGCAGTGGCCTGGAAAAGCACTCAGGTGGAGGACTCGAATGGAGGGCCAGGCTCCCTGCTGCAGCTTGGACCAGCCCCAACCACTGCAGCCATTTGGTGGGTGAACCGATGGAGGGAAGGTGCCTCCTGCCTCCCCATTCCCTCTTATCACTCTGCCTTTCAATAATTAAAATTTTGAAAAAAAGAAGAGATTATAGATATAATGATTGTATGATATGTTAACATGGTAGAACTGTGAAAAGTTAAAAAAAAAAGTGGAGAGAACATACGTAAAAAAAGTTAACTGTATTCAGCAGTCATAATTGGTGGTATTAAAATTAATATTAGGGCTGTTATTCAGACTTCCTATGTGTGCTGTGAGACAAAGTAAATGGGTGAATTACATGATATTCTATCATCCCATGTATTAGGCACTGAATGTTTTGGGTCCTTCCAAAATTCTTATTTCGAAATCTAAACCCCAATGTGATAATATTGGGAGGTAGACCATTGGAAGAAATTAGCTATCAGTGAGGCCCCAAGTGTAGCTCCCACAATGGCATGAGACCAGAAGGCTTGTTCTGTCTCTATATTCCCCAACATGGGGAAGGGACCAACTGCAAACCTGAAGCAGGCCCTCACCAGGAACTGCATGTTATTTTTATACACATACATCTGGTTCCAGCCACCAGGAAGGCCCAGAAACAATGGTCAATCAGCCAGCACCTTGATCTTGGATTTCCCAGCCTCTAGAACTGCAGAAATAACTATCTGTTGTTTAAGCACTCAGTCTGTAGTATTTGTTAGAATAGCCCAAGCTAGGCCGGTGCTGTGGTGCAGCAGGTTAATGCCCTGGCCTAAAGCGCTGGCATGCCATATGGGTGCCAGTTTGATTCCAGGCTGCTCCACTTCCGATCCAGCTCTCTGCTATGGCCTGAGATAGCAGTGGAAGATGGCCCAAGTCCTTGGGCCACTACACCCAGAAGAAGCTCCTGGCTCCTGGCTTCGGATGGGTGCAGCTCCAGTCGTTGTAGCCAATTTGGGGAGTGAACCATGGGATAGAAGACCTCTCTCTACCTCTCCTTTCTCTGTGTAATTCTTTCAAATAAATAAATCTTTAAAAAAAAAAAAAAAAAAAAAAACAGCCCAAGCTATCTTGTGATTACCACGTGAAGCTGAGAAACCAGAATTCTCAGTGTGCAAGAAAGAAAACAGAAATATAATACATAATAGATATGAGTAGAGGGTAGATGACTTTCCCAGAAAAATCAGACACACTGGGGCTTGAAGTCCATACTCTCCCGGCTCAGTGCCAGGCTCCAGTGGCCTATTTCACTAGGGGAACATGGGAAGGTGACAGGCATTCTACAGCTCTCTCCAATCACAACCTACCATATAAAACTTCATCACTTGGTTGGAGCCTGCCTCTCCCTCAGCCCTCAACTGGTGATCCCAGTCACACTCTCAAAAAGATGTTCTGTCTTTGCAATCTATGATCTTAAAAAGCAAGACAGGAATTACCTGGTGGGGTGGAGAGGGGCTTGATGGGGTCTGGGTACTGTGAAGTTCTGATTCCTGATCTAGGAGCTGGTTATATGGGTGTTAACCAAACTATTACTTGGTCAAAGTTCACCAAGCTGGACACTGAAGATCTGTGCACTTCTCTATTATGTATTTCAACAAAAAGTAAAGATAAAATACAGAATTTGGAATTTTAATTGAAAGTATCAGTATGAACTCAAAATATTTAAGTTATTATTTATTTGAAAGGCAGAACAACAGAGAAGTAGAAAGAGAGTTTTGCCATCCACTGGTTCATTCCCCAAATGTCCAGAAAAGTCATAACTGGGTCAGACCAAAGCCAGGACCAAGAAATTCCATCTGGGTCTCCTACATGGGTGGCAGGGACTCAAGAACTTAAGCCATCATCTGCTGCTTCCTGGGGTGAGCATTAGCAGGAAGCTGGATCAGAAGTGGAACAGCCAGCGCTCAAACAGGCATTTTGATATGGATCTGGGCATCCTAAACCACTGCTTAACCTCTGCACCACAAGGTCCACCCCAATATTTTATTTTTTTAATTTACACATGTACCTGCATTCTACTTCTGTCCATTTGGAAGGCCCAGAAACAATGATCAACATAATACTAATGAGCATCCAACATCTGCCTATAATGAAACATCCCCTCCAATGAAATTAAACCAGGGATTTGTGGAATAAAATGATTAATTCAGGGCCTGGGCAAGAAAGGTAAAAGATGAACATGAAACATCTGGACATACTAAACAGAAAAAAAGCTATCAAGGCCTTCTCAGGCCGGATCAATAGTATTCTGGAGCCAGGTTATGAGGCTTCTGTTGGTCAGTGATAGCACAATGTGAGCTTCCATGAGGATGAAAACAGCAATGGATTGGGACCCATCAACTACGCTGAAATCCCTGAGATCACAGAGATTCAGAAAAAGAATCTAACTTACCATCTTCTGACGATGACAGGGAATCCATTGAAAACAGTATAAATAAAAGGAAAGAGTCAAGTATTTATCCAGACGTCTGCAAATAATTTCAACAACCAAACAGTAAATGAAGATGAGCATCTTTTTATAAAACCACTGCAGTTAATAAATGAAGACAAGGGGCTGGCGCTGTGGAGTAGCGGGTTAAGCTGCCGCCTGCAGTGCCGGCATCCCATATGGGCACTGGTTCAGGTCCTGGCTGCTCCACGTCCAATCCAGCTCCCTGCTAATGTGCCTGGCCCAAGTGTGCTTTGGCCCCTGTCCCCATGTGGGAAATCCGGAAGAAGCTCCTGGCTTCAGATCATCCCAGATCCAGCTGCTGCCCCCATTTGGGGAATGAATCAGCAGATGGAAAACCTCTCTGTCTGTCTCTCTTTCTCTCTGCCCCTGCCTCTGTAACTCTACCTTTCAAATAAATAAATAAAATCTTTTAAAAAAAATAAATAAATGAAGACAAAATGACAATTCAAATATACCACTTACAATCCGGATGAATAATAAATCTAGGCATTGAGCATTAATGAGAACTTGACATTACAGGTCCCTTGAGTTAAAAAAAAAAAAAAATTACAAGATACAATTAAACCCAAATATGATCAAGTGCTGGATTCAACTGCTAATATACCAATACAAGAGGACAGAGGAATATGGTGAATTATACCACAGTGCAGCCTGAGAAAATTAGGGGTCAAAGGGCTCAAGTGAGACCACACATGAAAGGACTTAACAGAGCTTAAAAGTTTTGGTAAAAGTAAATTACAGGGTCTAGGAATACACCCTGGGGTATTCAACAGGAAGATGTAACTATTATAAATGTATATACCCTAATTACAGGGCACCCAGCTATTTAAAGGAAATGTTGACGGATCTAGGGGAAACACAGACACCAAAACAATAGTAATGGGGGACTTCAATACCCCACTTTCATCAATGGACAGATCAACCAGACAGAAAATCAACAAGGAAAGAGCAGAGTTAACTGACACTATAGACCAAATGGACTTAACAGATATCTACAAAACTTTTCATCCTACAGTTGCAGAATAAACATTCTTCTAAGCAGTGCATGGAACTTGCTCTAGGATTGACCACATGCTAGGCCATAAAGCAAGTCTCAGCAAATTCAAAAAAATCAAAATCATACCATGCATCTTCTTGGACCACAATGGAACGAAGCTGAAAATCAACAACACAGGAATCCCTAGTACATATGCAAACACATGGAGACTGAACAACATGCTCCTGAATGAACAGTGGGTCATAGAAGAAATCAAAAAAGAAATAAAAAAATTCCTGGAAACGAATGAAGATGACAATACAACATACCAAAACATATGGTACAGCAAAATCAGTATTAAGAGGAAAGTTTATGGCAATAGGTGCCTACATCAAGAAATTGGAAAGGCACCAAATAAATGAGCTATCAATGCATCTCAAAGATCTAGAAAAACAACAGCAAACCAAATCCAAAACTAATAGGAGAAAAGAAAAACTAAAAGCAGAGAAGAAATCAACAAAATTGAATCCAAAAATACAAAAATCAGCAAAATGAAGAGCTGGTTTTCTGAAAAAAAAAAAAAAAAAAACAAAACAAAATTGACACACCACTGGCCCAACTAACCGAACAGAAGACCCAAATCAATGAAATTAGAGATGAAAAGGGAAATGTAACAACAGATAGCACAGAAATAAAAAGAATCATTAGAAATTACTACAAACAGCTGTATACCAACAAACTGGGAAAGTTAGAAGAAACGGATAGATTCCTGAACACATACAACCTACCTAAATTGAAAATCTAAACAGACCCATAACCAAGAAGGAAATTGAACCAGTAATAAAGGCCCACCCAACAAAAACAAGTCCAAGACCGGATGGCATCACAGCTGAATTATACCAGGCATTTAAAGAAGAACTAACTCCAATTCTTCTATTCAAAACAATTGAAAGGGAGGGATTCTTCCTAAATTCTTCCTATGAAGCCAGCATCACCTTAATTCCTAAACCTGAAAAAGATGCAACAGAGAAAGAGAATTACAGACCAATTTCCCTGATGAACACAGATGTAAAAATCCTCAACAAAATTCTAGCCAATAGAATCCAACAACACATCAGATCATCCTCCCAGTCCAAGTGGGATTTATGCCTGGTATGCAGGGATGGTTCAACATTCACAATTCAACCATTGTGATATATCACATTAACAAACTGAAGAACAAAAACCATATGATTATTTCAATAGCTACAGAGAAAACTCTAAGCAAATTGGGTATAGAAGGAATATTCCTCAACACAATCAAGGCAATTTATGACAAACCCACAGCCAGCATCATATTCAATGGGGAAAAGTTGGAAGCATTCCTACTGAGATCAGGTACCAGACAAGGATGCCTACTCTCACCACTGTTATCAATATAGTCCTTGAAGTGTTAGCTAGAGCCATTAGGCAAGAAAAAGAAATTACAGGAACACAAATTGCGAAGGAGGAAGTCAAACTATCCCTATCTGCAAATGACATGATTCTATATTTAGGGGATCTAAAAGATTCCACCAAGAGACTATTGGAACTCATAGAAGAGTTTGGTAAAGTAACAGGATATAAAATCAGTACACAAACATCAACAACATTTCTATACACAGACAATGCCAAGGCTGAGAGTGAACTTCTAAGATCTATCCCATTCACAATAGCTATAAAAAAAAAATCAAATACCTTGGAATAAATTTAACCAAGGATGTCAAAGATCTCTACAAGAAGAATTCCAAAACATTGAAGAATGAAATAGAAGAAGATACCAAAAAAAAAAAAAAAAAAAAAGGAAAAATCTTCCATGTTCATGGATTAGAAGGATCACTATCATCAAAATGTCCATTCTTCCAATAGCAATTTACAGATCCAATGCAATACCAATCAAAATACCAAAGACATTCTTCTCAGATCTGGAAAAAATGATGCCGAAATTCATATGGAAACACAGGAGACTTCAGATAGCCAAAGCAATCTTATACAACAAAAACAAAGCTGGAGGTATCACAATTACAGATATGAAGACATACTACAGGCAGTTATAATCAAAACAGCCTGGTACTGATACAAAAATAGATAGATAGACCAATGGAAAAGAATGGAATCACCAGAAATCAATCCAAACATCAACAACCAACTTATGTTTGACCAAGGAGCTAAAACCAATCCCTGGAGCAAGGACAGTCTCTTCAACAAATGGTGCTGGGAAAATTGGATTTCCACATGCAGGATGGGACAGGTGTTAGGAAAATGTGAAATAAAAATCACAGTGATATCATTACACTTATAGACAGGCTAACAGGTCATACCTGGGTTTCTACATAAATAGCTGTCATATTTCATTGTTTACAGAATGAGAAGGCACAAAGTCTGTATATGTTCAGTTCACATGCAATTTTTCTCCAAATATGTTTGATCTGTGGTTGGTTGAATTCACAGATGTTGAACCCCCAGAAGACTGACTCAACCCATCAAATGATCCAGGAAAAATAAAAACATGTCCACACAAAGATCTGTACACAAATGTTCATAACATATTATTTGTAGTAGCCCCAAATTGCAAATAACCCAAGTATCTTAATGGATAAACGGTACACAAATTGCTGTTGCCAAAGAAATGAACTATTAATATCATACAACATGACTGAATCTGAAAATAATTACACTGAGTAAAAAAAAAAAATCAGAAAAGAATAGAGTGGATAATTCCATTAACATAAAATTCCAGTGACGGCAAACTAACCTATAACGGAACTAATCCACACTGGAGCACATCCAAGGCAGCCTGGGGATGCGGATTGACAAGGAGGGGATTGCAGAAGCACATCAGGAAATTTGTGAGCTCTTGTATGCTGAATGTCTGCATCCCCCTCTACAAATCCAGATGTTGAAATCCCAAGTGCCAATGTGACACATTAGGAGGTGGCCCTTGGGGTGTTACTAGGTAGAACCCTCTTTGAAAGAAGATAGATCTCTACCACTTAAGGACAAGAGAAGACATCCCTGTGATCTAACCGTGCATCCTGAACTATGAGAGGTAAGTACCTATGGTTTAAGTCATCCAGACTGTAGTATTTTGTCACTACGAGATAATTTGTTGCTACAGCCTGAAGCTGACTAAGATAGGTGGATGGGGATGCTGAATACCTGACCGTGGCTTTGTAAATATACCCAAAATGTATCAAATTTTATGCTTCCATGTAGGTAGCTTCTCAATTACACCTCAACCAAACTGTGAAAAAATTACACACACACATATGTAAAAACGGTAACAACAAAAGGAAAAACTGTCATAAAAACATCAGTCAGTATTGTAAATGGCTACTTTTAGGCCTTAATGAAGCAAGTGGAAAAATTAAAAGTATCAAAAATGTTAAGTTGGGACATAAGTACACACTCAAACAACTAATTCTACCTCATGAGGAGAATTACAGTTCTGTTCAAGGATTCACAACCGTACACAAAAACTGAACATATATTAGACCACAAAGATCTTCATTAATTATTAAAGGATTAAACGTTCTAATCATAAGGCGATAAAACTGGATATTTCTAAAGACAAAGTTCTCCAATCTATTAGAATTTAAAATAGCCTTTCCTAAATGACCATTTGGGCAAAGAAGAAATTAAGATACACAGTTATAGATTATAGAGAAAATTACAATGAGAACAAAACCCCTATCATATTTATCAACTGGAATGAAAGTCTAAATAAGGTGTACTATTTCTTTAAAATACTACTAGATCCTTTCTGTTGGACATTATTTTATTTGCACATTCATCAATTTTCATAAATGAAACTGCTGTTATTTTATATGTACAGATAACTGCTAAATCTATAACATGAGAGAGATAAGTATAGAAAATAATGAATAAGCAATCAAAAGTCAGAAAAATTAAATGAATCTAGGAAATAAGGGAAGAGAAATTAATAGTTATGTTAACAAAAATTCACACACAAATAGTAGAAATGATAAGTCCAGGGGCTGGTGTTATGGCCCAGAGGGTTAAGCCATTGCCTGAGATGCCAGCATCCCATATGGGCGTTGGTTCAAGACCCAGCTGCTCCACTTCTGATACAGCTCCCTGCTAATGTGCTTGGGAAAGCAGCAGTGGATGGTCCAAGCCCTTGGGCCCATTCACCCATGTGGGAGACCCACAAGAAGATCCTGGCTCCTGGCTTTGGCCTGGCACAGCGCCAGCCATTGCAGCCATTTGGGGAGTGAACCAGCAGATGAAAGATCTCTCTGTCTCTCCTTCTCTCTCTGTAACTGTGCCTTTCAAATAAATACAAAATAAATTTTTTAAAAAAATCCAAAGACTGCATATGATAAAATTTCAACATAACCTGTAAATCATACTCAAAATTTAACAGGAGAAACCATAACTACATAAGAATGAAAATGAAAAAAATACAGAACAAATAAAAATTGTAAGAAACTTCTCTTCACTCAAGCTCAAAAATCTGACAATGAAGTCCAAATTATTAAACATTTTCTAAAAGACAAGTCAGCAAAACAAAATGGACTCAAGAAACAGTAAATCTATATGGATAACATCTTAGAAGGAATTGAGAAAGCATATAACTATATTCCCAAAATTCAACAAGTCCAAATGATTTCAGTAGCCATCACACTATCAATAAATAGATCATTCTAAAGCTATCTGAACTGTTCCTGCGAGCAGATCAAAGACAATTTGCCAATTTCTCTCAAAAAGGAAAATAACAAAACATCAAAAATGAAAGACACGCACAAAAAAACATATCAATCTCATTTATGAAAATCAATGAATACTGAAAATAATACCCAACAGAAACAATCTAGCAGAATATTAAAGAAAAACACAACTTATTAAGACTTTCATTTCATTTAAGGCTTTTCACTCAATTTCAATTTAAAACATAAAAAGGAGAAATCCTATTCACATTTTTCAAGGCACAAAACAACACTGAATCCATTTAGATGCCATATAACTTTAGGACATTTTATAAAATCCTAAAATTAAATGAAAAAACATGTCTGAATTAGAAGGCTCAGTTTTGCAAAGTTGCCAGTTCACACCAATATAATCTAAGTTCAACACAATTCTAAATAAAAACCCCAACATATGTATTTATAAACCTCTAACTGATTATAAAGATCCTCTTGATGAATGAACAGCAAAACTAATAAGTTCTGGGGAACTTACACTAGACAGCAAATCAAACATACCTGTGCACTAGCATGGCTGGGCATTTTATAAACCTAGCTGAAGAGGTAAAGTAAAACAAAGAACAGCAAGGATATGAAGTAAACTGCTAGTGGGAGAATAAATGGACAAACAAAACAAAACAACAACAAAACACCAAAGGCTGCCAGCAGGGGTAGGTGTTTAAGCAATCGTTAAGAAGTGTAGCAAGCAGGTAAGTGCACGTTCACTTAGTAGTGTATGTACATACAGCAATGAGAAACATAACTGAATCTCAAAAGGCATGATCCCCATCATACAAAATGCACACACAGGTAAAATTCTGAGCAGTGGCTACCCTTGGGCTGGGCAGGGGAAGAGGGTGAATTTTAGTGACTGAAGGTCCCAGAGTGTTTTCTGTGGTTCTAGTTCTTAATCTGGATGCTGGTTACATTGGACTGTCAAATTCACCAAGCTAAAATTGGTGTATTTGTATGTGTATGTTCTACTGTCATATAAAATTTAAAGATTTTAATGGCAGGGAGCTGTATAAGAATAAGCAGATGGCAGGGTTTGTGTGTGTGTGGGTGTGTGTGCGTGTGTAGGGTGTGTGTGTATGTGTGTGCACAGCAGTTAAGATGCTGCTTGGGACACACTGGATTGCCCAGTTTCACTTCCAATCAGACTTCTTGAGGGTGTGCACCCTGGGAAACAGAGGGTGACGGTTCAAATATCTGTGACCCTGCCACCCATGGGGACTATCTACATTGAATCCTGGGCTCCTGGCTTCGGCCAGGATCAGCCTTGGCTGTCATGGGCATTTGGAGAGTGACCCAGCAAACAGAAGAGATCTCTCTCTCTCTCTCTCTCTCTCTCTCTCTCTGCCTTTCAAATAAAATGAAGGGAGAGAAAGGAATAAGAAAACAGCAAGAACAAAGTTCAGAAACAAGTACAAACAAAATTAATTAGCTAAATATATAAACATACATATATGATTCCATAAGCAGTAAGAAATGGTGCCAGGTGAATGCTCTATCCTTTGAATGCAAATTCCTACACTGTATTTCTTAAAACAAAAACGAATTCCATGAATTCCATTTGGTCAAAGATAATATAGAAAATGAAGCAGTGTATCAGAAGAAAACAGGTGAATTTCTCTTTTTTTTTTTTTTTTTTTAAGATTTACTTATTTATTTGAAAATCAGAGTTACACAGAGGAGAGGCAGAGAGAGAGAGAGAGAGAGATCTTCCATCCGCTGTCTCACTCCCTAACTGGCCGCAATGGCCAGAGCTGTGCTGATCTAGAGCCAGGAGTCAGTAGCTTCTTCTGGGTCTCCCATGCATGTGCAGGAGCCCAAGAGGTTGGGCATTCCTCCACTGCTTTCCCAGGCCACAGCAGAGAGCTGGATCGGAAGTGGAGCAGCCAGGTCTCGAACCAGCGCCCATATAGGATGTTGGCGCCTCAGGCCATGGAGTTAACCTGTTGTGCCACAGCGCCGGCCCCAAATTTCTCTTTTCTAAATTTAAAATGGGGTAGACATTTTAAAACATAACAAATCCAGAAACCACATATGAAACAAATAATTGAAAAACATATGCCTTGGCCCGTGCCACGGCTCAACAGGCTAATCCTCCGCCTTGCGGCGCCAGCACACCGGGTTCTAGTCCCAGTTGGGGCACCGGATTCTGTCCCGGTTGCCCCTCTTCCAGGCCAGCTCTTTGCTATGGCCCGGGAGTGCAGTGGAGGATGGCCCAAGTGCTTGGGCCCTGCACCCACATGGGAGACCAGGAGAAGCACTTGGCTCCTGCCTTTGGATCAGTGCGATACACCAGCCGTGGCAGCCATTGGAGGGTGAACCAACGGCAAAAGGAAGACCTTTCTCTCTCTCTCTCTCTTTCACTGTCCACTCTGCCTGTCAAAAATAAAAAATAAAAAAATAAAAAAGAAATCATAAAAAAGAAAAACACATGCCTTAAACTTCTGGAGGGCAAAAAACACACATAGCATTACTAATCCATAAATCAAGTCATAAGAAAACTGAGGTAGAATAAAATCTATGATATTACAAGAAATAAAAGTTTTCCTTTCTAAAATGCAAAGGGCTCATAAAACAATTAGAAATATGAGAAAACACAAACAAAACATTTATTTAAAAAAAAAAAGGCAGTCACAAAACACAGTAAAAGACAGCCAAACCTAATTAAGGACTATAAATTTGAATATTTGCTTTGGTTATCAGATTAAAAGACTAATAATATTTCTTGAAGGAAAACAATTGGTGGGGCCAGCACTATGGCGTAGCAGGTAAGGCCACTGTCTGCAGTGCCAGCATTCCACATGGGCTCTGGTTCAAGACCCAACTATTCCACTTCTGATCCAGATCTCTGCTATGGCCTGGGAAAGCAATGGAAGATGGTCCAAGTCCTTGGGCCCGTGCACCCACGTGGGAGACCTGGAAGAAGCTCCTGGCTTCTGGCTTCAGATCAGCCCAGCTCCGGCAGTTGCGACCATCTGGCAAGTGAACCAGCCGATGAAAGACACTCTCTGCCTCTGCCTTCCAAATAAATAATTCCCTTTAGAGAGAGAGAGACATTCTAATACCATTTTAAATTAAGGGAAGTAATTCCATTTAGTGAATAATGCACATCTTTATTATGGTTAAAGGAGGTAGAAAGAAGAAAAGGAAAGGGGGAAAATAATAAGATTGCAAGGTTAGAAGGAATTTTAAAAGATCATTCTATCCAGCTCCTTTTTATTTTTTTTGAGGCAGTTAGATATTCCAAAAATATGTGGAATAAGGAGAGAAGTAACCAAATTCCCATGGGGAGGACTCTGTCATGTAATCAAATGTACTTAGACCTTGTTTTTTACAAATGATTTATTCACAAAAGATAAAGCAACAATTTTTCATAATGTTTTGAAGCATAGGCATAGTCCTTAAAATGTGTCTATATTTAACCTCTTCAGGATATTCTAGTTCCTTTTTGCCCCTCAATGATATTTGAAAAACAATTTTTACTCCCTAAAGTACACAAAAGCTGAGAATTCTAACTAAAAGCAACCAACCAAGAAATTATCTACTCAATTTTTCTTTCCTAATTTTAAATCATGTTTACTGAATTTTAACCCAAGTTGATGTATTCTAATGGAAATACAATCACTACCTCATTTTGCAAGGTGTATGTATATATAAAAAATCTATAGCATTTTGAAATCAAAATGCTATAGTTACTTTAGAAAACTATCTTTTTACAGGTAACTTTATAAAAGCAAAGACCTTGAACATAATTTACTACTATTTGGTCAGTTAAAAGTGGCAAGTATGTAATCTTGGTTCATGATCAAGACCTAATCTTGTACTCATGGACACATGATGTGACACTTCCCTAAACCACACAGCACTGATAGCAGAAGCAATATAGCAGTCTGAAAGCACAGGGTCTGAGGATCCAACCAACCTAAACTCTCATTTCAGAAACCCAGACCTAAGGTCCACTAGAAATCTCTCAGCAAGTATGTTTTGTATTTTCTCATGCTCTTTTCAATACAGCCATTCACATTTCATTCTGCCTTACATGTTCTCCCACTTTAAAAGCTTTAGAAGTTCCTAATAGTTCCCACCAGCAAGAAAAATAATGATAAAGAAACCTGAACTACTACTACAATTTGAGGTACTCGGAAAACAAACAGCATCATTGTTAGTGCTCCTAGGGAAGGAAAAAACAGGTTATGCTAAGAATGACAATCGGGGCCGATGCCATAGCACCGCAGGTTAATCCTCTACCTGCAGTGCCAGCATCCCATATGGGTGCCAGTTCTAGTCCTGGCTGCTCCTCTTCCAATCCAGTTCTCTGCTATGGCCCAGGAAAGCAGTAGAAGATGGTTCAAGTCCTTTGGCTTCTGCACCCGTGTGGAAGACCCAGAAGAAGCTCCTGGCTCCTGGCTTCAGATAGGCACAGCTCCGGCTGTTGCGGACATTGGGGAGTGAACCAATGGATGGAAGACCTTTCTCTCTGTCTCTTCCTCTCACTGTTTGTAACTCTGCCTCTCAAATAAACAAATAAAATCTTTAAAAAAAAAAATGACATTAAACTGAAGGCTGAGTACAGTGATGGTCTGATGATCAAGATGATCACAGGAAAAAGGAAAACCATGGTAATTAAGCTTACTATAAAAACAGAGAGGTCCCCCTCTATTTAAATTAAGGGCATATAAAGCTTTTGGTAAAACATACAGAATTCAAGTAAGACCTTAAAGAAAATTGCCCAGTTAAAAGTACCAGACTAAATTAGTGGCCTAAGCCTTGGGACCTTGGTTGGGAGGAATCATCTCTGAAGAGATGTGAAGGCTCTTGCTCACCTACAGTGGGCCTCCTGGAAGCTCTCTGGAGAAGAGTCTGAGGTCTCAGATTCCCCAAAATATCTGGGCATACACAGTCAGCCTCATCTATGCCATTCAAGGACACACACAATTTTTTTAAGATTTATTTATTTATTTGAAAGTCAGAATTATAGAGAGAGAGAGGAGAGGGAGAGATAGAGTTAGGGTAAGAGTTAGGGTGAGAGTGAGAGTGAGAGGGGTCTTCCATCCCATGGTTCACACCCAATTGGCCTCAATGGCCAGAACTGCGCCAATCCGAAGCCAGGAGACAGGAGCTTCCTCAGGGTCTCCCACATGGGTGCAGGGGCCCAAGGAGTTGGGCCATCTTCTACTGCTTTCCCAGGCCATAGCAGAGAGTTGGATGGGAAATGGAGCAGCGGGGTCTCAAACCGGCGCCAATATAGGATGCCGACACTTCAGGCCAGGGCATTAACCCACTCGCCACAGCGCCGGCCCCCGGGAACACACCTTAAGGCTAATGTCATATAATAATTTAGTGGGCTTATTAAAGGTTTGAACCTTGACGTATAATTACAGGAAGGATAAAGGGAGGAAGAGAGGAAAAGTAAATGTGCTCCACCACTTACTGATTTATTCCCACTAGGATAAGATTTTTTGCAACTTAAGAACTGTCATTGAATTTTTCTCCTAATAATTACAGATTTTGGAAAAAGATTCTCAATCTCATTCTATTTTAACTTCATAACATCTAACAGCTTTATTTCACTAATCTGCTTGCTTTTGTATACATGAATGGAATTAAGCCAGAGAATTAACATACAAGCCAAGAAACAGCAATTTGATCCTCAACTAGCTTGAGTATTTTTTTTTTCTAGTTATACTTTTCTTTTTTTTTTTTTTTTTTTTTGACAGGCAGAGTGGACAGTGAGAGAGAGAGAGACAGAGAGAAAGGTCTTCCTTTGCCGTTGGTTCACCCTCCAATGGCCGCTGCGGCCGGCGCACCACGCTGATCCAATGGCAGGAGCCAGGAGCCAGGTGCTTTTCCTGGTCTCCCATGGGGTGCAGGGCCCAAGCACCTGGGCCATCCTCCACTGCACTCCCAGGCCACAGCAGAGAGCTGGCCTGGAAGAGGGGCAACCGGGACAGAATCCGGCGCCCCGACCGGGACTAGAACCTGGTGTGCCGGCGCCACTAGGCAGAGGATTAGCCTAGTGAGCCGCGGCGCCGGCCCTTTTTCTAGTTATACTTTTCAACCACTATTGCAAATAAGTATCACCCAGTCAAATTCCCAATGATGCCTACTTTCCTAAGCAGTCCTAGTTTCCATTAATTCAGCAAGAACAGTCCTGGATTACTGGGGCTTGAAAGCAGCCCAGACACATGCTGGCAGAGGACATTCTGATACAGACAGTTGCATAAATGGTTTGTTATCCTGACTAGGAGCACAGAACCAATGCAGAGAAATACTAACAGTGTTGCTCTTCGAAAGATTTTAATTCCTTAGTATTACAATTGGAATACAGTGAGATGATTTCAGAATACCCAGAGAAGCAGCACTAGTGCCAACATTCGCAGTTCAACTCAGTGAAGAAACTGAGCTAAAGGAACAGCTGAGCTCACCCAAAAAATACCCACTCACCTTGTCAACAGAGAGCAAGAAGAAACTAGAGCCTCTATTAGAAAAGAAAAATGGCATAACTCATGCATGCAGCATGTATAACATACAGAATAAGAATTTCCAAATTGTGAACGGTTCATACAAGTTGAATAATGTTAGGTACAGAAACTCTACTACCATGCCATTCGGAAGTAATCAGAAATAGCTAAATGAGGGGACCGGCGCCGCGGCTCACTAGGCTAATCCTCCGCCTAGCGGCGCCGGCACACCGGGTTCTAGTCCTGGTCGGGGCGCTGGATTCTGTCCCGGTTGCCCCTCTTCCAGGCCAGCTCTCTGCTGTGGCCAGAGAGTGCAGTGGAGGATGGCCCAGGTGCTTGGGCCCTGCACCCCATGGGAGACCAGGAAAAGCACCTGGCTCCTGGCTCCTGCCATTGGATCAGCGCAGTGCGCCGGCCGCAGTGCACCGGCCACGGCAGCCATTGGAGGGTGAACCAACGGCAAAGGAAGACCTTTCTCTCTGTCTCTCTCTCTCACTGTCCACTCTGCCTGTCAAAAAAAAAAAAAAAAAAAAGAAAGAAAGAAATAGCTAAATGAGTTTTAGAAACATGAGGAACAACGTCACATAAGTTGGTCTTTTGTTCATTTGGAGCCCTGACACGGGGGTTATAAAATACAACGGCTTTTTGTCAAGTTATCTGAAACTCGAGGAATGATTTTCTTTTCAGGAGCTGCAGTAAACTGTCAGTATAGGACTGGTTTATATGATTTCTTCTTAGTCAGTGGTAAAGCTGGGAGCCATCTGATTCTGATGATGGACAGTTGGCTTTCCAGTGTCTCAGTACTAAGATTGCCATCCTTTCAGTTGCTTAAACGGAGACTTAAGATGTACCTTGGAATTCTTCCTTTCTTTTTCTCATACACATATCTAAACCATCCACAAATACTGCTGCTTCTTTCAAAATATTTTCAGGGGCCAGCGCTGTGGTGCAGAGGGTTAAAGCCCTGGTCTGCAGTGAGCACCAGTTCGTGTCCCAGCTGCTCCACTTCCAATCCAGGTCTCTGCTACGGCCTGGGAAAACAGAAGATGGCCCAAGTCCCTGGGCCCCTGCACCCATGTGGGAGACTCAACGATGCTTGCAGCTCCTGGCTTCAGCCTGGCCTAGCCCTGGCCATTGGGGCCATTTGGGGAATGAACCAGCAGATGGAAGATCACGCTCACTCTACCTTTCCCTCTCTCTCTCTCTAACTTCCTTTCAAATGAATAAAATAAATCTTTAACAAAAAGAGAGCGAGAAAGAGAAAAGTCCTTGCTTAGGGTGGGGCTGGTAACACTATACCTCAGGGTATGCCAGGAAATCCAACCATGTGATTTAGGGTGGTGGTTTGAGTCACAAAGAATCAGTAGACCTGCAGACCAAGTTCAACTGCATGGGCAATCAATTGGTCAAGCTTCGGGCTGGCGCTGTGGCACAGTGGTTAAAGCCCTGGCCTGCAGTGTGACAACATATATGTGTAACACTTCAAGTCCCGGCTGTTCCACTTCCAATCCAGGTCTCTGCTAAAGCACCTGGGAAAGCAGCAGAGGATAGCTCAAGTCCTTGGGCCCCTGCACCCGAGTGACAGAAAAGGAAGAAGGTCCCAGCTCCTGGCTTCAGATCAGCCCAGCTCCAGCCATTTCGGCCTTTTGGGAAGTGAATCAGTGGGTGGAAGACCTCTCTCCCTCTCTTTCTCTCTCTCTGCCTCTGCCTTTCAAACAAATAAATAAATCTTTTAAAAAAAAAAAGTTCCAGTGTATTTTTAGTAGACTATGAATTTTTATTAACAATTCTCTGCAAAAATCCATCACAAGAGGAAAAATGTTTCTTTCTTTTTTTTTTTTTTAAACTTTTATTTAATGCATATAAATTTCCAAAGTACGACTTCTGGATTACAATGGCTTCCCCCCCATACCGTCCCTCCCACCCACAACCCTCCCCTTTCCCACTCCCTCTCCCCTTCCATTCACATCAAGATTCATTTTCGATTATCTTAATATACAGATCAGCTTAGTATACATTAAGTATGGATTTCAACAGTTTGCTCCCACACAGAAACATAAAGTGAAAAATAATAGATGATTTTTTTAAATGATGATGAAATCAGAGCAGACCTATTGTCATGTTTAATCCCAGTGAGAGTCAAGTTGGGAATTGATAATTTCTTTTTTTTTTTTTTTTTTTTTTACAGAGGATCAGTTTAGTATGCATTAAGTAAGGATTTCAACAGTTTACACACCCATAGAAACACAAAGTGAAATATATTGTTTGAGTACTCGTTATAGCATTAAATCTCAATGTACAGCACATTAAGGATAGAGATCCTACATGAGGAGTAAGTGCACAGTGACTCCTGTTGTTGACTTTACCAATTGACACTCCTGTCTATGGCATCAGTAATCTCCCTATGCTCCAGTCATGAGTTTCCAAGGCTATGGAAGCCCTCTGAGTTCTCCGACTCTTATCTTGTTTAGACAAGGTCATAGTCAAAGTGGAGGTTCTCTCCTCCCTTCAGAGAAAGGTACCTCCTTCTTTGATGACCTGTTCTTTCCACTGGGATCTCACTCGCAGAGATCTTTTGCCAGAGTGTCTTGGCTTTCCATGCCTGAAATACTCTCATGAGCTTTTCAGCCAGCTCCGAATGCCTTTAGGGCTGATTCTGAGGCCAGAGTGCTATTTAGGACATCTGCCATTCTATGAGTCTGCTGAGTATCTCACTTCCCATGTTGGATCACTCTCCCCTTTATTTACTCCATCAGTTAGCGTTAGCAGGTACTAGACTTGTCTATGTGCTCCCTTTGACTCCCAGTCCCTTCACCATGACCAACTGTGAACTGAAACTGATCACCTGGAACAGTGAGATGGCATTGGTACATGCCACCTCGATGGGATTGAATTGGAATCCCCTGGTATGCTTCCAACTCCACCACTTGGGGCAAGTCAGCCTGAGCATGTCCCAAATTATACATCTCTTCGAGGGAAAAATGTTTCTTTAAAGTGAGCACTGCTCATTTTTAATCCAATAATAGTTTTTCAACAATAACACTTCACTATATAGCTTGAATATTTTGAGTGAGGAGCCTATGATTTCACTAAGGATTTAGAGAAGAAGAAAAAAAATACAGATGCACTGTGTAATGAAGTCTCATTTTAAATTAATTTCCAAAGTCAATTAATGCCATGGCCAAAGGGCTTTACGACTACAAGTAAAACCTCCTTTTGTTAAGCATGAGGTCAAACTTATGTTCAAACATGTGCTAAATTTTAATGCTTTATTTAGGAATAATTTTCCTCATAAAAGGTTCAATTCCTTTAAATAGAATCTATCAGAATAGAAATTAACACTGGTCTAAGTTAAAAGAAAAGAAAAAGAGGTCACCCTAAGAATTAGTCTTCTTTGTAGCTTATGGGTAAAATTGTCGAGAGCAAGGAAGACTCAAGCGGGCACTCACTCAGTGCAGGCACCGCTGAGCTCATTTCTAAAGGAGAAACTGCGGAGGGGTGGGGACAACACTGAAGACGACGCGCCCCATCCTGGAGCTTCCTGTGAGTGTGCATCCCAAGGAGGTGGCAGGTGATGGCTCCAGGATCTGGGTCCCTGCCACCGATGCGGGAGACCCAGACTGAGCTCCTGGCTCCTGCCCTAGGCTGTTACAGCTATTTGGGGAATTAGCCAGCACACGGAAGCTTGCTCGCTCGTTTGCTCTCTTGCTCCCTCTCCCAGTCCTCTTGCCTCTCAAACACATTAAATAAGTTTTTTAAGAGAAAACTAACAAAATAAACTATCACAGACCCTAACTTCATTTCTCCAAGCACCCTAAAAATACTCATGAAGCTAGACTACTCTGGCTAAATCCTGCAGCCCAAAGCAGGAGAAAGAACTGTAGTATTTTTGATCCTTTTATGTTTTTGCTCTGTGTCCTGGACTCTGACTCTCTTCTATCACCATACCTTGGCAAGTACCTCAAATACATTAATTGAAGAAACTGAGTAAAGCAACAGAAAGATGGCAGTTCAGGCCACAGGTGAACCGTAAGCCGACCGTAACTTTTATACAAGCCTAGCCTTCTACAGTCACTGCACACTAGCAATTAAATGCGCCCGCAATCACATCTGCCTCCTCTCTAATGCAGTGGCACAACCTTTCCACCTTGCCAGGAGCCTTCTACTGAGACCACCCCTGCTATTTAAACACAGGCAACTCTCTCCCCACGGAAAGCAAAACAAACTGCTCTGGACCCCCACACTTTCTTCTGGTTCTCTCCTCAAACCCATTCACAGAAAACCTCCTATTCTGCACTTCTTCACCTCCTCCTCACTCCTTAATTCATGCATATAAGATGCAAGCAGTAAATTACTGAGACATAAAACTAAAGATGAAAATAATTTATGTATAAAATTATTAGTCAATTAAATACTTTAAAATGCACAAACTGAGAAGTTTATCTGATTCTCTTTCCACTCAGTGCCTTCTCCTACCTCCCCCAGCCCTAATTTTATATCCAGCCCACCTCTCACTTCACTTTTTGCTGTGGCAAGATCAGTCTTCAACCAACTCCAAAACATCTGAAAACAAGCCAGGCACTTGAGCCTAAGTCTTTGCTGGTTTTGTTGTATATAGTAAGAATGCTTTCCCAACCTTTTGATGATTTTTTTTTAAGATTTTATTTATTTGAGAGGCAGAGTTACAGAGAAAGGAAGAGACAGACAGATCTTCCATCCACTGGTTCACTCCAAATGCCCACAACAGATAGCTGAGCCCATCGGATACCAGGAGCCAGGAGCTTCTTCTAGGTGTCCCATGTGGGTGTGGAGGCCCAAGTATGTGGGCCACCTCTTACTGCTTTCCCAGGCCATAGCAGAGAGCTGGATTGAAAGTGGAGCAGACAGGACTCGAACCAGTGCCCATGTGGGATGCCAGTGTCACAGGCCGAGGGCCCCCTTGTGTTGATTTAACTTTTTCTCAGTCATAAAGAACAAATTCAAGTAACATCCCCTCTCTGTAGCTTTTTCTATACTCGCACCCAAAGTAAAACTGCTGCCTTAACTTTGCACAGAGCTTCCTAACAGGAGGCAACAGGCAGGGCTCCACTTCCTCACTGCCTGTCTCCTCAACTGAGCTCAACGACTGGAAGGAAAGTAATCTCTTAGCTGAAGCCCTAGGAACTTCAAAGAGCTGGAAAACTCCTAAAATCATACAGGAACTCTGTGTATCCTAATGTCTTTGGAGAAAAACTCTATAGCAATTCCCAAAAGGGAGGGTGATTCCAAAGAAGTTAAAAAGTACTGCCCCCCAGGGGCCAGCACTGTGGCACAGTGGGTAAAGCCACCACCTTCAGTGCCAGTGTCCCATATGGGCATTGTTCGAGTCCTGGCTGCTCCACTTCTGATCCAGCTCCTTGTTAAATTTAATGCTAATGTGCCTGAGATGGCAGCAACATATGGCCCCAAGTACTTGGACCCCCTGCTACCCCTGTAGGAGATCCGGATGCAGTTCCTGGCTTCTGGCTTTCAGCCTGGCCTAGTCCTGACCATTGCAGCCATTTGGGGAGTGAAGTAGCAGATGGAAGATCGATCTCCATCTCCCTTTCTCTCTTCTCTCTCTCTTCCTCCTCCCTCTCCCTCTGTAGCTCTTCCTAACAAATAAATAAATCTTTAAAAAAAAAAAAAAAACTGTCATCAACATTCTACAAAGTACACAGTGATAAGTAAAAACATCTATTTGGAGGCAAGAAAAAACATGAGTCTTATTCACAGGAGAACCCTAAATAACTTGAACTTCCCACTCCAGGAGGTGGCGTTCCATCACCAGATCACACCTACGCACGGCTCTGGAGGGGGACTGGACTGAGGGGCTTGCTTCCAAAAAGGAGAGTGGAGAAAGGGGAAAAGAGTACCTTGGACTGGCCAAG
This sequence comes from Oryctolagus cuniculus, assembly GCF_964237555.1. Taxonomy (NCBI): domain Eukaryota; kingdom Metazoa; phylum Chordata; class Mammalia; order Lagomorpha; family Leporidae; genus Oryctolagus; species Oryctolagus cuniculus. The sequence continues at coordinate 43,373,854 of NC_091433.1, read as the reverse complement.
CTCACCTTAACCAAGTGATGGAGATTAACCTCACCCACACGTCATGTAACGATCACACATCCCTTAATACAACGTGACGCAAAGGGCACTTTACGGCTGGGCTATTTTCCCAAACATCCATAACCATAACTGCAGTCTAATCATGAGGTGAATGACAGGGAGATCCAAATTGGGGGACGTTCGACAAACCACCCGACCAGTCTTTCCCAAAACTAGTAGGTTACGAACCACAAGGACAGACTGAGAAACTGTCACAGTCCAGGGGAGACTACATGACAGTAAGATGCGTGGTGAACTGCACGCTGGGGACCGAGAGAAGACATGAATAGGAAAACGGATGAGGTCCAGCAAAGTCAAGTCAAGCAGTAATGTTTTTATTTTTTTAATATTTATTTATTTACTTGAAAGTCACTACAAAGAGGCAGAGGCAGAGAAAGAGAAAGAGAGAGAGAGAGAGTCTTTCATCTGCTGGTTCACTCCCCAAATGGCTGCAACAGCTGGAGCTGGGCTAAAGCCAGGGGCTTCTTCCAGGTCTCCCACGTGGGTGCAGGGGCCCAAGGACCTGCTGCTTTCCCACGTGCGTTAGCAGGGAGCTGGATTCGAAGTGAAGCAGCCGGGACTCAAACCAGCGCCCATACAGGAAACTGGCACTGCAGGCCAGAGCTTTAAACTGCTGCACCACAGAGCAGACCCTAGCAATGTTAGTTTCTAAGTTTAGACAAATGCCCCAGGGTAACAGAAGACGCTGACCATGGGGAAAACTGGTCAAGGAGTATATGGAAAGTTTCTGTCAACCTAAAATTACTCAAAAGCAAGTTTGATTTTTTTAAGAGTCTTTTTCTCTAGTTACAACCTCTCAGATCACTACTATCCAAACTTGAAAGAATTTAGCAAAGAGACCAACTGCTCGATCTTAAGTTACATTAGACATATTATAAAGGGTGTTAATTCAAACAAAAGCATAAATCTGCTAAGCTCATTATAATTACAAAAATTACACATTACAACTTAGAAGTCAGTGACTGGCATCTATTTCTTGATAATGAAGCTCCCAAAGCACAATCAATGACTTTCCAAATGTGAATCACCCAACTCACTACCACATGGAGCAAGGTAATAGGGCACAGTGAGGAGTAGGGAAAGGCAACCTACTAAGCACTAACTAACAATCAGGTACCAGGACAGGGGGAATGCGGGGACAATGGAAGCAGGCAGCAGAGATATCTATATATCTCTGCAAGATTACAGCAGGAAAGCAGGAAAGTTTTTAACATAAAATTTAGAATGAGGCCAGAGGGATAAACATGAGCCAAGGAGAGAGGAGGAATGAGAGTACAGGCAAATGAGGAACTCCCACAAAGCCTCAAGCAAGAGAACCAGGCAAGTGTCTCAGGACGGCCAGGCGGAAAGGACTAAGCAACGTGCAGCAAGAAGCGAGGCGGCCCAGCTCTCCTGTCTGTGTGTGGGGGCTTGGCCTCAAGGACTCTTAGTTCTCCCCACAATTCTGGAGCAACTAAAAACCTGTGTACTGAAGTCATCACTTGCCATGGAGACGGTGACCAACATAATCCCTCTCCCAAAGCAAATTTACCTCCACACCCTAACATTCGACAACAGCAGGTCTCTACTCCCTCCTCTCTATAAAATGCATAGATACCGAAACCTCACACAGTCACCGTAATGCTTTAAGTTTCACACTTACATTCAAAGGAATCAATGGCACAAATATATGTAGAAGTGAATCACAGTGGGAGGGAGGAATTACAAGAACACTAATCCCTCTCTTCTGCACACAAGCTGAAAACACAGAATGAACCTCTCAGCCTCACCTTTCTTACAGAAGCCTGATGGCATACAGTGGAACGGATGGTTAAAAGCACAAGCTACGGGGCCAGCGTTGTGGCGCAGCATGTTAAACCACCGCCTACAGTGCTGGCATCCTATATGGGTGCCGGTTCCAGTCCCCACCGCTCCACAAGTCCCCAGCCCCAGCCACTGCAGTCATCTAGGGAGTGAACCAGCAGATGGAAGAGTGTCTCTGTGTGTGTAATTCTCACTTTAAAATAAATAAATACATCTTTAAAAAAGAAAACAAACAAAAAAGTATGGGCTGTGAGGCCACTGCATATTCTGAAACCCAGCTCTACCACTAAGCAATGGTACGACACTGGGCAAATTACTGGGGCCTCAGTTTCTCGTTTAGGAAAGTGGACATAACAGCAGCTCCTGCAGGGATTTAGTCTGACATTCAGGTTAGGTGCTATACATCAGCTATCTTCAATGTGCACTGCATGCACGTGTTACCACAGGTGTGCCCAATTCTCTGTCATCATTGACTAGGGACCCTCCCTCTGCCCCACCAGAAAGCACATCGGAGGAACAAATCTCATCTTCAGTCTACCTGATCAACTGTATATGATATAAGTATCATTCTCAAAATTTAGCATACTGCTAATAAGACATTCTGGACAACCCGCCGGTAACAACTACATTTCAGTGTGTTACAACACCTGAGAAGAACATGGATTTAGAGCTCACTTCTTGCTAACAAATGCAGCCATGGCTTTGACTGGTTACCAAGTGGCCTTGTGCTGTCAGAGACACTGGACCCATCTCATTTCCTGGCCCAGCAGAATCAGTATCAACCAGGGGCTTGTGCGAAATGCAAATCCTCAGGCCTCACCCCCAGCCCACTAATCAAACGGTCTTCACAATCCCCTCCACACACACACACACACACACACACACACACACACGGTGATGCTGGTGCACACAAATTGTGAACCACTGACAGAGAACCAATAAGTCAACAATGGTAACACCTGTTTCTTCCCCTTGACTGTCTTAGAAATGGCTGTGTGACAAGCTTAACCAAGGAGGGGCAGCATCTGGAAATTCTGTTTACTCTTAAAAAAGACATAAAGGAGGAATCTTATCTCTCCTGGCCTTCAGATGCTGTGGACTGCTGATCTGATGCTTAGAACCGTTGTAGCTGACTCACAACCCGGGGAGGACAAGCCAAACGCACATCGGCCACACTGGGTCCTCACTGTGACCGTGGCCATGGAATAACGAGAGCCCTGGCCATCTGAGATAACAGCATGTTTCAGCAATGGAAAGACACATCATTACTTTATGAATCATCAAGAGAAAAGGCTGCTGACCTAACTGACATGCCTTTTACTTAAATGTACCACACACCTCAATTTCAGTAATGTTCAAATACGAAAAGGTTTATCTCAGAATTGAAAAAAGTAAATTCTCATTTTTTAAGCCAGATGAAAAGGAGCTTTCTGTTTTTGCTGCTACAAACATCATAATTGATTTTTCAAAAGGGTATTATGTTCAATTCTGGTTATTCAGTAAGATAGGCAATACAAAAAGATGGACAAAAATAATGGTGGGGAATCTTGAAATACAAAGAGAAAGCAAAATATTTAGATGGAGAAAATAAAATTTAGAAGGAGACACCATAACTGTCTTCAAATATCCAAAAAAAATCTAGAAAATGGAAAAAGACTGTAGAGCTCTGGATAAAGCTAAGAAAGGCAGGTTTTATCACAAGAATGAAATCTAATGTAAAGTGTTCCATTTAAAAATGGTTTACAGCAACAGAACAATCATTACAAAAACTAAGGTGTGCTTCCTGCACTGGGTAGGAGGGCGGATCAGATTAACCCCAAGGACCCTTCCAATTTCATATTCTAAAATGTTATGCCGAGATTAGAAAACAGCAAAGGGAAGGAGACTCATTAAAACCTTCAATCCGGGGCTGGCGCTGTGGTGCAACGGGTTAACGCCCTGACCTGAAGCACCGGCATCCCATACGGGCGCTGGTGCTAGTCCCGCCTGTTCCTCTTCCAATCCAGCTCTCTGCTGTGGCCTGGGAAAGCAGTGGAAGATGGTCCAAGTCCTTGGGCCCCAGCAGCCACACGGGAGACCCGGAAGAAGCTCCTGGCTCCTGGCTTTGGATGGGCACAGCTCCGGCAGTTGCGGCCAACTGGGGAGTGAACCATCAGATGGAAGCCCTTTCTCTCTCTTTGCCTCTCCTCTCTGAAACTATGACTTTCAAATAAATAATAAATAAATAAATAAATAAATATTAAAAAAAAAAACCTTCAATCAGGGGCCAGCATTGTGGCAGAGCGGGTTAAGCCACTGCCTGTGCCGTTGGCATCTCATACAAGAGTCCCGGCTGCTCCACTTCCCATCCAGCTCCCTACTATAGGCCTGGGAAAGCAATGGAGCAATGGAAGATGGCCCAAGTCCTTGGGTCCCTGCACCTATGTGGAAGACCAGGATTGAGTTCCTGGATCTTGGCTTCAGCCTGACCAGCCCAGGTTGCCACAGTCATTTGGGGAGAGAACCACTGGATGGAAGATCTCTCTCTGTCTCTCCCTCGAACTCTGCCTTTCAAATAAAATTAAAAAAAAAAAATCAATCCGATCAAAACTGCAAATAGGACCCCATCCAGTCAAAGTACCTAAGGGAAATTCAATTCAAGAAATCAAGGATATGAAACGGAATTCAAGAAAAAGCTATTGTTATGAACAGATACTCCCCTTGCCTCCAATCTAAATGCCTCTGGCTGGAGTTTAAAGTTATCTTCCCACACCACTTACACTGGCAAATTTCCCAATCCTTAAAGAGGGTACTTGGTGTCCAAATCACAGAGCCACCCATATCCTCCCTTCACTCTCTCCCCTCCCCACCCCCATCAGCCTAGTTTACCACCCAGTGCCTTTGCTCATAGCAATTCTACAAATCTAGACTGTCATCAACCCTTTTCACTAACCTGGGCATTATGGTAGTTGTCGGCAAACAGGAGGACAAGCAAGCATTTTGGTTGTACTCTGTGGCAGAACTGCACTTACAGCACAAGACACAGCACCTGGTCATTCTTTCATTTCAGAAGTCTTTATCTTTCCAGTTATGTTGCGAAAACTCTAAGTGGTCCTATAGCTCTTTACAAAGCTGGCAGCATTTTAAACCCCTCATAAACCTTACTGATTAGCAAGTCCCTTTAGAAGTGATGAGAGGATCTTTCTTATCATTGCTCATACTTTAATATTTAATATATGCATATAATTGTACATACTAAACTATATCAAAGTGACTGCAACTCAAAATTCTGATTGGCTTCACTAACAAAGAAGGAAGCTAAAGAGTAAGAGGTTAGCCTGCCTCGGAAAAGAGGCACTGCGCTTAGTGACCCGCGTCAGAGCAAACACACAGCACCATGCAACATTACAAAGAAAAAGAAAACAAGAAAAGGCCTACCAAAGGGTCAATCTCATCCTACTTCCAGAAATTCACATCTGGAAAGTAATCTGACTCCATCATATATCATATGTGCAAACAGTGGCAACAGAAACCAAGTGATTGGCCCAAGATAATCAGATTATTTTTATTTGCTGAGGCAGAAACACACTTAATTGTAAAAAGAAGTCAAAAAAGAGAAAGCCTCCACAATGTCTTAGGAGAGCGAGCAGAGAAACCGGCATCCAAGAGTTAAGGATATAGACAACTGGGGCGGGGCAGGGGGGAGGATATATTGCATGTGGGGACGCTACTGAATTAGAGAGCCGATTCACCTCCACAGAGTACACCCAGGAGAAGCCTCTCCTCCTCCTCCAGCCCAGAAGAACTACAGTCCAGCTCTCTGCTGTGGCCCGGGAGGGCAGTGGAGGATGGCCCAAGTGCTTGGGCCCTGCACCCGCATGGGAGACCGGGAGGAAGCACCTGGCTCCTGGCTTCAGATGGGCGCAGTGCGCCGGCCGTAGCAACCACTTGGGGGGTGAACCAACGGAAAAAGGAAGACCTTTGTCTCTGTGTCTCTCTCTCTCACTGTCTAACTCTGCCTGTCAAAAAAAATTTTTTTTTAAGAATCTATTAAAAAAAATGCTGCTTGGGACAGCCACGTCCTACACCAGAGTAGCTGGTTTGTCCAGATCCTCTCCTTCCAACCCAGCTCCCTGCTAATGCATCCCATGGGAAGCAGCAGGTGACAGCCGAAGTACTTAAGGGTCCCTGTCACACCAGGTGAGAGACCCAGACTGAGCTCTGGGCTCCTGACTTCAGGCTGGCCCCACCCTGGCTGTTGCAGGCATTTGGGGAGTGAACCAGCAGTGAAAGTAAATCGAATATTTTTTAAAAAAAGAAAATTCCAATAATTTGGCAGTGAAAAATCACAGAACATACTTTCTTCTCCATGAATTATGAAGCACTTTTCTGTTGTGTGTGTGTCACTTACATAAAAGAATCTACCTTCTGATCACCTTAAAAATTTTAAACATTACTACAAAATATCTAGAGGTTAACCCAGTAAAGCAATGAGCTCTTAAGTTCTAAGATGGTCTGAGTGACACTTGGGAGCCAGAACAAGAACTCTAATGAGTTACAACAGTTTTAGCTACTCGCTAAACCACTACCAGTGACTTCGCAGCCAATGGCCATTCCCAGCAGAACCACACAGAACAGATGCATCGTGACATCAAAGACGTGTCTACTTGATACTCATCTCTCACCTCTTCCTCAGTCCAGCCACTCCTTCTGGACCCAGGCGTCCAGTTAGATCACAAAAGGAAAAAGAAAACAGTTCTTTTTCAAAAAGAAATAAGTTACTTTATGCAATCCGTTCCCCCTGCACATGAAACCAGGGCAACTAGAACCCTTTACATAAACTCATGTAATACCACACCAAAAGCAAGTGATAAAACCAAAATTATTTTCTAATAAAATCAGAGCCACTTACAATGACATAAATCAATAAATGTAACAACAAAAGTTATTATAAAATATAAAACCATACTCTGTGAGGGTCAACCCCAACTACCATTCTTTCAAATATGAGAGGGTCTTAAAAATAGCTTTGTGTAAATAGTAAGTACTGCAAGGCTTGTTTTCCCCAGGATAATGGATTAACAAATACATTTCCAAATGTGTCTAATTCTAATAAATAATTTTAGCTGCAAGGATAATGCGATGGACAGACTGTCTTTTGTCATCATTGTCATTTCTCAGGCTTGACCTGTTACTAAGTTTCACAAAATCCACCCAAGTCTGCATATATCATGCCTTTCTTTGATCATATATTTAACTATCTCCCTATATCTCCTAGAGAGAGTTATCCATGACAAAATCTAGTCTCATAATAAAATCTAAGGGCAAAAAGTGGAATCCATTATTTAGATGGAATAAAATATATAATTTTGTTCTTTGCATAGTCCATTGCTCATTTTTTAAGTTTCCAGCAACATTTATACAGCACTTTGTGTTAAGCACTATCTATGAATATAAACTAATGTGTTTTACCTATGAGGTGGATGTAGTATTGTTATCTCATTTACCAGTTGAGGAAGAGGGCTAGAGAGAATTCAGTAGCTTGTTCAAGACCACAGAGCTAAAGAAAAGGTTTAAATTTCACTTTGTCCTAAATCTCTGTGCTCCCTGCCCAAGCTCTCATTGAAAAGCGCACGCAGGAAAAAAGTATAAAGAGACATCAGAAAGACAAGCATCCCTCAGCCCCACTGCCTTGGTGAGTTCCAGAGGTGCGCTTCTGAGCGGGAACGTGAAAGTGAGTTGGGAGAGTCGCTCGGTGCTGGCTTCCCGCATACAACTGTTCTGTCTACAATGGGCAGAAGAGGCCATGACCAGGCCCGCGCTGCTTCCTACCTGCTTCCCTACTGGGCCTGCCTATTCACGGTCAAAAAGCCAATCATCCCACAGACTTCGGCTTCGATTCAGATACAGCAGTGAGGTTGGAAAAGTGCCTCAAGCAGAGCCCACAGTCCTCTGATCCTTTACAAATCTAACTCTGCAACTGTGTGTCATAGCAGTCATGCTATGAATGAGGTCAATTACTCTAGGTACTGTAGCCTTTTTCCTTTTCTCTAGCCCTGGGGTTCAAGCTCTTTCCCAGCACTAGCTCAGAGCTCTCATTAGCCCTTTGCCCTCAGTTTTACTGCCCCTACATTTATGTTTTTCTAACTCTTCTTCCCTGGGAGTCCTGTGGGGAAAATGAAAGTTCAGAAAGGGGAAAAAAAGTGGGGGAGGGGTTTGAAGTGAAAATTCAAGAGGTTCTTATTAAGTTAATGTTTTAAAAGCTTTGCTACTTCCAGAAGAACCAGGAGTTAGAATATAAGGTGTATGGGGGCTGGCGCTGTGGCACAGCAGGTAAAGCCACCACCTGCATTGCCAAAATCCCATGTGGATGCCGGTTCGAGACCCGGTTGCTCCACTTCCAATCCAGCGCTCTGCTATGGCCTGGGAAAGCAGCAGAAGATGGCCCAAGTCCTTGGGGCCCCTGCACCCACATGGGAAGTCCAGAGGAAGCTCCTGGCTCCTGGCTTCGGATCGGCACAGCTCTGGCTGTTGCAGCCAATTGGGGAGTGAACCAGTGGATGCAGGACCCCTCTCCCTCCCTCCCTCCCTCCCTCCCTCTCTCTCTCTCTCTCTCTCTCTCTCTCTCTGCCTCTCCTTCTCTCTGTGTAACTCTTTCAAATAAATAAATTAATTTAAAAAAGAATATAAGGTATATGGCCAAAATATAATAGCCATACAGACATATGCAGACACAGTAATACGTATGTGCACACACACACACATGCACATGCACAGTGAGGGGTTCTGATTCTGACAATCCCCTTTCCTTTCTCCTCTGTTACCTTTTAACCACAGTGCTCCTCTCTAAGCACTATTTCTTAATATCCACTTGTCAGATGTAACATAGAAGATCAGCCTTGGACACCTGGAGAGCTGTTTCCTGGACCAACACTTAGTGCAGAAAGCATGGCACCGAAGCGTTCTTTATCATCTGTAAACTGAGGGAGCCTTCCCTGCCACCTTCCCATTTCACCTCACTAATGTGAGGTCAGGGTTAAGCTATGCCTTGAATACAAGAAAACCTCTAAAAGCAACATGTCAATAGTAAGTAATCCAACAAGCCGCTTGGCTATACCCATCTGAAGCAGTGAAGTGCAGGACCACCAACTTCTATGGTTTCAGGGGACTTTTAACCAAGTTGTTTCTGGTTTACACCGAACAAACAAGGTAGAAGCAAGGTGGGTCGCTGGGGAAATGGCAGGGGCTCCTGGGCAACCCATCCTTGGAGTCTATCAACAGAAATTAAAGTTTACTAGTAACTGTTTCCTGGGGTTTTTCCCCAGGTCAGTCTCCAGAATAAATGCAACAGGTTTAACTCTTAGATTATTCTCCTAAAAATTCAGTCAGTCCCAATCCAGTACCAAAATGGTTCATCTAGGACAAAAGCAGCTAAGGAATACCCAAAATACTCTCTGCATTCTTGCATCCCAGGGTCTCCAGCTCATTGAAATGGTCATTTCTAGCTCATGTATAATGAGAATGTCTCCTCAATAAACTGTCACACACCATCTCATGTTACAGGAAGGGGCAATAAATTCCTAAAAAGCCATGTACAGTGATCACTGTTTAATGTTCTTTCAAATGAATAACTTTTCATATTTGCAAACTGACTAGAAATGCATAATATCAAATAAGACTATTTAAGCTGTACTTCAGTTTTGTCAGTAAATGAACAACTATAACACCATATTTCCATTGCCTTGGATCGTTTCAGAAGTGCATGGGGAAGATCGGCACTGTGGCGCAGCGGGTAAAGCCACCACCTGCAGTGCTGGCATCCCATATACCACCAGTTCGTGTCCTGGCTGCTCCACTTCCTATCCAGCTCTCTGCTATGGCCTGGGAAAATCCAGCAGAAGATGGCCCAAGTCCTTGGGCCCCTGCAACCACATGGGAGACCTGGAAGAAGCTCCTGGCTCCTGGCTTTGGATCGGCACAGCTCCAACCGTTGCGGCCAACTGGGGAGTGAACCATCAGATGGAAGACCTCTCTCTGCCTCTCCTCTCTGTGTAACTCTGCCTTTCAAATAAATAAATAAATAAATCTTAAAAAGAGAGAGAGAGAGAGAGAGAGAAAGCTATTAACAGCATTTCATTAAAAAAAAAGTGCATGGGGAAAAAACATGGCCTAGAGATGTCATAGAGATAACAAGGCACCTGCTATGGTATGAATGTCTGTGTCCACACATGCCCTAATACCCAGGTTAGAACCTAACCCTCAAGATGACAGTATTAGGAGGTAGAGCCTAAGGAAGTGATTTAGATCATGGAAATGGGCACCTCATGAATGGGATCAATGCTCTCAGCTACTTTTATAAAAAAGACCCAACATAGGAAAAAAGGTACTCATCCACACGAGGGAAAGCAAACCCTTCCCAATTCTGCAAACCCTTGACCTTGTACTTCCCAGCCTCCACAGCCACAAAAAGTAAATCTGTGGTTTACAAGCACCCCAAACTGTGGTAGTATTTCATTACAGAACCCCAAATGGACTAAGTCAGCACCAAAGCTCTTTAAATAAAAAAAAAAAAAAATATTTATTTAGTACAGATGGTTGCTGACTTACAATGGTTCAACTTATAGTTTCTTAACTTTTCATTGGTACAAAAGCAGCACACAGCCAATAAAGAAAACACACTTCACATTCTGCATGCTGACCTTTTTCCAGGTTAGCGATAGGCAGTTCTGCAGTGTCTCCTGATGCTGAGTAGCAACAGGGAGTCCCAGGGCCCAGCAAGGCCAGCAAAGGAAGCAACCGGCACTCTGCAGTCTGCTGTTGCTAAGAGATGGTGCTCAGCAGGTGAGGCGGACGAAATACATTTCCAATTAACAATCTGCTCAGCTTACAATAGGCGTATTGGGACAGAAGCCTACCCTAAATCCAGGAACATGATATTTAACCTAGCATTTAATCTAATATTTAATAGAGAAAATATTAACACTAATACTTAAGTAACAAGTGTACTGACAGCAGAACAACAAAAACTGAGGTGACTGCTAGGGAGATGAGAAAAACAGATTGACAAGCAACAGGGCATCTCTTATCTTCACAATGTGCAGAGGTGGAAGAAGGAAATGTTTTCTGCAAGTTTTGAAATGGACGACAACAAGAGAATAAAGTCTGACAGGCTGACTCAGAAAAATGTCAAGGTAGGCAGTTCCAAGTGCCCATCCACACCCCTGCACCTGAAACATCAAAAAACAAAACAAAACAAACACTAACTGCCCGAATCGTATGGACTTTATCAGAACTCTGGGAAGCAGTCAAAGGTTTACAGCAACCAAGTCAACAGTGACTCAAGAGTCAACTTCGAATGGGAAGAAGGCCTTGCAGCATTATTTATCTTTGCCCTACCTACTCCCCATGCAGCAGCAACCCGCAGTCCCTGAAACAAACCCTGCTCTCTGGTTCCAAAAGGAGCACAGCAAACCCATATGCACAAATTACTGGGCAACCCTATTTTAACCAGGAAGGGGTACCTGAAGAATTGATGCAAAGTACAAACTTGAAATTCATCCAGACTGAAAAAGTAGACAGGACTGCCCAAGAAAACTGTAAGGTAGATGAAAAATTCTCAGACAGCAGAAGTAAAAAACTGCAATTGAGACACACAACAGACCACCTGAGGCCTAAGAGGAAAGGCCAAGGAGCGTTTCCCTGGGAAATCAGGAGAACCAAAAGCGTCCATATCTGTGGGGAATTCAGATAGCCACATGCATGCCCAGGGAGGGATACGTGCTCAGAAAACACCTAAGACCTTGTGCCTGAATGCTGGCCAGCTCAAGTGTGGTAACTGCTAAAGGACCCAGCAAAGGCCAATCTGCAAGACTGGCAGAGATACTGTTTATTTCTTTAGCTCCTACAATTCAAAGCAATCTGCCCAGGCCGGCGCCGCGGCTCACTTGGCTAATCCTCCGCCTGCAGCGCCGGTACTCCAGGTTCTAGTCCTGGTTGGGGCGCCAGATTCTGTCCCGGCTGCTCCTCTTCCAGGCCAGCTCTCTGCTGTGGCCCGGGAGAGCAGTGGAGGATGGCCCAAGTGCTTGGGCCCTGCACCCGCATGGGAGACCAGGAGGAAGCAACAGGCTCCTGGCTTTGGATCGGCGCAGGGCGCCGGCCATAGCGGCCATTTGGGGGGTGAACCAACAGTAAAGGAAGACCTTTCTCTCTCTCTCTCTCTCTCTCTCACTGTCTAACTCTGCCTGGAAAAAAAAAAGTAGTTGGGAAAACTTACTTGATAAAAAATGGATATCACAGCCTTTAAAAGGGAGGGATGGGAATAATCCTTGTGGAAGAAATGGGAGTCTGATCTCAAGAAACCTAACACTAGGGCCGGTGCAGTGGAGCAGTAGGCTAAGCCTCCCCTGTGGCGCCAGCATCCCATGTGAGTGCATGCTCATGTGCTGGTTGCTCCTCTTCTGATCCAGCTCTCTGCTATGGCCTGAGAAAGCGGTGGAAGATGGAAGTGCTTGGTCCCCTGCACCCATGTGGGAGACCCAGAAGCTCCTGGCTCCTTCAGACTGGCCCAGCTTCAGCCACTGCAGCCATTTGGGGAGTGAACCAGTGGATGGAAGACCTTTCCCTCTGTCTCTGCCTCTGTAACTCTACCTCTCAAATAAATAAATAAAATCGTAAAAAAAAAAGAAAAGTAACATTACAGTTTTCACACATCTGGTGTTCAGCAGCAGCAACAAATCACAAGGCAGAGTTCACTGAAGAACACAAAATGGGCAGATAATGTCTCTGAAAAGGCCAACAAGTAATTACTGTACAAAGACTTTAAAGCAACTTTCTTAAATGCTGTTGACACTTAGACAAAGGATAGTATGTATTAATAAAAGCATCAATGATTAAAAATAATTATTAGAAATATAAATGTACCAAATACAGAACCCCAAAATTTAGGAGGCAAGCAGAAGTAAAAGGAGAAAAATGAAGTTCTATAATAACATATTCAACACATCTCATTCAATAATATATAGAACTTAAGAGAAGATAAATCAGGAAACAGTATTTGTACAACACATGTGCCAACTAGCCCTAACAGACCCACAGAACATCCTACAAACAACAGAATATACATCTAAAGTTTATCTACAATAACCTCCCAAGGAGACCCTGTTAAGACCACACAATAAGTCTCAATAAATTTTAAAATCACATAACATATACTTTGCAACCACAATGAAATACATCTAGAAATAAAGAATAGAAGAAACTCTGGAAAATCCACAAATGTATGGAATTAAACACTCCTTTAAAAACCCATGGGGTGGGTTTGGCCTACCTATTAAGACTCCTGTGTCCCACATCAGAGCGTCTGGTTCAATTCCCAGGTCCCAATTCCAGCTTTCCTGCCAATGCAGACACTGGAAAGCAGTGGTGACAGCTCAATTGGACACTTGCCACCAAAATGGGAGACTTGGATTGAGTTCCTGGCTCATAGCAGTCCTAGCTATTGTGGGCATTTGTGGAAGAAACCAGCACATGGGAGTTCTGCCCGTCTTTTCTCTTTTTCTCTCCCACTCCTGTCTCTCCCCCTCATCTCTCTTCCCCTCTCCATCTCACTCCCCTACTTCTGTTGCTCAGATAAAACCAATGAGACATAGAGGAAATCACAAGGAAAATGTAAAAATACCTTGAGAGGAATGAAAAGGAAAACAAAACATATTAAAACGTATGGGATGTAGCAAAAGTAGTATTTAGAGGGAAATTAATGACTATAAACACCTATATAACCTGAAAAACCATTAAAAACTAAACCTAAACCTAAATGTATCAGAAGGAAGGACATGGCTATTAGCAAGGAGTTCAAGGAAATAGACAATAGAAAAACTGTAGAGAAAAATCAACGAACCCAAAAGTAGCTTCTTTGAAAAAATCAACAAAACTGACAAACACATACATAAAGTAAGAACAAAGAGAGAAGAGGGGCCAGCACTGTGGTATAATGGGTTAAGCTGCTACCTGAGATGCCAGCAGCCCACATGGGTGCCAGTTTGAGTCCTGGCTCCTACACTTCCGATCCAGTTTCCTGCTGATGTGCCTGGGGAAGCAGCAGAAGATGGCCCAAGTGCTTGGGTCCCTGTACCCATGTAGGAGACCAAGATAAATGTCCTGGATCCTGCTCCTGGCTCCAGCTTGGCCCAGCCCTGGCCATTGTGACCATTTGGGGAGTGAGTCGGCAGATGGAAAATCTCTCTCTCTCTCTCTCTGTAATTCTTTCAAAAATAAACAAGTTAATATTTAAAAAAAAAAAAAAAAGAGGGGCGGGGCCGGTGTGGTGGCATAGCCAGTAAAGCTGTGCCTGCGATGTTCAAGACCCAGCTGCTCCACTTCCAATCCAGCTCTCTGCTAAAGCACTTGGGAAAGCAGTGGAGGATGGCCCAGGTGCTTGAGTCTATGCACCCAACTGGGAGGCCTGGAGAAGGCTCCGAGCTCCTGGCTCTGGTCTGGCACATTTGGGCAGTGAACCAGAGCTTGGAGAAGATCGCGTGCTCTCTCTCTCTCTCCATTTCTCCTCTCTCTATATCTCTGCCATTCAAGTAAATGAAAAATAAATCTTTAAAAAAAGAGAGAAGAGCAAGTAACTAAAATCAGAAATCAAAGTGGGAACATTACTATCAACCTTAAAGAAACAGATGATTATGAGAATACTATGAACAATTGTACATCAACAAATTACTTAAACCTATAAGAAATAGACAAAGTCCTACAGCCACATAAATTACAAAAAATTGACTCAAGAAGAAACAGAGGGGCCGGTGCTGTGGTGTAAGAGGTTAATCCTCCGCCTGTGGCGCTGGCATCCCATATCGGCCGGTTCATGTCCTGGCTACTCCATGTCCAGCTCTCTGCTATGGCCTGGGAAAGCAGTAGAAGGTGGCCCAAGTCCTTGGGCCCCTGCACCCACAGGGGAGACCAGGAAGAAGCACTTGGCTCCTGGCTTCCGATCAGTGCAGCTCCGACTGTTGCGGCCATTGGGGAGTGAACCAACAGACAGAAGACCTTTCTCTCTGTTTCTCCCTCTCACTGTCTGTAACTCTACCTCTCAAATAAATAAATAAAATCTATGTAAAAAAGGCGAAGAAGAAATAGAAAGAACCCAACACACCTATAAAGCCAGGAGCTTTCTCTGGGTCTCCTACGTGGGAGCAGGGCCCAAGCACTTGGGCCATCTTCTGCTGCTCTCTCAGGTGCATTAGCAGGGAGCTGGATAAGAAGTGGAGCGGCTGGGATTCAAATTGTTGCCCTTAAGGGATGCTGGCACCTCAGGCAGCCGCTTTACCCACTATGCCACAACACCAGTCCCTCAAACTCTTTCAAAGAAGAGAACACTTCTCAACTCATGGTATAAGACCAGCATTACCTTAATGCCAAACTGAAGATATCATAAGAAAATTATAAACCAATATCCTCTATGAAAATATATGCGGGGCCAGCGCCATGGAGCAGGTTAATCCTCCACCTGCGGCGCTGGCATCCCATATGGGTGCCAGTTAGAGTCCTGGCTGCTCCACTTCTGATCCAGCTCTCTGCTATGGCCTGGGAGGGCAGTGGAAGATGGCCCAAGTGCTTGGGCCCCTGCACCAATGTGGGAGACCCAGAAGAAGCTGGATTGGCGCAGTTCCAGCCGATGCAGCCATCTGGGGAGTGAACCAATGGATGGAAAACCTTTCTCTCTGTCTCTCCCTCTCACTGTCTGTAACTCTACCTCTCACATGAATAAATAACATCTTTAAAAAAAAAAGAAAATATATGCAAAACCCGGAACAAAATACGAGCAAACTAAATGCAGCAGTATATTAAAAGGATTATACATCATGATCAAAGTCAGATTTATTCCTAGAATTCAAGGATGGTCAACATATGAAAGTTAGTAAGAACAATATACCACACTTACATAATGAAAAAAATGTATCATCAACTCAATCGATACAAGGCATTTGATAAAATCTAACACTTTCATGATAAATGCAATAAGAAAATTAAGAATCAAAGGAAATTTCCTAACCATGATGAAGGATGTTTATGGAAAAAGCCACAGTAACATCCAACTCAATGATGACTGAAAGTTTCCTTCCCAAGATTACATGAAAGACAAGGATGTCTACCTTCACCATCGCTATTACCAACATGTTAAAAGTTCTGACTAGAGCAGTTAAACAGGAAAAGGAATAAAAGACATCCCAACTGAAAAGGAAGTAGTAAAAGTTTATTCACAAATGGCATGATCTGATACAGAGAAAGTTATCAAAGAATCCACCAAAACATCCTTTTAATCTAAAAGAATAAAATAGCAGAAATAAATTTAACTACGGAAGTAGAAGGCATGTACACTATAAAACATTAAAGAAATTTAAAGGGCCTAATTAAATAGACAGATGTCCTGTACTTATGGATTAGAAAACTTAATACTGTTACAATGGCAATACAACCCAAAGCAATCTATACACTGCAATCTCTAGCCAAACCCCAGAAGTCTTCCCTGTAGAAATGGAAAAGTCAATCCTCAAATTAATATGGAATTTCAAGAGGCCCTGAACAATAATAATCCTGAAAAAAATAGTAAGAAAATGAAGGGATATATATCTCAATTCCAAAATTTCCCACAAAGATATGGCAATCAAATGAGCATGGTGCTGACATAATGACAGACTAACAGACCAACAGAATACAATTAATAGTCCAGAAATAAATATCATATAACTACAGTCCACTGATTTCCAACAAGGAAGCTAGTACCTTTCTGTGGAGGAAAACAGTCTCTTCTTGGGGGCCAGCAGTGTGGCGTAGAAGGTTAAGCCTCTGTCTGCAGCCAGCATCCCATATGGGTACCGCCAATTCAAGTCCCAGTTGCTCCAGTTCTGATCTAGCTCCCTGTTAATGCACCTGAGAAAGCAGCAGAAGATAGCCCAAGTCCTTGAGTCCCTGCAACCATGGGGAAGATGTGGAAGAAGCTCCTGGCTCATGGCTTCAGCCTGGCCCAGCCCTGGCTGTTGCAGCCATTTGGGGAGTGAGCCAGCAGATAGAAGATCTGTCTCTCCTCTCTTTCTCTTTCCTTTTCTCTATCTCTGCCTTTCAAATAAATAAATAAATCTTTTAAAAAATAGTCTCTTCAACAGATGGTGACAGTACAACTGATTTTTTTTTTTAATTTGATAGGGAAAGCTACAGGCAGAAAGAGAGAAAGAAAGAGAAAGAAAGAGCAAGAGCAAGAGCAAGAGAGAGAAAGAGAGGATCTTCCATCTGCTAGTTTACTCCCCAAATAGCTCCAAGAGCTAGGGCTGGGCAAGGCTGAAGCCAGGAGCCTGGAACTCCACCCAGGTCTCCCACTTGGGTGCAGGGGCCCAAGCACTTAGGCCATCCTCCACTGTTTTCCCAAGCCACTATCAGGGAGCTGGATTAGACATGGAGCAGCCAGAACTTGAACTAGTGCTCTTGTGGGATACTGGCGTCACAGGCAGTGGCTTAATCCACTGTACCTCAACAGCAATCCCCTGGATTTCTACATGCAAATAAATGACTCTGCATTACACCTAACACCATATTCAAAAATTAACTCAAGATGGATCAATGATACAAGTATAAAAGCTAGAATCATCGGAAGAAAACAGTAAATCTTCACATCCATGGATTTGGCAATGGACTTTTAGATATGATACCAAAATCATGAATAACAAAAGCAAAATTAGATAAAATGAACTTGAAATTAAAAACTTCCATGCCAAAAGACATCATCAAGAAAATAAAAAGGCAATCTATAGAATGGAAAAAATATTTGCAAAGTATATATCAATAGAGGTTTATATATCTAAGAGGGCAGTGAGGAATATGTAAAGGGTACAGAGTTTTTATCTGAGATAACAACAAAGTTCTGAAAATGGGCAACAGTGACAGTTACACAGCACCATTGAAGTGCTTAATGTCAGAGAACTGTACATTTAAGAGTGGTTAGAATGATAACTTTTATATTAATCTATTTTATGTTAATCTTATTTAGATTATATTAATTATGTTATATGAATCTATTTTCGTTAATCTACCAATATTAATTATCTATTAATCTATTTTACAATAATGCTTTTAAGCAACAAAAAGGGAAAAGGGGGAAAACAAAGTCTTGTGAACGCAAAGATACCCATAGCTATAAAGATATTTTTTTAGATCGGCTAAAAAGGAAGTCTAAAATAACATCTATTCTTTGTCTACTAAGTCTTGGCAATGTTTGAGAATATTCTTAGGCTTGCATACTTTGCAAAGGAACATTATATGTTAACTGTCACTGATAAATCTGAGAATGATAATCTATCACCCTTCACGAAGACTCCAACATAAGGATTTAGATTAGCAATCTTGAATCCACATATGTTCAGGAAGTTCTAGTTTAGAAATTATGAAAAAGAACTGAGAAAATATTTTGTCATCTTTATAACATTATTCTTGAGTGTCTGAAGTTTACTTTTTTTTTTTTTTTTTTTGACAGGCAGAGTGGACAGTGAGAGAGAGAGAGACAGAGAGAAAGGTCTTCCTTTGCCGTTGGTTCACCCTCCAATGGCCGCAGCGGCCAGCGCGCTGCGGCCGGAGCACCACACTGATCCGATGGCAGGAGCCAGGTACTTATCCTGGTCTCCCATGGGGTGCAGGGCCCAAGGACTTGGGCCATCCTCCACTGCACTCCCTGGCCACAGCAGAGAGCTGGCCTAGAAGAGGGGCAACCGGGACAGAATCCGGTGCCCCGACCGGGACTAGAACCCGGTGTGCCGGCGCCGCTAAGTGGAGGATTAGCCTAGTGAGCCGCGGCGCCGGCCTGAAGTTTACATTTTAGTAAGTGTCACATACCTGGTCAAGTAGGAAGACAGAACAGCTAAGAAAGGACTTGCTGAAGTGCAGTCAGCCATACGGTCCAGCTGCTCATGAGATATTTTGAAACAAAAACTGCCATTAAGAATTTTGCTAGGGCCAGTGTTGTGGTACAGTGAGCTAAGGTGCTGCCTCCAATGCTGGCATCCCATATCGAAGAGCAAGTTCAAGTCTCCAGCCTGCTCCACTTCCTGCTAATGTGCCTGTTCTGGGGCTGCTCCCACCCATGTGGGAAATCTGGATGAAGTTCTTGGCTCCAGGCTTTCACCTGAACAGCTCCAGACGTTGCAGCCATTTGAAGAATGACCCAGCAGATGGAAGATCGAGATCTCCCCACCCTCCATCACTCTGCCTTTGAAATAAGTAAATAAATCTTTTAAAAGAAGAGAAGAATTTTGCTGGTGGAGCAGGCTTTTGGCTCAATGGTTAAGTGGCTGCTTGGAATAGGGAGTATAAGGAGTGCCTGAGTCCTGGCCACTGCACTTCCATCCAGCTTCCTGCAAGTGCACTCCAGGAGGCAGGAGACGAGGACTCAAGTAATCCGGTCCCTGCCACCCATTTGGGGGACCCAGACTGACTTCTAAGCTCCCAACTTTGGCCTGGCCCAGCCTTGGCCAGCATTTGGGGAATGAACCAGCAGATGGAAGATCAATCTCTCCATTTGTCTCTCTGCCTTTCAAAAACAAAAGTTAAATAATTTGCCTGGCTCCTGCCATCGGATCAGCACGGTGCGCCGGCCACAGAGCGCCGGCCGCGGCGGCCATTGGAGGGTGAACCAACGGCAAAGGAAGACCTTTCTCTCTGTCTCTCTCTCTCACTGTCCACTCTGCCTGTCAAAAAAAAAAAAAAAAAAAAATAGTCTTGGAGATAGGAGATATTGCCTCTTTTACTACTAATTATCACACATTAAGAGGTACAGCTCTCAAAATGCTGCTATTCCATCAAGGCACTCATTTTAGGTCAGTGTGTGAATTTTAGGTGTGTATATATATATATATATATATATATACAATATCCACAAGAAATGTCCTTTTCTCCACAATAGCTTCTCATGGAAGTCACTGGATTATCAAAGCAACATTCACCTCCCCTGTTCTCAGTGTTTTCCACATCCCCATGCCTATCCCCAAGTAAAACAGGCTGGGTTTAGGTGCCAGGAATGGAAATATAGACAGGAAGGTATTTTTTTCCTTTTTTGAATCACCAAAAAAGCTTCCACTTAAATCAACGTTGAATTGCACAGCTTATTCCATGGCGCTCTCCAGGTATGTTTGCCTACTCAGCAGCAGCAAAAGCCAGCAAGCAGGCAGGTCCCACAGAAAGATACAAGAACGCAACACTACAGAAGATGTCTGGGGAAAACATTTCCTTTACCCAAGCCAGCTCCTAAGAGGGACAGATTCCTGCAGGCAGTCTAGCAACACTGGCGCTTTGTCATGCTGTAAATATTTAACAATCCCATAAAATCTCTTACCTGCTACTTAAGTCATCAACATACTGATAATTTTCATTTACTTCATTTGCCTGATTTGGGGACCAAACGGTATAATTTTAAAAATACAATAGCTTCAGAGTCCAGAGCTGTGTTTCCAAGATGGCACAACACTGTAAGAACATGACTCTGGATCCAGACTGGCTAAATTGGAATCTCTTACTAAGCTGTATGACACTGGGCAAGTTGTTCATTTCTCTGCTTGTTTCCCCATCTGTAAAATGGGGCAGTAGTTCCCCCCAGGGTTGGTGTCAGGATTCAGTGAGATATACATACTATGCAGAGCAATTAATGCCCTGCACCTAGGAGACCCTCAAGCTAAGGTGGCTGCCATTCCGATTACAGCTGAGCCATCTCCTGGCCAGCTGTCTCATTTAAGGAGGATTTTCTTGTACTCCACCTACCTCCACCAGTCCCTTAATGCCACTGCTCTCTCCAACTATTGTGCACCTGCTATTACACACACATGGAGTATTTAATTATTGGCTGGGACCCAAACAAAATAAAGCACAAGCGACAAACCTGGCTGCTCCCTGACAACAGTGACCCTCACGTGCTTTAGGAAAAAGGGAGGACTTTCATATGTTATTTTACACATGGAAGCATTTTTGTCTCACTTGTTGATGACATCAAATCTTCTTTTGCTTAAAAATGCCGTTTCAGGACCCACCTCATGGCATATAGCGGATTGAGCTGCTGCCTATGACGTCGACAACCAGATGCAGGTTCCAGTCCTGGCCTCTCCACTTCCAATCCACCTCCCTCCCTGCTGTGAAAGCAGTGGAAGACAGCCCAAGTATTTGGGCCCCTGCACCCATGTGGGAGATCCGGATGAGGCTTCTGGTCCCTGACTTTGGCCTGGCCCACGCCCAGCTGTTACAGCCATCTGAGGAATAAACCAGGGGATGGAAGAGCTCTCGCTCTCCATCTCTCCTCTGTAATTCTGCCTGTCAAATAAATAAGTAAATCTTATCTTAAAAAAAAAGAGAGAAGTATTTGAAAAAAAATTTTAAACGAAAATGCTGTTTCAATAGACACTATGAAAAACACTGTTTTGAAAATTAGAAGCACTGAGCAGATCCAGTGGAAAGCACACATCTGCAAATGCTGTGTTCCATGTAGCTCACCGCTAAGGCTCTGACATGCCAAAATGACTGCAGCTGTCAGTTATCCTCTCAGGGAACGGGAAATGAAGGGAGGACCTCCACGTGCACTGGGAACACACATGGAGACGGCAAGTCCTTCCTTTCTGGGAATAAGTCACTCACTCTTCTCCCTTCCAGATGGCAGGCAACACTCCAGCAAAACCCACATCCTTGAAACAAGTGTGGAAATGCTTACTGTGTGTCCCCTTCCAAAACAGCTGCTCACAAGAATGCGTTGCAGCGGCAGTAAGGACATCAAAGTGTATGTCCAACTAATGGAATCTCTCACGAGCTCAGCACTACAGATTCCAACACTGGGAGCTGCCAGCTGCTGCCTAAATACTATTTTCCAACAGCTTCTGAAGGCTAGTAGTTACTCAAATAGATTTTTAAAAGAAAACGACTGCAAAATATTGTAATTAATAGAAGATTATTATAATTAGACATTCTGTTCTTTCCTTTGATGCAAGGAACAAAGTGGTGGTGACTGTTGCAAGGAACGCAAAGTGCCTTCTTTCAGTCGCTTACTCATCCGCTCAGAGGTGACACCGATTTATGGGGCACAGACCCTGCCTGTGGCATTCTCCCAGGCCCAGCTCTCACCTGAGGTCTCCCAAGCAAGGGCTACGGCTCTTCTCATGATCTCATACCACAATCTCCAGTGACACACAAGAAAATGGACAACCCAAGGGTATTTTCACAGCCTCAGCCTCCTATCATCCACCTCTGGACAGGAGAATATTCAACCAGAGCCTCAAAGTAAGAGTATTAGAGTCTCCTTTGCCTTAAGTCACATAAGTGAAATTTTACTTTAAAAAAAAAATTGGGGGAAGGGTTTAGACAAGAAAATTTGTTTCAAGATCTACTCTTCAGGTCCCTCTATTAAGTTCTCAAATTTCTAGTTACCTACTTGAAGATAATTATTTCTTTTAAAGCAATATACGCTTTTTAAAAATATTTATTTACTTATTTGAAAGGCAGCGCTACAGAGAGGCAGAGAGAGAGAGAGAGAGAGAGAGAGAGAGAGAGAAAGTATTCCATCCGTTCCATCCACTGGTTCACCCCACAAATGGCCGCAATGGCTGGAGCTGGGTTGATCCAAAGCCAGGAGTCAGGAGCTTCTTCCAGGTCTCCCAAGCAGGTACAGGGGCCCAAGGACCTGCGGCTATTTTCTACTGCTTTCCCAGGCCACAGCAGAGAGTTGGATCAGAAGTGAAGCAGCCAAGACTCCAACAGGTGCCCATGTGTGATGCCAGCACTGCAGGTGGAGGCTTTACCCACTATGCCACATCGCTGGCCCCAGCAATATATGATTTTTATACCCTGTTCTCTATGCTTCCTTCTCGTACCAGACAGTGATATCTCAACACAGACACCACACTTTGCAAAATACACTGTCCATCTGAAGGCCATGAGTATGCAGGGTACTCTTCAGCCAATTTCAGGATCTATCTGTTTATACTGTACAAACAGTGTAACATGCCTAGCAGAACACAAGTTTGCAATTCCAGCCTTCTCAAAAACAATACACTTAGAGCCCCACAAATACCGACTCCTGACCATAAGAGTGAGATACCCTGCACTCACACATATACACTGCTCTGTGAATGTGAAACAAATGCCCTCATACAACTCATTTTACAAGGTCCCAAAGTTACGTACTGCATGTGTCCAAACTTAGCATCTTTAAATGTGAGCCAATTTTCAAAAATCAAAGAAACTCACAGTTGAAATAAATCTGAGAAATTATCTAATCCAACTACTAACACATCTAAATCCTCTGTATTGATCTTTATAAACATTTTAAGATTAGTAAAATTATTATCATTTCCAAATTACAAAATCAGAAACAGATTTAGCTAAGTGGCCTTTTACATGCAATAACCGATGAGTGAAAATGTGTTATGTCCACATGTCAAGAATAAAGTCCTGGGGCTGGTGCGTGGCACAGCAGGTAAAGCCACCGCCTGCAGGGCCGGCATCCCATATGGGGTGCTGGTTCGAGTCCTGGCTGCTCCACTTCCAATCCAGCTCCTGCTACAGCCTGGGAAAGCAGTGGAAGATGGCCTAAGTCCTCTGGCCCCTGTACCTGCTTGGGAGACCCAGAAAAAGCTCCTGGGTCCCAGCTTCGGATTGGCTCAGCTCCAGCCACTGCAGCCATCTGGGGAGTGTACCAGCAGATGGAAGATCTCTGTCTCTGTCTCTCTCTGCCTCTCTGTAACTCTGCCTTTCAAATAAATAAATAAATCTTAAAGTCCTCCAAAAGAAAGCATATGCATGATGTTGTAACTGGAAAGGGGAAAAATTGCTTCAAATATACTGGTAATGAGTATTTATTAAACTATGCTGTTTATAAAATAATGTGCACACTTCTTAAAAATTTAAAATTGGGGCAGGGGTTTGGTAGGGGTTAAGTCAACACTTGGGGACACGCATATCCTGTATCAGAATCCCCAGATCTGAGTCCTGGCTCCACTTCTGATGCAGCTTACTGCTTCTGTGTACCCAGGAAGACAGTAGGTGATGGTTCAAGTGCTGGGTCCCTGCCACAGCCATGAGACTCCAGATTGAGTTCCCAGCTTTGGCCTAGCCCAGTCCTTTCTGCTGGGGGCAACTGGGGAGTTAATCAGCCTATGGAAGATTGATCGATCTCTCTCTCTCTCTCTGCCTTCCAAATAAAGAAAATAAAATTAATTTTTAAATTATGGCAAGTCAAATTTTATGTAAAATTCTTTTTCTAAACATTAAGATCCTGCCCCCATACTCCCCATGTCCCAAATCCAAGGCCTATGCAAACACCTGGGGAGAGGCAGATGGAGCACCACGACACCATAGCACTGCATTAGTGAGGCCTCCTAGGACTCCCAGCCATCCACACATCTTCATCAAGCAGGAGGCCCTTTCCCTGAGAAACTTCCCACAAAGCCTCTAGGTGGAGCAAGAGGCCTCCTCTGGCCATCTTCCTGGCAACTACTTTTTGAGCCCTGGACAAAATCTGGCATCTCAGGAGCAAAGACGTTCCTGTTGGCAGAGCACCAAAGCCCAACTACACCACCAAGAGCCACTTCTTGTGTGGCCAGTGAAGAGAAGGGGGACAACACACACAGAGCCAACAGACACGGTGCCCACGTTATCTCCTCCCAACTTGCTGTGCCCTTGCCAGGGAGGCAAAGCTCCATCCTACGGATGGGGAAACTAAGGCGGAGAGAATTCAGTGGTCCACTCTAAAGCCTGAGCCTATGGCACTGTGGCAAGTGAGAAAACGCATTACCCACAGGGTTACCGGAGCAGACAGCGAAGGCCCACTTAAAACAACATGCAGCAAGGTGCAGCCGGTTGTGTGACCTCATTCCTAACAAGTCAGCCCCGAAGACTCTGTCCTACTTCCCTGTAGTGAAGCCGCCCATTCACTTGTCTCACAACCTGCTTTACAGTACGTTTCCATAAACACATCATTTCCCTACCTGAAGGGTTACCCATTCCCGAACTTCAAGAAAACAAACTACCTTCATTTTTTAGTTAAGATTGACATTGGACCAACTATAATTTTTTTAAAAAAACATGTTACAGAAGAGAAAAACAGCACAAGTGTTGTGGCTTGAATTATTGTCTCCCAAAGTTATGTGGAAGTTCAAATCCCCTACACCTCAAAATGCAAGTTCATTTGGAAATAGGGTGATTATGCAAAAAAAAAAAAGAGGTCATAACGGACCCTTAATCCAAAATGGCTGGCTTCCTGATAAAAGAGAAATTTGGACACAGACAGACATAGAGGGAAAACTCCAGGGACAAGATGCCAGTGGTAGATGTCATGCAGGTGCAACTCAGGGAACCACCACCAGAGCTAGGAAGGGACATGGGAAGATCCTACCTGGCATCTGAGAGGAAGCCCTGCTCACACCTCGACTGTGGACCTCCAGCCTGCACACCGAGAGGGAAGACACTTCCGCTGTTTTAAACTGCCTGCTTGGAGGTGTTCTGTTCTGGCAGCCCTGGCAGTAAACCACTAAAAGCCCTCCACCTAAAGCCCCCTCCAAGCTGCAAAGGCACAGTCAACTGAGTCCTCTGAACTGGAGAGGCAGAGTCTGAGGTCCCTCCCAACCAGAGCCAGACACAAGGGAGCCCATCCCACTTGATTTCAACAGAGCCAAGTGATCCTTGTCACACAGAAAGCAAAGCACAGAGCCACATTCTGCTGGGAGCCAGAGCTTACGGAAAACAAACCACAAACAAAGATTCCAAACTAGCAATTTCACATACTCAACAGCGAAATCAGTCTACTCCAGCCTAACTTTTTCAGTTTATCAGCTCTAGGACTGACTTGCAGCAACCTAAAGGGTTAATATAGAACTTTGAGAATTTACAAATGAGCCAAAAAGCTTCATGTATATTAGGGCCAGCGTTGTGGTGGAGCAGGTAAAGCTGCCACCTGCCACACGGCATCCCATGTGTGTCAGTTCATGTCCTGGCTGTTCTATTTCAAATCCAGCTCTCCCATGTGACTGGGAGAAGCAGCAGAAGATGGCCCAAGTGTTTGGGCCCCTGCCACACATGTGGGAGACCCAAAGGAAGCTCCTAGTTCCCGGCTTTGGCCTGGTCCAGCCCTGACTATTGGGGCCATCTGGAGCGTGAACCAGCGAATGGAAGATATCACTCTCTCTCTCTGTGTTTCTCCCTCTCTTTCAAATCAATAAGTCATCTTTAAAAATAGGTTATATTATGAAACAGTCTTATATATGTTGTGGTCTATGTCAAATTTCCTTTCTTTTTAGGCTAATATTGCACTGTATGTGCAGACCACATTTTGTATCTGCTGATGGAAATGTGGGTTATATCCACCCTTTGGCTTTTACGAATGATACTGCTATGATATGGGTGTATAATAATCCGAGACCCTGCTTTAATTCTTTTTTGAATATACTCAAAAATAGGATTCCTGGGTCATATAGCAATTTCATGTTTAACTTTTTGAGGAATCACCATACTGTTTTCCAAAGCAACCACACCATTTTACATTGCCACCAACAGTGCACAAGGCTTCCAATTTGCCCACATATTCATCAGCTGGTTATTTTCTGGTTTCCAGATCACAGCTTTACAATGGTTACATCTGTGCTAATCAAGACCAGCTATAATGTGAGGTTAGCCAATTTATTTTTTATTTGGTCTTAAGAATAGATCCTAAAATCTGCACTGATGAATATCACCATAAGGTCACTGAGTAAGATTTTTGGAGACCCCACCCAAGTGGGCCTTATAAACTGGAAAGACTCAGGAGTACAGTTTTAAATACAGTATAAAGATAACATTTTCAGCAGTAACAGTATTTATTTCAGACAAGCTCAAACAGAACCAACCAGTGACCTATTACAATAGTAAGGGGTAAGCACCATTTGTAGTCAGGGTGATAACATCTCCTGGCTACAACAGATGCAAGCTTGAAAGTAAGTAAAAGGCAGCAGTAGATAATACAAGAAAATATGATGCAAAGTATTAAACTCACATTAATAACATCAACTACACAATTACCTCACACACAATGTCTAGTTGATCTATTTCACCAAATAGAGTCTATTATAAGAATCAGTGTATAGTTTTCATTCTAATTATAATTTACGGTTTAATTTCTCAAGTACAATATAGTCTGAGAAGGTACTACTTGTAGCCACAGAGGTCACTGATTTTGGCTTTTTAAGAAGAAACAAGCTTGGACCGCCATTGTAGCATAGCAGGTAAAGCCACTTCTACAGTGCCGGCTCCCACACAGGCACCAGTTCAAGTCCTACTGCTCCACTTCCCATCCAGCTCTCTGCTATGGCCCGGGAAAAACCAGCAGAAGATGGCCCAAGTGCTTGGGCCCCTGTCACCCATGTGGGAGACCTGCATGGAGTTCCAGGCTCCCAGCTTCAACCTAGTGCAGCCCTGGCTGTTGCACCCATTTGAGAACTGAACAAGAGGATAGAAGATCCACCCTCTCCATCTCCATTATCTCTATCTCTTCCATCTCCATCTCCATCTCTCTGTCTTCCCCTAACTCTGCCTTTCAAATAAATCTTTTTTATTTTTTTTATTTTTTTATTTTTTGACAGGCAGAGTGGACAGTGAGAGAGACAGAGAGAAAGGTTTTCTTTTGCCGTTGGTTCACCCTCCAATGGCCGCCACGGCCCGCGCGCTGCGGCCGGCGCATCGTGCTGATCTGAAGCCAGGAGCCAGGTGCTTTTCCTGGTATCCCATGCGGGTGCAGGGCCCAAGGACTTGGGCCATCCTCCACTGCACTCCTGGGCCACAGCAGAGAGCTGGCCTGGAAGAGGGGCAGCTGGGACAGAATCCGGCGCCCCAACCAGAACTAGAACCCAGTGTGCCGGCGCCACAAGGCGGAGGATTAGCCTAGTGAGCCATGGTGCCTCAAATAAATAAATCTTAAAACAAACAAAAAAAAAAACCAGAAAATGTAGTTCAGCTCATACTCAAAATTACCAGAAGAGGTATTCAAAGACATCAATGGTACTCTGTTTTTCAAATACTGTATGGATTTCTATAAGAATTCATAAAACATACTTATGAAGTCATTTTAGGTTCAGTTTTAAATTTAAGTCATATTTATATAATTAACACCTGAAAGAAATTTTTAAGTAACTTCAATCCATTCCCAAGGGTTACTAAGATACATTATAATAGAATTCAGTATGTGTCAGTACACAAAGATTCAGTGTAAATTTCCAAGTTAGGTATAAACTTGCACATTGCTTAGTTATTATATTTGGTGGTCTATACATGTAACAGATTACAATCAGGTATCACTTTTAGGAATAGTTAACTTGGAGAACAGTGCTCAATAAGGTCCTCAAGTACAGGACATGGCTTTGTCAAAGTTTCATTAGCTATGGTCACAAATCTAGATCCCAATCTTTCTAAACCAGATGGAACATCTGTTAAGACTGGGAACACTAATGTATCTTAGGTATAGAGCCACAACAGTTTTTATTTAATCTGTGACGGCCATTTTTACCTCAATGAAATTTCATATGAAGAGAAATTATTTGAAACTCTACTTGAATTACTTCAGTATATGCTCATTTAGTGTATTTAGTATGGCTCACATCTAAAACAACTGAACCTAGCTACTAATTTTTAAAGGTACCTGCTTTACCTGACCAACAAAAACAGGAGTTAGTCCATTTCCATGCAACACTAAGGCTATTTATTTATTTAAGAGAGAGACAGTGAGATCAAGAGCGCTCCCCTCTGCCAGGAGAATAACCTAATACTTAAACTATCATCCCTATTTCACAGGATCTGCTTTAGAAGGAAGCTGGGTTCAGAAGCCAGAGCTGGGAATCAAACCCACACTGAAACGGGATACAAAAATTGCAGCAAGCTTCATTACTAGGTTCGACATCCATCCCAATTTTTTACATTTTCAAAAGGTACTAAGCAACAGAGGCCTTATATGGCCTACAAATTCTAAAATATTTCTTTGGAGAGAAACAAGCTCTGAATTACAATAAAAATCAGAGTTGTAAAAGGCATCGCAGCGCAGTGGGTTAACTGCTTGGACCATCTGTGTTCCGTGTCAGAGCACCTGGTTCAAGTCTCAGCTACTCCATCCCTGATCCAGCTTCCTGCTGATGCACCTGGAAGGAGCAGCCCACGTACTTGAGCTCCTAGCACCAATGTGAGAGGCCTGGATGGAGTTCCTGGCTCCCAGAGTCTACCTGACCCAAATCCTGGCTGTTGCGGGCATTTGTGGAGTAAACCAGCAGATGCAAAATCTGTCTCCCTCTCTGGAACTCTGCCTTTCAAATAATTTTTCTTTTAAAAAAAGGAAGTTGCCTCTTGTACTCTTTACATGATAGTATTTTACATACAGACATATCTGCCCCCCTTAATCTGGGGGATACCTGGTCTAAGTACAGAACTATTTACGAATCTCTATACCACTTTCTATTTTCTAAGGGTGATAAGTCCCCAAAATACGTCAAAGCCACCACCAGCCAGGACCACCTACACCAGACAATGCGTTTCTATCAAGTGACTAACATTTCTGTTATTAAAGTCATTGAAGAAACAATATGTGATAATCACTTACACATCGTGGGCTTACTGCTTTACACATTTAACTAACTTCTACTTAGTTTGGATGTTCTCCCAATCCTCCTTCAAAAAAACAAGGAAAAAGAAAAACTATGAAAACAGATTGTTTATATTGCAGAAAGGCGTCTGTTTATTCTACCCATCAGTCTCTTCCTTGACAACTGGCTACTGTTGCTCTTTTTTTCTGTTTACTGTATGCTCAGATGAATTTTAATATAAAAGCCTCACTATAACCACATTTCGAACAAATCAAAATAGAAAATCAACCTGCTCCCTCTCTGTTGGTTCAAGTACAGATGTAGCATTAACACATTATCACACACTATCCAATGAATAGGTGAACAGAAGCCGAAATTTAAAAGTGGATTAAAATAGCCCCTCTTCATTTCTTTATTGGATTTAAGGGCTAACAAAGCATAAGAATAATAAATGTCACTTAACCTTGGAACACTGCAGAATATCTCCCAAACTAGAACTTGCCAGGGTAATAGAACCTTGACATTTTCAAGAGTTGCATCTCAACAGCATCATGGATTCAAGAACTTCTCAGGCCACAATGAGCGCTTGTGTAACATGCACTCCTTCAGGCGTGCCTGGAGGAATGGGAACAGCAGCATCATGGGGAAACAGTGCTGCTTCGTGTGCAATTCTTACTGGGGTGGTAATGTGTTGAAGTTACCAAGGGCAATATTTTTCACAAAATAATGAAAAAGACTTGCAAAGGAAAGGAGGAGGAAAAAAGGAGGAAGAAAAATTAGAAAGAAAAGAATCTTGTCAAAGCACTTTCCTTCTGTTCAAGTAGCAGGTGGCTGGCTAGTAGCTTCAATATCTACCACCCAGTGATGCTGGGGGTGTGTGTGAAGGATACACAGAGAAACACAGCTTCAGTTCTGGTGAAGCTGGCTTCTGGTAGAAGCTAACGTTTGTGAGAATCTACATGTTCTAGGATCAAATAAGGCCTAAAATCATCTGCATGTGATACGGGGTACAAATGCCAGTGAAGTTAGCTCTGCTAGTATTTTTATTTGGGTTGTCAGTGTTTTGTTAGTGCAAAGTTTACAATTTTACAAAGTTTAATAATTTTTTAAGATTTATTTATTTATTTGAAAGGCAGAGTTACAGAGAGGCAGAGGTAGAAAGAGGTCAATCATTCATTCCCCAGATGGCTACAAGGGCCGCAGCTGCACTGATCTGAAGCCAGGAGCTAAGAGTCTCTCTGGGTCTCCCATGTGGGTGCCAGGGCCCAAGGACTTGGGCCATCTTCTACTGCTTTCCCAGGCAATAGAGAGCTGGATCAAAAGTGGAGCGGCCGGGCCTCAAACCAGTGGCAGCCCCACCCGCTACACAAGATACACCACAAAATTTAATAATTTTAAGTACTCTGGCCTTAACTCTTTTGTTCGCCGAGTCCTGCTATTTTTGGTGTGTGATTTTGCAGAGAGGTTCAGCAAGGTATGTGCTACATTACAATACATACAGAGAGTGAGGTGGGACCGCCAAGCAATAACAACAGTAATACACTGCAGCCTTCCAGGCCCCCACCCTAATCACAGAACACGCCCAACCACCATCTCACGTAGCCATTACGCCTTAGGAAGGACACCAACCCCTTCCCTCCAAAACTGCGCACAAATTACTGCATCTCAAAACTACCCAAGAATGATTATGCAGTCCCTACTGAACTCCGAATTAGTACACAAATACTACAAATATTCTATTTTTCCAAATGTACAAGCTGCTTTTAACTTCTTTGTTTTGATAACTTTTGTCTAATCTACAAACAAGATTAATGGGTCCTTCATTTGAGTTTCTCCTTTGTTGCATTCCAAAAGCACACCCTCAAAAACAGGTCTAACTGAAACCATTTGTCATTGCTTAAATTTTGAAAATATCATTTTTGGAAAGCATACTGTCGTCATCCAGAGTCAGCTTTGAGGGAAACTGTCCTACAGAAGGTAAAACTGCAAAATCTTAAACTACAGGACTATCCATCAATTGCTGAAGACTACTCAAAAGTGGCATTCCTTATGACAAAACAAAATGACAAATCAGAGTTTTGCTCATCTGATCTAGAATCTCCATTTGTCACAGCATCCACCCCTGCCTGCCCAGAACATGTCCATACACTCCTGGGCCCCCTGTCTGCCAACCACTCAGCTCCTGGGATTTCTGACCCTGAGCTTCCACTTTGGTGTGTGTAGATTTGGGAAAGGCTTGCCAATACACAGTCCTAGTGTCTTATCAGCAGTAAAATACTGTATGACTCCTCCCCCTCTAACCTCCCCCCACCAGCTATTCTCCCCATGAATCCATGAAGCTCTACTCCCTTCATTCCTGTCTCTCTAATGACACTCATTTATTAACCATTAGATCCCTTCTCTACTTTCATTCAACAGCTTCTTTTTAGGAATCCTATCTTTGGCACTGATTTCAACAAATAACAATCATTTCTGAAAATGTAAGAGACAAAACTCACTCTAGACTGAATGTCGATTTTCCCAACACAATAAAATGCCCCTAATCTGGCACTTCTGAGCACCAATGGTGACCACTGTGTTCACAACGACTCTGAATACTTCAAATAGCCAAGGAAGCTTCTGAATCAAAGGAATACCACATCATACATCATACAGCTTTAACACGAAATGTTCTCACGGTATTCTAGATGTTAGGCATGGTACACATACAGCAATTGTGAGTGTTTGATTAATACACACTTTTTACCAAGCTATTTCAGGTAAGAGTTAGACCCAATCGGAGCCTGTTTATACTCTGGTGTTTCATTAAAAGCATATGCAGAGCTTCTGTTACACATTCCACTCCTCTGCCTCTAACCTGCCTAAAGCTTAAGTTTACCAGAAAAAAAAAAAAAAAAAAAAAAAAAAAACAGAAACCTCCCAAGCGATCCTAATGCACATGCCTCCTTGGGAACCACCTCTGTAAATATTGGTAGAAACCAACCTACTACAACTATGGTACTAACTGCTGTCTGTGCACTGCTTGGGGAACTGTCTGAAAACCTAGGTCTTTAAAAGATGTAAATTCTCAGACCCAACCCAGACCTCCTGGCTCATAATCCCTGACAGTGGAACTCAAATATCTGACTCCTTAGGTGATTCCACAGCCAAGGTTTGGAAAACACTGGTTTTATACCCTTAAGGATAGAACTGTTGCTCCAGTGTTTCCAACAAGTCGACAAAGAACAAACCCAAGGGTGCAGCATTCAGATAGGACCTACAGGGATAAGTAGTGTCCAAGACACACATTCCTGTTTGTGGAGATAACAGAGTTCGCAAGTGCATCTACCCGGAGAAAGAGACTGGGGTCAAGTGCTGAAAACAATGTCCTAAGGGCAGACCCAGGGACACGAAGCTGTGGAAACCATCATGATCAACTGCAATGCACTGAGCCTCCCTAATCTCTGTGGAGTCTAACACGATACACTGGCAATCAGAAGCCTGGAACAATCTCCCTTTCTAATAGGCCAAAACAGTGAGGTCTCATAGTAAAGCTAAGGAACTCCGCCTGCCCACAGCTCGGCTGCCAGGGCTCCAGGCAGTGCAGTCTCCTAGACAGCAGGCCTCATTCTGCCATCAGTAAGCTCTGCCTCCAAACTTTCCTCCACTGGTTACCAGAGACGTAGGTTACTTAGCCACTCTAAACCCCTTTCTTCATCGTAAAACGGGCAAGGAAAACTAGAGAAAATTAAATGAGACCATTTATGTAAAAACAATTTTCAATATATGAAGGCAACTCAAAAACTCACATCAAATTCACATACTATTTTTCAGTCTCACATTCCATAAGCTTTTTGAAGCCCCTTGTACACATTTTCTCTTCCTTCTTAGTAATTTCTCTATACCCCCTCCAAACTCCTTTAATTCTAGTCACACATTCTAACACGTTATTTAATACTGCTCAGAATGCTCACCTCAGTTTACCACAACTATCACCCACAAGTCCCCTCCAACCCCAACCTAGGTGCTGGGGAACCAGGAGGCTTACTTTATCTTTGATCCTCTAAATCTAGCGTGAAGCTTAAACTCATTACTGTTCATTGACCATCTGTTAGAAAACATCAGTGCTCACATTCAGACTAACTTCTTCAGGACAGTTCATTATTATTTTTACTTGTAAATCCTAATTCAAGTAGAGCTATGATTATCAAACCTCAAAGAAAGAATTATGGGAGTTTGTTTAAAATACAAATACCGGCCGGCGCCGCGGCTCAATAGGCTAATCCTCCGCCTGCAGCGCCGGCACTCCGGGTTCTAGTCCGGGTTGGGGCGCTGGATTCTGTCCTCGTTGCTCCTCTTCCAGTCCAGTTCTCTGCTGTGGCCCAGGAGGGCAGTGGAGGATGGCCCAAGTGCTTGGGCCCTGCACCTGCATGGGAGACCAGGAGGAAGCACCTGGCTCCTGGCTTCGGATCGGCACAGCGCGCCGGCCGTAGCAGCCATTTGGGGGGTGAACCAACGGAAAAGGAAGACCTTTCTCTCTGTCTCTCTCTCTCACTGTCTAACTCTTCCTGTCAAAAAGACCTCTCTGTCTCTATCTCTCACTTTCTAACTCTTCCTGTCAAAAATAATAATAAAATTAAAATACAAATCCCATCACACACCTCCACCCCCAGCCAATCAACAATTTAATAACTGATTCAGGCAAGGATTCTCAATGGATACTAAAACCTTAAGGTAAAAGGTTTACAGGAAACAAGACTCTTGCAGAGTAAGACCCCATGCATAAGTTACTGATTGCCAAAAGAAGAGTGTTCTTTATATGGAGAAATCTAGCATCAGAACCTATCCAAGAGATAAAAGTTAGCACTAACAATAACAGGACGAGCCAGGTATATTGGTGCTTACTGATGTGATGTAACATGAAACAAGAAGGCAGTACTGGGCTGGTGCTGTGGCGCAGCAGGTAAAGCTGCCACCTGAAGCGCCGGCATCCCATATGGGCACTGGCTTGAGTCCCGGCTGCTCCACTTCCAATCCAGCTCTCTGCTATGGCCTGGGAAAGCAGTAGAAGATGGCCCAAGTCCTTGGGCCCCTGCACCCACATGGGAGACCCAGAGGAAGCTCCTGGCTCCTGGCTTCAGATCGGCCCAGCTCTGGAGGTTGCAGCCATTTGGGGAGTGAACCAGCGGATGGAAGACTTCTCTCTCTCTCTGCCTCTGTGTAACTCTGCCTTTCAAATAAATAAATCTTTAAAAACAAAACAAGGCAATACTTCTGACAACAATATGTAGCCTTAATATAATCTAGCTTCTCAAGTCAAGTTCAAGTTTATCAGAAACACAGGGCAAATGACACCTACAGAAAAACAACTAAGCAATCCAAAAAGAGAACAGACAAGAGAACATCATTGCATGCTTTAAAAAAAAAATGGGAGAAAAAAGAAATGTTTCTATAGCTACAAAAACATAAGTGTAAAGTATGAATTTTGATAAAAACCCCTGTTTGGAAGGGAAGAAAAAAACTTACAAAAGACATGGTTGGGGACAACTGAGTAAGTCCATATACAAAAGCAGCTATTAGATGATTATATAGAATTAGTAATTATGCAAGTACAGTTAATTTCCTTAGGTGGGAAAATTGCATTGTAGCCAGGTAGAATTATTCCACATATGTCGCACCTGAGATGAAGTTCTCACCATCATGATGCATGTTAAATACACACACAACTATCCATATCAACAACTACGGAATCCGGATGAACAATAACAGGTGTTCAGTACACGCCTCTACTTCTCTGCATGCTCAAAAGCTTCCACAATAAAGAATGTGCAAAAATGCACTTTCCCTGGCTCAATTCCCTTTTGTAGAAAGGCAGGGAGTCTGCCTGCTAACAAGCTCCATGGGCTACGATAACACAGAGGATTCTGGGGCCCCACCTGAAAAAGCAGTTGAAGAGAAGTCAGCTGTGCCTACACTCTTGACTCCCCTTTGATCACTTATTCCATGATTTTTAAGATGGAATGAAAGGGGGGGTATAATAGTGACAAAGTTTCTAGGCCATGTACCCATTATTCTTTGAAAGCGTGTGGCCAGGGTAAACAATAATTATCAATTCCTACTTCCCTTCAAAGAGTGGTGTGAAGAAAGCTGTTATCTTTTTCTTCCTGTGGAAGAGGTAGTCTAATTTTTTTTCCTAGAAATGAGTGCTGAGGGGCCGGCACTGTGGTGTGCCGGGTAAAGCCTCCGCCTGTGATGCCAGCATCCCACATGGGCACGAATTGGTATCCCAGCTGCTCCACTTCCAATCCAGCTCCCTGTTAATGGCCTGGGAAAGTAGCAGAAGGTGGCCCAAGTGCTTGGGCCCCTGCACCCACCACATGGGAGACACAGATGAAGCTCCTGGTTCCTGGCTTCAGCTTGGCTCAGCCTAGGCTACTGCAGCCATCTTGGGAATGAACCAGCAGATGGAAGCTCGCTCTCCCTCTCTCTCCATCTCTCACTGTAACTCTGACTTCCAAATAAAAAGAAAAAAATGAGTGATGAGCACATCCATGCTCTGTAATGATCAAGATAATAGAAACACTTTCTCACATTAAATAAAGACAAATTCTGCATGCAAACAAAAATTATCTTGAAAACCACTTGTATATTTCAAAATAAAAAGACATACAATAATTTTTTAGCAATAAACCAAGTATGTTAAGGTGCTATGACTTGTTTTAAAGCTATATTAAAATAATACAACATACCAAGACCTATCCATATTAAGCTATAAAAATAAAATCTAAGGTTGAATTTTATGTAGAAATAAACAATTTTGTAAAATGTTCACTGAACCCTCCAAGCAAATTCCATCTTTCCCAAAGATTAAAACCACAAAGAGAACCTATACTTAATCTAAGAAAAATAAATCACTTAGAATTATGAATATTTCCTTGAAAAGCTCAAAAATGATGTGGAAAGTATTTTTTAAGATCTATAAACACTAACTTTTCAAAGTTAAAGAACACACAGCAAACACTAAATCGCAGATAATTTTGTGGTCCTTCTATAAAATGGAAATAATCTTGGCAAGCACTTTAGAAAAATCTTACAAAATATATGCCTTGAACAGATATATGCATTGGGTTAGCTTATTCTAACAGCAAAAAGTTTAAACTGAAAATTACAGAAAACTGGCTTTAACTTGAAACCAAATTCACAAAATCTGCTGATACACTAGCATGAAACAAGCTTCCCAGGAAGCATGGTCTGCTATAAATTCAACATAAACCAGTGAGATGCATAAATGCCCCTATAGATAACAAAGTATTAAAAGTAATGAGGATTTGGGGAGGGCACTTGACCCAGCAGTTAAGACAACACTTAGGACACCTGCATCCTTCCTCCACTTCCAATGCAGATTCTAGCTAATTGAAGCAGATAATGTTCAAGTATGTGTCCCTGGCACCAATGTGGGGAGACCTGAATTGGGTTCCAGGTTCCTGGCTTCAGCCTGGCCCAGCCCTGGCTGTTGCAGATGTTTGGGGAATGAACGAACAGAGAGAAGATCTCTCATCTCTATATTTATCTCTACCTTTCAAGTAAAATGGAAATCAAGTTCTTTAAGTAAAATAAAAACAATGAGGGGACTGGGCACTATGCTGCAGCAGGTTAAACCTCCACTTTTAATACCAGCATACCATATGAGAGTGTTGATTCAAGTCCCAGCTGCTCTGCTTCTGATTCAGCTTCCTGCTAATGCTCCCGGGAAAGCAGCAGATGACGGCCCAAGTGTTTGGGTATCTGCCATACATGTGGGAGACCAGGATGGAGTAATCTTGGCTCCTAGCTTCAGCCTAGCCCAGACCTGGCTGTTGCAGCCATTTGGGGAGTGAACCAGTGGTGAGAAGAATTCTGTCTCTTCTCCTGCCCCATCCTCCTCTACCTTTCAAATAAATAATCTTTATTTAAAAATAATGAGGGACAGAGCTGGTGCTGTGGCACAGCGGGTTGAGGCCCTGGCCTGGGGCACCAGCATCCTATATGGCCACAGGTTCTAGTCCTGGCTGCTCCTCTTCCAATCCAGCTCTCTGCTATGGCCTGGGAAAGCAGTGGAAGGTGGTCCAAGTGCATGGGGCCCTGCACTAGCGATGGGGACCCAAAGGAAGCTCCTGGCTCCTGGCTTCGGATCAGCAGAGCTCCGGCCATTGCGGCCTTCTGGGGAGTGAACCAGCAGATGGAGAACCTCTCTGTGTCTGCCTCTCTCTGTAACTCTTTCAAATAGTAAAATAAATCTTTAAAAAAAAAAAAAAGAGTGGCTGGCGCTGTGGTGTAGAAGGTAAAGCCTCCGCCTGCAGCACTGGCATCCCATATGGGCAGCAGTTTGAGTGCTAGTCGCTCCACTTCTGATCCAGCTCCTTGCTAATGGCCTGGGAAAGCAGCAAGACGGCGGAAGTGCACTGGAAAAAGCTCCTTCCTAGCTTCGGATCGGCCCAGCTCGGCCACTGTGGCTATCTGGAGAATGAACCAGCAGATGGAAGACCTCTCTCTCTTTCTCCCTCTCTCTGTAATTCTGCCTTTCAAATAAATAAATCTTTAAAAAAAAAAAAAAAAAAAAACCTATTTTCAGGGCCAGCATTGGCTTAGCAGTTAAAGCCACTGCCTGCAATGCCAGCATCCCATGTGGGTGCTGGTTTGTGTCCCAGCTGCTCCACTTCCGCTCCAGCTCCCTGCTGGTGGCCTGGGAAAGTAGTGGAGGAGGGCCCAGGTGCACAGGCCCTGCTCCCATGTGGGAGAATGGCAGAAAAGCTTCTGGCTCCTGGCTTCCACCTGGCCCAGCAATGGCCATCTAAGGAGTGAACCAGTGAATGAAAGATCTCTGTCTCTCCCTCTTTAGAGAGACTTTCAAATGAATAATAATAAATTTTCAAAAAATAAGTATTTTAAAAAAATGAAAAATAAACTTTTTTCAGAACACTAATACCTATGATACAATGGACTTTTTAAAACTGAAGGGACATGAGAGATCAATTTAACTCCTTATTTGATAAATATGGGGAATCTGAAACCAGCAGCTGTTTGTAAATTGCAGAGTGACAAACCTGATTTCTTAGCTTCAATGTGTGCTTCCTTTATGCCATGTTTTATCCTGTGATTTTTTTTTTAAATCTCCAATAGTGGTCTTTAGGCAATTAGACAATTCATTGAACTTTTTAAATGAAATTAGTTTCATAATTTAACAAAATGCTTAACTCTTTCAGAGCCAAATAAGAAATGCAGACTTTCTGACTAGAAGGAACTAGATACATAGATCATGGAGACTAAACTGAAATTTTAGTCACAGACCTGTTTGCACAGAGTAAACCGGAACATCAACCATCCCATGACTAAAGCAACACTTTCACATCCCACAGAATCATTCCAACATTCCAGAATGTTCTCCTTACATCAGCCTAACTGACTGCCCTTATGGATAAAGTCTGTAAAAATCTAAGCAAATGACATTGCTATGAACACCTGTGATTTCTGACATATTCCTAGTGGATTTCAGAATCCAGACTAGACTTCTGTGATATAAATGTTGATGCTGTTTCTGGATCATTCTAAAAATTCTACGCTTCACCACTAGTTACAACTTTACTCCAAAGCAAGCCATTTTTTCATCACATTCTTTGAAAATTCACCATAAATTTCACGTTTTTACTTTTACTAATCACCAAGAAAAGAAATTATCTTCAGCGAAGTACTCTTTATAGTCATTCTCCTTGAGGAAGTATTTCTGTCTACATCTTTCTACCCTCATAGCTAACCATGTAGTTAAGATTTTTCAGGTAGGAGAAAGGGAAAAATCATATGAGGCATCTTTATGTGGGGCCGAAAGATCTTGCCCACTGCCATTTTCTTCCAGTGGTTTTACAGTAATATTTTGTTTCCATCTTTAATTCTTTTAGAATTTTTATTCGGGTAAGGTAGAGATCCATCTTTTTTTTTCAACCAGGTAGTCAACTGCCCCAGTATCACTTGTTAAGAAACTATCTTTGCATTCACTGATTAGAACGCCAACCTTCGCCATATACTAAATCCTCACGAACACAGCATTACTGGGCTCCACAGAATCCATTCTCCTGCACCGCGTTGAATTCTTCCACCAACGGCGCGATGGTCTACCAGTGAAACTAAAGCACACATACGAACAGGTAAGTCTCAGTATCTTTTTTTAAAGTTTTTTGGACTACTCACATTCACTTTTCTTAGACCAAATTCACTCCTTTCTCCTAAAGAGAGAGAGAGAGAGAGAGAGAGAGGAAGAGGAAGAGGAAGAGGAAGGAAGGAAGGGAGGAAG
This sequence comes from Oryctolagus cuniculus, assembly GCF_964237555.1. Lineage (NCBI taxonomy): Eukaryota > Metazoa > Chordata > Mammalia > Lagomorpha > Leporidae > Oryctolagus > Oryctolagus cuniculus. The sequence continues at coordinate 43,334,098 of NC_091433.1, read as the reverse complement.
GAAGGAAGGAAGGAAGGAAGGAAGGAATCTGCTGAATTTTTAACCAGAATTCCATTAAGTTTACGGATAAACTTCTTTAAATGCTACTTTTGACCGGCGCCGCGGCTCACTAGGCTAATCCTCCACCTTGCGGCACCGGCACACCAGGTTCTAGTCCCGGTCGGGGTGCCGGATTCTGTCCCGGTTGCCCCTCTTCCAGGCCAGCTCTCTGCTGTGGCCAGGGAGTGCAGTGGAGGATGGCTCAAGTCCTTGGGCCCTGCACCCCATGGGAGACCAGGAAAAGCACCTGGCTCCTGCCATCGGATCAGCGCAGGGCGCCGGCCGCGGAGGCCATTGGAGGGTGAACCAACGGCAAAGGAAGACCTTTCTCTCTGTCTCTCTCTCTCACTGTCCACTCTGCCTGTCAAAAAAAAAAAAAATGCTACTTTTACAGCATTGAGAGTTCCCAACAATTAATAAGCAGATACAAAGTTCCCAACACACACACACACACACAAATACATGTATATACAGTCTTTAATGTGACTGTGGCAGGCACCCTGGTGCCACACAAGAGAATTTCCTTATTTATAAAATATATTTCCATTCTTAAATCACAACACACATGTTAGTGCTACAGGGGCATTACCAATCACTTAACACCACTGTAAGTCCATCACTTCAAAATTAAACAGATTATACTTTTACATGCAACATAATTCATAAAAGTGCTATCTGTATCACATAAAAGCCAAAGAAGTGGGCCACATTAATTGAAGACTGTTTTGAATCAGAGAATCCTTTCAGAATGAAATTCATAATTGGGCTTAAAGAAACAGAAAACACTGGGAACCTTAACCGCACACCCCTGGGCCAGTCCCAAGTACTCTTAGACACCCACGCTTTCGAGGTGCAGGCACTGTTACGGCGGCGGCGTTGTCCGGGGTCCAAAGCTCACAGTGCCAAATCATTCCTTCCCCAAACGTCTCATCACATTAAGAACACAAATCCAACATCCATCCTCAAGCGCAAGAAGCCTGAAACCCAATTCTCAAGCCGGCCTGCCCACCCGATCACCTGTGGAGCTTCCAGAACTGTGGTCGGGTTCCGCGTGGGAGGCCTCTTCAGCACTGCAGCCGCGCTGGGCACTTCGATTTCTAAAGCTGCAGTAAGTTCTATTCTCAGCCAGAATTAAGAACTACTATTTTTAAATATTCAACATAAGCAAAGATCCATAGTATTCCTACATATGGAAGTGGAGGAGGGGGCAGGGGGACTGGCTAAAGAAAGCATCCTACTCAGTACAGCAACATTCACCACTGATTATACAGAGAACCCTGTATAACAGAGAAGTCTCAGAACAGAACAAAACACTGAAACACAGCTTTCCACCGTGCAGGGGGATGGCGCCCTGATGAAATGTGAAACGACTTTCCCTTTCTCTGCCTTGAAAGCAACCTCTACCCTCCTTCTCCTACCAAGAGAAGAGACAGCTGACCTTCACTTTGAAAATGGGCAACACCACAAAGAATTTAAATGTTACTTTATTCCATGAAACACAGGGGCACACACACAGACATAAAAATAGATTAAAAGGGAGATTAATGATTTGTCTGAGACATCATGCACTCACATGAAATTTTAGTCAGAGAATTGCTGACAACCACAGGCACACCTTAAGCACCCTCTAAAAGGTGCACAAAATCAAAGGAAGTTATACATGGAAGGAAAACACGTACAACAACAGGATTCCTAATGTCAAACATCCAAGAAAATGATCGCACTTTCTAATAACACCACACTGTGCAAAAATGAAGCCTCATGTGACTCATATTCCTGGTTTGGGTGACTCAGACGCCCATCATCCCTGGGAAAAGCACACAAAAACAGAGCACCCAGAGCCACAGAGCAAGCTGCACGTTCTGTCATTAGGGAGGGGAAAGTTGGCCTGAAACAGACCGTAATCACACAGGTGCTCGCTCTGAAGACACAGGTTCACCACACCAAACCCTCCCACAGACAGCTACTCGCCCTTGCTCCAATCTTGGCCCAGCCCATAATATTTTCTCACGTTGTGAGGTCATCTGGTGAAAGAGATGTCAAGTGGTTGCCCTCTTGACAGGAAGCGTGCCACCTGCTTGGCACAGGACACTGCATTTTCCAAAATTGGCACTGTGTTTTGCCCAATGAGAGTCCCACACTTCTCCAGGACAACAAGGAGAAGCAGGTGAGCAGAGGTAGTCATGGTTTAATGCATCAGTCTTGACAGCGCACAGCCTCACTGACATCTTTTCTTAGACATGCGGCCCAAATCAAATGATAAAATTCCCTGACCATACAGAACCTTTATGTCATGTGACCACAGGAAAGAACAAAATCTAAGTAGCAAATATGATTAAAAGAAACAACCGTAACCTCAAAAGACCCACAGTAAAGGATGATGTATGCTTACACACACCAACAAGCAAAGGTTTGCCAAAAGATTAAAGAATAAAAATCTTCCTCTAAAGCTCTTACACATGAATGATTTTGATGCAAGCAACATGCTAGCAGGTATTAAAAAAGCAGATCTTGCTCCTCGAGTATTTCGAGTAAAATCAGCCTACTGGAAAAATAAAATTTTTTAAAAAATCCTTCTTCAGTATTACTTTTAAAGTATAGTTATGGTAGAAGAAATAACTTAGCTGAATTAGCCTGCCTTTTAATATCTTAACTTTATGAAATACTTGAGACATTCTAATCTCAAAAAATAACTTTCATAAAGTAGACACAGCCAAAACACAGCATCCTTTAAGTTCATGTATATGTGTATGTGTGTATATATATAAAAGTATATAGATTTACACACACACACACACAGGCCTTCAAAGTGAAATAAAGATCGAAAAAATAGTACCTTATTTAAACAGCTACGAAAGCTAAATTTACACTTGGATTGTAATTTTCAGTTGTCCTCAAACCTGGGCTTCCATGAACTCTGCCTGAAGGCAATCAGCTGAGGGGAGGCGGGGAATTAGTCTGCCTAAAGAGATGGTGAAGCTCAACCCCGAATTTATTCCGTCCCACAAGTGCGCTACTCATAAAAACGTCCAGGCCGGATTACAACAGCAACAGTTCTCTCAGGGATTCTAACCCAACACCAACCTTTGTACTTTACACTTAAGGAATCTCAGACATAAACCTAGATGACTTCAGTGTGTTGGTCCAGTTGTTACATACATGCTGTTCAAAATCTCTCTCTCCTGTACTTTTTGTCCCTCTTCTTCTTCATGCTGTGCATCCTACCAGTCTGCAAGAAATCGAAAAAAAGGATCCCCAATTTCAAACATGCTACCTTTGATTCAGCATGGATTTGGGGTGTTTGGGCCTTTTTTTAAAAATTTCAAATCCAAAACATTACAAAACTGTATTTACTTCCAAATTATATTCATAACAGGTAAAAGTTAGTCATCACTTTTTCTATTTTATCTTCCCTCTTCTTATAAATATATCAGCAGGAAACAAATTATCTGCAGACAAATGCAGCCAGAGAAAAGGGCTGCAAACAACCTAGGGACACCAGCACAGCCCCGGGAGAACCAGCAGAATCCAGACCCACCCTCCCTTCCCGCTCCAGAATCTGCATGTAAATTCTGCAGGACAAAGTTCTGGAATTCACTCTCCAGGTAACTTCATTCCTTTCCATTCTTCCCTTTATTTAAAATTCTGAACAGAGATCAGGACACACCATTCAAAAGACAATGAATTCAATTTCAGCTAACCAGGGTCTACCTCAGCCACCTGAAATATACAGTGCCTAAAATCCCCCCCGGGGTGTAGGAACCTGAGCCTAGCTTAGGGATCCAAAATGAGTTGCCTAAAATCTAGTAGGTTTAAGAACCTGAATCTATCTCGGTGACCTGAAATACTGAGTGCATCACATCTCCAAGGGATGGCAGTCTGGGAAAATGTCTTCTCCCAGAAGCCTTGTACCTGAAGAGCTCTCCCCTGTGTCATTTACCTTCGGTAAGATTTTTCCTCCTGCAAATGCTCTCACCTAAACTTACGATTCCCACCATGCTCTCAAGCTGCTGTAAGTCGCAGGCTGCAAATGTACTAAGGTTTTAACGAGCTCGTTCCCTGGGTTTAGCAGGTGAAGTAGGCAGTCAGAGCTCCTGGCAAAAAGAGCATCTGCAAGTGGTTTTCCAGGGATCACTTCGCAGAAGAGAAACATCGCCAAAGAGGAAAGGGCTGCAAAGCCAACATCAATACTCCTCATACCCAGAAGTCAGACACCGGCCTGGCAACCCGAACAGTGACCCAAGCGTCCAGGGGACTGATTTTCTGGACGTGAGAGGGAACACCGAACGCTTCCGCTCGTCACACACTACCCGATTTTTACCCGTCACTGAGCAAAGGGCACGTCTAATCCAGCAAAACCAAAAACAAAAAGTCCTTTCCCTCAAGGAGGGCAGCGGCCGGGAGTCCCTGGCAGGGGCTGGGATTGCAGGAGGGGGAGGGGGCGTGGAATAAAGGAGAGGCAGCGGGGGTTCTTCCACTGGGCCCCCACACAAGCCACTGCGGCGAGAAAACGAGGGGGACAGGGGACGATGTTTCGCTGGGGGACAAAACCGAGTGAAACCGGCTCCAGGAAGGCACGCACACACGCGCGCGCGCGCACACACACACACACACACACACCCGCGGAGCCCTGCGCGCCAGGACGCGAACCCGGGTGCAGAGAGAAAGCGCTAGCGGCTGGTTACCTTGGGATGGAAGGCAAGGGGACAACAGGGATACAGAGTTCTGCAGAGGAGGAGGGGAGAGGAGGAGGAGGCAGGGTCTCCGCTAAGTGCGAAACCAGGGATGAAGACAGGCAAACAGCAGGACCCAGGCCTCTCCGGGCCAAAAAGGCGTGGCCAGGAATCCAGATCAAACGCTGGTCTTTCTGAGACGCCAGGGCAAGTGCACGGCCATCCCTCCTGCCAGCCCCCGGCAGGCCCGTCCAAGGGCCACCCCGCGAAGCACCTGGAGGCCCGAGGGGCCCTCCGCAGGGCCGCCGGCCCGCGCCCACCCCTGCCCCTGCCCCCACCCCCCGCAGTGCTCTTACCTCCACACCTGCCCCATCTGCAGCAGGTGGATGACCGACTGCCAGATCCACACGGAGAGGCGGCACAGGCGCTGCGCCCCCGGCGTGGCCGAGCCCCCAGCGCCAGGGCCGCCGCGGGCCGCGCCGTGGCCGTAGCCGGCCCCCATCATGGGGGGGCCCCGGCTGCTGAGCCCCTCCACGGCGCCCAGCCCGCCGCCCGTGTAGTCCTGCACGAACCAGCGGAAGCTCAGGCTCTGCACCAGCAGCGACGGCACCAGCACGAAGAAGAGGGTCAGCCCGAAGTAGCCGTAGTCCCCCTTGCGGTAGTAGTCGAGGGCCAGCCACAGGTCGGTGCCCACGTCCCCGAAGAAGACCAGCAGCGCCAGCACGATCCACAGGCAGTCGAGCCACGGCCGCTCCACCTGCGGCGGCGGCGGTTGCGGCCGCGCGGCCGAGGGCGTCGGGGGTTGGCGGCCGGCGGCCGCGGGCGGCTGCAGCGGCTGGTCCCCCCCGTCGGCGGCGGCGGCGCTGCGGCGCGGCTTCTTGCCCAGGAGGGAGCGCAGGCAGGCGGAGCGGCAGCCCCAGTAGCACGAGGAGGTGTTGCAGCAGTGGCAGATGTGCAGCGAGCTGCTCTCGCCGGGCTCGCTGCCGTCGCCGCCGCCGCCGCAGCCGCCTCCCCCGGGCTCCCCGTCCTCCTCGCCGCCGCTGCCCACCGCCTCGTCCAGGTTGTGCAGCTGGGCGAAGCCCACCCCCACGCCACCGCCATCGGATTTCGCCGCCATCTTGACTCTCTTCCCAGCTCCGGAGGTTGGGGGGGGAGGGACGGGTAGGGGGGAAGAAGGCAGGGAACGGGGAGGGGGGGAAACGAATGGAGAGGAAGGGGGGCGGGGAAGAAGCGGGGGAGCAAACGAACGAGGGGGGAGTGGGCCAGGGAACCCCCTCCGCTTCCGGGTAGTTGGCGTCACTTCCGGGCGAGCCCCCCAATCGCACGGCGCCCGCTTCTCCCCAGCCCTACCCTCCCGGCCAAGATGGCCGCCCTCCTGTGCCTCAGCTGCTGGGCGGGGGACCGGGGGGTTCTCCCCGCCAGGGCTCCCCTTCCCCTCTTCCGTTGACCCCGAAACCCATCAGGTTGACCCCTCGGCGTTTCAGAATCCCGCTGGGCCGAGTGAGGCGGTCCAAAGTGATCCCTGGAGGGGGCAGTGCCAGACGTTTTGGGGTCCCCTTCCTCAGCGTCGCAGCTCACAGCTTTCCTCCTGGAGAAACGCCCCCTAACACCCTCCCGGCTGCTGGCGGAGGGGCGGGACCTCTGAGGGAAGGGGCGGAGCCAGTGCAAAGCAGGTGATTATGTGTCACTTCCGGGAGATAGGATGACCTCATTGTGTAGTTAGACTCTTCCCCCCCCCCCCATCAAAATGGCTGTGTCTCACCTCTTTGGCTGTGTCTTTTATTTTTTATTTTAAGTTTCACTCTTACTGTTTTCTCCTTTTGAGGGGCTCTAAGAATTACTTAAGTCAGTCTGGATTCCCACAGATAACTGATTCTCCCTTCTAATTAGACACCTCTCCTCATAGATTACCTCTGTAGACCCCTGATTTTCTTGTCACTGACAACTTTCCCATCTTTTGGAATAAAGTTTGCACCATTCCCTTTTAAAAACTCCAGGCAAAAATCAGTCAGAAATCAGTCTGGTTGTGTCTTGCATATAGGAGTGAGGATTGAAATGAGATCTGATGACCTTGAATGTAGTTCCTGCACTGTTGAAATAAATGTCTACCACCTGTGTTCTTGAAGTGTGCAGTTTTCAAATTTCTTGACCTTTCTTTGGAAAATTCAGAACCTGCATGGATCAGGCTATTCAAATGTGTGAAGATTGCCTTTTAGAATTTTTCTGGTGCTAACGCTGTGTGGGTAAACGTGGCTTTAAATGAGTGAAAATGTTATCAATGTGCTATGTCATTAAAGTAGGTGCAGGCTACACTACACAGCTAACAAATTACAGAAGTGAAGCAGCACTGAATGGATTTGAATTATAATGACCTCCCAGAGAAAGTCTATTTGAAACCAGATAGAGCAAGCTGTGTGGTTACAACTGTCGCTAATCAGAGGAAACAAACAGCTTGAAGTTAAAAACAAGAAAGGAAAAAAAAAAAAAAAAAACAGATTTTTCTCACTGACCTCCCCACATTTTTTAACTTACTTTTCTGATTCTGTCTACTTCTTTCAGTAAAATCTTCTAATAAATGCCAATAACGTTCTTTTGACTGTTAGAAGAACAAATTAGGTAATATTTGCAGGACATTGAGGCTCTGTGGAAGCAGAGTGACTTTGACAACTTTAATGGTTGCTTTGACGCGTCTGATATTTAGCCCTGTAGCACCTGGTGAAGTTTTAGAGTGGCAGGGCAAGGTGGAGACACCACGTTAGAGAATGTGCTCTTTCATGGGTATATGTGCCAAGGTAAGACCTATAAACACTTTAGTCATGGAGAATTCTTATGCTGGACATTTGAAGAGGAGAAACAGTGATCTCAAAATCTACTTTTGGCAACTAGTCACATTGTATTTAATACTATGATTTAATTCCTACCCTGATGGTAGTAAAACACATCAAGCAGGTAAGGATTATTTCAACATATGTATAGGATTCTGTTTCTTTACTGAATTTGAATAGATAACACCTCAGATGGCACAAGTGTAGAGTGGGACTCCCTGGGTTTGGATCCCGGTTGCACTAAAAGAAAACTATGAATATTGGAGCAAGAGAAACTCTTTAAACTTCAGTTTCTTTTTTCAAGTAATGGGGATAATAGCAGTGCCTTCTTTGAAAAGTTGCTGGGTGTATTAAAGGTAAAAATCTATTCCAGGTTATCAATGTGATACCTGCTAGGTAGCAAGTACTAAATATTTAATAGCTGCTATAATTATTATTCCTAGTGTTATTATTGTTATGTTTGCATAATACCAACATATATGTACTTAAATTACATCACTGAGTAGATTTGTTATCGCTAATAAGAGAAAGCAGGTTGAAATACTACTAGGAAATAGGTATAATTAATTTGTACTTTTAAGTATACTTTATTAAGTAGTGAGGCTACAGAATGAGATAGAAAAGCAAGTAGTAATGGCATATTTATGATTCATATTTCTGGTTGCCTTGAAATAGCATAACCTAGTGAAATTAGCTAAGTAAATTACACTCACCATACAAATTGATAAATGAGATTGAGTCCAAAGTATCACAATTGAAATTTTGAGAAGATATGTAAGATTCACAGACTGTCAAGTGCTTTCAACTTCACATTACCATTTCAGCAATTTTATTCTTCTGTCTTCTTTAAAAAGGCATATATTGAAGAACCCAAAAGTTCTAAAATTAAAATCAGGTACGGACGGTGCCACGGCTCAATAGGCTAATCCTCCACCTGCGGCGCCGGCACACTGGGTTCTAGTCCCGGTCAGGGTTCCGGATTCTTTCCCGGTTGCTCCTCTTCCAGACCAGTTCTCTGCTGTGGCCTGGGAAGGCAGTGGAGGATGGCCCAAGCACTTGGGCCCTGCACCCCATGGGAGACCAGGAGAAGCACCTGGCTCCTGCCTTCGGATCAGCGCGGTGCGCCGGCCGTGGCAGCCATTGGAGGGTGAACCAACAGCAAAAGGAAGACCTTTCTCTCTGTCTCTCTCTCTCACTATCCACTCTGCCTGTCAAAAAAAAATCAGGTACAATGATCATAAACCTGTCAATAAGACTCATTGAAAGGTTAGCAAAAGTTTGGACTGTGCTACGTGTGGTATTTATTTTTACCTAGAACAGTACTGCAAGTAAGTGCTCCAAGTAAACCCAGCACTTAGCACAATGCTGAACACATAGTGGGCACTCAATAAATACTGATTGAGGGAGTGAGTTAATTAAATTAATTTTCCAGATAACTGGTATTTACCCTTTCCAGTGCCAAAAATGTATTTTACATTTTGCAGTGTAAGTCTTCACAAAACTCAATGCCATATTGCAGAGGTACCTCAAAACTTTAGTCAAGGTCCGGCACCTGTGACATGAGCATCCCATTTGAACATCAATTCAAGTCCCAGCTGCTCCACCTCCATCCAGCTCCCTGCTAATGTGACTGGGAAAGCAGAAGATGGCCCACGTGCTTGGGCCTCTGCCACTGAGGAGATCTGGATGGACTTCCTGGCTCCCAGCTCCTGCTTCAGCCTGGCCCAGCCCTGCCATTGCAGCCATTTGGGGAGTGAACTGGCAGATGGAAGACTCCATCTCTCTCTCTCTCCCTCTCTCACTGTAACTCTGCTTTACAAATAGAGCCTTAACAAAGAGAAACTTTAGTTAAACAGAGGAGGAAAATAAATTTTAAAAAAATGCATTGCTCACTGGTCTGCTTTCTGTACATCAAGCAGACAGTTAATCTTTTGTTTTCAATATTCACTTATTTGAGAGGCAGAGTGACAGAGATTTTCCATCTGCTAGTTCACTCCCCTAATTGCTGCAACTGCCAGAGCTGGGCCAGGCTGAAGTCAAGAGCCAGGAACTCCATTCTGGTCTCCGGTGCCGGTGGGGGTGGCAGGGACCCAAGTACTTGAGTCATCTCCTACTGCCTTCCCAGGTGCATTAACAGGAAGCTGGATCTGAAGTGGAGCAGCCAGGACTCCAACCAAACTGGCATTCTGAGATGGAATGCTGGCATCAGGAGCAGAGGCCTAACCTGCTTCCCTACAGTCAGTCTTTTCTGAACTTTTTCTTCACACTCTGAGCTAGAGGGAGCCTCATGCGACAGGCTCTGATTATCTATGTGCCTGCCCCCACCTGCTGGGCACCTTTGTTGGTAAAGATTTATTTATTTATTTGAAAGGCAGAGTTACAGAGAGACAGGAGCAGAGAGAGAGAGAGAGAGAGAGAGAGAGAAGTCTTCCATCCTCTGGTTTACTCCCCAAGTGGCCGCAATGGCCAGAGCTATGCCAATCCAAAGCTAGGAGCCCGGAGCTTCTTCCAGGTCTCCCACACAGGTGCAGGACCCCAAGGACTTGGGTTATCTTCCACTGCTTTCCCAGGACATGGCAGAGAGCTGGATCAGAAGTGGAGCAGCCAGGACTCAAACTGGCACCCATATGGGATGCTGGCACTGCAGGTGGCAGCTTTACCCACTACACCATTACACCACTACACCGGCCCCTGTGGGAATTTTTTAAAATAAATTTCTGCTTTGGCTAGTTCAATCAATTAACAACTTTGGTCCCTTTACTTCCACTCCAATATAGCTGAGAAGCCAAATTACAAAGCATGTTGGAAGTACATGTAAATAAAACCAAATAGATTTTTAGGGCCTTTTCTATGAGTAAAGTAAGACAGCTCTAACATAATTTTAGTTCTTTAGGAGTATTGGGGGGAGGGGGTTTATTCCTAACTTTCCGAAGTTGGGGCTGGTATTGTGGTACAGCAGGTTAAGCCGCTGCCTGTGACACTGGCATTCCATATCTGAACGTGAGTTCAAACCCTGGCTGCTCCGCTTCCAATACAGCTCCCTGCTAATGCACCTGGGAAAGCAGCAGCAGATGGCCCAAGTACTTGGACCTCTGCACCCACCTGGCAGACCTGGACGGAGTTCCAGACTCCTGGGTTTGGCTCAGCCCCAACCGTGGTGGTCATTTGGGGGGGGGTGTAAACCAGCAGGTGGAAAGGTGGAAGACCTCTTCCACTCTTTCTTTCCCTCTGTCACTCTGTCCTTCAAATAAATAAAATCTTTTTTAAAGGGTAAATTTATTTATGAAGCACTCTCCAAAATATTCTTTTTAATCTTACGACATTCAAAAGCAACATGAGGATTAGTATCCCCCCCCCTTTTTTTTTAATTATTAAAACAGCCTCATGTGTGGCAAATAACTTACCAAGAGTCATCCCTGGAGAGGCAGGGCTGCCATCAGGATCCAATTCCAAATCCTGTGCCACCTACTCTACCACCAGCCTGGGCCAGCCAGCTACAGACACCTCTAAATGAAGTCAGTGTTATGGTGCTAGTCTCAAGAGGACCCTTCTCACCATGCAGATGTGCGTCTGGGAGACAGAACACTTGAATTCCAATACGGGAATAAGCCTGCACAAGAGCACTGTCAAAGGGCTTTCTCATACATTCTTCACAAGGTTTCCCTAATTGGAGCCTGGGTAAAGCTTCAAAACAGTAGGTGAATGTCATCCTCATCACTTCTATGCCCTGTGTCTTACTGAGTTCTATAGAAATAGGACTTCTTTGAGTACTGTGGAGTAAGCTCATAGAATCCATTATTCCTAGAAGTTATGCTGCTGTATTTGATGTTAAGAATTCAAGTACTAGTAAGCACTCTCTTACAGTGTTGCCAGTGGTACAAAATGGTACAATCTACAAAAGGAAATCTGACACAATCAAAACACAAATGCAATTATCCTCTGAGGCAGCAGTCCCTCTTATGGGAATTTACTCTGCAAATAAGTATGCATGTGTCAGGAATTACATGTGTGCAAGGATGCTCATTGTAGCATTATTTATAAATGGGGGGAAATACCCAAATGTCAGCCTAATGGGGGAACTTCCATATGCAGAACACAACCTCATGAGGTTGGAAAATGGTAGTTTTCATTTTAAGGATATAGAAAGATTTGCAGTATGCTTTGTTAAAAGGAGCAAGGTGAAAAACAATAGTGCATGCTATGTTTTCTGTTAATAAGGGGGAAATGGCAAGTTATTCTATTCCTATTTGCTTATATTTGCATACAACAGCTCTGAAAAGAGACCCCAGAAACAAAGTGATCTCCTATAAGGTGGTGGTAGAGAAATGGTGTGAATAGGGGTGGCAGGGATGGGATGGGAGAAGCATAATAAATGTTCAGGGAAGTAGAGGGGAAATGTACGCACCATGCAGTGTTGTAGCAGTAGCTGGGAACAAAAGGGTAGGTCCATCTATATTCCCTAACAGTTTAACCCACTGAGTAGAATTTTGTTATCATTTTTGTTTATTAAGATATAGTCACATGAGGGACTGGCGCTATGGTGTAGCGGGTAAAAGCTGTCAGCTGCAGTGCCGGCATCCAATATGGGCACCAATTGAGTCCCCGCTGCTCCACTTCCCATCCTGCTCTCTGCTATGGCCTGAGAAAACAGTAAAGGATGGCCTAAGTCCTTGGGCCCCTGCAACCCTTGTGGGAGACCTGGAAGAAGCTCCTGGCTCCTGGCTTCAGATCAGCGCAGCTCCAGCCATTGCGGCCATTTGGGGAGTGAACCAGCAGATGGAAGACCTCTCTCTCTCTCTCTCTCTCACTCTCTCTCTCTCTTTCTCTCTCTGCCTCTCCTTCTCTCTCTGTGTAACTCTTTCAAATCGTAGAGGAAATACTGCTGCAACCAGAGACAAAGAAAGAAAAGCGAACCCCTCCTCCTAACACAAACCTTGAAAAGTGGCTGCACGCAATTAACTAGTGAAGCAGCTGCCCACTGCGATCTTGTCTAGGGAGGGAAGACGTCCTAAGTTCTGCTTCTGTAGACTCCAGTCATAAATCTGTCCTAATAAATCTGCCCCTGGTATCTCTTCTACAAACATACCAGGCCCACCGACCATCGGAAGTGTGGTCCTAAGTCACGTAGGCTGCAATTTAAACCGACCGATGCTGTACCAGCTAAGGTGTGATGCTGATGAACCTATAAATGTTGTAAGAAACTTGGAATTGTCGCTCAGTTCTCAGGAAATGATTCCAGCTGAGCCTGCTGGCATAATAAACTGCTTGATCCTCCACTGTCTCTGGTGCCTTTTTGAGTAGAGGGAGCTTTCTCATCCCAGGTTTCTGTAACAAAATAAAAGAAATAAATCTTTAAAAAAAAAAAAAGATATAGTCATAGGAGGCCAGTGTTCTGGCATCCCAGTTCAAGTTCCAGCTGCTCAGCTTCCTGTACAGCTTTCTGCCAATGTACCTGGGAAAGCACTGGAAGATGACCCAAGTCCTTGGGCCCTTGCCACCTGTGTGAGAGACCAGGAAACCTGGTCTAACCCATGGATAGAAGATATCTCTCTCCACTCCTCTACTCTCTCCCCCTTCCCAATCTCTCTGATGTTCTGCCTTTCAAATAAATAAATCCTTTTTTTGAAAAAAAATATTTACAGCTGTGTATTTATTTGAAAGGCAGAGATCTCTGTAACTCTGCCTTTCAAATACAATAAATAAATCTTTAAAAAGGAAAGAGAAAGAGAAAGAGAAAGAGAAAGAGAAAGAGAGGAAGGAAGGAAGGAAGGAAGGAAGGAAGGAAGGAAGGAAGGAAGGAAGGAAGGAAGGAAGGAAAGAAGGCAGGCAGAGAAACAGAGAAAGAGCTTCTGCCCACTGGTTCTCTCCCTAAATGCCTACAACAGCCAGAGCCAAGAGCCCAGAACTCCATTTGGTTTCTGATGTGGTTGGCAGTGGCCCAAATATTTGAAGCATCCCCACCTGCTGCCTCCCAAGGTGGGCACTAACAGGTGCTGAGTCAGAAGCAGAGTAACCAGGTAGTTCAATATGAGATTCAAGAACCCCAAGCAATGACTTAGCCACTGCACCCCACTCCTGCCCCTGTGAGTTGATTTAAATAAACCCTTCTTGAGCTTCCTTATATTTTTATCCACTGTATTGTCTAAGTAAAGACAATGAACTTCATGAGCTAATTTCCCAAAGAACATAGTACAGTGTAACTTCACACTACATATGCTTAGCTTACAGGAAATCAACTGTTCATGGGCAACCAAAAGAAAATAAGGAGCAAGCGATTACAAATGAAAGCCTATGAGACCTCCCGGGATCGTGTCTGGAGAGTGGCCCGTCTTCTGCCAGCTTCAGAAGCAGGAGGGAAAGCAAGGCTGCAGAGGCACCCATTCCATTCCCAGCTTGTTCAGTAGCTGGTGATTGGAAGACCCTCTGCACCAGGACCGGCCCAGCAGGAGAGGCCATCTTTGGGAGTCTAAGCTAACTTGGGTCTGCTGCTTCCTTAAAGGCATCATGGCCGCCCTCGGATCCCTGGTGAAGCCCAAGATGGTCAAAAAGAGGACCAAGAAGTTCATCTTCCACCAGTCCGACCGATATGTCAAGATTAAGCGTCACCGGCAGAAACCCAGAGGTATTAACAACAGGGTGCGGAGAAGATTCAAGGGCCAGATCTTGATGCCCAACACTGGTTATGGGAGCAACAAGAAAACCAAGCACATGCTGCCCAGTGGCTTCCGGAAGTTCCTGGTCCACAACCTCAGGGAGCTGGAGGTGCTGCTGATGTGCAACAAATCGTATTGTGCAGAGGTTGCTCACAATGTTTCCTCCAAGAACCGCAAAGCCATTGTGAAGAGAACGGCCCTGCTGGCCATCAGTCACCAACCCCAACGCCAGGCTGCGCAGTGAAGAAAATGAGTAGACAGCTCGGGTGCACATTTTATTTGTGTTTAAATAAAACCTTGAAAACTGGGAAAGAAGGAAGGGAGGAAGAAAAGAAAGAAGGGGGGAGGGAGGGGAGAGAGAGGGAGGGAGGGAAGAAGGAAAGCCTATGGTCCATTTTGGATAATGAGCTTTCAGTTTATGCCCTTGAGGTTGTGAGTGAGTGGGAAGTGGAAATATGCTACTTACTCAGAACTCTGTTCTTTTTGCAAGGCAAAGTGTGATTCTAGAATTAAAGATCTGTCTTTAGACCTGTATTAAAGACCTGGCCGTTTAGGTTAAGCCAAAGATACAAAATTTGATCAGATGCTAACTAGTTGGTCTTTGGCAAAATGATACAACGTCTCAAAATGCAAGGAAAAGTTTGGGAATACCCAGTTCTTATGGGTAGTTCTAACCTTAGAGCCTACATTTCCATCAACACCCACCAGGAATGTGAACCCCCACAGTGGTGTCTCCTTAAGTTTTAGATACTAGTCTCCTAATTAGCATATTTCAGAACTGTCAAAAACAATTCAATAAGTCTAAGTATGGAAGCTGGAACAAAAGTGGACACGTAGGTGCTCTGAGCTGACTGATTAACTGGTGTCTATTATAAACCAATATTTTTTAGTTCTATATTTATTTAGTGGAGACAGGGAGAAGCTAATTTTCTTTTGACAAAAATAATTTTCTTTTTTTTTAACTTTTTTTTTTGACAGGCAGAGTGGACAGTGAGAGAGAGAGAGAGAGAGAGAGAGACAGAGAGAAAGGTCTTCCTTTACCGTTGGTTCACCCTCCAATGGCCAATGGCCAATGGCCGCTGCAGCTGGCGCACCACTCTGATCCGAAGCCAGGAGCCAGGTGCTTACTCCTGGTCTCCAATGCGGGTGCAGGGCCCAAGCACTTGGGCTATCCTCCACTGCACTCCCGGGGCCACAGCAGAGAGCTGGCCTGGAAGAGGGGCAACCAGGACAGAATCCGGTGCCCCGACCAGTACTAGAACCTGGTGTGCCGGCACTGCAGGCGGAGGATTAGCCTATTGAGCTGCGGCGCCAGCCAAAAATCATATTCTGAAACATTATTTTTTTTCTAACCCAAACAGAATCAGCTGTCTTTTTAAAATTGGTTTGAGGAACTGGCGCTGTGGCAGAGTGGGTAAAGCCCATATGGGTGAAAGTTGGAGTCCTGGCTGCTCCACTTCCAATCCAGCTCTCTGCTATGACCTTTGAAAACAGTAGAAGGTGGCCCAACTGCTTGGTCCCCTGCATCTGCGTGGGAGACCCAGAAGAAGCTCCAGGCTCATGGCTTCAGATTTGCCCAGCTCCAGCCATTGTGGCCATTTGGGGAGTGAACCAGTGGATAGAAGACATCTCTCTCTCTTCCCTTCTACCTCTGTAACTGTGGAGAGCAACTCGGACTAGACTGTTACTGGAATTAAGACTTATTCTATACATCTGCTCTCCCACAATATGGCGCTGGGAGAGGAGTAAACAGCTTCTACGCAGCTGCCTCTCGCCAACTTGAGTGATGACCTGCAGGAGCTGATCCTGCTCCTGATTGGAGGAGAGCAGCATACTCAGCGTGTGGGTAGCAGAGTTGGGATTGGTAGAAGAGGACTATAAAGGAGGAGAGAGACAACATGCACAAGGAACACCTGAGGAACATCTGAGCAGCCCCCGAGAGAGCCGGCCGGCGGTGTGCCGCTCCCCCGTGGAATTGGGGAAAGTGGCAGGGGGAACCGCCCTTCCGCGGAGGTGGAAGGGTCGGTAGCCAACCCAGGAAGAACCAGCAGCAAACCCGGGAAGGGCTGAGCAGACGAAAGAACAGCGCAGGGTCCTGTGTCGTTCCTCCGTGAAGAGGGGGAGCGACATAATGGTGCCGTGACTCAGATAGGAAACCTAGGCAGGGTTTAGTGTCGTTCCTCCACGAAGAGGGGGAGCGACAGTAACTCTGTCTTTCAAATAAGTAATTAAATCATTTTTATAAAAAGAAAGTTTTAAAAACATTGGTTTAATAGTTTCTTCTTTTATATGTTTTTTTCTCTCATCAGCTATATATTATGATTTTCTAAACTAAAGCACTTTGTAGAAGTATATGTAAGGGTTTAAAACTTAGATAATAAAATGTCACTCCTTCCAAATAATCATTACTATATAACACATCATTTGTTTGTAAAATTTCAGTAGAATACCAGTATCACTTATTTTTTATTATTGTATTTTTGTGTTTTTTGAGAGGCAGAGACAGAGAGGACTGGTTCACCTCCCAAATGCCTGTAACAACTGGGCCTGGGGCAGGCCAGAGCCAGGAGCAGGCACTCCATGCCGGTCTCATCACCCCTGCCTCCCAGGGGCTACAGAACAGGAAAGTGCAGTCAGGAACACAGCTGCAGTTGAACCCAGTCAATCTGATAGGAAACTTCAGCATCTAATCACTAGACCAAACACTGCCTCCTCAGCTTTCAGTTGGTTATAATCACAAAATCTTTGTAAGGAAACCTCAACCAAATACATCTGCCCAATTAGAATTTCTGTCTCAGTTCCAAGGCACTATGTACTTTGGCACTTGCAGTATAGACAGGCTGCTAAGATGACGCACGAGTCCCCTCCTGGTCTTCAGACCTTTGTGTAAGGCCCTCCCCTTTAGTGTAAACGCGACCTGTGACTTGATTCTAACCCACAAATTTGGCCGAGGTGAGGGGATGTCACTCTTCGGATTAGGTTACATTACACAAGACTTCATTTTAGTAGACTGGATCTAGAGAAATCTCCCTGTGCTCTAAAGGAGGTGGCCACGTGGGAAGGAAAACTGCAGGCAAACCCCAGGACTAGGAGCAGCCTCCGTCCAACAGCCAGCAAACAGCTGGACACCTTGAGTGACATATCCATAGCAATCTGAAAGAGCATGGAAGTGGAGTCTCCCCCAGTAGCGACTCCAGGGAACGTAAGCCAGGCAAACACCTTCATTTCAACCATTCGGGATGCTGAGCAGAGGGCCCAGCCAAGTTATGCCTGAACTCCTGCCCCACAGCATCTAGGAGATAATGAATGTGCACTGTCTTAAGCTGCTTAAAATTTGTAGTAATCTGTTCCAGGTTAACTGCAAACTAATATACCACGTAAACAGAATTCACATTTTGCCAGTTATTTGGAGTTGTATGAAAATGGACCTAATTGGCACCGTATTTCTAATTGATTCAAATATTATCTTGTCTCTACAGACTGATTTCTCCCTCCCCTTCCCATAGCTGCCCATCTGACCTGCCCCTGCATCCAGTGTCTGGAGCCAGAAAGACGAATGAGGGGGCTCTTGTCACAGTCTGGATGAGCTCCCCAGGGTCTTAGGCACACAGTGGCTTCTGGGAGGGAGAAGAGGTGGCAGATGCAACAAATCACTGAGATGCTTGTTTTATATTCTGAAAAAAGCATTACCTTTGTGAACCCATAGCATTGCACACTCAGAATTGAGGCTCATCATGATGATCCCAAGGCAGGACTGACAGGCAGTAAAGAAATACTGAGTAAAATATAGGAGATTCAACAGCATTTTTGATGTTCTAGTTCTTTTTTTTAAAAGATTTATTTTATTTATTTGAAAGGCAGAGTCACAGAGAGGCAGAGACAGAGAGAAAGAGAGGTCTTCCATATGCTGGTTCACTACCCAAATGGCTGCAATGGACAGAGCTGGGCCAATCCAAAGCCAGGAGCCTGGAGCTTCTTCTAGGTCTCCCAGAGGGTGCAGGGGCCCAAGAAGTTGGGCCATCTTCCACTGCTTTCCCAGGCCATAGCAGAGAGCTGCATTGGAAGAAGAGTAGCTGGGACACATACTGGTGCCCAAATGGGATGCCGGTGCTATAGGCAGAGGCTTAGCCTACTGCACCACAGCGCTATGCCACAGCACCAGCCCCAGTGTTCCAGTTCTTAAGATACGATGTGTTGGCCGGCGCTGCGGCTCAATAGGCTAATCCTCCACCTGCGGTGCCGGCACCCCGGATTCTAGTCCTCGTTGGGGCACCGGATTCTGTCCTGGTCACTCCTCTTCCAGCCTAGCTCTCTGCTGTGGTCTGGGAGTGCAGTGGAGGATGGCCCAGGTCCTTGGGCCCTGCACTGGCA
Source organism: Oryctolagus cuniculus (assembly GCF_964237555.1). NCBI lineage: Eukaryota > Metazoa > Chordata > Mammalia > Lagomorpha > Leporidae > Oryctolagus > Oryctolagus cuniculus. The sequence continues at coordinate 43,315,537 of NC_091433.1, read as the reverse complement.
TGGGAGACCAGGAGAAGCACCTGGCTCCTGGCTTCGGATCAGTGCAGTACGCTGGCCACAGCACGCCAGCTGCAGCGGCCATTAGGGGATGAACCAACGGAAAAAGGAAGACCTTTCTCTCTGTCTCTCTCTCTCTCTCACTGTCCACTCTGCCTGTCAAAAAAAAAAAAAAAAGATAGGATGTGGATTCATGGATTTTCTTTTCATACTTATGCTTTATAATTCATGTGTGTGTACATATATATATATAGAGAGAGAGAGTCTCTGTGCAGATCTTATAGTGCAAAATTTTAATAAACCTTAAGTTCAACCTAAAGTACTTAGATTTTAAGTACTTATATAGTCTGGAAATACTGTGTACAGGAAAAAGGTTGTGCCATTTGAGCAAGTGGGATGTCAGATGTGTCACCAGCTTATCACAAATCCCAAAGATTTAATTCATTGATGAGACTGTTGTTGCCATCCCTCTTTTGCAGCATAGGTATAATGAAGAAAAGGAGAATAAAGAGCAAAACCAACCAGGATGAGAGGACAGAAAAGGAAAAGCCAACTGAGAAATTCCTTCCTGGAATGCTAAACAAGGGACAAGAGAGATCTTAGAGGAAGAAAGGCCAAGGCCGGTGGGAGGAACAGACAAGAGAGAAAAAAAATGCAGATCTACACATACCATAGACAGAAATAATCCACACACTGCATGCAAATCGGGTACAGCGGAGCTGAGTCAAGCACAGAACCGGCATCCGGGGCCCACACATGAGCTCTTTTAGACACAGTGGCCGTAGAGCACCAGCACAGCGATTGGCGGTCTCCCGGTTCTGCTGGGTGGGCACAGAACGCCTCCATTTGCCACGTGTTCAACCCATAACCATTGGGCAAGGCAAGCTGCAGGCAAGATACAAGGCTCAATAAGCCCCAGCCTGGTCTCGCAGGGATTCTCAGGTTAGAGAAGAGGCAGAAGAGAGGCACGAAACACAGCCTTCTGAGTCAGGTGGTCGCCGTGGGTGGTGTCCAGCGTTGAGTGGAGCAGGCAGATGTGATTTGTTTGGTCAGTACAGTGTGTGTGTGTGTGTGTGTGTGTGTGAATCTGAAAACCTTGCAGCACCCTCCATCTGAGTTCCCAGCATTCCTGAAAGTCTCGCCATAACAGTTTCACCCATTCACCTACCTGCTTGGTTCTAAAAGGCATTGGTGTTTACCTACCCTCGTGTAAGTGTATAAATTTGTTTCTTGAATTTCATCATTCTTCTATCACTTTCTTGGATAACAGCAGTTACCATGATGATATTCCTGACTAGATCAAACAACCTTCTTCAAAATAACAGGTGCCTCCTCCCATTTTCTTTGCATTCTCTTTTCTAACCCTGTATTTGTCTTAGTTCCCAGAACTACGCCCTAGACTGAGAGTTTTAATGATTTTTCAAGAATAATACCTAAATCTTTTTCTTGATCTGCGTGCTAGAGGATTATCTTCTGCCCAGACACATCACTGGACTGGGCTCTTTGCTCCCCAATTAATTATTAGTTTGTCTACATTAAAATTACACTTGCTACCTGCTGATAAAATCACAAAAGTCTTAAAGCCTTTTCCATTGCTCGCTGTTTATTGTTGGTCTACTCTGCCGTCTATCAGCAGAATCAGCTGCAAACTGGAGGATTTGGTTTCTGATTCCTTCTCCCAAGTCTCTTCTCATTAGTGGAACCTCTTTGTGAAGTGTGCATCTGTGTATATGCACACACACACACATCTGGAGCCTTCAAAAAGTTCGTGAAAAATTCTTATTTTAAAAGAACTGCATGGGGCTAGCACTGTGGCGCAACGGGTTAACGCCCTGGCCTGAAGCGCCGGCATCCCATGTGGGTGCTGGTTCGAGTCCCGGCTGCTCCACTTCCCATCAAGCTCTCTGCTGTGGTCTGGGATAGCAGTAGAAGATGGTCCAAGTCCTTGGGCTCCTGCACCTGTGTGGGAGACCGGGAGGAAGCTCCTGGCTCCTGGCTTCGGATCAGCACAGCTCCAGCCATTGCAGTCAATTGGGGAGTGAACCAGCAGATGGAAGACCTCCCTCTCTCTCTCTCTGCCTCTCCTCTTTCTGTGTAACTCTGACTTTCAAGTAGAATAAATAAATCTTTAAAAAAAAAAAAAGAACTGTATGGATTTTTAAAAAAAATTTGCACCAAAATAAACAACTTTTAGCTCAAATTTCCATGAACTTTTTAAAGTGTCTTCTCTGTGTGTGTTCTGTGTGTGTGTGTGTGTGTGTGTCTATATTTTGAACACTTAAGACAAGAATAAAAGTCAGGCATTTGGCACAGCAATGAAGTTGCCTCTTGGGATGCCCACAGCCCACATCGGAGTGCCTGGTTTCAGTCCTGGCTACTCTGCTACTGATTCAGATTCCTGCAAATGCACACCCTGGAAGACAGCAGGTGATGGTTCACGTCCTTGGATCCCTGCCACTCATGTGGGAGACATGGGTTGAATTCTGGGTTCTTGGCTTCAGTCTGGTCCTACCCTCGCTTTTTATGGGCATTTGGGGAGTGAAGCAGTGGATGGAAGATCTCTTTCTGTCTCTTTGCTTTTCAAATGAAATGGAAAAAAAAGTAAATAAACTTTGGTTTTAAATCAATCTAACCAACTACCCTTCCTGGAAATAATAAATATGTGAAAAATTGATGAGGTGATTTTGAACAACCTCACAATGTGTCATAAAATAGCGGGTTCTAAGAAGACACATAAAAAGATAATAACAAGGAGAAATAAAAACAGATCCCTACAACTATAAGATATCAAGATCAACATGCAGAGAAAAACCAATTTGAGTAGTAAGTTTGAATCATACAGCTCAAATTTAGGTATGGAAGAAATCAGGTATCGTTGGATGTTTGGGTAAACAAATGAATTTCTGTGCCAAGCCTAAGGCTTTCTGATGCTTTGCATCACTGCTGGGGTATCAGGATGCATTCACAAGGCAAGCTGGCTCTACTGCTCATGCCCCAGGCAGAACACAACCCCAGCAGCACACTGTGGCCCTCGGTAGTGCCAGAGAGGCCTCCGCCTTCCAACACCCTAATCTTGCTTCTGTCATGCAGATGGGAGATTGGCCTTCTGGGTTTGGGGAAGACCAAACCCCACACTTGCTATAGTCCTTCAGACATTCATCTTCTTGAAACAAAAGCCCAGAAGTGCAGTGGATTCCTCCCTATTCCTGTCTGCAGCAAGCTTCCTGTGGGAATGAAGCACTTGCTTGCATTGAAAGAAGCAAAAACACATAGAAAAAAATTAGTTTCAAACTACTATGCGGGTACAGATGATGAATATGATTACACACACCACCAGGGTTGTGTTTTCCTTAACTCCAGCATTCTGAGTTTCATTCAGCACGAGTTGGTGTTTTGTAATTGTATTTATTTTCCATCAAGAATGACAGGGTCTTATACAAGCAGAATATGCTATTCACAAATATCACAACAAGTGTTCACTGAGAATCTAAATTAAACTTTACACTGGGGACTCACACACTGAAATATTTCCTCACGTTGGGACGTAATGCACAGAAATTAAACACTATTGCATGTGAATGTCTCATTTACTTGAAAATTGTTTTTCCTGATTTTTTAAAAAGGTATACATGTTCTTGATTAAAAACTTGAAAAACATAAATGGAAACCATTGATATCTCGACTACCCAGAAATAGTCCACGAAGTTTCAGATCCCTGTTATACATGTAATATTATATCTAGTTGTTCACTTATTTATTCATTGAGCATGTATTAGATGTTTACTATATGTAAGAACTGTTTACAAAGTTCTGCAAATTTTCTTGCAGCTTAAGCTGTTTCAACGACCCCCAGATAATGGTGGTTGGACAAGTAAATACTTGAACCATTGGGGGTACATACTGGAGGTCTAGAACAGCCCATGGGGAGACCGGTGATCCCAGGAGCTCAGGAAGCATTGCCATGAAGCATCATATTCTGTGTCTGGTCACAAAATAATAAAAATAATAGTAATAATTATTATTATAATAGTTTCCATAGATAGTAATATCAAGGATGCTGGAGCCAGGATTCCTGGGTTTGAATGCTGATTCTACCTCCAATTCCCATCCCACGACCTGTGTGAGCTTGGACCAGTTACTCAGCCTTTCTTTGCTACATTTTCTTTAACAAAATGCAGTGACAGCAACTGCCTTGACACAGGTTTTTATAAGTATTAAATAAGTTGATGCAGGTGTTTTAGAATGATGCATAGAGCATAATAAGCATAAGAGAAGTATCTGCTATCATCTCACTCTAATTTTGAAGTATCATGCCACAAATGTCCTGAAACATATGCATAACTTTCATCTTTTTTTTTTTAAAGATTTATATACTTATTTAAAAAGCAGAGTTACAGAGAGGCAGAGGGAGAGAGAGAGAGACAGAGAGAGACAGAGAGAGGTCTTCCATCCACTGGCCCATCCCCTAAATGGCCACAACTGCCAGAGTTGTGCCCATCCAAAGCCAGGAGCCAGGAGCTTCCTCTGGGTCTCCCACGCAGGTTCAGGGGCCCAAGCATCTGAACCATCCTCTACTGCTTTCCTAGGCCATTATCAGGGAGCTGGATGGGAAGTAGAGCAGCTGGAACATGAACCAGTGCTCATATGGGATGCCAGCATTGCAGGCAGTGGCTTTACCTACTACGCAACAATGCCAGCCCTGGAACACATTGATTCTAATTCCAGGTGTCCTCTCTTAGGCCAGTCAATTCTGGTTTGAGCACAGCGGGGTTGAGTGGGGTCAGAACATAGCAAGGCAGCTCCAGGAAGTTTGAGGTTCTAAGGGAAGGGGAGGCTAGGCAGAAAATCCTGTAGAAATCAGAATAAGGCAGGAGCCATTGGCATAGCTATTAAGCTGCCTGCTTCTCCTATCAGAGTGCCCGAGTTCAAGTCCCAGCTGTACTTCGGATTCCAGCTTCCTGCTAATATATACCCTGGGAAGCAGCAGGTAATGGCTCAAGTACCTGGGCCTCTGCCACCCAAATTGAGTTTCTGGCTCCTGGCTTCAATCTGGTCCAGTCCTGGTTGTTGCAGAATCTGGGGAGTGAACCAGCAGATGGAAAACAGCTCACTCACTCTTTCTCTCTGCCTTTCAAATAAATAAAAATCATTTTTAGATGCACAACAGATTTGTCATGTGGATACACAGTTGTGGTTCAACTGATAACAGCATCTAACACTCTGTCGCTCCCCCTCTTCGTGGAGGAACGACACAGGACCCTGCGCTGTTCTTTCGTCTGCTCGGCCCTCCCCGGGTTTGCTGCTGGTTCTTCCCGGGTTGGCTACTGTCCCTTCCACCTCCGTGGAAGGGCAGTTCCCCCTGGCCACATTCCCCACTTCCACAGGGGAGCGGCACACCGCCGGCCGGCTCTCTCGGGGGCTGCACAGGTGTTCCCCTTAGATGTTCCCCTTAGATGTTCCTGGTGCATGCCGTCTCTCTCCTCCTTTATAGTCCTCTTCCACCAATCCCAACTCGGCTGCCCACACGCCGAGTACGCTGCTCTCCTCCAATCAGGAGCAAGTCCTACAGTTTATTGGTTGAACTGGAGGCAGCTGCGTAGAAGCTGTTTTCTTCTCTCCCAGCGCCATATTGTGGGAGAGCAGATGCACAGAATAAGTCTTAATTCCAGTAACTTAGTCTAGTCCGGGTTGCTCCCCACACACTCTAATTTTAAAAAGTGATAAAATAGACCCTCAATCCGCTTCCAATCCAGCTTCCTGCTATTGTGCTCCCTGGGAGGCAGTGGTGATAGCGCCAAGACTTGGGTCTCTGCCACCCATGTGGGAGATCTGTATGGAGTCCCTGGCTCCTGACTTTGTCCTGGCCCAGCCTAGACAATTGTGGGCATTTGGGGAATAAGCCAGTGGATGGGCAATCTCTTTCTTCCTTTCTCTTTCTCTCTCCCTTTCAGATTAAATGATAATAAATAACTTTTTAAAAATAGACTTTTAACTTACTTAAATGCGCTTAACATAGCAGCCAAATGGCTTTATAAATGTTTATTTCAAACTGCTGAGATTCTGTTTTCTGAAGTGGTAGCATTTCCCCGAGGAGGGGAGAGTTAATATGTGAGCTACTGTTTTTTTCTGAAGGCTAGAAATCAGAAGTTACTTCAATGTTCTGGATTGTTACATGAAAATACGAAAGCTATCATCAATCACTGCTAGTGCTCACATTAAACATTTTAAATAAAAGTACAAATCATGTGGAATATAACGTCCCTGGCTCAATTAATACTTTAAAAAATATTTATTTATTTGTTCACTCCCCAAATGGCCACACAGCCAGGACTGGGCCAAGCTGAAGCCAGGAGCCAGGAGCTTTATCCAGGTCTCCCTTGTGGGTGCAGGGGCTCAAGGATTTGGGGCATCTTCTGCTGCTTTGCCAGGAGCATTAGCAGGGAGCTGGATCATAAGTGGAGCAGCCGGGGCTCAAACCGGTACCCAAACAGGATGCTGGCATTGCAGGGGCAGCTTCACCTACTATGCCACAGCACCAGCCCCTCAATTAATACTTTTTTTTCAATTAACACTTTTTAAGAACCTATATTAACAAGGGATTTTAAGGGCAATGCTTTATTAAAACATTTAAAACATTTTTTAAATGCGTGTTTAAATTTTTAATTAAAATATTTTAGTCAATACTAACAGGAAACAGCTAAGGATGAAATATTTAATTTCCTACATTAAATAAGTGCTTCACTGGGTTCTTTTGTTTTGTTTCAGCCCGTGCTTTCAAAGCTCTAAATAATAGCACATAATGGAAATGTCAAGTTTTCTGGTGTAGCAACATGAGTTATCAGCTGCTGCCACCTCCCCAGTGGCTCAGATATTGCTGAAACACGTCCTATAACAGAACAATCGATCTGAGGATACAACAATCTTCTTGGGTCTTCTCGGGGCTAGCCTCACTCACTCCATGCTTCTCTAGGCTCCCAGTTTTGTTACATAAAAATAATCCTGCCCCCATTTATAACTGTAAGTCACTGGGGAGATTAGATGCACTCAAAAAGTATCTCATTGTATCTCCCACCCGCAGCCCGGGCCATGGTCAGTGTTCAGTGAATGCTTGGAGATGTTACTGAGGAAAGAAATCCATACAGGGAGTCTGAATCGCCAGCCGAGCATCCTGCGCACCTCGAGTCCTCGGAGTTTCTGCCTCCATCCATGGTTTTTCTACCATCTGGAAACAGGGTTTGTGTTCATGGGTATCTGTGAATACAGAAGAGAAAAAAGTGGGCAAACCCAAGAACATATATGGAAACACAATCCAAAAGTTGTTACAAAGTTTACATGTGAATTTTTATTCATCCGCTTTTTATTTCAAAGTGGAAATAAAATTGTTCTGTAGAAACTATAAATGATGCAAATGAGCTTCCATGTAATATTATGGCCCCTTGAGGAAGACAGGATGGAACAAAGAAGAGGAAGAAAACCAGTCACTGCTAGACAGGGGCTTTTTAAAACACCTGCCTTGATATTTAAAATTGATTTCTGCATCAGCTGAAACTATTATAGACGGTCATCTGCAGGGGCAGATTTTATTCCTGCTTTGGAAGGACAAGACGTTCCTTGAAATCACTTCTTTCCTTGTCTTCAGTCGGAGGAGGTGAGACAACTCCATAGTGTTCATTCGTTCTTCGGAGGGAAAGTGGGCCCTGTCCCTTTAATTACAAACCAAACAAACATTTCATGGAAAACGAGGACAATCATTTCTGGGGCTCTCAAGGGTATTGGGTCACACTGACCACTGCCTTACCTCTCCAGTCATCCTGCTGCCAGGGCCACGTTGTGAGATACTCTCCGTGGGGTGATTTCATCAGTGTGTGAACATCGTGGCGTGCACGTCCACAAACGTGGCTGGCAGGGACAGCCTGTTGCTTCTAGGTACTGAATCCTGCAGGCAGTTGTCACACAATGGTACGTATTTGTGTATCTACACGGAAGACGGACAGTAAAAGTATCAGGCAAAAGGAATTTTCAGCTTCATTATTATCTCATGGGGACAATGCTGGTCTCTGTAGCCCCTTGTGGTGTGCTCCAAGACTGTGCTGTGGGCAAAATCGGTCCCCTGACTCAAGGGAACGGTGCCAAAGGTTAGAACTCCTGTCATACAGTTGATCTAGCCTCCCCCCAGACCTGCTGTGATGAACATGGTTCTATCACAGCACTCCTCTGAAAAAGGTCTTTAGGGTGTCACAATAATCTGAGCACCTCATTCCTCATCCTTTTTCCTCCTCCTCCTCTTCCTTTTTTTGTTTTTAAAGTTTTATTTATTTATTTGAAAGAGATACACAGAGAGAAAAGGAGAGGCAGAGAGCGAGAGCGAGAGAGAGAGAGGTCTTCCATCTGCCGGTTCACTCCCTAATTGGCTGCAATGGCCGGAGCTGTGCCAATCCGAAGCCAGGAGCCAGGAGCTTCCTCTGGGTCTCCCATATGGGTGCAGGAGCCCAAGGACTTGGGCCGTCCTCCACTGCTTTCCCAGGCCATAGCAGAGAGCTGGATCGGAAGTGGAGCAGCTGGGTCTCAAACTGGCACTCATATGGGATGCTGGCCCTCCTCCTTTTTAAAAGATGTACATAGTTATTTCAAACTCAGAGTTAGAGAGAGATCTTCCATCTGTTGGTTCACTCCCCTGATGGCTGTAAAGGCCAGTGCTGGGCCAGGCCAAAGCCAGGAGCCAAGAGCTTCTTCCAGGTCTCCCATGTGGGGGCAGGAGCCCATGCACTTGGGCCATCTTCCACTGCTTTCCCAGCCCATCAGCAGGGAGCCAGTTAGAAGCAGAGCAGCCAGGACACAAACTGGCACCCATATGGGATGCCAGCACTGCAGGCCATGGATTTTTAATCTTCTGTGCCACAGCGCTGGGCCCAGCATTTTGTTTTTAATGTTAGTAAATTTCTATTTTCGTTTGGTGAAACCAAAAATTAGGTATGAAGCCATAGATTTTACTAGCTATTCACCTCCATTCTTCGCCTTGGTGAATCTCATTATTCCTACTTGTGAAATGGGGACAACCACAAGAGGGGGGGCTCAACAGCTTCCTTGCCTTCAGTGCTGTAGGATCCCAGGAGATGGGGCGCAAGGAATGTGCTGTGCCAGGTCTCCACTGCTTCCCCGTCCAGATGGTCAGGATTTTTAGATTATTCTCAGCCACTCAACATCAACACTTCTACACAAAGCTCTAGACCCATGAATCTTCCCTCAGAATCATTTTCAGCTATTTTGCAAAGATAATGGGACAAAATTTTTATGCTCTGCCTTCATTACCTTACTCTCCTAATGGTATTTACCTAGTTTCACTTTTCCAATGAGATGTACATTATTTTAAAGTTCTTTAAATATTCTTCCTCAAATAAGTTTTTTTTTTTTTTTTTTTTTTTTTTTACAGGCAGAGTGGACAGTGAGAGAGAGAGAGAGACAGAGAGAAAGGTCTTCCTTTTGCCGTTGGTTCACCCTCCAATGGCCGCCGTGGCCGGCGCCCTGCGGCCGGCGCACGCTGATCCGATGGCAGGAGCCAGGAGTCAGGTGCTTTTCCTGGTCTCCCATGGGGTGCAGGGCCCAAGCACCTGGGTCATCCTCCACTGCACTCCCTAGCCACAGCAGAGGGCTGGCCTGGAAGAGGGGCAACCGGGACAGAGTCCGGCGCCCCGACCGGGACTAGAACCCGGTGTGCCGGCGCCGCTAGGCGGAGGATTAGCCTAGTGAGCCGCGGCGCTGGCCTCTTCCTCAAATAAGTTTAAAAATCAACAGCTGGGGGGCCGGTGCTGTGGTGAAGTGGGTAAAGCTGCTGCATGCAGTGCCGGCATCCCATCTGGGCGCTGGTTTGAGTCCCAGCTGCTCCACTTCTGCTCCACTCGCTGATCCAGCTATGGCCTGGGAAAGCAGTAGGAGATGGCCCAAGTCCCTGGGCTCCTGCACCTGCGTGGGAACCCAGAAAAAGCTCCTGGCCCCTGACTTCGGATTGGCCTGGCTGTGGCTGTTGCGACCATTTGGGGAGTGAACCAGTGGATGGAAGACCTCTCTCTCTCTCTCTCTGTCTCTGCCTTTCAAATAAAATAAATAAATCTTAAAAAAAAAAAAAAAGCAGCAGCTAGGATGCATGAAGGCCCCAGCTCTGGACCAGGGGCTTGTAAGAATGAAAATCCATCGCTCCCTCAACTGTATAACCAAGCATAACATATTTGAGGTTGGCAAAGAAACTGCTTTCCAGGGAGCTCACAGCTCCAGGGCAGCCCCTTGTGAATGCACAAGGCAGTCCTGTTGTGCAGTGTGTAGGTTGCACCTCTCAAAGAGCCTTCGCTTTCAATAGCGCACACAAATGAGTGAACCATTTTGGTTATAAGATTATGATTCGCCCATCACCCCCTATTAGCACTATTAAAACAACCATTGTCCTTCTTAAAATCTGTGCAGCCAAGTGTGTGCAGGGCTGAAAAAAAAAAAAAAAAACCAGAAAGACTGTCCAAGACTGGCTGCGTGGGAGACCAGGCATTAGCGCTGATTTCCTTTGTCTGGCTTTGGAAAACTCCCATAGGACACATGGGATTAAACACGACATTTTTCTTGCTCTGAAACCTCCTCCACCCCCTTTTACAACATTTCATTCCCTCCCACAGCCTCTAGACCTCTGCTCTGGCTGTCATGGTGGACATTGTCTCCCTCACATTTTGCCCCACCCAGGGCTGGCTTTTATGACGTCAAAGAGGCCCAGCAAGCTCTGTACACAGACAGGGCTTCCTGGCACGCCAGCCCAGGCGGCTCTCAGAACAAGCGCACACGTGGTAGACATTCTCTGAATCTCCATCACAACACTTACGTCCCATCACAACACTTACGTCCTGCGTCCCCCTCTGCTGGGTAGCTGGACTTAGTCATGGACAGTTTTAAATTCACCACGTGGAGGAATAGAAGGGAAGATGGGACTAGCATTTATGAAGTACTGACTGTATGCCAAGCACCGTGTTAAGAACTGCACCTATAGGAAAGTAATTTAGAAAAGGCTATGGAATAGGGAATTTAAAGTAAGTTTATCTTTTCGCAAAAAAAATTTAAAAGCCATGTGTAATTTTTCATAAGAGCTTATTGGAAACTTTTAAGATGCATGCATTTCAGAACTTTTTTGCACCAAAAGAAAGTTATCTTTTAATTCAATTTTCCATGAGTTTATTCTAAGTATCCTCATACACTATAAGATCATTTAATTGTCACAAAAGCCTAGCCAGGAACTATTAACATCCCTGTTTTGCGTTTCATTCAGTGACATCCCAGTGGCTTAGTTCTTCTCCCTTTGGACACATAACCACCTGGCCTCTGTTCCATGTGTAGCCACCCGTAGCCACACTCTCTGGCCCCTCTGGCTGTCTCAGGCACCAAAGCTAAAGGAGAAAGCCTAGAAAGTCACACTGAGCCTTTCATTGCCTCAGCCGAGCTGCATTCCATTGGCTGAAACCTGGTCCTGAGTAACTCACCGTGAAGGAATAGGCAAGTTAGCGACAGCAGATGGAACGTTCAGTGAACAGCCATGACCTTGCCTGGGCAGTGGAAATGCAACAAATAATAGCTACACGATTCTTTGGTATTGCTTATTTTTTATTTTTTTAAAAGATTGATTGATTTATTTGAAAGTCAGAGTTACACAGAGATAGAAGGAGAGGCAGAGAGAGAGAGAGATAGAGGTCTTCCATCCGCTGGTTCATTCCCCAATTGACTGAAATGGCCGGAGCTGTGCTGATCCGAAGCCAGGAGCCAGGAGCTTCTTCCAGGTCTCCCATGCGGGTGCAAGGCCCCAAGGACTTGAGCCATCTTCTATTGCTTCCCTAGGCCACAGCAGAGTGGGATCGGAAGTGGAGCAGCCAGGACTCGATCCGGCACCCATGTTGGATGCCGGCACTGCAGGCAGCGCTTGCAACGCCACAGTGCCGGCCCTCCTTGGTATTGTTTAAATACACACCTAATATTTTTAAGGGCTGCATAAAACCATCCTTCGTGACTGTGCCACACCTGGTTCAGCTGGGCTTCATTTTGGGGCCTTTGAATAGGTCTCTGTCAATGCACATTCCTTGAAGTCGGTGTGCTGAGGTAGGGGACTGAGAGGTTGTTTACAGATGCAGAGGGAAAGTCTGGCACATTCGTAAATAAATGTCATCTTGATATAAAGCCAATGTTGATGAATGGAACACAAAAACTATCAAGCACTCAGGGATTGCAGAGGGAACAATCATTTCCCACCAGGGAGCTAGGGAAGGACTTGGAAGGGATTTCTGCATTTCAATGGGGCTTTAGAGATTGATTAGTATTTCCCCCCACAAAGGTTAAGAAGGGGAGAGGGCCATAAACTCAGGGGGTGTTGAGGGCAGGCAGTCTGATATTTGAGGGGGGAGGGCCAGCACAATGTGCTGGATCCTGGCAGAGCAGGGGGTGTGCCTGGCAGAGTGGGCCTTTGAGGAGACGGGGAGCCACCCCACTGATCTTCCCCTCGGCTCTAAGAGACAGCAGTCATGAGAGTATTGACTCAGGATTTGTTCTCCTCCTGCCTCTGGGAATTCCTCGTCTTCCTGAACATATTTATTTTCCTTTTATTCTGGGGTTTGTAATCAAACATGAATTTAATCTTCTGAAACCCACATATCACAGAAGTGAGGTTTCTGCTTTAATCAAAAGAAGCCTGTAGTCAGGAGTTCACTCTCGGTCGGCTTTGGGGTGTTTCCTTTTTTTCCACTTTGAAAATATTGCAACTTCAGGACGAAGATCAGGGAATCAGCCCAGCACTGTTCTGCAGTCTGCATCTGTGACATTGACTTTGGCTGTGCTGTGTGCCTATGCCGAGTTACTGAGCCTATCTGGGCTTGAGTTCCTTGATTTAAAAGGAAGCGATATTTATTACTTGTTTCTTCCTTGAGCAGTTATTGATCAAGTACCTTCCAAACTGGGCAGGCAGTAAGTCACTGCTTGAGATACCTGCGTCTCATATCAGAGTGCCTAGTTCAAGTCCTGGCTACTCTGCTTTGAATTCAGCTTCCTGATAATGCACAACCCCAGGAGGCAGCAAATGAGGGCTCAAGTACACGAGCCCCTGCCACTCATGTGGGAGACCCAGTTGGAATTCCAGACTTCTGGCTTCCGCCTGGCCCAGCCTTGGCTGTTGCAGGCATTTGGGAAGTGAACCAGCAGACAGAAGATAGTTCTTGGTTTCTCTCTCTGCCTTTCAAACAAAGTAGAAATAAATAAATCCTTTCAAAAGTATCTCCTATGGGCCAGGAAATGACCCAATCATAGGTGACCTTAGGAAAAGCCTTGCAAAGAAAGGAGGCAGGGAAGAAAATGAATGAAGGTGATCAGCATGCCTACTGTGTACCAGGACACCTGCTGAGACTTCGAATGTTCTTGTCAATGTGACCCCGGGCAGCTGGGATTTTCCCTGTGCTACAATGAACAAGCCACAGGACACCAACAGTAACTTGCACAAACTGTCATGTCCCGAGCATGCTGGTTCTACTCTGCTCTGGCCTGAGGCACTGGTGATGTAGGCCAGCAGATAGGTTAAAATCAACCAGACTTGTAACCTGGAGACCACGCCCCTACCTGACCCCACCTATACGCCCACCTGCCAATCAGACTACAGAACCACTCCCCTTTGGGAGGGACTAAGAGGCCTGGAACACGGTGGGCCCTTCCCTTGTTCACCTTGTTGGTCTTGTTGCCCCACAGGTGCGTGGGCTTCAGGCCGCAGGCTCCCTGCTTTCCTGCCTGCACGCTTGCGCCACATAGCTCGCTCCTGGCCTGCTCTCTGCTTGATATGGACCCGACTTAGCTTCTAGACTTCCCTTTCTCCCCTAAATAATGCCCCTGCTCTCCTGCGCATTTCTCTCACTGAGTAAAATCCTTAAAAACTTACCATGTTGTCTGGTCCATTTGAGCCAGTATTCAGAATTCTTCTCTGAATAAGTGGCAAGAGCCTATAGGCTTACTAATATTGAAAATTATTAATAAGCAGTCTGATATCACTGGGAGCAGAAACTAGGACTTGCTACCCAGCGGTTTTCTTCTCAGGCCCTCAAAGCTTTCACTGGGTCACGTGGTACCCATTTAAGATAAGGACGAGCAATTTTTGGCATTCTCTTTTTTTTTTTAAGTCCAGATTTTTAAAATTATTATTATTTGGAAGGCAGAGAGACAGCCAGAGAGACAGAGCCAGACAGAAATCTGCCATCTGTTGGTTCATTCCCCCAAATATCTGCAACAGCCAGGCCTGGGTTAGGCTAAAGCCAATGCACAAGAATTCAATTCAGGTCTCCCTCGTGGGTGGCAAGGGCCCAAGGACCTGAGCTGCCATCTGCTGTCTCCCAGGGTGTGCATTAGCAGGAAGCTGGAGTCAGGAGTGGAGCCAGGATTTGAACCCGAGCATTCTGATATGGGTTGCAGTCGTCCCCAGCTGTGTCTCAACTGCTGCATGGCTTCCTGGCTTTCTCGACCCACTTTTCTGCATCTCATCCAGCTGTGCTGGGTCAACAGCCACAGTTTTGGGTTCCAGGACACTTTCCCAACCCTCAGGTGCCCCTCGTACATACTGCAGATCCGCAGCTCCTATCAGCCTCTGTGGAGCCGTCCTTTGAGTCACCACTTGGCCCCTCCCTCTTAATTGTTCACAATTACCCGGGGCTCCCAGTCCTACAATAAGCAGGAAAAGGGTACCATTTTCTAAGACATATGTGTTTAGTGTTGCTGGCAGATTTGTAAACTTATTAGTGCCTCTGCACACTATATAATTAAGATCAAATTATCGGAGAGTTTAAAACAGTGCCTATTGCTATTGTGCTGCTGGCAATGCAAAGGGAAAAAAAATTGCCTTTTTTACACATCTCCTGCCTTCCTTGAACTTACCATTCTTACAGGGCTAGGGGACTCACGCCTGCACCTGCACTGAGGGAGAGGGCTCACTATGCCGAGACGCTCACTTTTAACACCAGTGGGAGAAAATCTGGAAGCCTGCAGACACATTCTAGGACATCTGCACTCACATCCCCGAGAAGGAGCCGCAGGCAGGTCCCTCCACAGACGGCTGGAAGGGCAATGAACACAAAGACAGGCACTCAGATCTGAGCCCGTGGCTTCCCGAGACTAGGACAAAACAGGCTCCTGGCTGGTTCTGTGGGTGGGGGTGGCAGCAGCATGTGAGTTACCAGTACCTGGTGTCAGGAACACAGGAACGGATGCACCATTAGTGCCTGGGGTGAACCATGAGACAGAAAGGTACCACCCAGGCAAGCATATGAGCTGCAATTCTGCTTCAGACTCCAAGATTGCTTATTTATGTATTTATTTAGAAGATCTGTCTCTTTAGTTGAAAGGCAGAGCTAGAGAGAAAGAGAGAGAGGGAGAGATAAAGATCTTCTATCCACTGTTTTACTCCCCAAATGGCTACAACAGTCAGGTCTGTGCCATGTTGAAGCCAGGAACTTCAACTTGGTCACCCACAGAAGTGGCAGGGGCCCAAGTGCTTGAGTAAGCTTCTGCTGTTTTCCCAGGGTCACTATTAGGGAGCTGGGTCAGGAGTAGAGCGGCCAGGCCTTGGCCCCATACTCCAACATGGGATGCCAGCAGCACAGGCAGCCGCTGAGCCCACTGTGCCACAGCGTCAGCCCTGGGGCTCTGCGTTTAATACGCTCCTCCCTGTCTTCGAGATCTGGATGTCTGCTTTGGCTGGGGTGGGCTGAGGGACTGAACCCAAGCCATAGATATTAGATATAGGCCTCCCGAGTAGGGGCCTAACCATGGTACCCAGTGTTTGCCTCAAATTTCTACTTTTTTCTTTAAAGATTTATTTATTTATTTGAAAGTCAGAGTTACACACAGAGAGAAGGAGAGACAGAGAGAGAGAGAGGGAGAGAGAGAGAGAGAGAGAGAGAGAGGTCTTCCATCTGCTGGTTCACTCCCCAAATGGCCACAATAGTGAGAGCTGAGCCAATCTGAAGCCAGAAGCCAGAAGCTTCTTCCAAGTCTCCCACGGTGGGTGCAGGGGCCCAAGCACTTGGGTGATCCTCCGCTGCTTTCCCAGGCCATCAGCAAGGAGCTGGATCAGAAGAGGAGCAGCTGGGACTCGAACCGGGGCCCATATGGGATGCTGGCTTGCCCACTACGCCACAGTTCCAGCGGCTGTGCTCGACTGCCCGGGATGTTGAAAGCTAGGCTGGGTCAGTTAGAACAGGGGCTCTTGGGGAGCAGTGCCTGGGCCAGTGGGGCAGCACCTGCAACTTGATAGAAACACATTTCCTGGCCCCTCCCCAGACCGACTGCATCAGAAATGCTGGAGAAGGAGCTCAGTGATCTGGGTTCAACCACCCTAAAGATGCTGCTGCTGTGCGCTGTGATGGAGCAATCCAGCCCCTTAGAACAGCGGGGACTAAGGCAACCGTAGCCAGAATGTAGCAAAGGCTACGAGGAGGAAGATGTTTAGATGAATTGAGTTCCTGTGTGTGTGTCTCTCTCATAACGTTCTCCCACTTTATACCATGTTCCTATCCCCTCTCTCTGTATCTCATATTCCTGGTGTCTTGGGGCAGACTTCATCCCTGTCCCCCTCCTGTGTGCTCTCAAAGCCCCCTGCATGGCTCCTTGAATAAAGATGGGCTCAGGTGACGTTGGCCAAGCAACGTTGTGTTGTTCCCTGCCATGACTAGTCCTGGGACCCAGGGCTGAGACAGGGCTGAGAGGGACCAAGCAGGGGGCCCTCACAGAGGAGTTGCAGGGGCTGAGAGACACAGCTGTGAGCACAGCTACCCAGACCTCCCAGAACAGGTAGCAAGAGCAGGAGGAGAGAAGCATGAGCAAGAGGGAGGTCAGGGGCTGGTACTGTGGTGTAGCAGGTAAAGCCGTCGCCTACAATGCCGGCACCCGACAAGGGCGCCAGTTCAAGCCCCAGCTGCTCCACTTCCCATCCAGCTCTCTGCTATAGCCTGGGAGGGCAGTGGAAGATGGCCCAAGTGCTTGGGCCCCTGCACCCGAGTGGGAGACCCAGAGGAATCTCCTGGTTGCTGGCTTTGGATTGGTGCAGCTCCAGCCATTGCGACCATCTGGGGAGTGAACTATTGGATGGAAGACCTCTCTCTCTCTCTCTCTCTCTCTCTCTAACACTGCCTCCCCTCTGCCCTTCAGTTTCAGCACCTCCAGCCCTGCTGAGAGTCCTTCCGACCACTGCTGTTGTTGCTATCCTTGGTCCACGTGGCCCGCTTCCATGCCTTCCATCCGCAGAGGATGCTGGCTGGTCCTAGGACACCTCTGCAGGTCGACAGGCCCCATCGGCACTTCCCAGAGACCCTGGTTCAATACTGGCCCAACACGGCGCAGCCTCCTCCTCTGGCCGGTCACACACAGCCTGCGCCTCTGGGAAGCCATCCTCACCATGTTTGAGGAGGACACTACGTCATTGTGGTTCAGAGCGTGAGCTCGGAGTTCTGAGTTCACATCCTTGCTCTGCCACCCACGGGCACCCAGAATAGCGCCTAGCATATGGCAAATACGTAAGTGAAGGGTGAATCAAGGAATGGCTGAGTACCGGTTGTGAAACCTGGAGCAAGTGGATCGCTCTGAGCCGCAGTCTCCTCTGTGAAGCGGGGAATACAACAGCCTCTATTTCACAGGATTACTGGGAAACGAACCATGATGTCAAGTGCTTAGCCGGGGCCAGCTACCTGGGAGGCTGGAAATGGGCTCGCAGCACTGGAGGAGGAGGATTAGAGCAGTGTTCCCACCCACGCCAGCCCTGCTTCTCGGCATGGTGTGAGAACTACCTTCCCCAAGACCATCTGGAACAGGGGCTGAGCATTTAAAGGTGTCAAGAAGGGAGAAATCTTGGCCCTGCTGTATACCTACTAAACAGAATATTTTAGGAGGGCAGTCCAGGACCCTGCTTGTCTACCAGCCTGCAAGTGACTGTCCACCCCCACTCACATTTGAGAGTGTTGAATTAATGCTCCACTTTACAAATTAAAATATGAGTGCAGAGTTAGTGCATCAATAGAGCAAGGCACTGTCAAAGCTATCAACAGAAGTCTCTAGGATAGATAAGGGCTAAATAAGGCAGGGAAGGCCAAGCAACAGAGAAACAGAAAGTGAGGCTGAAGGCTTGGTCTGGAAACAACTCAGGGGCTTTCAGGGAGCAGGACTATAAACACCCAAGCCACTAGGAGGGCTTCTATACCTATGAGGTCAAGTGTGAGTGCATCACAAAAGACTGTAAGAAAACAGCCTTTATTTGGGTTTTGTTTATTGACTTACCCTTTCCTGTCTCCTCTCATTTTACCCAATTCAGTTGGTTAGAAAATGTGCCATTTTGGTTCTGTGGCATTGGCCAAATCCACCCTTTCTTCTCCATTGATAAACTTCAGAAACTTGGCGCTGATGGCTTCCTAATTACCTCTCTCTCTGTCCACATAGTCTCCCATCATAACCCCCAACCCAACCCTCACACTGTTGCTAGCATTAAATATTGAATGAAACTTGAGTAGTGAGAGGCAGCATACCATAGGCACTGAGAGTAGACATAGACCGTAGAGCCAGACTTCCTGGATGAAACTGTAAGTCTTCCTTCTGTGAGCAGTGAATTTGGGCTAGGCAAGTCCCTTAACCTTGCTTTGCCTTAGATTCTGCATCTGTGAAATGGGGATGGTAATAACAGTAACTTCTCTTAGCATATCATGAAGGCTATGAGTTAACATATGAATAGCACATTGCTTTCTTACTTAAAGAGCTGTGTGGGCAACCTATGGAATTAGGGATAAATCTCATGGTTTAATTTGACTTATCCATGATATTCAAAGTCCTTCTGGTTGTCAATCTACAATCTCATTGTCCCATCCTCATGTAATCTAAGCCCTAACCATCTCAAGTTATTTAAGTTCCTGGAACATGTTATGCACATTCTAATTTCTATGATATTATGCCAACTCCTTCCTGTTTATGGAATGCTCATCCAATGCCAGTGCTTTCTTTTCTTTCTTCTTTTTTCTTTTACATGGAGGGATGTGGACTTATTTCCCATCCACTACTTGGGGAGCACCTGTGTATATGTTCTGAATAACTCAAACACACACAGATACATGTTGCTAGGATTTGGATTGGAATTATGTTGAATATGAAATCTTTCTATCCAAGAACATGGTATATCTTTCCATTTATTTGGATGATTTTTGAGTTTTGCAATACATTTTACAGTTTTCAGCATAGAAGCTTAATTGTTGATAGTTTCTGAGGCCATGGTAAATGGTCATATTTAGAAATTTTTATTTCCTGTTTGTTGCCAACACATAGAAAGACAGTGATTTTTGACCCCTAAATCTGGTATGCTTGATAACTTTACTTATTGTGTATGTTGTCTGCAAATATGAACAGTTTTTTTCTCTCTCTTTCCAAAACTCACCCCCCCCACCCCCATACTGTGTGGCCTAGGTCCACCAGGACTGTGTTGAGTGCAAGTGATGGCAGTGAGTAACTTCGTCTCGTTCCTCATTTAGGAGGGAAAAATTTCCAAAAAGCTGGAGGATTAAACTAAGACTTGCTGAAATTTGTAATAGTTAAGAGTAAACATGATATTACTGATGCAAAGATAGACAAGTAGACCCATGGAACAAATAGAGATTCCAGAAACAGGTCCAGGCAAAGTCAGGAGGACACACTCTTGAGGGTTTTAGTGACTGGATACGAGCACATTGAGTACTTCTGGAATGATGGTGGTGTTTACTTCCTTGATGTAGGTGGAGGTTTTGTGGGTATGTACCCTTTGTGAAAATCTATACAGCTGGAAACGTAGGATTTTTGTGTTTTATAGTTCAATAAAAGCTTAAAAGCTAATAAGATTATAAAAAGAAAAGAAAACAAACAAGGAACTCTGGACCCCACTCAGGTATACTGGCCCTGCCTAGGGTAGGGCTGGGTGGTAGCCAGCCTCCAAAATGACTCCCTATGAGTCTCATTTCCAAGTATTCACAATCTTGAGTGGTCATCTCACACTAGTGCCTAGAGTTTCCCTGTGCAGCTGGTGAACTATTGTGGAAGTAATACAACACAACATCAGGATTTAGGTCAGAGACAGCATTTCCACCTATGCCTTGTCGCTCTTTCTGGGGAGAACCACCATGTCGTGAAGACATCCAAGGAGCCTTAGGGACAGGTGCACATGATGAGGAACCGAGGCCGCTTGCCCACAGCCAGCACCAGCTTGTCCGCCATTGAGTGAGGTCCTCCAGCCTGACAAGGCTTCAGTCACATGAAAGACCCCAGTGTCGGTACCCAGGCCATCTAGTAAGCTGCTCTAAAGTCCTAGACCCGCAAAAAGTGGTGTGATGAGATAAAAGTTGATCGTTTTTGGAAACGGAGTTTGTTAAGCAGTAGTAGACAACTAATACAGTTTGAGATACAGTTAGCTTTCCAAACTCCTGGATTTGATTGTTCAGCTATGGTAGAGAACCTTTGGCATAGTATTTTCCTCCTACCCACAGTATACTACCATCACTTTATATTAACTGTATTCCTTGTTTGTCTTCACTGATCAACTGTATGTTCATTAATCGAAGGAATAATATTTTGCTTATCTGGGTAACTCTGGTGCCCAAAGCATAGAGTGAATTGTACATAACTATTTTCTAAATTGGAATGCTCCTTCATAGAAACATAGAGAGTAGGACATACCATTGCCACCAGCTGGCCAAACCCCTTCAACATATCTTTTTTTTTGTAAAGATTTATTTTTATTTATTTGAAAGAGAGAGAGAGAGAGAGAGAGAGAGAGAGAGGTTTTCTATCCACTGGTTTACTCCCCAAATGGCTGCAATGGCCAGAGCTGAGCCGATCCAAAGTCAGGAGCCAGGAGCTTCTTCTGGGTCTCCCATGTGGGCACAGGGGCCCAAGGATCTGGGCCATCTTCCACTGCTTTCCCAGGCCACAGCAGAGAGCTGGATCAGAAGAGGAGCAGCTGGGACTAGAACCAGTGCCCATATGGGATGCCGGCGCTTCAGGCTGGGGCTTTAACTTGTGCCACAGCACCAGCCCCTCAATATATCTTTTTAACTCAACGTATATTATGACTCTGCTTCGATGGTAGACTCATGCTGGTATTGCGCAGAAGAGGAGAGTCAGTCCTTGTAGCCAGGCACTCAGTCAAGTGGGACAGACACCAGACGATGAGGATACTCCAGGACCCATGCCAGGTTGGTGAAGAAGCCTCAGTAGGAAAAGCCAGTTTGGCTTGGGAGGATCTGATATTCCCAAGAACAAGCAAAGCTTGATCCATGTCCCAAAGAGTGGGTGGGAGTTTGCTTGATGGATGAGGAGGGAAAAGACATTGCAGGAAGCTGGAAGAGCCATGCATATCCATAGGATGGTTTGAAACCATATGGAGTGTTGGAGGGGAAGTGTAGAAGAGCGAGAGAAGAATGCTATGGAGAGGATTTGGGGTGTATCCGGTACATAATCTAGAGTCATGGAAGGATTAAGTAGGAGAGTAGCGTTGGCCAGTTTGCAGTTTTAGAGACATACCTCTGGTGGCAGTGTGCACGGTGGATTACGAGGCAACACTGAAGACTGCAGGACTTGGAGAAGGTCGGGGCACTATGATGGTCCAGGTGGCAGTAGGTAAGGGCTGACCAAGGCGCATGCTGAGGAAGGGGGAGGAGTGCACAGGTGTGGATGGGACACACCTACTGGCAAAGAATCAGGTACAAGGACCAGGGCCTGACGTGTCTCCAGCTTCTTCCAAAAAAGATTGGGGGAAGAGTGGTGAGTAATAGGTAGTTATAACAGTAATTTTCATTAACGATTCTCCTCCTCAGGCTGGCATTGTGGTGCAGGGAGCTGAACTGCCTCTTGCAAAGCCAGCATCCCATATCAAAGCTCCAGTGAGTACCGGCTGCTCCACTTCCAATCCCGCTCCCTGATAAAGTACCTGGGAGAGCAGAGGAAGATGGCCCAAGTGCTTGGGTCCCTGACACCCAAATGGGAGATCCTGGTGGAGTTCCTGGCTCCAGACTTCAGCCTGGCCCAGCCGTGATCGCTGCAGTGATGGGGGGAAGTGAATCAGTGGATGGAAGATTCTCTCTCTCTCTCTCTCTCTCTCTGTGTATGTCTGTCTGTCTGTCTATGTCACTCTGCCTTTCAAATAAATACCATAAATCTTAAAAAAATAAAATGATTCTCTTTAAGGTCCATGTTAACCCTAATTTGTACACAGTATATATGCCTATCAGAACATCACACGGTACCCATAAATACATATGATTTTTCTGTGTCAGTTAAAGTGAAATTTTCTTCATTCTCCTCCTCAGAACTAGAGAAAGATGAAAAAGTGACACAGGCGAGGCAGGAAGGGGGTGGGTGGGATTCAGGAGGAAGCGTGCTACACATGCTCATGTCACTAGGGAGCTGTAGCCAGCCCACAATCTCCATCCATTATCTTGGGCGAAAATCCATTTCTAGCTAAAGAGAACTCTCTTTAGAACACGGGAGGGAAATGAGTGAGCACTGGAATCCTGTGGTCCCCAAGGCCTCGGCCTGCTGTGTGCCTCAGAGAGCAGCCCTCACGGGGACACAGCCAAGTGACCGCAGCCCCCGCAGGATCTGTGCGGCGGCCACACGGCGGTTTGCAATGTGGGAGAAACCTCCCATCTAAGAAATGCGTCTGAAGTCCCATGGCTGACAGGTGCTTGCGAGCACTGCACAGATGCCTGTTTGCTGCACAGAGATGTTTTCCTGTCTCCTGGCAAGTGCCCTGGTCCCGTGCCCCCGCTGGGGCGGGCACACAGCCCAGAAGCACACCCAGGCCTTTGTGCCTTTGCCTGTGTCTTCTCCCCTGTGGGTTGTGGGACATCCTGGTGGTGGCTGATCAGGGACCTCTGCTCACTGGCATTTGGACAGGTCTGGCTCATCCATCAGCTGCTTTGTCGCCTCTGAACAAGAGCGGACCCAGCTTACCAAGGACGTCCGTGCCGCTTCTAAGGTCCTCCCAGTCTCACGAGGCTTTTGCTTCCTCGTGTTAGTCCTGTGTCCCCGATCCCCTTCCCCGAAGTCTCCCTTGCATAGGCCTGGTGCCTCCTCATCTCTCTCTCTCCCAACCCCCAGCCCCGGTCGTGCTGATAAAGCCCGTGGACCTTTGCAGAGAGAGATGCAGGTGCCAGGGTAGACGGAGAAGATGCTGGAGTCAGTGTGACTGGATCTTTGGCAAGTTCTCCTGCTTCCTTGTTCTCAAAGTGGGAGTAACAACAGGGGTTGCTCTATGGATGTATGATGAGAACCTTGATTTCTTTTTTCTTAGAAAACTTATTTATTTATTTACATTGGAAAGGCAGACAGAGACAGAAAGAGATCTTCCATCTGCTGGTTTACTCTCCAGATGCCACAAGAGTTGGCACAGGGCCAGGCTGAAGCCGGAAGCCTGGAACACAACCCAGGTCTCCCACACGCGTGGCAGGGACCCAAGCACTGAAGCATCGCCTGCTGCCTCCCAGGCTGTTGCACCAGCAAGAAGCTGGAATCAGAAACAAAGGCAGGACTCGAATCCAGGTGCTCTGATCCGGGATGCAGACGCTTAGAGAACTCTGAATAAATGCCACCCACCTTCAAAGCAAACACCAGGTGTGAGGAGTGTGAACTATTCCAACTATCGACGCTGGGGGTCCCGAGATCAGCGTCTTACCTGGTCCTTTGGCCTCACCTGAAAGACTAAGTATCGAGGACTCCATCAGATCTGGCCTCTCGGGTGGAGGAACACACAGGGACAAAGGATGTCACTGAGCGCACTCGGGACAAATTTTCTCGAGCTCCAAGGTTAGAAAAGATAGTGCTCGGCCGGCGCTGCGGCTCACTAGGCTAATCCTCCGCCTTGCGGCGCCGGCACACCGGGTTCTAGTCCAGGTCAGGGCGCCGGACTCTGTCCCGGTTGCCCCTCTTCCAGGCCAGCTCTCTGCTGTGGAGGACCTGCACCCGCATGGGAGACCAGGGAAAGCACCTGGCTCCTGGCTTCAGATCAGCGCGGTGTGCCGGCCGCGGCGGCCATTGGAGGGTGAACCAACGGCAAAAAGGAAGACCTTTCTCTCTGTCTCTCTCTCTCACTGTCCACTCTGCCTGTCAAAAAAAATAAATAAATAAAAATAAATAAAATAAAATAAAAACAGGAGCAAGGTCAAGGCGGGCTGCAGGGGTGTGGGGTGGCATGGTCAGGGTCACCACAGCGGTTCAGAAGCAGCAGAAGGAATGCTTGGAGCAACTCCGGCTGCCCTCAGGCTGAGCTCCCAAGGCCTTGAGCGTTCCTCAAGTGCTGGCTGGTTCCTTAGCCTGCTCCTCCCATAAGGTAGGAAACAAGTAGTGGTTTTCCGTAGGAAGACACCAAGGCGGGAGAGCTGTACCTGACCAGACAAAAGCCTAGGGGAAAATCCCCAGGGCACTCACCTGGAAGCCTGGGGTGGCCAGTGATCTCCAAGTCCTTCCTGGGGTCTACCTTCTGGGGCAATGGTTGAAGATACTTGATCCTGCTTTTAAGTTCAGTGGGGGTTTTATTGAATTACCTGCCTACAGTGCAAGGACTGCCATGGATGAAATCGGCAGACACCCCCACAAATTCATATGGTGAAGCTCTAAGCCCCAGTGCAGCAGTGTTTGGAGATGTGGCCTTCGGGGAGGCAACAGAGGTTAAATGAGGCCATCAGAGTGAGAGCCTAACCCAGCAGGGCTGTGTCCTTACAGAAAGAGGGGGAGACTCCGGTGCCTGCTCTTTCCACCACCACGTGGGGAGGACCAAGGGAGGATGAAGCAATAAGGCAGATGCTTGCAAGCCAGGAAGAGCGCCCTCACCAGGAACCAACTCGCGACCCCCAGAAGAGGGGAAAATCAACGTCACTCAATCTATGCGAGGACGTCCCCAACTGACCACTAGGGGGCATTCCCTAACAGAGTTCCTTCTTCCACCTGATCTTGCTCAAGGTGGCGCCTGGGACTCATCCATCAACAGCTCTTCCCTAATACAAGAAGC
This sequence comes from Oryctolagus cuniculus, assembly GCF_964237555.1. Lineage (NCBI taxonomy): Eukaryota > Metazoa > Chordata > Mammalia > Lagomorpha > Leporidae > Oryctolagus > Oryctolagus cuniculus. The sequence continues at coordinate 43,290,486 of NC_091433.1, read as the reverse complement.
TTTGTTCAGCCTGCTCCAGAAGTACACACAGCAGTCCCTCACGGAGGCCACTCTCACTGCCCACTGAGAGGGAGGAACAAGCCCTTTCCTCTCCTAACCCTGGAGACTGGTGCTGGTTACTGAGAGTCAAGACGTGGGACAGGGCTGCGATTCCACCCCGCTTGCAAGCTCACACGTTAGCCTGGCCTCCTCTCACAGGTGCTGGGTCAGACAAAGCACAGCTCTACTCACAGCGATGGTAGTAGGCAGCTCTCAGGGTTTGGGCTCGTGATCCCCGTGCCAGTTCCCACCGGCAACGTGGCCAAGGCCGGGTGCTGCCCGCAGAGGCACTGAGCGGCGTTCCTGGAGAAGCAGCTCAAGCTCGGGTCTCATCACAGGCAGTGAGTTTGCCTGAATTCGGCTCCGGAGGGAGAAACCATCGTTACCCTACATAAGCGCATCTGCATTTGCTCTTATTCAGCTCGCATTCGAGAGTGTTCATTGTAGACACACCCTGGTGACATCTGGCAAGATACGTGTCCCAGTGGCTCTGCCTTTCTGAAGCCTGATTGTGGCACCTCAACAGTTTCGATAGACTTCACTATTTATTATCGGCATGACATAGTTCTGGATAATGGAAATGACCTTGGGACCTACACTTGAATACAAAGGAGTCTTGTATCCTGCAGTTTCATGTCTGTTTTAAAATGCAAGTTTCACCATTAAGGAGAGTGGTTTTTTTAAAATATTTATTTATTTATTTGAAAGTCAGAGTTAGCGAGAGAGAGGTCTTCCATCTGCTGGCTCACTCCCCAGTTAGCCACAATGGCTGGAGCTGTGCTGACCCGAAGCCAGGAGCCAGGAGCTTCCTCCGGGTCTCCCACGTGGGTGCAGGGGCTCAAGGACTTGGGCCATCTTCCACTGCTATCCCAGGCCTTAGCGGAGAGCTGGATTGGAAGAGGAGCAGCCGGGACATGAGCTGGCGCCCACATGAGATGTCGGCACTACAGGCGGCGGCCCCAAGGAGAGTGTTTTACTCATAGTTTCCACTGGGAGGGTGCACACCACACCACACAGGCCACAGGGAGAAACCCTGGGTCAGTCAGGAGGCAATGGGAGTGAGGAGAGAATGTGGGCAAAGCCTTCATCGTGATCTCTTTGGAAGGAACAGGCAGGGCAGGGTGAACCTGTTTAGGACGGTGAGCCCAAGTAGGGGCTATGCACGATTTGTAAATGAAAGGCAAGCTCACAATCAAGGGGCTTGCCTCCCCAGGAATTGCCAGCTCTGGGAAGGACTGCCCGCTTTCGGCTCAGCCAGGCTCCATCTGAGGGCATTTTAAAAAATATTTATTTGAAAGACGGAGTGATAGAAAGGAAGAGACACAGGGAGAGGGAGAGTTATTCCATCCACTGGTTGTCAGTTTTTTTTGTTTTTGTTTTTTTTTTTTTTTTAACAGGCAGAGTGGACAGTGAGAGAGAGAGACAGAGAGAAAGGTCTTCCTTTGCCGTTGGTTCACCCTCTAATGGCCGCTGCGGCCAGCGCGCTGCGGCCAGCACACTGCGCTGATCCGAAGCCAGGAGCCAGCTGCTTCTGGTCTCCCATGGGGTGCAGGGCCCAAGCACTTGGGCCATCCTCCACTGCACTCCCAGGCCACAGCAGAGAGCTGGCCTGGAAGAGGGGCAACGGGGACAGAATCTGGTGCCCCGACCAGGACTAGAACCCAGTGTGCCGGCGCCGCAAGGTGGAGGATTAGCCAAGTGAGCGGTGGTGCCGGCCTGTTTTTTTTTTTTTTTTTTTTTTTTATTTACTTGAAAGTCAGAGTAACAGAGAGAGGAAGAGATAGAGGGAGAGATTTTTTTCCATCCACTGGTTTACTCCCCAGATGGCTGCAACAACCAGGGCTGGGCCAGGCCAAAGCCTGAAGCCAGGAGCTTCTTTTGGGTCTTCTACATGGGTACAGGGGCCCAAGCATTTGGGCCATCTTGGCTGCTTTCCCAGGCCATTAGCAGGGAGCTTGTTAGGAAGTAGAGCAGCTGGGACATGAACTGATGTCCATATGGGATGTGGGATGCAGGCAGTGTTGCTGCTACACCACAGCGCCGGCCCCGTGGTTGGACATTTTTAAAAAGCGTGTTTCTTTATTTCTTTCTTTTTTTTTAGCTTAGAAAGGCATTCTAGCTTGGAGATACTCCTCTACTGTCCATGTCTTTATGCCCCCTCCCTGGCCCTGGGTCTCTGGAGGTGGGGCAGAGACTGCTGCCCTGGCTTAGGGTGGTTCCAAGCCATTGACTGAGACAGAGAAGGGCCCAAGGAAATGCAGGACACCCAGAATTATGCAAAGATGAACTTCTCATACAATATACATCAGAGCCCCAGTTTTGAAGTCGTGTTGCAGTAAAATGTCTCAATTTGGGTTTCTGGCAACCACAACCATCATCTTAAGAGAGGTACACGCACATGTAAATAAGATATTAACATGGCAAGATTGCTTTAGATCGCGTTCCCATCTGCTTTGGTCCTGTAATTGTGTGAGAAGGTACAGTTCTTGGAATCTGGCCGAGGCAAGAAAACACGTCGTGATCACTCTAGGTTTGCAGCAGCTGTCACGTGCTTACTTCTGAAAGCAAATTTCAAGTGAAATTCCAATGTCTTGTAGGTGGCCTGGTCTGATGTTGTTTGGGAGAATGCTTCCAAACCAAGCTACGGATATGAGTTATCTGGAAGGCTTCTAGAAACTCCACGCCCTGGGCTCTGCTCTCCGAGATTGTGATGGGGCTGTTGAAAAGCTGTCGTTTTCAAAAGCTGCTCTCGTAGCTGTGATTAAAAAAAAAACAAAAAACCTGGTTTGGGAGCCATTGGTGCCGTGGTTTGATCTCCTCTGAAACTGGTGTTGCAATTTAGTCCTCATGATGAGATGTTAAAAGGTGGAACCAGATGGCACCTTTAAGAGTGACTGGGGCTCCGCCTGCATGAATAGATCAACCCAGGCTCGCGGCGAGTGCCTCAGTGAGTCAAGGGCCCATCTGGAGGGCAGGTCTGCCGTCCGAACCTGCGTGGTGAGAGGGCTCCTGTGCTCCCTGTCTCTCACTGCGTGATGCTCTGTACACCCTGGGACTCTGCCAGTAAGAAAGCCATGACCGGATGCCTCGACCTTGGACCTTAACTGTGAGCCCGACCCAACACCTCTTTTCTTGGTGACTTTCCCATGTTGTGGTGGTGTGTACTAGCCGCGGGAATGCCTGCTAGGGTGCTTGGTTTAGCTCAAATCTCCCTGTTTGAGATGTGGTCTCTGTGCCGGCAGCCTCAGTGTCACCAGGGGATGCGTGGAAACCCCAGCTCAGCTCTCTCCCAGTGTCCACAGCGGTCTGCGCCCGTGGAAGAAGCCCCGTCTGGGGGTGTCCACGGGCCCCGGGGGCGTGCTTGGGAGAAAATGCTGAGCTCACCGTCGGTCAGGAAGTCTTGAGAAGTTTTCAGAGGGCGTAGAAGGCAGAGAGCAAAGCAGAGGAAGGAAAGGAAGGGCGGCAGGTGGACGTGGGATGGGATGAGGGCGTTCTACCGCTCCAGTCTTGCCGAAAGCCAAAACACAAACTGGACTTCACGGGCTTGTTGTTGCTGTACTCGGCTACCTACTTAGAGCTGGCTTTCACGTGGGGAAGTGCCACTCTGGGTTCTCTAGGCATTAACCGAATACGTACAAAGTGTGTTAATGCTGGTTGTTTGGGGTTTCTTTGAGGTTTTTACTCGGCCAAGGACACAGGGCTGCTTGGTCCCCCAAGACTGGGCCTGGGAGCAGCCCTGGATTCCATGATCTTGCCCCTATTGTGTGGCTCTGGGAGAGTCACGTGGTTTTCTTGGTCCCGGTTTTCCCGGGGAAAGCTTCAGTGGCCCCCAATCTCGTCAGGTCTTGCCCTATTTGTAATGCACCCTGTTTGTTTGTCTAGAATGAAAACCATAGCTGTAACTACCCACAGACGTAATCTTTCAAGAGTAGCTGATACAGTTCCTATAAATAGTAAATTAAAGTAGGTTCTAGTAAAACAATTCACATCTCACCCCATAAACACCTGGGCAATATATTAGCCCTGTCTCTTCTATATGCATTCTTAAAATTTATCTGAAAGGCAGAGGGAGACCTTCCATCTGCTGACTCACTCCCCATATGCCTGCAACACTCAGGGTTGGACCAAGTGGAATCAGAAGACAGGAACTCCAGCTGGGTCTCACAGGCGCCAGGTACCCAAGCATTTGAACTCCCACCTGCTCCTCCCGGGGTGCACATTAGCTGGAAGCTGGATGGGAAGCAGAGGCAGAGCTCGAGCCCAGGCGCTCCAACATGGGATGCGGAGGTCCTAAATAACGGCCTAACTGCTGTGCCACCGAGCTCACTCCATCTCTCCTGCTTTCTGATGCTTTGACCTCTGGGCCCTTGCCATCCCTGAAGGGACTGCTCCTCCCAGAGTTAGCCAGTTCCTCCAGACAGTGAACAACTCGCCCGCCCACCCGGCCAAACATGCTTCTGAAGTGTGAATCAAGCTGCGGGAGAGCACACCGCAGCTACTTTACCCATTCCCCATCACTATCCACCTGTGCTAATCTCCCAAGGGCCAGCTGCCAGCCATCCAGGAAAGAGCCCCTGACTTGATCCGCAGCAGCCTTCCCCGGCCTGCTTCCCCAGCCTCCCCTGCGCCTTCCTGACCACGCTGAGGGTGCTCACCCACAGCCCCCCCTTCCCAGTGCCACCCTGTGTGGTCCTCATGGCGTGACCAGCCCCCTCCTCCTGGCAACTGTAACAGACTACCTCCTGATCTGCTGGCCTCACTGTGCCCCAACTTCTCCAGGCAGAAAACGGGCAGAGATTGGCCCAGGGAGACCTCAGGTTACCCCTTGGCACTACTTGTAATGAAGAAGGAGGATTTCGGCACAGTTGGATGATCAGGAGCTGTGTTCTAGAAGGACGGAGGCTGAGGAAGCAGAGGGACTGGTGTTCACCGGCAACCAATTGACTGGCATGAGATAGGAGGAGGAGGCAACGGGCAGGGTGAGCACCAGCACGCGGGCATTGTCTGGCACAGCAGTGCAGACACCACGGGGGCTGCCTACTCCCCATATTGCTGCGCCTGCATCAGAGTCTTGGCTACACTTTGGTTTCCACTGTTTTACTAATCTACACTCTGGGAGGCAGCAGATGATGGCTCAAGAGTTGGTTTCCTGCCACCCACCTGGGAGTCCCAGCCAGACCCAACTGTTGTAGGCATTTGGGGGGTGAGCCAACAGATAGCTCTTTTTTTAGTCTCTTCTTTCTCGTCTCTTGTCTCTTCCTTCTCTCGTCATCTCCTCTCACTCCGGTCTTCTCTTTCAGATAAAATTATTTAAAAATTTCTTAAGATGTATGTATTTGAAAGGTAGAGTTAGAGAGAAGAGCGACAATGCTTCCATCTACTGGTTCACTCCCCAAATGGCTGCAATGCTGGGGCTGGGCCAAGCCAAAGCCAGGAGTTTCCTCCCTGTCTTCCACTTGGGTTCAAGGACCCGAGCACTTTGGCCATCCTCTGCTGCTTTCCCAAGTAGGGAGCTGGATTAGAAGTGGAGCAGCCAGAACTCAAATTGGCACCCACATGGGATGCCGGTGCTGCAGGCCACAGCTTAACCTACTATGCCACAGCATTGACCACCATTTAAAAAATTTTAGAGACCAGCGTCGCAGCACAGTGGGTTAAACTGCCACTGGTGATGCTGGTGGTCACATATCCGAGCGCCTTTTTGCGTCCCAGCTGCTGTTTCCAAGCCAGCTCCTTGCTAATGCACTGGGGAAGCAGCTGGGGCCCTGCACCTGTAGGAGAGACAGAGCTCCAGGCTCCTGGCTTTGGCCTGGCTCAGCCCCAGCTGCTGCAACTATTTAGGGAGTGAACCAGGGAATGGGAAATTCTCCCTCCCCCTGGTCTCTTTCCTCCCTCCCCTCCCAGACACTCTGCCTTTCAATCAATAAGATCAAGCTTTGAAACACAGTTTAAGCAACACAGCTGCTTTAGATCTTCCTTTTTTTTTTTTTTTTTTTTGACAGAGTAGACAGAGAAAGGTTTTCCTTTACCGTTGGTTCACCCTCCAGTGGCCAATGGCCGCTGATCCGAAGCCAGGAGCCAGGTGCTTCTCCTGGTCTCCCATGAGGGTGCAGGACCCAAGGACTTGGGCCATCCTCCACTGCACCCCCGGGCCACAGCAGAGAGCTGGACTGGAAGAGGAGCAGAATCTGGGACAGAATCCGGCGCCCCGACCAGGACTAGAACCCAGTGTGCCGGCGCTGCAGGCAGAGGATTAGCCTAGTGAGCTGCGGCGCCGGCCAGATCTTCCTTTCACAACGGTGTGAGTCACTTCCGCTCCGAAGGTGCGCTTTGCAGTGTGCATGCCTCCGGCCCCCAGATGAGAGTTAGGAGCCTGGGCTCTGGCGTGAGATTGACTGGCATCTCAGCTCTGCCACTTTGCCCCCTGTGTGGCTGTTGAGCTAGTTGTCTAATTGTTAAAATGTAATCAGGTGCTTATTTATGGGTAGCTGTAAGGACGGGATAATGCCCATAAAGGGCTTTGCTCAATGTATGGTTCTTAATACGCATGTAAGATATTATTAATTTGTGGTGTCTGATCGGGCTAGTTTCAAATTGTCCACCAGAGGGCGCCAAACACTAGCCTCAAACTTGGAACGCGTGTGCAGTGTCTTCTGCCTGTTTGTAAAACGCTCTCAAAACCCTAAGCATTCTTGTCTGAACAGATTTTCCATGTGTTTGCATTTTCACCCTGGAGAAACTCTGATGAAATTTCAAAAGTGCAACTGCAAGACTTAGTTTAAATTAAACAAAAGCTCTTACATCTGTGCAGACAACAACTTTGCCAGGATGGCCATCGCTGTGGGCCAGCAGCGCATGCCGAGCAGAGCTTTGGGGCAGCCTGTCCTTTGAGCAGGCAGCAGGAATGTACCGTCTGCAGAGAAGTTAAACACAATGGCACAGCGGACTCGCAGCCATTCTAAATAATGTCAGTGATAAAATATTGCTCCAACAAAAACTTGGTTCTAAATCTATTTATGATTGCATTTTTTTAAATTTATTTATTCAAAAGGTAGACTTACAGAGGTAGAGACAGAAGTCTTTCATCTGCAGGTTCACTCCACAAATGGCCACAACGACCAGGGCTGGGCCAAGCCTATGCCAGGAGCTAGGAGCTTCCTCCAGGTCTCCCACGTGGGTGCAGGGGCACAAGCACTTGGGCCATCTTCTACTGCTTTCCCAGGCCATAGCAGAGAGCTGGATAGGGAGTGGAGCAGCCAGGACATGAACTGGTGCCCATATGGGAGGCCAGCACTGTAGGTGGTGGCTTTATCTGCTAGGCCACAGCACCGGCCCCTATGCATAGTTTTTTTTGAAGATGAATTTCCCATGAAGTTTTTGAAGGCCCCCTCATTTGTGTGGGTTTTGGAATTGTTTGGACCTAAAGAAACTTACCTTTAATTCCGTTTTCCATGAGCATTTGAAGTCCTCTGGAAGTTCAGAGAACTTCCTGCCCCGCCCCGTGGACTCGTGGACTCGGCTCCACGCGTTTCCCCTCCACTGCAGGTTCCTATTGTAGCAGAACCACTTCACGCTTGGGGTTTGCTCCCTGAGCAGCACCCACCCGCGGCTCCTGCGTTAGAGTAGAATCAGAAGTAACTGACAGTGATCGCAGAGATGAAGAAACTGACCTGAGTTCCCACACTTTCGTCATTTTTTGATTTTAAAAACTCTAAATTTTGACTTGTGTTTAAAATTGAAAGCTAAACCAGTGAAGACTGTGACATTAGTTTCTTGATCAGCACAGAGAAAATTTAGCTGTTACATTCCATTTCATTTAAATTTAGTATTCTTCCTTTACAATGTGTTTTGAACCAAGAAAATGAGTACACCCACCCGACTGTTCAGTGATGATTGTAAGTGTACTTTAGTTGTACAGCACAGGGAGGTATGTTAAGCTTTCCTCTCCAGGGTCAGACATGCTGGATCCACGTTTGTGTTAAATCCAGGCTGACCTGACTGCCGGCGCCCTGGCTGGGAGGAGCAGGCTGCCGACTGCCCTTGCAGAGAGGAACGAGGGCTTCCCTCAGGGAAAGTGGAATCCGGGACGGTGAGACTGAGTGCTGTGCTTCCGGGGAATCCTGGGGGTGGTGTCACTGTCCCTGCAGCCCCTCTCCTGACTGGCACCAAGGCCCAGCACTCCCCACTCTGGCTCCTACCCAGATCCTCCACTTAAGGAGGTCCTACTGGGGAACATCCCAGAGCGTTTGGTAAATTGTTCCATCGACCTGCAAGCTGACCTGTGCAGACCAGAGGGGCAGGCTGCAGGAGCCGGCGACCCGGAGAGCCTTGGGGTGAATGTATCTAGGCTGTGACCCCACGCGTGACGTCTGTCCGGGTTATACCCAGGATGACAAACTACCCGTCAGTGGAGTGCGGTCAGTTACCACTCGTTGAGAGATCCTGGCAACACGTCTGTTCTTCTCTGCATTGCTGCCATGTTTCTGGTCCCCTCCCCCTGCCTTTTAACTCAAAATTGATCTAAATATAAGACCTAAAACTCAAACTCCCTCAGGAAAATGTTGGGGAAAATCGTTTGGCAGTGATTTCTCTATCACATCAAAACCCAGGCAAATAAAATGGACTACCTTAAAATTTGTTTAATTTTCTGTTTTTTATAAGTTACATAGTATATGCTATTTTTAAAATTCTCTCACTTCTCACAGGGAGTGTTTTTTCTGAATTTTTTAAAAGGTTTATTTTGAGAGGCAGAGTTACAGAAAGAAGGAAAGGTCTTCCATTTACTCCCTACATGGCTGCAATAGTCAGAGCTGAGCCAGTCCGAAGCCGGGAGCTTCTTCCGGGTCTCTCACTTGGGTGCAGGGGCCCAAGCACTCGGGCCATCCTCCACTGCCTTCTCAGGCTATAGCAGAGAGCTGGATTGGAAGTGGAGCAGCAAGGATTCAAACCGGCGCCCGTATGGAATGCCGGCACTGCAGGCAATGGCTTTACCTGCTATGCCACAGTGCTGGCCCAAACCTTAAAATTTAAAACTCCTGTGCATCCAAGTACATGATCAACAGTGAAAAGGCGACTCATGGTATACCTGCAATCACGTCTGGTAAGCAGTTAATATTAAGGATACATCAAAAAAAAAAAAAAAAAAAAAAAAAAAAAAAAAAAAAACAAAGCTCCTACAACTCAAAAGCAACAAGAAAAACCTGATTTAAATCAATGGGCAAGGGACTGGTGCTATGGTGTAGTGGGCTAAGGCTCTGCCTTCGGAACTGTGATCCCATATTGGTGCCGGTTCAAGTCCCACTGCTTCTCTTCTGGTCCCACTCTCTGCTATGGCCTGGGAAAGCAGTAGAAGATGGCCCAAGTCCTTGGGCCCCTGCACCTGCATGGGAGACCCGGAAGAAGCTCCTGGCTCTGGATCAGCTCAGCTCCAGGCGGTCATGGCCATTTGGGGAGTGGACCAGCAGATGGAAGATTCTTTTTCCCCTCCTCCTCCTGCTTCTCCCCCTCTAACTCGACCCACTTTCAAGTAAAATAAAGCTTAAAAAAAAGGCAAAAGACTTGAACAGATTTCTCCAGAAAGACACATAAATGACCAATAAGCACACGAAAAGATGATCAACACCACAAATTGTTAGGAAAATGATAAAACCACAATGAGCTATAATCTCACGCTCAGTAGGATGGCTGCTCTCAGAAAATAAGCATTGTTGAAGGTAGGGAAATCAAACCGGCAAAAATGTAAAATGCTACAGCCACTGTGGAAAACAGTACAGCAGTGTCTCCAGAATTGGAGTTACCATGTGATCCAGTAATCTGCTGTCTCAGTGACGGGTCTGCTCATGCTCCTAGCAGTGCAATTCACTCTCACAGGAGTCAAATGTGGAAGCAACAGGAATACATTTCACACTTCCTTTAAAGACTTGGGATATGTATACGTGGGATTTGACACGATTTTATATTAATATAGCATGAGTTTTTTTTTTATAATCTTAACCATTTTTTAAAATGATGTATTTGTTTGAAAGGCAGACAAACAGATCTTCCATCTGCTGGTTCACTCCCCAAATGGCTGCAAAAGCTGGGGCTGGGCCAGGCTAAAGCCAGGAGCCAGGAACTGTATCGTGCTCTCCCATTTGGGTGGTGCGGGCCCAAGCACTTGGGCCATTTTCCACTGCTTTCCCAGGCCATAGCAGAGAGCAAGATGGGAAGTGGAGCAGCCGGCCCACGAACTGGTGCCCATATGGGATGCTGGAACTTCAGGCCAGGGCGTTAACGAGCTGTGCCACAGCACCAACTTGAACTGGTGCCCATATGGGGTGCTGACACGGCGGGAGGCAGCTTTACCTGCTGTGCTACAGCGCAGGCCCCAATATAGTTTTTGAGGAGAGGTAGAGAGAGGTCTTCTATCCAATGGTTCACTCCCAGATTGGCTGCAATGGCCGGAGCTGCGCCGATCCAAAGCCAGGAGCCAGGAACTTCTTCTGGGTCTCCTTCCGGGTCTCCTACGTGGGTGCAGGGGCCCAAGGACTTGGGCCACCTTCTACTGCTTTCCCAGGCCATAGCAGAGAGCTGGATCAGAAGTGGAGCAGCCGGGTCTCAAACTGGTGCTTCAGGCCAGGGTGTTAACCTGCTGTGCCACAGCACCGACCCCTTGATGAATGTGTTAGTAACTAAGTTGACTTTTATGGGGTCTTCTCATCTGAAACTTTTCTTTTCCAAGAAGGGAGCTAGGGAATGCTCCAGTCCCCAGAACACTGATTTATTTAAACTACCAATACAGATGGCCACCGTACTGTATAATTTGCATCTCGATTCATCCAGGCAAATTTCAGATTTTGTTTCTCTTGGCTGGAAAGTGTTTCCTAAAAGTCCACACGCTTAAAGCAGTATGGGTTTTGGCATAATTTCTTAAACTCTTTTGCACTTTGGGGAGTCTTTGAGATTTTTTTCAAAGCTTATTCATTAATGTTCTTTGTAACATCTAGAAAGCATCAAAATAGGAGCGGCACTGAATTTCAAAGGCTGCCAACTGTGTGCGAATTCCCTCGGGAGAGAGGCTTGCCTGTCAGTCTCTCTCGTTTGCATTGCTTCCCTGGCTGTCCTAGGGATGTAATTAGTCCGCACAGCTGGTGTCCCGTGGATTGGTCGGGTGGTAGAGGTTTCACACATTAATACAAGCTTCTGTTTTAATAGAAGTGTTCTTAATTAGCTTAAAAATAGCTCTTGGGTCTGTTCCTGATCAGATCAGCAGTTTGTATGTTACAACTTGCGCTCTCACTAAAGGTAGGACTGAAGACAAACCCGTCTGGGAAAGGGGTTGTTGGATCAGAGCCTGACTTCCTGCCAGGGCTGTAGGGGTGGGTGGGGTGATTCCATGGAAAAGGGGTAGGGGGTGGCTGTGGGTGGAGCGAAAATCCCTAAAGAGATTTAAGGTCACCGTTGCACATTGAGCACTTTACAGCTTTAAATTCAAAAGCTTCCTGATCATGTGTCATTTGGTTTATAGCGAGTCATTCCTACGAAGGCCGTGGTAAGGTTGGGTTAACTAGTAACATTATTTCCATTTTAATTTGAAGGATCTTTCCCACGACAAACATAAAATTAGGGATTCCTTTGACAAATGTTTTTCACTAGAACTAGACCAACCACTAATGTTACCCACCCATACTTATGGGCCTGCTCCTTAGTAAGTTTTATTTTTTAATTTATTTTTTTAAGATTTACAGAGAGGCAGAGTTGGAGAGGGAGAGAAAGAGACTGAGAGATCTATTCCATCTGCTGGTTTACTCTTCAAATGGCCTCAACGGACAGAGCTGGGTTGATCCGGAGCCAAGAGCCAGGAACTACTTCCGGGTCTCCCACGCAGGTGCAAGGACCCAAGCACTTGGGCCATCTTCTGCTGCTTTTCCAGGCCATAGCAGAGAGCTGGATTGGAAGTGGAGCAGGGGGGGGACTCGAACCATGTGGGATACTGGCACTACAGACAGAGGTTTAACCTTCTATGCTACAATGTAGTTCCCCTCCACCCCCAACTTGTCCCATAAGTTTTAAGAAATGCACCTGAGGTTGTCACACAAAGTAACTTATTCACAGCAAATAAGGAGGGCTCCGGAATCATTTCCAAAGTCATGCCTCCTTGGACAGGAGAAACAGGTCTGGTTTACTTCCAGGAAAATGAACATGTGAGAGGGGGAAGTTCTCATCACGTGGGGGGTGGGTACAAGTCCATGCAGGCCACGTAGGTGCAGTTCAGAAACATGTTCTAATGTAGGCTGTGTTATTGTAATAAGGCTTGAGCTTCTCCTAGGACAGAGATCTCTATTATGGTGAAGCAAAGTGTGACTTTTGGATGCTTTCTGGCCCACAGACACAGTGTTGCTCTTGAACCAGTCCAGGGTGACCAGTGATTGCATCGTCCCCTCGAATGTGACTCAAACCTGGAAGACAGATCTGGAGACAAGCAGGCACTTGTGGGGTCTTGAGATAGAAATGGTAACCAATAGAGTTTTGAGCTGCCTGGGGCATTAGCTGGTGACAGTAATGCAAACATATGCCAACATATGTTAACAGTTCAGTTCCTAAGTCTCTCTAGACATGTTCCAGGTGTTCAAAACCTCCTGGACACTGCTGGTTTAGACCATGTTTCTGTAGCTATTGCTGCTTCACCCTGATCATCTTCCTCCTCTGTTCTTTCTTTGACAGCTTCGTTGACATATAATTCATATATTGTGCAATTCATTTGCTTAAAGCACATAATGCAAGATTTTCATTATAAAAGTTGCACCACCATCCTCACAATCACATTTAGAATATTTTCATCACTCCAAAAACATCATTCCCTTTAGCTATCCTCCTCTTTCCCCTCTACAGCTAGCTGGAAGCAGTAGCCAGTCTTTCTCCATAGATTCGCTTATTCTGTAGATTTCATACAAATGGATCATATGTTATGCAATATGTTCTGACTGCCACTTTCAATAGGAAGTTTTTCAAACTTGACCCACATTTGAGCATGTACCAGCACTTCATTATTTTTCGAAGCCAAATAATACTTCATTGCATGGATATATCACAATTTGCTTATCCATTTGCTGGTAGGTGGGTATTTGGGCTTCCATCTTTCAGGTACTATGCATAATGCTAAATAAAGCATTCGTGTATGAGTTTTTGAGTGGACATCTGTGCTATGGTTTGAACAGGATTTGACTCCCAAACTCAGGCAGACATTATAGCCGGAAGTCTTATGTTAATGGTCCTAAAGAGGATAGAGGCTTGATCCAATTATTGCATCTGAAGGTGGGGTTTGGGGAAGGGATTGGGTCGGATTAGGTTGCGAGGACAGGGTCCCCTGACGGGATTATAGCGGGTTTATAAGGAGAGATTACACAGACTTGGAACAAGCTTGCTTTGTGTGTCTCCCTACTTCCCAGCTTGCCCCGAGTTCCTCCCGGTGTGCGCTTCTCCATCCACCATCCTCATCAGGTCCCAGCCTAATGGGGCTGCAAAGCCTTGGATGGTAAACCTCCAATCCTATGAGCCAAAATAAACTGTGTTCCTTCTAGGTAGCTTCGGTCAGGTATTATAGTGGCAGTAACAATGCTGGCTAATACAGCATGCTGTTGTTCTATTTGGGTATATACTTAAGAGTGGAGTTGCTGGTTGATGATCTGTTTGGCTTTTTGAGGAATTGCCACTGTTTTTTTTTTTAAATATTTATTATTTTAAAGAGTTACAGAGAAGGAAAGGCAGAGGCAGAGAGAGAGAGACAGACCTTCCATCGCTGGTTCATCCCTGAAATGGCTGCAACAGCCAGGGCTGGGCCAGGCCAAAGTCAGAAGCTTCATTTGGGTTTCCCATGTGGGTGGCAGAGGCCCAGGATTTGGGCCATCTTCTGCTGCTTTCCCAGGCACCTTAGCAAGGAACTGGATCAGAAGTGGGGCAGCCGGGACCCAAACCAGCACACATATGGGATGCTGCCGCCATAGGCTGTGGCTTAACCTGCTATGCCACAGCACTAGCCCCACCACTGTTTTCTAAAGCAACTCTACCATTTTACATTCCCACCAGATGTGCAAGAGGGTTCTAATTTCTTCATATCCTCACCAATGTCTATTATCTAACTTTTTCATTTCAGTCATCCTGGGAGTGGTAAAGAGGTATCTCATTGGTTGTTATTTGCATTTCCCAATGAATAATGGTATCAAGCATATCTTTGCTTATTAACCAATTCTGTCTGAATAAATATAATCCAGTTCTTCATTTTTTAAAAAATTGAGTTATTAGTCTTTTTGTCTTTGAGTAAGCATTCATTATATATTTCTTGTGCACATCCTGTATCAGAAAAAATGATTGGCAAATATTTTCTCCCATTCTACAGATTCTTTTTACTTTCTTAATAGTGTTCCTTGAAGGGGCCAGCACTGTGGCATAGTGGATAAAGCCATCGCCTGCAGTGCTGACATTCCACATGGGCGTTGGTTCTAGTCCTGGCTGCTCCACTTCTGATCCAGCTCTCTGCTATGGCCTGGGAAAGCAGTAGAAGATGGCCCAAGTCCCTGGAACCCTGTACCTGTGTGGGAGACCTGGAAGAAGCTCCTGGCTTTGGATCGGTGCAGCTCCAGCTGTTGCAGCCACGTGGAGAGTGAACCAGCAGATGGAAGACCTCTCTTTCTATCTCTGCCTCTGCCTCTATGTAACTCTGTTTTTCAAATCTTTTTTTTTTTTATTTAAAAAAGTGTCCCTTGAAGCATAAAAGACTTTTATGCTATTTGAAAGTCGGAGTTAGCCAGCGCCGTGGCTCAATAGGCTAATCCTCCGCCTTGTGGCGCCAGCAAACCGGGTTCTAGTCCCGGTCGGGGCGCCGGATTCTGTCCCGCTTGCCCCTCTTCCAGGCCAGCTCTCTGCTGTGGCCAGGGAATGCAGTGGAGGATGGCCCAAGCGCTTGGGCCCTGCACCCCATGGGAGACCAGGAGAAGCAGCTGGCTCCTGTTTTCGGATCAGTGCAGTGCGCCAGCCACAGCGCGCCGGCCGCAGCGGCCATTGGAGGGTGAACCAACGGCAAAAGAAGACCTTTCTCTCTGTCTCTCTCTCTCACTGTCCCCTCTGCCTGTCAAAAAAAAAAAAAAAAAAAAAGTCAGAGTTAGAGAAGGAGAGGCAGAGATAGAAGTCTTCAATCCACTGGTTCACTCCCCAGTGGGCCAGAACTGGAGCCATACCCATCCAAAGCCAGGAGCCTGGAGCTTCCTCTGGGTCTTCCCACGTGGGTACAGGGGTCCAAGGACTTGGCCATCCTCCACTGCTTTCTCAGACCATAGCAGAGAGCTTGCGGTGACTGTGGGGTGGGTCCTGAAGTTGGCAGCTGGGAGGGAGCTCAACCCAGGTCTCCCATGTGAGTGGCAGGTACTCAGCTCCATGGGTCATCCCTGTTGCCTCCCAGGGTACACATCAGGAAGGGCTGGGAATTGAACCCAGGCACTCGGATGTACAATGTGGTCATCCTAACTGCAGTGTTAAACAGGGCCAAACACCCAGCCCTTTTTCTTCTCAAATCCAGGCATCCAGAGCTGTGAGTTTCCTGGGTGCCTCTTTAGCTGAATTCCACAAGATTTGGTTTATTGCGTTTTCGTTCTCATTTATCTCAAAGTATTTTCTAATTTCCACTTTGATTTCTCCTTTGATCCATTGCCTATTCAGGAATATGTTTAATTTCTACATACTTTGAGTTTCCCAAATTACTTTCCAACTTCTAGTTTAATTCCATTGAGATAGGGGGACGTACATTGTACTATTTTTTTTTTTAATTTGACAGGTAGAGTTATAGACAGAGAGAAAGGTCTTCCTTCTGTTGGTTCACCCCCAAATGGCCACTACGGCCAGCACGCTGTGCCGATCCGAAGCCAGGAGCCAGGTGCCTCTTCCTGGTCTCCCACGCAGGTGCAGGGGCCCAAGCACTTGGGCCATCCTCCACTGTCCCCCTGGGCCACAGCAGAGAGCTGGACTGGAAGAGGAGCAGCCGGGACTAGAACCCGGCGCCCGAATGAGATGCAGGCGCCGCAGGTGGAGGATTAACCAAGTGAGCCACAGAGCCAGCCCCAAGTACAGCCCCAAGTACTATTTCAATCCTTTATAATTTGGGACAGGAAGGGAGTTTTTTAACAGGCAGAGTGGACAGTGAGAGAGAGAGACAGAGAGAAAGGTCTTCCTTTGCCATTGGTTCACCCTCCAATGGCCAGGGTGGCGTGCTGCGGCCGGTGCACCGTGCTGATCCGATGGCAGGAGCCAGGTACTTATCCTGGTCTCCTATGGGGTGCAGGGCCCAAGCACTTGGCCATCCTCCACTGCACTCCCTGGCCACAGCAGAGAGCTGGCCTGGAAGAGGGGCAACCGGGACAGAATCTGGTGCCCCGACCGGGACTAGAACCCAGTGTGCCGGCGTCGCAAGGCGGAGGATTAGCTTAGTGAGCCGCGGCGCCGGCGGAGTTGTTTTATAACATAGCCTAACGTTTATCCTGAAGAATGATCTGCGAACCCTTGATGGGTGTGTACATTTTGCTGTTGTTTGTAGTGTTCTAGAGAAATGGCAAACTCTCTTTAAAAATTTGCTGTGGAAAATTTCAAATTCCTACAAAGTACACACAGTATAATTGTTGTGAGCTGAATCCCAGACTCGCAGCCTCCAGACCTGGGAGCTCCTGTGCTCCTGCAGAATTCTCACTTACTTGGCGCTCAGATACGGCAATCTCCCGGTCCAGTTCCATCTTCACGCCAAGCGAGAGCTCGCCGGTTCGCGGTTGAGCGACAGCACAGACTCTCAGCTGTGGCCTTGGGTGAGGGGGTGGGCGGGCACGAAGCCCTGGTCGGGAATTGAGAGGCCAGCTCTGAGTAATGGGTGATCTTTGTTAAAGGGGAAACAGAGTTAAGCCTCCTTGGCATCTTGTGGTTAGCCTAGTGGACAGTTAACAGATTCCCTGAGGATCCTGGGTAAGGATTTTTAGGGTAGACTTAGGTTGTTACGTTTATATGAATTATGTTGTCTGAACGTTACTTACAACCTTGTGGCCAGATCTTAGTGTATCTTTGTGGTCAGTTCAGCAGGTGTTCTGGGGTTTTCTGTCCAGTACTACTGGTTAAGTATGGATCATAGCAGATCTTAGTGCTTGTAAACTTGCAGGATTCCTTATTTATTCCCAAGATATTCTAACACCCACTTTTACTTCTTCAGCTATTTTAACATGTTGGTTTTACTTTCTATTCCAGTATCTTCAGTCTTCTGTTTCTCTTTTCCCCTGAACTCCTGTTCATGGGACTTGCTTCTTCTCATGTCTTAACACTTGCTATAGTAAGACTATGTACTGTAGAACCCCAAAGGTGCTAATTCCTTAAGTTTGTCCATTCCTCAACAGCAGACTGACGTTTGCTTTTGCAGGTACCTGATATATTAGCAAACCAGGTTGTCGTTCAACTACAGTTTGGTGTTTCTAGAATTCTTAGATAAATTCTGGCCTTAAACTTGTGTCAGTAAAGTACAAATTCTTAACTATATCTTTCTCCTCTTCACTGAGGGTAAAATCAAGGTGGACAGATCTCCTTACTGTCTCCTTTATAAAGGGAGGATTCTTTTTATTTCCTCGATTACCTAATTAGGCATGGCCTTCCAGGTCCCTGCCATGTGGGGAAAGCTCTCCAGTCCAACGTCCCACCTGGGTAGGCACTCGACTACCCTTTCCTGGACTGGGTGGGCACTTGACTCTGTCTCCTTTCCCCATCAACCAAGGCATGCAAATGGAATAGGCGGGGGCCTCAGAGATAGCAGATGTTCCTCCATTAGCGTCTGTTCCAATATCCTAGCCCATACCCTTGAGTTCATGTTGTCCTTTATTTGGGGCCTTTGAGCCTTCTCCTTTATGGCAGGTCAGCTATGTATTTAATAATTTATTGTTTGTAAAATGTTGAGAGATGAGTGTTTGACCTAGTGGTTAAGATGCCCATATGAGAGGCTAGCTCTGTGGTGCAACGGGTTAAAGCCCCCACCTGCAGCATCCCATATGGGCACTGGTTAGAGTCCTGGCTGCTCCACTTCTGATCCAGTTCCCTGCTAATGCACCTGGGAAAGTGATGGGGGATGGCCCAAGTGCTTGGGCCCATGCACTCACATGGAAGATCCAGAAGAAGCTCCTGGCTTCCAATCTGCCTGGCTCTGGCTGTTGCATTTAGGGAGTGAACCAGCGGATGGGAGACCTCTCTGTCTCTGTCTCTACCTCTTTCTGTAACTCTTTCAAATAAAATAAAGTTGCCCATGTGTCACATTAGAATACCTGGGTTCAATATGCAGCCCTGTGTCCTGACCCCAGATTCCTGCTAATGCTGACCCTGGAGGCAGCAGTGATGGCTCAAGAACTGGACCTTGACAATTACAGGTATTTTTTTTTAATGTATTTTGTGACTTGTTTCATGTCTCAATACATAGACTAGGGGTGGGAGCTGTGGCACAGTAGGTTAACGCCCTGGCCTGAAGTGCCGGCGTCCCATGTGGATACCACTTCGAGATCCAGCTGCTCTACTTCCAATCCAGCTCTCTGCTAATGGCCTGGGAGAGCTGTGGAAGATGTCCCAAGTTCTTGAGCCCCTGCACCCACGTGGGAGACCTGGAATAAGCTCCTGGTTCCTGGCTTCAGATCGGTGTAGCTCCAGCCATTATGGCCAATTGGGGAGTGAGCCATCGAATGGAGGACCCCTCCCCCTCTCTCTGCCTCTCCTCTCTGTGTAACTCTGACTTTCAAATAAATAAATCTTTTAAAAAATACATAGTCTATCATCTTGAATATTTAATTTGTAGTTGACAAGCCATTTTTTTTAAAGATTTACTT